>NC_042615.1:790689941-791289941 GCF_901001135.1 Rhinatrema bivittatum | reverse complement strand
CACACCTTACAAAAGGCCTACCACCATATGGGTTTCAAATTTCTTTTGCAAGATTTTGTGGTTGGCATCACAGTAGTGCACGCAAATAAAATATACATGTTATAAATAATGTTTTAGCTCAGAATACTGTACTTTGAATGTCCTTTTTCATGTAAATTCAATTATAAATGCATACATTTTAATTGTGAGTGGGGAGGGTAGGAGGTACAAGACTGTAAAGTTTGCCTAGGGTGCTAATACCAATGCACTAGCCCTGGCTGCACTGGTTACATATGGGAAAGCAGTAATCTATCTCGAGCATTGTGTCAGTGGCTGTCCCCAGTCTTGTAGAAAGAGACTTTTATGTGGATGATGGATTGAAGTCCTTATCCAGTGAGAAGAAAGCCAATGACTTGTTAAGAACAATACAAACAATGCTAGCGGAGGCCAACCTGAGACTCCACAAAATAGCATCCAATAGTGCTGAAGTGATGACAGCATTTTTATCAGAGAACCATGCAAAAAATCTAAATAATTTAGAACTCAGATTAGACACACCTCCACTTCAGTATAGCCTCTGCTTAAGTTGGGATCTAAAAAGAGATGTCTTTACTTTCCAAGTCTCAACACAAAAGAAGCCATACACACGCTGAGGTGTCTTGTCCACAGGCAATAATCTCTATGATCCACTGGGGTTTGTGGCTCCCACCACTATTCAAGGCAGATCCCTGCTAAGAGAACTTTTATTAGATACAGACAAGTGAGATGCCCCATTGCCTACAGAACTGAGACAAGAATGAGAATATTGGAAGAATACCCTAAAATCTCTTGAGCAGATTTGCCATTTTGCAAGTACGAGGCATGATGTCCATTTGAAACATAAGAAACATAAGAAAATGCCATACTGGTTCAGACCAAGGGTCCATCAAGCCCAGCATCCTGTTTCCAACAGTGGCCAATCCAGGCCACAAGAACCTGGCAAGTACCCAAAAACTAAGTCTATTCCATGTTACCATTGCTAATGGCAGTGGCTATTCTCTAGGTGAACTTAATGGCAGTTAATGGAAATTGGTATACTCAACTAAAGATAACTACTTTTGCTAATACTTTATTTTATTGACAATTAAATGAGCATACATTGTTTTGTTCTTTCTTCCTAAATAATGGTCACATTATTCATTTGTATTAAAAGATCTGCAATTTAGCCCCTGAAGAAGTGTTTACTGAAACATCAGCTTTGTTGGGCGAGGAGATTACAGCATGTTTATAAGACTGATTGTTTTTAATTTTCGTGAATGTTTGTTCTATTTAATATTTTAACTGCACAAAAAAATTTCAAGAAAATAACCTTAACTTAATTTGGTTATTAAAGACTGTTTCATAAGATGAATGACTGAATAGTCCGGTGGCACGTTCATTGAAAGACACATCACCTGGTTTGCTGATACCTTATTTATGAAATAAAATTAGCTGAGTTTATGAGATTACTGAGCTGCCATTTTCTTTTGTGGATTAGACATCTTTGGAACATAACCAGTAATCACAAGATGAACCAGAGGAGGATGTGCAAACAGCAAACAATGGGCAGTAATGTTTATTTATTTAGTTATTTTGAAAATTTGTATTCTGCTAATTCATAGATCTCAGTGGATAACATGCATAATAGAGAACAATAATCTAAAAACAAAATAAAATAATGCAAGTTTCAATAAAATAACACCAATCAGTACATATAACTTAACACATCAGGAAAAACAGACAACACAAACTTGAAAATCGTGGAAGAAACCCACTGGGTCATGTTCTATCTGGGAATGCCTGCTTAAAGAAATGAGTTTAAAAATTCAATTTACAGAAATAGAGTCAGTCATTCTCTGATTTAATGTACTCAGGTAGTTTGTATGCAACCAAAACAAAATTAGAAAATACTTTAATTAAAAAGTAAAAACCAATGCCTGACTCGGGCCGTGTTTCGCCCATACAATGTGGGCTGCTTCAAGGGCTTTTTATTTAAGAACAATGTGAAAATGAAGATGACCATTCAAATAATGTTAATTCCTTCACAGTAACTAGTAGGGCAGTGTGTGTGTATGTGTGTGTATGGGGGGGGGGGGGGGGATAATAAGTGCAGATGGAATAAGGAGGGGGGAAGGAAACATTGGGGAGAAGAGGAAGTGGAGATTTGGAGAATGAGAAAAAACAGGGTTAACAAATGGTGTTCTACCCAAATCTCTCAAATACATTTCTGCTATCCTGTTTTAAAAGAATCTACTGCTTATCCTTTTATCCTAGCAATCTATAGATCAATATCTTCATTATTATTTCTTACCAAGATAATTGAAACCATAGTACTTGACATACATACAGTCACTGACCAATTTTAATTTGACTTTAGGAAGTCATACACTCCCAAGTCTCTCCTAATATCAAGCTTCAATATCATTATTAGGGTTTTCATAGCAGTATTGGTTCTTTTAGACAACTGCACCACTTTCTGTACCCTTGACCATGAGATTATTTTGGCATGTATAAAATCATTTGGCATCTCTGGAACTGTCTTCAGTTGGTTGTTCTTATACTTGTTCAACTGTATGTAACAGATTCAAATTGGAAATATAGGGGTAGATTTTCAAAGGGTTACGCATGTAACTTACGCTTATAACCCCAAAAACCTGTCCCTATTTTGCATAGGCTCAGTGGCGCGCGCAAGCCCCGGGACGCGCATATGTCCCGGGCTTTGAAAAAGGGGCGAGAAGGGGGCGGGTCATGGGCATAGCGCCGATCCAGGGGCGGTCCGGGGGCGGTCCCCAGTCCTCCGGCACAGCGTAACTTTGAGAACAAAGGTAGAGGGGAATTAGGTAGGGCTGGGGGTGGGTTAGATAGGGGAAGGGAGGGGAAGGTTGGGGGGGGAGCAAAAGGAAAGTTCCTCCGAGGCTGCTCCGATTGGATTTCGGAGAGGCCTCGGAGGGAACGGGGAAAGCCATCAGGCCTCCCCTAGGGCTTGGCGTGTGCAAGGTGCACAAATGTGCACGCCCTTGCGTGCACTGATCCCAGATTTTATAACATGCGTGCGGCAGCGCACGCATGTTATAAAATCAGGTGTACATTTCTGCGCGCCGGGTAGCACGCACAAATGTACCCCGTGCGCGCTCCTTTAAAAATCTGCCCCATAGTGTCCAACTTTAATGCAGTGACCACTGGGGTCCCACAGGGCCCTACCTTGTTACCTTTCACCTTTATGCAAGATTTTGGTATGCCTTGGTGTAAACTATATAGTTTATTCCAACGTAATCCAGTTTTTTGTCTCACACACTTCTTTGTCCAGAACTTTCAAACTTGTTTCATAAGAAGTATAAATATTGTCGTACAGGGTCAGACTTAGGATTAATAAAGCCCAGTATTCTGTTTAAAACTGTGGCCAATCCAGGTCACAAGTACCTGGCATGTTCATTCCATATTACTATTGTGCAATGATAAGTAGTAGCTATTCTCCTTGAGGATAATTTTCAAACAGATGTATTCACTCATATAGGAATGTATTTTATAACCCACTTATATAACATATATACAGATTATAAAATGTGTGTAAATGTACCCTGCAACATGTGTGTGCATGTAGAAAAAATGTGCAAATACATATTGCACTTATTCAGAAAAGTTTCAATTTATTTTTATTTCAAGCATTTATAAGCCACCAGGCAAGAGCTCTCAATCGCTCACAATAAAACATATAAAAAAGTAATACCAAGACAACTATTCTGCATACTACAAAGTCAAGATAGTCCTTCAATAGTGCTCTGTCAATATCCTATTCCAAAAAATACCTGCTTGAATAGCTAAGTCTTCAGCAGTTCTTTAAAGGTTTTTAAGAAAATAAGATTGAGATGCCACAACTAAATATCTCAGAAATAATTGAAGCATCAGTAGATACAAAAATTGAAACTAGAGCTACTTTGCATGTATCCTTTGTTTTTTCAGCTGACAAAGATGCAGTTTTTCGCATTTATATGAGGAAGAGGTTAGAAAAGTTTCATGGTGCTCCTGTTTGGATCTACCCCAACCTGTCTCGTCAGACACAGGTTAGGAGAAAAAACAATTTCTTACAATGAAAAAAGAAGTAGAAACTAAAGGAGGGAAAATGTTAATAAGATTTCCCTGTAAATGCAAAATAACTCGTCAAAATCAAAAATATATCTTTTATGATATTTCACAACTGAGAGTTTATTTGGATTTGCAGGCCTAGGAAGCTTTAGTCTTTGGTTTAGAGGCATGACAGATAGGAAGTGCTGCCTTATTTTTAAATTTGTATATTGAGTTAATTCTCATTTCTTAGATCGCTAGATTTTCTTACTAACCTCTAGTGGATTACCATATTGTTCTAGGGTAGATACATATAGTAAATGTTTCATTAAATATTGTTACAATTGATTTATGCTATTACTGTATCTAATGTTAATTTCAATGTAATTTTGAAATGCAAAAATAAAAAATGAAAAAAAAAAAAAGATTTTAGTAGATTCAAGCATGACTGAGATATTCCGCTCACAAGTATCCATGAGATGAACATGCCTATCAGACGGGATGAACACAGAAGTACTGGCAGGTTGTAAACAAGAAACATTTGATTTATCCAAGGGAAGCAAATCAGTTTTTCATAACTTGTGAATTAACAAAGCAATTTTATAATGTATCATTTCATTGATAAGGAGCCAGTGAACATCCTTCAGCACTGGCAAAATGTTAGACTCAGGAGCAGCCAACAATAAGGCATTACAATAATCTATAGTAGGTAATAATAATGATTGTGCAGTTGAATGGAAATCATGACTAATCAGCAACAACTTTAGGGGTCTAACTAATCAAAGCTTAAAATAGCCAGATCACAGAGTTACAGCAATTTTAGAAGAAACGTGCTGTATTTGAGACTTATCCATCTATCTTACTTATCAAGATAAGTAACTCTATTTGAGACTTATCCATTCAGAAGTCCATTATCTGCTATTAATTAAGTTGACTTAGAAAATAGCCACTGCTATTACTAGCAACAGTAACATGGAATAGACTTAGTTTTTAGGTACTTGCCAGGTTCTTATGGCCTGGATTGGCCACTGTTGGAAACAGGATACTGGGCTTGATGGACCCTTTTTCTGACCAGGTATGGCATGTTCTTATGTTCTTATCTATCTTACTTATCTGGATAGCTAGCACTTGTCAGACTTTTCCAGCTATCTGACTTAACCAGAGGTAGCACTTTGTAATGAGAGTGAGCCCTTGTTGCTGTGGTGAAGTTGACACAGCCTCGTAGGTGACTACCAACTGCTGGGAAAGGTGCCCTGAAATGTGACAGACTGGAGTTTCGCCTATATCAGCTTCCTCCCCATTAGGTTTAGCCCTTGGGTTCTGACGGTCAGCAGGACTTAGGTGCATCCCTAGGGCATTGGAATGAACATCAGTTCAGAGGCATGACAGAGTCAGGACCGGCATCAGACTGGAGAGACGAGGAACAGGCCAATAGTTGAGGCAGACAGCAAGCAAGAGGTCAGGTTCAGGTAGCAGTCAAGCGCAGTCAGGTCCAATGCAAGAGGTCAGGTCCAGGAGATCAGGCCAAGGACAGATGAAGACATACAAGTGACACTGGACAAAACAGCAGGGCAGTCAAGGCTGGACCAGGCAGACTGGGCAAGATGAGGCTGGATGAGGCTGGGCAAGGCAAGAATGGACAAGGCAGACTGGGCAAGATAAGGCTGATGTACAGGAACAGGAACAACCAGGTACTCAGGAACAAGCAGGAATGTAGGACAATCAGGAATACATGAGCAACACACACTTCTACTAGGTAAGAGACCCTTGATGAGGCTAGGTGATGCTGCAAGACTCTTGCTTAAATAGTCTGGTCAGGCTGACGTAATCGGGAGGCACCGCACACTGTTTCCTGCTGCGAGCCTATATTATATGCGCACATGCACTTGAGTGTGCCTAAAGGAAGGTGGCAACCTGGCTGCGTCAGTGGCGGTAGGCAATGTGTAGCGATGGTGGCATTCCGCAGTGATAGGATGCCTCCAGCAGAGTCGGTCAGCAGTGAAGATGAGTGCAAATGTCCTGTGAGCCACAAAATATAACACACTTTAAAGATTTATCCAGCTAAGTGGCTGCCACTTAGATGGATAAATTTGAACTTGTGCTGCTACTTAGCCAGATAAATCAAAACTTATCTGGATAAGTGCCACTTTTAAAAATTATCCAGCTAAATTACGACAAAGCTGTTATTTAGCCAGATAAATCAGAATTTATCTAGATAAGTATCATGCAATTGCTGTACTTGACCACAATGTCTAAGTTTAAAATTATGCACATGGAGAATTTACCTGTGTAATTTACATGCATTTTGCCCCATAAATTCGGTTTTACAAATGTAAGTTGGGAGATTTTCTAACATGCATGCGGCAATGAAATTACCAGTTTTACCAATTACTCTACTGCTTTCCCAGGCCATCTGCAGGTCATTGAGACCCTCCTGGCTCTTCAGCCTCAACTCCCTCTTCATGTCACCCAGACTACTCCAGAAATAGAGCAGGTGCAAACATAAGGAAGTAAGCTGCCAAATGTAGATCCGTAATTGCTTATAAAATAGCAACCTTACATGAGTAAATGTTGGTCCCCCATCCCAGAATGCCCCTGCCCATCCCTTTTTTAAATGCGCAAATTTACACATGGACCCTTACTTATTTGTGTATTTTGAAGTTTATAAAATAGTATATGCATGAGTACATACTATTTTACACACAGATATGCTGTATTTTACATGCAAGTTAATCATCTTTAAGTCTACTTAGTTAATAACAGTTTATGGTCTTCTTCAGGAACTTCTTCAAACTTTTTTTAAACCCATATAAGCTAACTGCCTTAACCACATCCTCTAGCAAAGAATTACAGAGCTTAATTATACATCAAGTGAAAATGAAATGTCTCCAATTACTAATTTCATGGATTATCTCCGAGTCATTGTATTTCTTGATAGAGCAAATAATCAATTTACATTTATCCATTCTATTTCACTCATGATTTTATATTCCTCTATTATATTCCTCCTCAGCGGTCTCTTCTCCAAGCTGAACAGCCCTAACCTTTTTAACCTTTCTTCATAGGGGAGCCGATCCATGCCCTTTATCATTTTGGTCACCTTCTCTGTACCTTATCCATTATGCTTAAATTCCTTTAAAAGCTGGTTATCCCATAACAAATTAATGCTAAACATTATAAAAACTGAAGTACTCATTCTTAGTAACATCTCATCCATGTTTCAGTTCAATGGTCACAGCATTCCAGTCATTTGACAAATGTACAATTTAAGAATAGTGATTGACCCTAATTTATCATTTCTTCCACATGGTAAAGAAGTTGTTAAGTCATCTTATTGCAATTCTCTTCTACTCGGCCTTCCAGCTCCTCAGCCAGGATTCTGACTAAGACCAACAAAAGAAACCATATTACCCCTATCTTAAGGAACCTGCATTGGCTCCCAATCAAGTTCAGAATCTTATACAAAACACTAACGATCATACACAAAACCATCCACAAGCTCACTCCACTGGAACTCAACATTCCACTTCGACCACATTTACCATCCAGACTGACGAGAACAGCATATAGAGACACTCTCTTTACCCCATACATCAAAACCTCTCTAAGTAAATGAGCTATGTCCACAGCAGATCCTGCACAATGGAACTCTCTACCACCAGAACTCTGGTTGGAACAATGCCCGATCACTTTCAAAAAGAGACTAAAAACTTGGCTATTCGAGCAAGCGTTTCATTTATGCTAATGACAAACCTCCGGCATCACCATACTAGCCAACAGGCTAAATCTCAGACTATCCATTCATACTACACTTATAATTTAGCAACCCATCTCTACAGCCGATCACTCCAAGTTTACCCAGAGTACCCGGACATTAAATAATTCCAGTATGTACCGAGATCTTAAGCCAGACTACACCTGGCTCATAAACATGTCTTATTCATATTTTTTATATTATTTATTCATTATTCCCTATTTATCAGATCCAAGTTTTATGCCCTGTTCAATGTAATCACATTCTTACATGCTTGTTTTTCAGTTATAATGTAAACCGAGATGATATGTAATATCTTACATGAATCCCGGTATATAAAAATGTTAAATAAATAATAAATAAATACATCTTTCTAAACAGCATAAAGGAAATACTAGCCAACCTAAAACTCATCCTCAACTTTGACAAGACTGAATTAATATTACTAGACAGAAAGAACAACTCTCCTCAAATACCACCGCTCAGCCTCATGAACCAAAATTCGATCATATCTCCAATCAACCATGCCCAAAACCTCGGAGTAATAATTGACAGAGAACTTTCATTCAAAAACCATATATCAACAAAAATCAAAGACGATTATCATAAACTACTTACACTGCGTTATCTAAAACCTTTTCTCTCCAACAATGACTTCAGATCAGTCCTCCAATTACTAATTTTCTCCAACATAGACCACTGCCACTCTCTTCTTCTCTATACAATAACCAACCTCGTTTCCTTGAATATGTAATTCTACAACCTCCAACTCAGGAAACCTCTAAATTTTGTGGTTTTTGTGCGGTTACCATCTGTGGTCCAGCCCTTTTTTGGTTGGTCCTATAGATGGCTCCCATGTTTTATTCCTAAATTATATTAATAAACCAAGATTTTTTTAATTTTCTTCTTTTAATTTTTAAATAGTCATGGGACTATTTCATGGGACCACTTCCGCCTGCTAGGCGGAGGTGGTCCCATGAAATAGCGGCGGCAATCGAACCACTTTAAGATAAGTTAATTGGTCAATGCAGAATTAACGCGAGACCACACCGCACATCAGGGAACAAATGCACAAATGACTAAATTAAAAATTAAAAGAAGAAAATTCAAAAAATCTTGGTTTATTAATACAATTTAAGAATAAAACACAGGAGCCATCTATAGAACCAGCCAAAAAAGGGCTGGACCACAGATGGTAACCGCACAAAAACCACAAAATTTTGAGGTTTCCTGAGTTGGAGACTCTCTTCTTCTCAACTTACCTCTAAACACCATTCGCCCACTCCAGATCCTGCAGAATGCAGCTGCAAGAATCCTTACAGGAGCAAAAAAGCATGACCACATCACCCCAACACTTATTTCACTTCATTGGCTACCAATAAGATACAGGATTGAATACAAAGTCCTATCCATCCTACATAAAATTATATATGAAGAACAAGAAAATTGGCTAAGCCCCTACATACAACTACATACCCCAAGCAGAAACCTTAGATCAGCAAATAAGGGACTCCTAAAAACACCACCAACGCACTCAAATCAACTCACCTCAACCCAAAAAAGAGCAATCTCCCTTGGTAGCCCAAAACTTTGGAACTCCCTATTGACTAAGCTGAGAACTCAAGAAAACATAAAAACCTTTAAAAAGGAGTTAAAAATGTGGTTGTTCAACAAAGCATACCAACTCACCCAATGAATAACACAACATCATCGCCCTCCAATCCAACCTCATGAATAAATAAATGAAATTCATCATATCTAGGTTTTCATAAATAAGAAATGAAACAAAAAAACTGAACTAAATCCTTACACATGTTATCCCCTATGCTTAATAACAGCTTGTACTTTGCATCCCTTGTTTAACCCCCCTTATCCCTGTAACCTTATTTTGTAAACCATTATGATGGCGTTATTTTGACGTTTCCGAATGACGGTATATAAAACTCATTAAATAAACAAACAAATAAATAAATAAATCTTTCAATAAATTGCCAATGCTCAGGGAGATTTAGGCAATTCTGGAGCCACAAGATTTTCGTACTGTTCTCCAGAGTCTCATTTTAGTAGGTCTAGATTTAGTTGGCTGGCCTGTCGGTGAATGTTACATCCCCTCTGGATTTAGTACAAAATGCAACAGCATAGATTTTAATAGGTGCACGAATGCATGACCACATTACCCCTGTATTATCAACCTTATATTGTTTACCAATCAAATGGCAGATAGAATTTAAATTGGTGTCTATAATACATAGAATACTGTACAAGGACCCTGGTTTTCTGGATTAATGAAGTCCTATGGGTCTATAAACCCACTCATTCCATAAGATTAGCCAATAAAAATCTGCTTGAGCTCTCTTTTGTGAAGTTGGCACACTTAGACCTCACAAGAGAGAAAGAATCTTTTCAGTTCCCGGACCACTATTGTGGAACCCACTTCCAGAACAGCTTTGGGTGACAATATGCATAAAGTCATTTTAAAAAGCAATGAAAACATGCTGGCATTTAATCATGAAATATCATCTTAGGTTTGCATAGGTATATAAGGACTTTAGAGCTGGCACTGCTTGTATTATGGTTGTGATTGTTTTTTGTAATAACTGTGTTTTTATGCATGTTTCACATGTACTCTGCCTCGAACAATTTGCTATGGGTGCAGCTAATACATTCTTTAAAATAAATAAATAATGGTGGGGTCAGTTGAGGGAGAAGGAAGGAGACTGTGGGGTGGATGGGCTGTTGGGGGGAATGGAGTAGGAGACTAGTGGGAATGAGCTGGGGTTAGGGAGATGATTGACTGGTGGTTTTGGAGTCTTCTCTGTGTTTGTTTTTTGCCTGGTCACTTGAGTCTTCCCTATATCCACATTGGGGTAGATTTTAAAAGGGTGCACGCGGGTGTACATATGCGCGTGCTACCCGGTATGCACACATGTACACCCAATTTTATAACTTGCACGCGCAAGTTATAAAATCAGGGGTCGACGTGTGCAAGGCGGTGCACAATTGTGCAACTTGCACGCTGAGCCGCGCTGCCTTCCCCCATTCCCTTCCCTCTAGCCTGACCTTCCCACCCCTTCCCCTAACCTTTTCCCCCAGCCCTACTCTAACCCCCCCCCAAAAAAAAAGTTTTATCATTCCTTTTGCGCACGCCGGCAACCTGCTGACACGCGATCCTTCGACACAGCAGCAATAGCCACTGTGTCGGAGGCCTCTGTCCCCACCCCCCCTGCCCCCAGACCGCCCCACCCCAGACTGCCTCTTTATGCAAGCCCCAGGATTTACATGTGTCCTGGGGCTTTACACACGTTGCCGGGCCTTTTTAAAATAGGCCCAGCACGCGTAACCCCTCCTACACGTCTAAATCTTCTGGATTTACGCGCATAGGGCTTTTAAAATCCAGCCCATTATGTGCTCCTCTCTGGATATTTAAATGCAGGCTGGTCAGTCTCATTCATAACTCACTGTATTCTTTTTTTTTTTTTTAGCTGGGGGTACTGTAATTTCTGTTGAGTTTAACACCCCCAATCATTTTCAAAAGTTGGCTCCTATGTTCATGGTGATGATTCTGTTATGCGGGTGTCCTAATCCTGTCTGTGCCATGAGCCTGAGTCAAAGCCATATGAGTTGTTTAGAGTAACAAATCCGCTAGTCTCTTCACAGAATCCAGTTCATCCTGATAAAATGTAGCTTGATGCTAATGTCATGGTAATATTTTTTCTGGAGATAGTTAATAAAATTTGTCTTGATTTCGACTCCTTTCCTTTAGTTGATGTGCTGGAACTAGAAGCGACATTAGTTGGTATTCAGTCCTTGTCATCTTTTAGAGACGTTTTTCTTAAAGAAGTGGAATTTATTTAGAATATTTTGCAGCCTACAATTGCTTTTTTTCAGATCAATGTCCTTCCAGTCTCCTGTTAATAAACAGGGCAATTTGTCTTAAGCCTATCCATGCTATAATTAACACCTCTTTATAGGCAGCCTCAGTTTCCCAGATTCTTAAAGTGGCGTCAGTAAAGCTTTTGTTAAAAAAACAGCTTAAATGATTCAAAAAAGCCCCATAAGCTATTGTTCAGTCCCTAAAGTGTTTTATTTGTCAAAATTAATTGAGAATGCAGTTTTACTTCAACTACAGCAATTTGTTGATGATTATGGAATTTTAGATACCTTCTGATTTGCTTTCTTCTACTTCCATAATATCAAGATCACATTGCTAATGATTTTTGACGATCTGCTATAGAAACTGGATCAAGATAATGATTCTATTTTGGTGCATCTTGACATGAGTGCAGCTTTTGACATCATAGATTATCAAATTCTGATATCTCACCTAGTCTATAAAGGGGGGTTATTTTCTCTCTGGTTGGACTAGGGATGTGCAGCCAGAAAGTATACATTGGATTCGGGATACGTATTTGTCGGGGCCCAGATAAGTTACATTAATTCAATGGCGTCCCCAATACTTTGATACATGCATTCGTTTTCAGGTTCCCATTAAAGTCAATGGAGGAAGTATTTGCAGCCTATTTTTGGCTGCAGAATTGGGGTTTTATTATCAATATTGATGAAACTTCATGGGAGCAATCATCAGAACAACAAAACAGCTCCAAAGTACTTAGACTGTGGCAAAGTGACACCAAAGACTGAGGTTTCCCATTGCAATGAGGGTTCAGCCATAAGGAATGGACATAAGGCCTGGGCAGACAGGCACAGCAGTCGAGGACAGAGGTGAATCACACCTAGGGACATAAGGCCTGGGCAGACAGGCACAGCAGTCGAGGACAGAGGTCAATCCCACGGAGGGACATAAGGCATGGACGGACAGGCACAGCAATACAGGACAGAGTCAATCCCACCTAGGGACATAAGGCCTGGACGGACAGGCACAGCAGTCAAGGACAGAGGTGAATCACACCTAACACATAAGGCCTGGACAGACAGGCACAGCAATACAGGACAGAGTCAATCCCACCTAGGGACATAAGGCCTGGTTGGACAGGCACTTGCGTGCCGGCTCGCCTATTTTGCATAGGCCGCCGGCGTGCGCAAAGCCCTGGGACGCGCATAAGTCCTGGGGCTTCGTAAAAGGGGCGGGAGGGGGCGTGTCTGGGGTGGCTTCAAGCAGGCGTAACTTGCACAACATAGGTAGGGGGGGATTTAGGTAGGGCTGGGGGGTGGGGTAGATAGGGGAAGGGAGAGGAAGGTGGGGGGACGCAGAAGGAAAGTTCCCTCTGAGGCCGCTCTGATTTCGGAGCGGCCTCAGAGGGAACGGAGGCAGGCTGTGCGGCTCAGCGCGCGCAGGCTGCCAATTTTGCGCAGCCTTGAGCGCGCCAAACCCGGATTTTATAAGATATGCGCGGCTACACGCGTATCTTATAAAATCCGGCGTACTTTTGTTCACGCCAGTTGCACGAACAAAAGTACGTACACGCATACTTATTTAAGATCTACCTCTATATGTGTAGAAAATCCCTTTCTGGGATTTACCCGAGAGGCCCGGCTTTGCACACCTCTGTTTATAGCAAGTTAGAAGGTTTAAAGAAAAATATTTTATCTCTAAGAAAACTGAAGGCAATTAGCTTAATTCCTTATTTTAGTATCTGATTTTGCATGCACAGACAAAAATGACACCAGCAGCTAACAAAAGATAATGAGAGCTCTGATGGTGCAGTAATATTTCACACCTTATATGTGATCTTAGGACAGTGATAACAAGCTGCTGGACAAATCAAAAGTCAGTTTATCATTCTTTACATGCATATTCAAGGTTATTCATCAATATGCATTAAATTCCAAGAATCTTACAACCATTTCAGTGTAACTAATATCTATGCATAAGCTTAGGTTTTTCCTAAGAAATAACTGTTACTTTTTCTGCTTTATCTGCTCCTATATATGGTCAGGCTTTTACAGCTAAAGATTATATAAATATCTAAATTCTAGCATGCAGTAGCTATGTCATTCTCAGTACTTCTGCCTTAAGCTGTTACTAGCTAGGCCTAAAAGTGCAGGCTCAATCTTTATGACAGCAGTTATCATAACCTAACAAAGGATTTTAAACCTGAAATCCAGAAATTTGCCACATATGTGCATAATTTCAATGTTTATAAAATAGTAATTGTACAAGTAAAGGCTACTTATGCACATATGTGCTAATTTTATGTTCATAACTGCTTTGAAAATGTACCCCATAGTGTCTTTCACTGTTGTGGTATTAGGTGTTTGCCATTTTAGTTAAGTTTTGTCTTTTGGGTTTGTATTTTTCATGTGGTCTTATTATATTGTTTCCATTTTTTTTTTTCTGAAATTTACATTAACACTAGAATCTTGATACAGAAGCAGAGGTGTATATAAAGTAATTACATTGCTAGTAAACATAAAAGAGAATAAAGAAAATTATTTCTATATAAACCCCTGATTATTAAAGGAAATCAGGGAAGACAAGAAGAAAAAATAAGAGCGGACAATTAAGAAAGAAAATAAGAGGCATAGGATGAAGCAAGCACCTCTATACATCAATAAG
This sequence comes from Rhinatrema bivittatum, assembly GCF_901001135.1. Lineage (NCBI taxonomy): Eukaryota > Metazoa > Chordata > Amphibia > Gymnophiona > Rhinatrematidae > Rhinatrema > Rhinatrema bivittatum. The sequence goes on along the minus strand of NC_042615.1, from coordinate 791,275,611 downwards.
CTGATATGTGTAAGAGTATCCTCTAGGTATGAGAGTCCAGGAAAACCCAAAGCTGTGAAGGTTCAAAGAAAATATAATTTGCATTATGATATTTGATCAAACATTTGCAAGGGTATCGTAAGGTAAACTGGGCACCCTTAGACAACACCTTAGATCTCATGGTCAAGAACCTTTTTCTAGCATCTTGAGATGATCGAGTTATATCAGGATACAGACAAAGTTTCTGACCATAAAAAGTTAATGATCTATTACAAAGATAATATCTAAACATTGTATTCTTAACAACTAAAAAGGCAAAAGACACCAACAAAGAAGTGATCTCTAACTCTTGCGATGATTCACGAATATTAAACAAATCGAAGGTAACATCTTGAGACTGATTCCCATCAATGGCTTCTTGAGCTCATGGCAAAAAATAAGCACTTGTAATAACAGGCATTGCAGCTGTTGGTATCGTAAGAATGGAAGATAAATAATTTTTAAACCGATCCATAGGTGATATCAATTTAATAAAAGGAAAGTTTAGATCTCTCAAATTCAAACTTCTCAAGGAATTTTCAATGTTTTCAAATTTTTTAGCATAAACCAACTCAGATTGAACCAATCCACTTTGTATTTTTTCTACTGAAGCAATACGAGATTCCAAAATTTCCATTTTCCCACTCTGAGATTGAACTTGCTTTTCCATAACCAAAATCCGATGATTAGTGTCTAGAGAAACTTTTGTCAATGAGGAAATAGAAGTCTCAAGAGAGACCAAAGCATTACATAGGACATCCAGAGTTATAACTGAGGACTTTGATAACAAAAGCTTCACAACCGAAGTTTCCTGAGCAATAGCCCATAGACTCAATGTAGTAACATGCCCCAAAGTCTCAATAGGGGTAGGAGTCAAGGCTCCTGCCGGAGGGCCAGCCACACGAGACAGTCCCACAAAAAGGGTGCTCTTCTCTCCAACAGAAACATAGTTTAAGGATAATACATGGCCTCCAACTTCCACTTCGGCTAACCCCACTGATGCCAACATCATCGGACTCACATCCAGCGAAATAGGCAGAGACTCCAAGTGTTCTGATGGCCCCCAATGGGGAGAGGATGGTATATTCAGTGTGCCATGGCTCAAAGAGATCTTCTCGGCTAGCGGGATTAGCATCCGCTCCACAGCTCCCCCCGCAGCGGCACTCGCACCCTGCAAAGAGACCGGCGTAGATGTGTAGAAAACTTCAATCTGAGGCTGGTGTGAAATTGGTAAGGGAGAATTAGAAAGAATCTCACTAACCTTAGCCTTCATCTTAGCGTGAGCCATGGGAATTAAGGAAAATGGTAAAAATAAAATTCAAGGAACAAGAGCATTCTCACGCAACTTCCTCAAACGGTAGCAATCTTGGCTACCCAAAGTCTATTGTTTTTCATTTTATTTAAGATTTTATTTATATTGTGAGCCATTCTGAATATTCTGAGAAGGACAAAGTATAAAATGAGAACATGAATAAATACATAAATAAATCACAGTGAAACTAGAAGATGTAATAAATCAAATTGACAAACTAAAGAGTAACAAATCATCAGGCCTAGATGTTATTCACCCCAGAGTTCTGAAAGAACTAATGGCCGATACAGTAAAGTGTGCTCCGGCATAGCGCACTGTTAGCCCATGTTTGGCTGTGCGTTTTCGACGCACTATTTTTACCCCTTATACAGTAAGGGATAATAGCACGTTGAAAAGCGTGGCCAACCCCCCCCCCCCCCCCGAAACTAATAGTGCCCGCAACATGAAAATGCTTGTTGATGGGCCTATTAGTCATTCCCGTGCGATACAGAAAGCAAAATGTGCAGCAAAGCCGCACATTTTACTTTCAGAAATTTATGCCTGCCAAAGGCAGGCGTTAATTTCGTCCAGCGCTGGGAAAGTGTACATAAAAGCAGAAAAAACTGCTTTTCTGTACACCCTCCGACTTAATATCATAGCGATATTAAGTCGGAGGCCCCAAAAATAAAAAAATTTTAAAATTTTAAAATTTTTTTAAAAAATCTGCCTGCAACCCGCGGGTTGGAAGATGGGTGCTCAATTTTGCTGGCGTCCTTTTTCTGAACCCGTGGCTGTCAGCGGGTTCGAGAACCGACACCGGTATAATTGAGCGTCAGCTGTCAAACCTGCTGAAAGCTACCGCTTCTATCAAAAAGGAGGCACTAGGGACGAGCTAGTGTCCCTAGCGCCTCCTTTTACCGCGGGCCCTCATTTGCATGTGGACCGATACTGAATCGCGCGCCCAGGACACTGGCCTGTGCACGCATCGGGAGAGCGGGCGCTCGCCATCTCTCCTGCGCTTCTTTCTGTATCAGCCCATAAATCATGAAATTGAAAATCAGTTACTTGTAAACTATAGCCTATCATTTAAAACAGCCACAGTACCTGAAGACTAGAGGAGACCCAATGTAACACCAATTTGTTTTAAAAAAGAGCTCCAGGGGTGATCTGGTAAATTATAGACGCCTGATGTTGATACCAGGCAAAATTGTTGAAGTTATTACTAGCTAAATAGATATTTATGGATTAGTGAAGAAAAGTCAATATAGTTTTAACAAAGGGAAGTCTTGCCTTACCAATCTGTTACTTTTTTTGAAGGTATAAATAAACGTGGATAAAAGTGAGCCAGATGACATACTGCATTTGGATTTTCAGAAGGCATTTGATAAGGTTCCCCATGAGACACACCAGAGGAAATTTTAAAAGTTATGGGACAGGAGCAGTGTTTTATAGTAGATTGGTAACTAGTTATAATATAGGAAACAGAGTAGGATTAAACAGAGTTTTCCAAATGGAAAAAGTTCAATTTTAGTGTGCCCTAGAAATCTACACGGAGACCTCTGCTGTTTAAAATGTAACTCCCCCCTGGCAAGAAACCCATTTAATGCCAGGTTTGAGGAGCGGGGGAAAGAATGTGGATTCTGTGAATGGAGTACAGTATTGACCTGGAGAGCCCTAAGAGTATCACAATCACACTCAAGCAATAACGTAAACTGAAGCTGAATTTGAGTTGTAGAGCTGTGATCAGAAGAAATTAGTAAGACTAGTAAATTATGCACCTAGAAGGTTCACTGGACCTATACAATGTTTTGTTGCTTGTAACTTTCCATATATCTCTTTAGTAGTTTTATGGAATCCAACTTGTGCTCACTAGATGGAAAGATGGAATATCAAGTATATTAAATAAATAAATAAATAAATACATGTAATTAATAACATGTAACTGTGTAACTCATTAGTCACTCTCCATTTCCATGACAATAGTTGAGCTGAGAAAGAAGGTTCGTTCATGAATGGAATTCTAGATTAAGTGATATTTCAGGAAATTGTTTTGAAAAACCTGCAGAATTTTACAGCAGCTGAGCTTATAGCTGTGAAGAAATGGAATAACTTTTGCAAAATTTCAGTGGTTTGTCTGGGCAAGTTATACCTATATCAAGTAATCAGGGGCTTGTTTGTAGCAAGCTGGTTCTTGTTAAGTAGTGTTGTACTCCTTGATGTATGAACTATTTCCCCTTACCATGCAATCATCATAATACTCACTAATAAAATTATGCAGATTACACATGTATAATCATGAGATCCCAAGGGTGGGGAAGTATTTTGTACTGTTCAATATATTTATAAATGATCTGGAAAGAAATACGATGAGTGAGGTAATCAAATTTACAGACGATACAAAATTGTTCAGAGTAGTTAAATCACAAGCAGATTGTGATAAATTGCAGGAAGGCCTTCTGAGACTGGAAAATTGGGCATCCAAATGGCAGATGAAATTTAATGTGGATAAGTACAAGGTGATGCATATAGGGAAAAATAACCCATGCTATAGTTACACAATGTTAGGCTCCATATTAGGAGCTACTACCCAAGAAAGAAATCTAGGCATCATAGTGGATAACACATTGAAATCTTCAGTTCACTTGCTGCAGCAGTCAAAAAAGCAAACAGAATGTTGGGAATTATTAGAAAAGGAATGGTGAATAAAACGGAAAATGTCATAATGCCTCTGTATCACTCCATGGTGAGACCGCACCTTGAATGCTTTGTACAATTCTGGTTGCCGCATCTTTAAAAAGATATAGTTGCGATTGAGAAGGTACAGAGAAGGGCGACCAAAATGATAAAAACATAAGAACATGCCATATTGGGTCAGACCAAGGGTCCATCAAGCCCAGCATCCTGTTTCCAACCGTGGCCAATCCAGGCCATAAGAACCTGGCAAGTACCCAAAAACTAAGTCTATTCCATGTTACCATTGCTAGTAAAAGCAGTGGCTATTTTCTAAGTCAACTTAATTAATAGCAGGTAATGGACTTCTCCTCCAAGAACTTATCCAATCCTTTTTTAAATACAGTTACACTAACTGCATTAACCACATCCTCTGGCAACAAATTCCAGAGTTTAATTGTGCGTTGTGTAAAAAAGAACTTTCTCCGATTAGTTTTAAATGTGCCACATGCTAACTTCATGGAGTGCCCCCTAGTCTTTCTATTATCTGAAAGAGTAAATAACTGATTCACATCTACACGTTCTACACCTCTCATGATTTTAAACACCTCTATCATATCCCCCCTCAGCTGTCTCTTCTCCAAGCTGAAAAGTCCTAACCTCTTTAGTCTTTCCTCATAGGGAAGCTGTTCCATTCCCCTTATCATTTTGGTCAGCCTTCTCTGTACCTTCTCAATTGCAATTATATCTTTTTTGAGATGCGGTGACCAGAATTGTACACAGTATTCAAGGTGCGGTCACACCATGGAGCGATACAGAGGCATTATGACATTTTCCGTTTTATACACCATTCCCTTTCTAATAATTCCCAACATTCTGTTTGCTTTTTTGCCTGCCGCAGCACACTGAACCGACGATTTCAATGTGTTATCCACTATGACACCTAGATCTCTTTCTTGGGTTGTAGCACCTAATATGGAACCCAACATTGTGTAACTATAGCATGGGTTATTTTTCCCTATGTGCAACACCTTGCACTTGTCCACATTAAATTTCATCTGCCATTTTCATGCCCAATTTTCCAGCCTCACAAGGTCTTCCTGCAATTTATCACAATCTGCTTGTGATTTAACTACTCTGAACAATTTTGTATCGTCTGCAAATTTGATTACCTCACTCGTTGTATTTCTTTCCAGATCATTTATAAATATATTGAAAAGTAAGGGTCCCAATACAGATCCCTGAGGCACTCCACTGTACACTCCCTTCCACTGAGAAAATTGACCATTTAATCCTGTTGCGACCCCAGTCGCTTACGCAGCGACCAGGGCTCTTACCTTCCCCGCGGGTCTCCTCCCTGCGCCGCGAGCCGCGCGATTCCGGGCCGGCCTGGCCGCATGGCAGCTATCCTCGGGCTTGCCGGCGTCCCCACGAGGAGGACGCCGGCAAGCCCGAGGATAGCTCCGCCCCCTGCGGGGGAATGCGCGCGCGCGAGGGCTGTCCTTTTGAGCTCCCAGCACCCGGATGTGCCGATCCGCCCTCCTTCTGACGTCAGCCCCGGAGGGGGATTTAAACCCGCAGCTTTCTTCTTTGCTTTGCCTTGCAACGTGGTCACTCCTTGGAGAGAGTTAGTTGCTGCTATCCTACGTGTCTTGATCCTGGTTTGTCTCACGATTCTGCCTGCCTGCTGCCTGCCTTGATCCTGGTTTGTCTCACGATTCTGCCTGCCTGCTGCCTGCCTTGATCCTGGTTTGTCTCACGATTCTGCCTGCCTGCTGCCTGCCTTGACCCTGGTTTGTTTCACGTCTCTGCCTGTTCACTGCCTGCCTCGACTCTGGCTCGCTTCTTGAAGCCACTACTTGCTGCATACCCAGACTCCGGCACACCTCCTCGTTCCTGTCTTCAGCTACCAGTCCAGACTTCTGTCCGTCCTCGGTTTTCCCTCACGCCAGTGACTCTCCTAAGTCCCAGCGGTCCGGGTCCCTACGGGCTCCTCCTGGGGGGACCTCGGACTTCCAGGGCGAAGCCACCTAAGTCCTAGCGACCCGGGCCCTAACAGCTCCTCTGGTGGGGTCACGGGTTTCCAGGTGAAGATCCATCTCGCACTGTGTGTCTGCCTTCCGACCGTCCCATATTGCCGGTCGGCCCAAGGATCCACACCCGGAGCACAACATAATCCTACTCTCTGTTTCCTGTCTTTTAGCCAGTTTGCAATCCACGAAAGGACATCGCCACCTATCCCATGACTTTTTACTTTTCCTAGAAGCCTTTCATGAGGAACTTTGTCAAACGCCTTCTGAAAATCCAAGTACACTACATCTACCGGTTCACCTTTATCCACATGTTTATTAACTCCTTCAAAAAAGTGAAGCAGATTTGTGAGGCAAGACTTGCCTTGGGTAAAGCCGTGCTGACTTTGTTCCATTAAACCATGTCTTTCAATATGTTTTGTGATTTTGAGATTTAGAACACTTTCAGAAACATTTTTATTTATAGCAGAGTGAGACTCATATACCGGTGCGTGACTTATACACTGGGAAATATGGTCTAGTTTGAGCATATAAAGTTGAGAAAACTGAACATTAACACATAATTCTGTACAATGTTATACATGAACTGGAATAAGAGAGCATGTGAAAGTGGATAAGAAAAACATTCCCCATTAGCATTTGTGACTAGGGCCTAAGGGAATGGAGGCTTGGAATAAGAGATCCCGCCCATAGTTCCCTCTAAGCTGAGCTCATGAGCAATTGCTGGCTGGCCCCGTGCTATGGAACACCATGCCACTTGAAATAAGGCTGCAGAGAAACTTCAAAATATTCAAATCCAATCTGAAAACCTGGCTATTTAAACACGCTTTTTATAAAGATAAAGAGAAGGAAAAAAACAGTTGATTGATTAGGCGCACCAAACTAGAAATTGTTATTTGTAACCTACAAATGCACATTAAAGTTAAATTCTTTCCGTCTAATATGCTCCCTACAGACAAACTTAATGTACACACATAGTTTATTGAAGTGAATTGTTACCGCACTATGATGGCACATGATTAATGGTAATCTATGCCACTTACTTTATTCATTATCGTGCCTTGCTGTAAACCGTTGTGATGGTTATCTAACGTAATGACGGTATAGAAGAGCTTTTAAATAAATAAATAAATAAATAAATAAATAAACATTTTAGAGCATTATTTTACAGGTTTTACATGGTCGCTCACATACATTTTTCTTTGTGTTATATACACAAATGCAGCGCTAACATCGGCACTCAAAAATTGTTTGTTTAAAAAATAATAATTGTTGCTGACATGAAATATATTTCTACACACCTGCCCTATTATGGTCTCAGGGGCCCCTTGGGATAAGGGGGGTTGAGGGAACAACTCTGGCCAGTAGGAGGGAGACACTGAATTTAATAAGTTAGACGGGGTAGTTTTTTGATGGCTGAGTGGAATGCAGGGTTTGGAAATTGTACGGGTCCAACTGAGAGCAACTGGAGGTGGCTATAATATGAAGGTGGTTACTTTGACTCTGTCAGGATGGGAGGAGGTTGAGGGCCTGGGGATGTGGGAACTTCATATTTTCCAGGAGGGTCAAACTCAGGGCTAACTGCCTTTTAACCATTCGAGGCCTGAGGTGGTTGAGACTCAGTATTATCATGCCCATTAGCATGCTAGTGCTGGGCCAGAGAAAATTGCTCAAGATGTAGTTAACTTTTGCTCATCAGTTACAATTTACACAGCTTATGCAAGATGTTTTAATATGCTGATAAGCTCATTTACATGGTTTTAACATATTAATGAAACCATTTGTATTTCAGTCCAGAAATCTATGTTAATGACGCATCCATGAGAAAAAAATTATATTCACTCAAATCTGTTGTAGCATTTGTCTTGCCTTAACACTGTTTTAAAACATGATAAGGCAAGCATTAGCTTCAACATAGTTTACTACTTAGGCCTCCTAATGCTGTGCTATAAATTGAGGTGCTCTTGCTCAGACTTGCAAAAGCCACCTGAAAACTGCTTGGTCAGAAATGCATGACTTCACTGATGGATTGTTTTCCTCGAACTCTACTATCAAGAGGCAAAGACAAATTTTGGATTTTATCTTTTGCTTATCAATTGTCACAAAGGCATTCACACACCAAACTTCCCTCACCATCTATAACTTTCTATCCTCTCTCCAGTCAATCCAGCTCTCCTGATGGGTTGGATGTTAATCAAGGTTTTCTATTGTTTTGCCACTGGAAGTAAACTTATCGCAACCTGCAAAGATTCATGGAGGGAAAAAGTGAGCATGTAGGCACTGATTTCAACTGAGTACAATCTAGTAATCTCTTTAAATAGCTCCATGACAGATGCTTAACACTTCTGTTAGGAGTGTTAATTGATCAGCATCTTGGGAAAAGGAGAAACTATAATGTGATACCAAAGCATTGGGGGACATAACAGGGATTTAGATAACTGAAAGCTTACTGTTAATTAAGGTGAGGATCTTTGAAAGAGGCTGTGCACTTTACATTCTTATATCCTCATGTAACATTCTGGTTTGTGACTGTGACAAGTTTGCCCTTGGTAGACTTGGCTCATGAGCTCATCCCACTTTTCCTAGCCTGAATACCTCAATTAGGATACTACAGCATTTCTCTCTCTCTCCTTCATGTTATCTGTATGTGTGTATGTACGTGTGTGTGTTTGTGTGTGTGACCTTATAGATGGCTGTATGCTGATTCTTTAGGTATAGCTCAGCCTCATTTCAGAGAGACTCAACTACGCAGTCTGAACAGAAAGGATGAACTTCTTTATTAATTCCCAGTTGCCCTGTGATGCTCTATAACCATTGCAAATAACTTTATTAATCCAGCCTCTGGTTAAACATTATACATCAACTACTGAGCATTAAACTTCACATCACATATTCCTCCTTTTCGACTGTGAAAATTTCACATAAACAAATGAGCATTTATGAACAAATCTAGGGACAATTGATCAGACTTTCATATACCCTCTGGAGTGGACAGGGATTATTTTACCCCAGCTGTTTATCTTCAGACTATAAATCCAGTCTAAAAATTGGTTTCCTAATTTGGCTGGATATAAGAACATAAGAACATAAGAAATTGCCATGCTGGGTCAGACCAAGGGTCCATCAAGCTCAGCATCCTGTTTCCAACAGAGGCCAAACCAGGCCACAAGAACCTGGCAAGTACCCAAACACCAAGCAGATCCCATGCTACTGATGCAATTAATAGCAGTGGCTATTCCCTAAGTAAACTTGATTATTAGCAGTTATTGGACTTCTCCTCCAAGAACATATACAAACCTTTTTTGAACCCAGCTACACTAACTGGGTACAAATGGCAACAAATTCCAGAGCTTAATTGTGCATTCAGTGAAAAAGAATTATCTCTGATTAATCTTAAATGTACTACTTGCTAACTTCATGGAATGCCCCCTAGTTCTTCTATTATCCGAAAGTATAAATAACCGATTCACATCTACTCGTTCAAGACCTCTCATGATCTTAAAGACCTCTATCATATCTCCCCTCAGCCTTCTCTTCTCCAAGCCCTAACCTCTTCAGCCTTTCCTCATAGGGGAGCTGTTCCATCCCCTTTATCATTTTGGATGCCCTTCTCTGTACCTTCTCCATCGCAACTATATCTTTTTTCAGATGTGACGACCAGAATTGTACACAGTATTCAAGGTGCGGTCTCACCATGGAGCGATACAGAGGCATTATGACATGTTCCATTTTATTAACCATTCCCTTCCTAATAATTCCTAACATTCTGTTTGCTTTTTTGACTGCCGCAGCACACTGAGCCGACGATTTTAAAGTATTATCCATTATGATGCCTAGAACTTTTTCTGGGTGGTAGATCCTAATATGGAACCTAACATCGTGTAACTACTGCAAGGGTTATTTTTCCCTTTGTGCAACACCTTGCACTTGTCCACATTAAATTTCATCTGCCATTTGGATGCCCAATCTTCCAGTCTTGCAAGGTCCTCCTATAATGTATCACAATACGCTTGTGATTTAACTACTCTGAATAATTTTGTATCGTCCGCAAATTTGATAACCTCACTCGTCATATTCCTTTCCAGATCATTTATATATATATATATTGAAAAGCACCGGTCCAAGTACAAATCCCTGAGGCACTCCACTGTTTACCCTTTTCCATTGAGAACATTGACCATTTAATCCTACTCTCTGTTTCCTGTCTTTTAACCAGTTTGTAATCCACAAAAGGACATCTTAGAGGCTTCTCATGAGGGACTTTGTCAAATGCCTTCTGAAAATCCAAATACACTACATCTTACCGGTTCACCTTTATCCACATGTTTATTAACCCTTTCAAAAAAATGGAAGCAGATTTGTTAGGCAAGACTTCCATTGGGTAAATCCATGTTGACTCTGTTCCATTAAACCATGTCTTTCTATATGCTCTATGATTTTGATCTTGAGAATAGTCTCCACTATTTTTCTCGGCACTGAAGTCAGGCTCACTGGTCTATAGTTACCTGGATCACCCCTGGAGCCTTTTTTAAATATTGGGGTAACATTGTACTCTTCAGGTACAATAGATGATTTTAATGATAGGTTACAATTTTTAACTAATAGATCAGAAATTTCATTTTTTAGTTCCTTCAGTACCCTAGGAGACATACCATCTGGTCCAGGTGATTTGCTACTCTTTAGTTTGTCAGTCTGGCCTACTACATCTTCCAGGTTTACAGTGATTTCGTTCATTTCATCTGACTCATCTCCCCTGAAAACTATCTCCAGAACTGGTATCTCCCCAACATCCTCATTAGTAAATATGAAGCAATGAATTAATTTAGTCTTTCTGCAATGGCCTTATCTTCCCTAACCCCTTGGTCATCTAATGGTCCAACCGACTCTCTCACAGGTTTCTTGCTTCGGATATATTTAAAAAGGTTTTTATAATGAGCTTTTGCCTCTATGGCTAACTTCATTTCAAATTCTCTCTTTGCCTGCCTTATCAATGTTTTACACTTAAGTTGACAATGCTTATGTTTTATCCTATTTTCTTCAGATGGATCCTTCTTCCAATTTTTGAAGGATGTTTTTTTTGGCTAAAATAGCCTCTTTCACCTCACCTTTTAACCATGATGGTAATCATTTTGCCTTCCTTCCACCTTTCTTAATGCGTGGAATACATCTGGACTGCGCCTCTATAGAAGTCAAAGCTGTACCCCCTTACCTTTGCAAAGGGGGGGGGGGGGTGTCACATTTCCATGCTCTGCAGAGGACTGACTCACTCGTAGCAGGGATAGGAACATGAGTTCAGTGAATTGTGGACAGAATACACCTGTAGGGCCACTAGGAGCATCACACTCACAGTCCACCACATGAAATAAAATAATAATAACAATAAAATAAAGCTAGTCCATAAAAAAAGGTTGTATTCCAAACAGAAGAATGAGTTTACTGAAAAAAAAAAAAAAATCTTCAGCTTGTGCAAAAAAATAAAAAACAGAATACAGCCCCAGAGAAGAAATCCACACATTACATATAGTTCTTCAAGTTATCAAGGCTACTTCTGCAGATACCATTTTTAGGCTGATTAAGTCACTTTTCAAATCCAAGAGACTCCCTTATTCCTCTTGAGCAAGGATCCCAGAATATTCACACCTCCCCATGAATAGGAAAAGAATTCTGTTCGGGTTCCCACTATTACCCAAGCATGGTTGGCAAACAGTCATATCCTTGATCTCCTAGTCAGATTCCTCTTTCTTCCCCTTTTTTGTCATTCCTACAGAAGAGCTAATTCTCCTGCAGATCAGCTGAAATTCAGAAAAGAGTCCAGCCTCTTGGTTTGCCTCCTTGAGTTCCCTCAAAATGTCCTTTCAACTCAAAAACTCCAGAAGAACTATTCCCAGTGACACGTGGAATCACACTGTATTCTCTCTTCCTCCTACTACTAATCTTCTACTACTTTATTATAACTTTGCTTCTTGTTAAATGGTTGTTAAAGTTTTAACCCCCCTTGTTCTTTGTAAACCGATATGATATGATACTGATCATGAATGTCGGTATAGAAAAGAGTTAAATAAATAAATAAATAAAATAAAATAAATAAATGTATCTTAGAGCAAAATAGGCTGAGGGCAGCGTAAGATTAATTAATTTAGTGCTGAGCCATACCTTATCTCCAGGTTGAAACTGAGGTGAGGCATGGTGATGGGCGTCGAAAGCCCTTTTTGATCCCTGAGCGGCCTTTTCAAGCAGCTGTTGGGTATTTAGCCACAGTTGATGTAATTCTTGAGCAGTTGCCTGCGCTGCCGGGGAGGCGATGGACAGTAGAGGTGGAAGCAGTGGCAAGGTTTGGCATCCATAGACCAACTGGAAAGGCGATGAACCCGTGGAGGTGGAGATATGGGAATTCAATTCAAACTCTGCCCAAGGCAGGAAGTTGGCCCAGTCGTCTTGCTGCAGACTCATGTATGCTCGCAGGAATTGCTTAAAGGTTCTGTTGGTCCTCCCGGTTTGGCCATTGGCTTGAGGGTGGTAAGCTGAGGTAAAATCCAAAGAAATATTACATTTCTTGAAAAGAGATTTCCAGAAGTGTGCAGTAAATTGGACCCCCACGGTCAGAGAGAATATGTCTAGGAAGACAAAGGAGCCGAAATACATGCTTAAAAAATTGATTTGACCAGCTGAGGTGCCCTAGGGAGACCTGGTAGAGTCACAAAGTGTGCCATCTTAGAGAAGCGGTCGACAGTGACCCATATGGTGTTATTTCCATTGGAGACCAGCAAAGTTCACAATAAAATCTGTGGCGATATGGGTCCAAGGTTCGCTGGGAATGGGGAGTGCTGTAGAAGTCTCCAAGGTTTCCCTGCCGGAGGCTTATGCTGACCACACATGGGACAGGACTCTACATATGCTTGAGTATCTTTACGCATGGTAGGCCACCAGTAGTAGCGCTGCAGAGTGGAGAGAGTCCTGGACTGACCTGGGTGTCCGGAGGTCTATGAGTCGTGAACCCATTGTAAAACCTTGGATCGCAGTGGACGAGGAACCACAGTCTTACCCAGAGGCACTGGAAAGGTGGCTGACAGAAGAACCTTGTGGGATCAATAATATGTCGTGGGATATCTGGCAGATCCTCAGTGATGAATGACCAAGAGATGGTGTCAGTACGACCATTCTTATCTCTAGGGTGGTAGCGTAGGATGAAGTTGAACCATGTAAAGAAGAGGGACCCGTGGGCCTGGTGGCTGACTAAGCACTGAGCCTGGTGTAGATACTGGAGATTCTTATGGTCTGTAGCCAGGATCACCATTCTTCAAAGGCTAATTGGATGGCAAACAGTTCTTTATCCCCGATGCCATAGTTTCACTCAGCAGTTGTAAAGCATCGAGAAAAGAAAGAGCAAGATTGGAGTGTATGTGAGGGAATGAATTGACTCAGCACAGCCCCAACTCCGATGTCGGAGGCGTCGACGTCAACCACGAACGGGCATGTGGGGTCCAGATGTCAGAGACAAGGTTCTTTCAGGAAGGCCGACTTGAGATCCTGAAAAGTGGTCATGGCTTCCGGCGACCGCTGAGAAGTGTTGACACCTTGCAGGTTATGGCTGTGAGTGGGGCTGTAAAGGTGGAATAATGGTGAATAAAAGAGTGGTAGTAATTGGTGAAGCCAAGGAATCTCTGGAGGTCAATCATGGATGCACTTCAGCTTTTGGGGGTCCAGCCTAAACCCATGACTGGATGCCACATACCCCAGGAAAGGTATGGACTTTTGTTCAAATGAGCACTTTTCGAGCTTGGTGAAAAGTTGATTGTCTCACAGGCATTGAAGAACTCGAGAAACATCTCGGCGATGACTTTGAAGGTCTTGAGAGAAGACTAGAATGTCATCGAGATGTATGACGACGCACTGGTATAGCAAATCTCTGAAAACTTCGTTCATCAAATTTTGAAATACCACGGGTGCGTTGCACAAGCCAAACGGCATCACAAGGTATTCAAAGTAGCTGTCTAGGGTGTTAAAAGTGGTTTTCCACTCATTGCCCTCCCGGTTTCAGACCACATTATAGGCTCCACAGAGATCCAACTTACAAAAAACCTTGGCCCCTTGAAGTCTGTCAAAAAGCTCTGAAATTGAGTGGCAAAGTGTAGCGATCCTTGACGGTAATTTCGTTTAAGCCTTGGTAATCGATGCAGGGGCACAGGGCGCCATCTTTTTTTCACCATGAAGAAAAACCCTGCCCCTGCTGGAGACTTGAAGGTCCAGATGAACCCTTTGGCCAGGTTTTCCCAAATGTATTCTGACATGGCTTGGGCCTCTATCAGAGAGAAAGGATAGGTCCTACCCCGTGGAGGCTCTGTATCGCACAATCATACAAGCGATGAGGTGGTAAGACATCGGAGAAGGATGCATATTGCGGTGGAAAGCTGGGCAGAGAGGGTACAGTCATCATGCAAGATGGATTCCAGGCAGTTCTGATGATAGGACGAGCCCCATTGGGAGATTGTAGGGTAGTCCAGTCAACTGTGGAGTATGCTTCTGAAGCCAGGGTAATCCCAAAACAACCAGGGTGGATGGCCTTGTCTAAGATGTGAAATGAAATGGTCTCCTCATGCAATGTTCCAGTGCATAACTGGATGGGAGCAGTAGTGTGCATGGCTTCACCAGGCAGAGGTTCCCCATGGATAGACGAGAGAAACAAGGTAACTGGACAGTGAATGGTGGAGACACGCAGATTCTCAGTGAGCTGCTTCAAGATTAAGTTCCCTCCAGCCCCGGAGTCCACCAGGGCTAAGGTGTGGAATTCCTGGTTGTTCATCCGGATGGAGACTGGAACGGTCAGTGGAAGAGATGGTGAGGTCAGGCCTAGGAGAAGTCCTCCAGCAGATTCTAGGCTCAACAGTTTCCTGGACAGACTGGATATGAGGCAATGGCATGCCCAGGTACAAGCAAAGGCCAGATTGCTGTTGACAATGACGTTCCTTGGGAGAGAGTCTACTCTTACCCATTTGCATGGGTTCTTCCTCTGTAGGATTAGGTGAAGTGGTCAGTCTAGGAGAAGACGAACATCGAGCTCGGTACGGTCCTGAAGTCGGTTCCCGGGAAGCTCTGGATTCAAGAGAGCGTTCTTGTAAACGATGGTCGATGCACCCAGTGAGGTCAATGAGAGAGTCCAAGGAGGTGGGCAATTCACGAGCAGCCAACTTATCTTTTATGCGAGGACTCAAGCCCTCCAGGAAGATAGAGCACAGACAGTTGGAGTCCCAATGTAACTCTAATGCAAGAGTTCGAAATTCAATGATGTAATCCGTTAAAGGGCAAGAGCCCTGCTGAAGATGAAGAAGAGTTGACCAAGGAGATGGCACACTAGCCGGAGTCTTCAAATACAGACCGAACAGGGCCAGGAATCCTGGAAGGTCCGAAGGAATGGATTTGCTCATTCCTAGAGAGGTGATGCCCAGGCCAGGGCTTTGCCTTCCAGAAGAGCCAGAATTTACGTGGTCTTGGTGATCACATCTGGGAAGTATGTGGGTTGCAAGCAGAAATGCATATTGCATTGATTCAGGAAGCCCTGACACATGAGAGGGTTTCCTGAGAAGCATGGTGGTGTCGGCAGCAGCACAGTCAGTCGAGGAGTTGGTGAAGAGGTGGAGGTATTGAGCTTGACAGATGTAATGGTGACAGTCACTGTGGCATCTAAGCGAGAGCTCAGATTGCCTATGGCAGCAGCCAGGGACTCCAAGAACTTCTATTGTTCGCTGATCCATTGTGCCAGGCCTAGGAATGAGCTGCAGAGCCGAAACCTCTGCCAGGGTCATGGACTTGGCCCAAGATGCGAGTTGTTACAGCCCATGGGGAAGAGCCTCACAGGTCCGCACCGTCAGGAGGTGAGGCATAAGTATAGCGGGAAGCTCTGGGCACAGTAGTGGGGAGATCCCCAGAGACCAGGAGGTGACCCTCGTTGGGTGACAGACTACAAGCAGTACGTGGAGTGTGGCCCTGAAGAGAGAGAGGCGCCAGGCAGACCGCAGAGCGGTATGCGCAGGAATAGCCATGCAGAAGGTTCTCCGGGAAGATAGCCCTGAGGGAAGGGCAGCAGCATAGTGGGCAAAGACTGGAGGGCACAGACCATCCCACAAGGCAGGAAAGCCCGGTCTCAGCAGCTTACGTAGACAAATACCTGGAGATCGGAGGAGAACCGGCTGACCAGTAAAGAAGCTGTTACGTGCACCGGCTGCAGCAGAACCATGGATCAGCCCCCTTACCTCTTTCAAAGTAATCCAGTGCCTGGTCCCTTGTCTCTGGCAGCTGTGGGCCACCGGCTCCATCTCTGGGCTGCCCCTGGTGCCTCCAGCTCTGCTACTGCTCCCGGCGCTCCGTGCCAGGCCTCTCCGCACGGCCCGCAGAGAGACACCATTCCGACCAGAGCTGCACCCCTCCCTAGGCGTGCGCGCGCACACAACCAGACCCAAAGTAGGGCAGGAAGCTAGCCACAGGCCCCCCATTTGATGATGTCAGTAGAGCTCCGGTATATAAGGCCGGACCCCGCTACCTGAGATTGCCTTTGCAACATGTCCCCTCGCTTATCGAATGCTCGTTGCTTCTGCTGTTCCTGGTTCCTGATCCTGAGTATCCTTGTTCCTGATTCCTTGTTCCGGTGTTCCTGTTTCTTCATTTCCCCTTCGGACTGCTGACCTGGTTGGACCTCTACATTAACTGACTACTCCGTTGCCTCTCTCTAGCCTCGGACCTCTGCATTGCCTGACTACTCCATTGCCTCTCTCAAGCCCCGGACCTCTGCATTGACTCACTACTCTGTTGCCTCTCTCCAGTCCCGGATCCTCTGCATTGCCTGACTACTCTGTTGCCTCTCTCCAGCCCCAGATCTCTGCATTGCTTGACTACTCCATTGTCTCTCTCCTGCCCTGGACTTCTGCTTCATCTGATCATCCACTTGCTTCTCTCCTCATCCAGACCTCAGCCTTGCTTGCCACTGCTTCCAGATTGCCACCAGCCTTGAACCCAGCTTGCTCAACGACGCCTCTTCAGCTCTTGTCCTGGACGTGGCTTATTCAGGCTTCAGCCTACTGTTGCTCGGGCGCCCCCTGTCTGATTGTGTTCCTATTGGTGCCTGGGTCTCTGGAACTCCACCTCATCCAGTATGGACTGATACCCTCACCTGTTGCTGTCTTTGGGCTGACCTCCATCCATCCATTGACAACCACCGACAGAGGCCACTTAAGTCCAGCCGGCCCCGACACCCAAAGGCTCAAACCACGGGGAACGAGGGCTGATATTGGTGAAGCGCAGCAGGCCTCTGTCCATCAGCCCTCTCTGCCTGCCAACCATAGGGACCCGTAGGATCCCTCCTACGGGTAGCGTCAACCCCACCTCGGCCCAAGAGTCCACCTCCGGCGCAACAGAAGCAGGCCCAAGGAGCGGGACAGCTGACAGTAGTTATATACCCCGAAGCAGGCCCCGTGGAGCGGGGGAGTTCAAGGTAGTCTCTAGAGTGGTGAGCGTGGCCCGAGGAGCAGGAGAGCATAGACAGTCTTGCTGAGCACAGGCGCAACCCCAAGGAACGGAGAAGGCCAGCCGAGAGACTCACTAGTTGCCGCAGTAGTTCCAAGGGAGACCCAAGTGATAGGAGCTGGTAGCTGGATAGAGCCCAAGAGGCGCAAAGCCTGCCCAAGGAGCGGGGTAGGCCAGGGGAGCAGGTCCCCATAGAAGCGCACACTGATCCCCGAGGAACGGGTGCTAGACAGGGTCCAAGAGCTAGGCAGGTAGCGGCATCTCAGGAACACGAAGCAAGAGTTGAGGACTTGTATGGAACTTGTTGCCAAGTTGGCTTGCTGGGGGCGAAGGTGGAGCTTAAGTACAGGACTCCAATAACATCATCAATCAGGGACGTCCCCAAGGTTCCCGCTGAAGTGGCTTCAAAGGCAGGGCCAGTGCTCCTGATTATGCCAATGGTCACATCTGGTCAATGTGCATCTGTGGTCTGGAACAAATAAGATTGTGGTATGATATTCTTTGGATATGGTTCTATAGACTAACATGCCTCTGTGATCTTCAAGACGTTCCCCACCTTGCGCTGGAACATTTCAGGGTCTGAACTCAAATTGGATGGGATTCTTTGGAAGCACTAATATCCCCATAGCATTATGAATGCAGTCCACATGCTCCCTATCTATCGAGATCTGCCAAAATCCACTGACTGTCAAGTTTGGAGAATACAATTCCTCCTGCCAGCTTGAGCATTACTTTTTCTAGTTTAGGATGGATTCATTTTTCCCTTTTTGACATTTTTATTGCTTTTCATCAGATTTACACATAAATTGATTCTCCCTTTTCATTTGATTACTGAACTATTGATAAACACTAATCATTTGGTTCAATTACTTTTTCAATCTTGCTAGCCATTTTCATCAATTTCAGCTTTGCCTTGATATTCAGTATTAGCAGTATCAGAATACATGAGGGGTTGTTAAACTGTAAAGTTCTGCTCCTTGTTTTAAGATAATTTTGACTGGCTTCCCCTTTAGGAGTCTCATCTCACCAATGACACTTATTGCTTTGAATCACTGAATAAGTTCCATTGCAACTCTATTCCTCATTCAGTATATTTTTACCTGTTGAATCCACCATCACTAATTGGAAGGAATATTCTCCTGTGTCCATCACAAGCGTTGAGGTGAGTACATGCAATAAATTGACCTCTTATGAGTACCATACCTTCTGGGCTCATCAGAATCAAGTTAACTGGCTTCAAGGGAGGTTTCTTACATAGTTGTTCACAAGCAGTTGCAATTATGATAGAAGTGTATGCTTCAATCAATTTCATGGAGTACCAACAATATGCAGAGTTCTGCACCATACTGGCTCTTGATCTGATTCTAATTGCTTCACAGTTAGATTGTCATTGATTATTTCTGATGTCAGTGTACCTAGAAACCAATAGATATGTGCATTTGTTTTAAATGAATGAATAAAATGTGAGGCTATTTTAGGTTCATTATGAAGGAACCAAACTGAAAATAGGCTCCAATGAAAATACCTAATATTTTTGGAATATTTTCCTTTAGTGTTCTTTAAAAACACAATAAAAACAGTTCTCCAATGGTACCAAGCCTAGGACAGAAGCTGTTGCTGAGGCCTAGGACCAATGATTCAGTCCTGGTCCCTGTCATGGGGCTGAGGCCCAGACCTAGGTCCAGAGCTAGCAGCAGTGCCTGGCCCAAGACTGGATCCCACTGCTGAGGCCCAGGCTTAAACCTAGGCCTGATGCTGGGGCCTAGTCAAAGCCTAGGCACAAGGCCAGGTTCTGTTACCAAAGCCCAATCCTAGGCCTAGGACTCATGCTGGGGCCTGACCCAAGGCCTCATCCTATCACTAAAGTCTGGGCGTAATCCCTGGCCCAATGCTGGGGCATAGCCTGAGACTGGATCTCATTGCTGAAGAATGGGACCAGGCCTAGGCCTAAACTCAGGCTCAGCACTGGTGACTGCATCTTATCACAGAGACCAGGCTTGAAGGCCCAGGACCAGATCTTCTGCCATTTTCTTTCTTCTTCCATTGAATAAAAATGGCACCATCTGCCTGAATGAAATACTGCAGTAACATCACTGTGGTACATTTCTCCTGAGCGGATAGCACCATTTCATATACGGCCATACATTTCAAAAGCTGTGCATCAAAATGGTGCCATCTGTGTGGGAAGAAGTTGCAGCGATGGAACCTGGACTTAGGCTGGGACATGGTGGTGTGCCCATTCCTCCATGACAGGTCTGGACCAGACCTCGGTGATGGGACCCAGACCTGGCCCATTTTACATTGAATTCAGTGGGGGCCTATGGAGTGCTTTCCCCTTGATTTCAAATTAAAATGAAAAAAAAAAAAAAAAACAAATGAAAAGAACCACATTTTTTTCCCATTTGAGATGAACATGATGAATGACTCTAACCTTCAAAAAATGAATGAACAAACTAAAACACATTTTTTGACTCTGCACAACCTGAGAAATCAAGCTTCATCACTTTCATGTGTGACTACTTCTTACACCTGCTTAATGTGGCACACTGCTGCAAAGTGGACAGCTTTATGGCACTTATTGTGTTTTCTGCCTGTCAGCAGCAGTCGATTGATTTGTTTGTTTGTTTTAATAAAAGTTTATTTTTTTGGGGGGTGTTATACAGGATGGGGTAGATTTTAAAAGGAGCTCATGTGGCGTACATGTGTGCGCGCTATCCGGCGCGCACACATGTACGCCTGATTTTATGACATGCGCGTGCGCAAGAGGGTGTCCCAATTGCGCACCTTGCGTATGCCGAGCTGCGCTGTCTTCTCCCTTTCCCTCCCCCTAGCCTGACCTTCCCACCCCTTCCCCTAACCTTTCCCCCCTAGCCCTATTCTAAGCCCCCCTGACCTTTGTCTTACCTTTTGCGCCTGCCTTTGGGCAGGCGCAAGTTGAGTGTGCCGGCAGCCTGCCGGCACGCGTTCCTCTGACACGGCAGCAAATGGCCACTGTGTCAGAGGCCTCTGGCTCCGCCCCTGGACTACCCCTCCCTGCCCACACCCCGCCCCTTCTCCACCCCTTTTTGCAAGCCCCGGGACTTACACGCATCCCAGGGCTTTACGCGCGTCGCTGGGCCTTTTTAAAATAGGTCCGACGCACGTAATCCTTTGAAAATCCACATTTAAAGGATGCTAATAAGACACATTCCTACTCCCATAGCATTCTAAAACTTAACTAGGGACTCAACAAATTTGAGATGAAAGCAGCAGTCCAGCAGCAAGAGGGGAGCTTCCCAGTCTTTTGCATACAGTATCACATGTACGATTTTTTACCCACCGGTGAGAAGTTGTACATGTGCATGCGATGCAAAGGGCTCCTGGCTCTCAGAGAACGAGTCCGATCTCTGGAGGCTAGAGTGGCAGACCTGGAGGAGCTGAGGCAGACAGAGAGGTATATAGATGAGACCTTCAGGGACATAGTATTTCCAGTCTCCAGCAGGTCGGCCCAAGGGTCCACTAAACTGAGACTCCCACAACATGTTATGCTTATTTTTAAGTGCATAACATTTTGAAAATTCACCTTTAACAATGTAACTTTTCTTAACAAATATTACTTTTTTTCTAAGTAAATGATCATTACAGGTAAATTCTATGCTACACTGTTATTTTCCTTCTATTCACCATAGTTTTAAAATTTTATGTGATAACCCTTTTCTGTTTCTTTTTCACTTACAAGGTTTTAACACATTTACAGGTAATAGACACCATCTGAAGCTTAGTGTTATATACTGTATCAGACTTTTCTTTCAAACGATCTCTGATTTCTCTTTTGTTAGAGATACTTTAGAAGCAAGAGACAATATCAGATAAGTATCTCCCTTCCAGCTGTATTTTGCATTAGATGCTTCAGCTCTTTGTGAATCATGATTCTTTTCCTTGACATCTTTCTTTCTTTTCTGCTCAGACTCCTCAGCTGGAACTATACTCTAATCAGATATGTCAAACTGTATCATTCCCTCAAAGACAGAAATCACACATTTACATTTTTGTCCAGCTCTGTTTTTAGGTAAATCCATTTAAGACTCTCAAATTCTGATCAGAATAGGGTAACCAACGGCCCGGTTTTCCAGCCCGTTTTACAGTGTCCGGTAGCAAAAGTAACCCGGACACTGCAAAATCCAATCAGGCAAGGCCAGGGGCCAATCAGTGGTGGTGATGACCTGGCAGTGCTCCAATCACCTTCCTGCATTCAGGGTTCAGGTTAAACTCTCTTCCTCCTCTGTGACTTCCAACGGCTATGGAGCTGGCTTGCCACTTCACTTTCCAGGCCTCGAAACAGCAGCAGTGCGGTCCCCCATCTCTCCAAACTAAAGATAATTAGGTTGTGCCGCACCCGCTGCATCGCGCTGTCCTCCTGCCCTGTCTGTTGAAGTGAGTCCTGCGCAGGCCGCAGCACAGCCGAACAGTAATGTTATTGGGCTTCTAACTTTACAGTTTGGCTGAGTTGCGGCCTGTATGGGAATCACTTAAACGGCCAGGGGTAGGAAGACAGCGCGAAGAAGCATCAGATGCAGCTCAACTAATTATCTATAGTTTGGAGAGATGGGGGCCTCACCGATTTGAAAGGGTATAAAAGGAGAGGGGAGAGGCTGCGGTTGTTCGTCCCCCCCCCCCCCCCCCGCCTCAAGTGTCCGGTCCTGCTCCGTAGATAAGTTGGCAACCCTAGATCAGAATTAGTGTATAGTTACAAAAGTGCATCATGAGGTCACGGGGCTGTTAACACCATGAATGCAGATCCTATCATCTCTCCATAAGGTTAAATGATGCCCTGGATCTGGGTGCTGGTCTTTGAAGTACTTAACTCCTTAATCTTAAATAAGGCAAGAAAAGACTCAGTCTACACTCACCCAATAAGAATCTCCTGCAGAGCTATGTGTGAGTAAGCCTGTGTGAGTGGATGCGTCACTAAAAAAACCATAAGCATAACCTCAGCAGATTTACTTTTCAGTTTCTCTAGCTCAATGTTTGATGCACAACAGACTCTGACCCCATCCCTGTCTCTGATATATTGGGTAATAGCTCTGCGTCTGATTATAGCAACAGTCTGCTCTCTAAGCATTCTCCATGTTTTCCCTTTGCAGCTCCACTACTAGCAGGTCATAGATTATTCATATTCAGTGCTTTCAGATTTCCACTTTTTCACACTCTCTCCAGACCTGGATCAGGTCAGTTACTAAGTCTTAGCTGGCACATCTAAAATAGGAATTTTCATGCAGTGATCCTGTCTGTCACAATACTTTTAGTGCCTCATCCAATTGTTTGCCTGTATGAGACGTTCCCTGTGCTGAGTGATTTTCTGACCAGTGTTGCCAGCCACTAATATAGCCTATTTTTTTGTCACATTGGCTGGAACTCTTGAAAACTGTCACGCACAATTTTCTGATTTAGGATGCTTTCCTTAATTTAATTTCACAGAAACGGCACACATCTTTCCACATCAACCCTTTCCTGGCTGCTCACTGTTTCTTGCTCTCTGTTTTTCACAACTTGCCCATTGAGTTCCCTAAAGCAAACCATTTCTTTTTTTTTTCACACTTACCTGGGTTTCCGGAAGACTCTACACTGCTTCATCATGCAGCAAATAAAAAAACAACAACCTGTTTCCTGGTACACATCAAGCCCTGAGCTGGTGCCCTTTTCTACTTTCTCTCTGCTCCTCTGGCCACTGACCACTCCTATCACACGGAGATTCCCTTTCACACCTCGAGCACAAGCCTTCCCTCCTCTGTCTCCTGCTGGCAGTGTGATACCTAAATCTGTCCCCCCCCCCCCCCTCCTTCAGCTTGTTCCATGAGGCTGCCAGACATTCTCACTCTAGGCCAGCTACTGGCCACCAGCACTGGGGTAGGTACCTCATGTGTACCCACTGATTACAATGGGGGCAATATTCAGTAAAATAATTTAAATCCTCCCACTTGTCTATTTGCCTGCAGGAAAATCAACAGCATGGAGCACAATCCACTAAACTTGCCACATAAAAGTCTTTGTAGTAAAGGTTAAAGGTAAAAAAATGACTTGAAAATGAAACTTCAACAGACCTTTCATTTTGTTTGGTTTTGACTTTACTATTTATTTATTTATTATATTCTGCTTCTTGCAACTTTTGTTGCTGTAGGTGAATTACAATAAATCATGCATTTGAAATCATATTTTAAAAGACACAAATATTACTTTTACAAACAAACAATGATGTGTAAAACTTTACAAATGTCACAACCAGAACAGATGCAACTCTCCTCCTTCCTGCAGGCTATTTACTGCATTCCCTTTCCTCTCTCCTTTGCCACCCATTCTAACATCACTATTCAAGAAAGATCTTTACTGATGATCATTTACAATGCACAAAGGCAGATCTTGTAACACTTGAGAAATGAGAAACTCAAGGAATAAGTGACATCCAGAAAAATTGGAACAGATTGGAACCAAAAAAGAAAGAAACAGGCCGAATTTATAGCAGCCATTGCCAAAAATGGTGCCGGCAGCAAATATTTAATCACACTGCCTGATCTAGCAAGGCAAATAATTGTGGATTAATGTGACAGCTCATCATAAACGAGGAGGTCCGTTTTCAGCCACTGTGTGGCTCGGCTAGTTAGCCGGATAAATATAAATATATCCTGCTAACTAGCAGGATATACTCAGCGGTGTGGGCGCATGACTGAATATACCCAGCTGTCTTATTTAGCCAGTTACGTCTAGCCGGCTAACTTTAGGACATCCCTACGGGCCCAACCAGAATTAGCTGCATAAGTTATGCGGTTAACTCCAATATTCGTAGATAGCCACTTAACCTATGTGGCTAACTCTGCTCTGCCTGGAAATGTGCCCTGCCCGCCCCCAGAACGCACCCAACTTATGCAGCTAAATTCTAGCTGGGAAGCTTTTTAGATGGATAACTTTTCAGTTATCCGTCCAAATGGCTTTTGAATATCGACCTCCATGTCTATAGGGATAAACAGTGGTATACTGCTCCGAAGACTCCTGTGCAGAATGCAAGTATAAGAAATATAGGGGCGGATTTTAAAAGGAGCGCGAATAGCCTACTTTTGTTTGCGCTCCAGGCACAAACAAAAGTACGCTGGATTTTAGTAGATACGCGCGGAGCTGCGCGTATCTGCTAAAAACCTGGATCGGCGCGCGCAAGGCTATGGATTTTGTATAGCCGGCGCGCGCCGAGCCACGCAGCCTACCCTGGTTCCCTCCAAGGCCGCTCCGAAATCGGAGCGGCCTCGGAGGGAACTTTCCTTTGCCCTCCCCTCACCTTCCCCTCCCTTCCCCTACCTAACCCACCCGCCCGGCCCTGTCTAAACCCCCCCCTTACCTTTGTCGGGGGATTTACGCCTCCCTCCGGGAGGCGTAAATCCCCACGCGCCAGCGGGCCTCTTGCGCACCGGGCCGCGACCTGGGGGCGGGTACGGAGGGCGCGGCCATGCCCCCGGACCGCCCCGGCCCGTAGCCACGCCCCCGTACCCGCCCCCAAAACGCTGCCGACACGCCCCCGAAACGCCGCGACGACCGGGCCCGCCCCCCAACATGCCCCCGACACGCCCCCCTCGGAGAACCCCGGGACTTACGCGAGTCCCGGGGCTCTGCGCGCGCCGGTAGGCCTATGTAAAATAGGCTTCCCGGCACGCAGGGCCCTGCTCGCCTAAATCCGCCCGGTTTTGGGCGGATTTAGGCGAGCAGGGCTCTGAAAATCCGCCCCATAGTGGTTATTCACCCAAGGCCCTTGCATAGATAACTGTGGGGTTGCCACCAGAGACTGTCACAGAAACATCTTGGAGAGGATGGGTCTCAAGGGTTAGGTGTCTTAAGACCTCCATCACAGCCAGCATGTGGTTAGCATGTGATGGCTATGTTACCTGACCAGGACGTAGCCTTTACTAGCAAGTCGAGTCTCCATTGTCATTCCTGTCTATTGTGCCATTCACTGTAGCACCATTGCCTGTATAGAATCATACCACTGTTTATCTTTAGAATTAGAGGAGGAAAAGTCAGAATAAGATATATTATAGCTGATTAAAAGAGATAATGTGACAAAATAAGGAACATTTTATTGTTCATGTAACGAGGTAGCAGCAAGAATGCCAACACATGTCAAAGTACAGCTTTGCAAAAATGTCATGTTTTATCATACAACTTCTCAACTCTTTGTTGGAAAAAAAAATGCCATAATAGCACAATTCTCTAATAAGATAGTTAATAAGAATGACAAAGCCATCAAAATACATAATGGGGAAAGCACGATCTGTGAGACATCTCAAACAGCAATGGAAACACCCATTCTATGAGACACAGTATCAATAGGAGAAACAATGGGCCATCTAATAACTCTGTCTCATATTCTGAAGGTGATGGGAAAGCGAAAACTAAACAGCAATGAAAAAGCTATCCTATAAGATGCAGTATTGATCAGAGGCACCATGGGACTTCTAATAATTATTTGTCACTATTGTGATTAAAACGGCTGCAGCATATGATGCTGGTGATACACAGTCAGCCTTTGATGAGGGCGGTTGAAGAACTGAATACAGTAGGTCATCCAATGAGTCATTCCCGCACACAAAGGAAATGAAAGGTTAACATTCCTCTGCTGTGTAACTGGAACATGTATTGTGAGGTATGAGTTTGCAAGAAATAACTAAATAGGATTTAAACCATACTGGCAAGTTGAGCCTTCATCTTCTTCCCTGCCTCTGTGCTGGTCACCCAGCACAATCATCAGTGCATAATGGCTATAATCTTAAGAAGAAGGGTGAGAGTCAGAAGCCCATATTTATTATCATGATGCATCTAGGTGCTGGTAGAAACAGACCTGTGACACGATGACTTATGTGGACTGGGGCAATGGTCCTATCGTACTCGAGGGTCCCTTCATTGAATCTGCCACTGCTAATGCTGCCTTGGTCTATATCTTTTATTTTCTGTCACCCCTTAAAGTGGTACAACTTAAAGCACTATTTATATTAATACAGAGAAGAAAAACAAGAAAAATGCTGATGCAAAAGTCATACATCACCGTTAGTAAATATGCAGGAAGCTGGGGTGGTGGTGATGGGGGAGGGGGTTGTCATGATATCATCATCACAAAGCTGCAGAAGCCCTTAGTAAAGATGGCAGCTTGCCTGCCCAGAATGTGCCCTCATCAAGACAGATGCCTTTTGGGTGCACATTCCCTGCATAAAAAGCTGGCCTCAAACAGCAGAAAAGCACTATGATAATCTGGTTGCTCTTACCACGTGGACACATGCTACTTGTGATAGCACCAGAACAAGATCTTGTATTTGCTCCCTGTGGCTGTAGA
Source organism: Rhinatrema bivittatum (assembly GCF_901001135.1). Lineage (NCBI taxonomy): Eukaryota > Metazoa > Chordata > Amphibia > Gymnophiona > Rhinatrematidae > Rhinatrema > Rhinatrema bivittatum. The sequence goes on along the minus strand of NC_042615.1, from coordinate 791,248,742 downwards.
GACATGGTTACCATCATTCAAACATAGTGCTGGCTATCCTTCATTAGGATGGTTGCCATATTATTGCCCACATGTGCCCCTGACCATTAAGGCCACCCAGGTCAGCCTCATTAGTATGGCTGCGCTGGTGTTACTTCCACTATAAGTGCCCCTCTCAATAATGGCTGCCTTCCCTTCTAATACATGTGCATCTCACAATCTACTGCTTCCTCTGTCCACCTTTCTTCCTGCTCTGTAAGAACTAAAGATTTCTTTTAAATGAGGCATCAAGTCAGGCTAGTGTACCCTCTCTCGAAACTCACTTCCCACAAAGCTAGCCTTGGAGCGTGCCTGCCACCCTAACATATCCCTGTTGCTGGAAGTATGTATGTGATAGGGCTTATGAAGGGCAGATTGTCTGGTGATGCAGGGCAGGGCCGGGGCTTCCTTAATCGAGTGCTTTCCGGCTCTGAGTAGCAGCGGCCAGGGGGGGCCAAATAAAATGTACCATAGTCTGGAGTTACTGCCTCTGGATTTATTTAAGAGAAGTAGGCTGCTACTTCATAGTGGATTTCATACATCATGGAAAACAAACCTTTACTTGCTGCTGGCTCCAGTGAAATGACTAGGGCTCCTTTTTGGGGGATTATCACTGCTGGTGCTTTGCTCTGCCCGCCTGGATGACATCCCTTCTATGCCGGCTCCAGTGAAACCCAGACCTAGTTGGGGGTAGAGTGTTTACCACTGACTGGGTGCAGCCCAAGAAGTTCTCCCTTGGCAAGCTCCTTTGTGTGGTCCCGTTGCATGGTCTAACAGTTGTTAATGCATTAAGAGACCTAAGCTGGCTGAGGGATTTGGAATTGTTGGCAATATGTATCAATAGTAAATTTCTGTGTCAGTTAACTATGAGCTTCTTTGAAGGTGCATAAGTGGAGCCAAAGTACCTTTTAGTTTTTACTGTGGATAATGCTAAATGTTTACATTTTTTTGTTAATGGATAGAGTTCTTTTGTTGACGCTGGAGGAAAAAATAGTGTAACAAGAAACTGCCTCATCCACAGACTTTGGCAAGATAATAGATGAGAGAAGAAATGAGTCAGTAGTGACAAGAGTGCAAAAATCATTAGCCTGATGATTCCTAAAAATGTTGAAGGTGACTGGATGGCACTGTGGCAGAATGGTTATGAGTAGATGATGGTCAAAAGGAGCAAAGAAGTGGAGAAGCCTACATGAGAGCAGTTGGGAGAAAAGCGCATATCAAAGCCTGGTTTATGCTGTGAAAGGCAACAAAAGAACATACCATGAAGTTAGCAAGTAGCTCACTTAAAACATTTAAAATAAATCAAAGAAAATTCTTTTTCACTCAGCACATAGTTAAGCTCTGGAATTCCTTGCCAGAGGATGTGGTTACAGCAGTTAGTGTAACTGGGTTTAAAAAAGGTTTGGAATAGTTCCTAGAGGAAAAATCCATAAATTGCTATGATGGTAATTTACTATCGATACATAATTAACTTGTGATCTATCTAATGTTTGGGTCCTTGCCAGGTACTTGTAACTTGGATTGGCCACTGTTGGAAACAGTTTACTGACCCCATATGGCATATCTTAAGTTCTTATGCTCTTATGAAGGGCTACCAAAATGATAAGGGGAATGGAACAGCTCCACTATGAGGAAAGACTAAAGAGGTTAGGACTTTTCAGCTTGGAGAAGAGACGGCTGAGGGGGGAAATGATAGAGGTGTTTGTTTAATATCATGAGAGGTCTAGAATGGGTAGATGTGAATCAGTTATTTACTTTTTCGGAAAATAGAAAGACTAGGGGACACTCCATGAAGTTAGCATGTGGCACATTTAAAACTAATCAGAGAAAGTTCTTTTTTACTCAACGCACAATTAAACTCTGGAATTTGTTGCCAAAGGATGTGGTTAGTGCAGTTAGTATAGCTGTGTTTAAAAAAGGATTGGATAAGTTCTTGGAGGAGAAGTCCATTACCTGCTATTAAGTTGACTTAGAAAATAGCCACTACTATTACTAGCAACGGTAACATGAAATAGACTTAGTTTTTGGGTACTTGCCAGGTTTGGTATGGCCTGGATTGGCCACTGTTGGAAACAGGATGCTGGGCTTGATGGACCCTTGGTCTGACCCAGTATAGTATGTTCTAGGGATGTGCAGACAAAAAGTTTATGTTCATAAGTCCATAAGTCGAAAAGGGGGGTCAATTTCGGTCAATATGGACATATGGAGAATTCCATAAGTTGAGTCTATGTCCATACGTGCACCGGTTCTCTAAATAAAAATTTAAACCCCTCACCCTCCTTAATCCCCCCCAAGACTTACCAAAATTCCCTGGTGGTCCAGCGAGGAGTCAGGAGGCCCCCCCAAGCTGGCCAAAAGTTCCGTTTGTGTCCAACGAGGGGTCCGGGAGCGGAACCGCGGTGGACCACGTGACGGCCGCGTCACTCCGATGTGACGCGGACGTCACGTGCTCCTCGCAAAGGAATAGAGGAATGGCTTCCTGACTCCCCGCTGGACCACCAGGGAGTTTTGGTAAGTCTTGGGGGGGATTAAGGAGGGTGAGGGGTTTAAATTTTTATTTAGGATCAACGATCGCGATTTCCAACGTATTCAACATAGCTATGTTGAATACGTTGGAAATCCGATTGTTTTCGCCTCATCACTTTTTTAAGTTAAAAAAAAAAAAATAAGTAGCGTTTTACATATAAGTTCAAAACGAATGCACACCTCTAGTATGTTCTTATGTTCTTATGTAAGGTCAAATGATGAGGTTAAGGCAGGGAGCTTTGAGCCATTTGAACCAGAGAAGAAATCTGTGTGAAAGTTATTGTCCCTGAGTTTAATGGAAAGAAAAAATGGGACAATCAACAAGGAAAGTCATGCGTCTGGCTTAGATCCCAGGGTCAAGCCTTGGATGAGGAGTTGGGACCAGGCCTCCAAGCCTTGGCCTTCTCTAAAACCTAGGCTGAGCTCATGGTGATCTTCTGCAGCCTTGGCCTATGCAAGGCTAAAACCTCTGGTTGGGCCTTGTCCTCACCAGCAGATCCCGACCGAAATTGGTAAGTAGTGTTGGGGGGGATTCTGGCCCCAGCATTTTTTGGGGGGGGAGGGGGTGGAGATGGGAGGCTTTGAAAGACCCCAATTCCTTTTTTTATGTAAAAGAGAGAAAGAGGCTGCAAGGAGATCCCTAGCTTAAGAGAGATAGCAAAACTCCTAGATAATCACTCAGTGTCCTGATAGAAACAGAGAGAGAAAGAGAGAGAGAGAGAGAGAATGAGAGAGAAACTGCTAGACAACTCCAAGGATGAGAGATAGAGAAATTTCTAGAAAAATTCCCACACAACCTGAGAAATATATGCTGAGTGACAGTGTTGCCACTTGTGCGCCTGATAATAGCCAGACAGATAATGCAAACTAAAATAATTTGAACTAAGCCAGACGCTTTACTAATTTGTGTGATAAGATTAATCTGTAAACCGAAGCTCACACCCTAACCTTGTACCAGGCATTATGAGTCTGACATATCACAGAAAAGAGTGATGGACAGGAGATCAAAGGAGGACCTTGCTCGGGGCCTGGAGGAAGGAGAATAGCAAGAAACAGGGGGATACATGAGCAGAAAAATCATATAAATACTATATTATTGGAATTGTGTACAAATCAGAGCTCTCAGAAAAGAGTAGAGGGAATTAGTCTTGCCCACCATTCCTCCTAATTGTATACATTTATGCTTTTCTTTCATTTTAGTTTGATTTTGTTTTGTACATCTTGGCCTTAGGAGGTAATACCTAAGGAATGTAACTGCAGTGGGCTTTATAATAAAGTTACTGATTTTGTAATGATGTTCCTCAGTAGACATATCTCTACATGTGGTATGGTAACAGAGTGATGAGAACTATGAAAGACAGACAGAGAAAGTAAGAAAATGAGAGCCATGAGACAGAGCACAAGCTATGACTGGCACAATCAGGAAAAGAGCTGTGAAGGGAAAAGTCCCTAACACTAACCAACTCTCGACCCCATCCTTGTTTTGTTTGTCTGACACTCCAACATCTTACAATTAGATGTTGCATTCTTGTTGGCATTGTGCCCATAAATATTGCTGTCTCTCTCTCCAACTCTGCATATAGTTTGAGCTTCTCCTGTTCACCTACAAGTCTCTTCACTCTGCAGGTCCCCATTAACATTCCTCTCTTATCTCCCCTTTACGACATCCATTCATCAAGCAAGCTGCTCTTACTTGTTCCAGCTCCTCCATCGCTAGCTCCAGACTCTGCGCTTTCTAGCTTGCTCTACCTTATGCCTGGAATGGCTTTCCCCTTCTGGTGCATCATGTTCGCTTTCTGGCTCGTCCTGATCACACCCTTGTCAATGTTTACCAAGTTTTCTATATTAAATGCATGTCCTGTAATCTCTTAGCTGTCTTGTCTAGTGTCTTATTTAGACTGTAAGCTCCCATTAATAAAACTTGAATCTCAGCAACATTTTTTTGCTCACAGTTGCAAATTGATTATTTTAAAAAAATCCTCCATTCCTAGTTTGTTCACAAGTTTTATTTTTAGGTACGATGCCATGAGCGTTCCAGTAATGATAGCTAGTTGCACTGACATATTTATGCTAGTTCAGTGTTCATTAAAATATACTGCATGAAGAGTTAGCACCTTGCACAAATGCACAGTCCTTCTGGTTTTTGGCGCATGTTATGCTCATTGTAAGGAATAATGGCTGTCCTTCCAAGTCCTTGAATATGTTTACAGTTTCATGTAAGAAAAGAGAGGATGTTTTATGCTAGGCAGGTTCGTGATCAAGGTGCTGAAATTCCAACTACAAATAAACCACATGTTTTCATTTCTGTAAATAGGATCTTCTGCATTTCTTGTATTCAGAGTGCAAATTGTATTATAAACTGAAATTTCTTGCCTGACCTTGTTAAACTTAACCAACTTTTCGATGGCTGGTCACAATTATTTTTTAGAGTTAGGTTGAAGCCAACAAGGGGAGAGCTGAAAATCCTCAGAAATCATAGTGTGGCAGATCCAGTTATTATAATGGGAAATTTTAGAAGGGAAAATATACCACAGGAAAGGAAAAAGGTGCAAGCAAGAATGCCTGCTAAAGAAAATTGTCTGAGTCTTAAATTTAGCATTTTTTATACTAAAGTCCCACAGCACCTTTTGAGCAAATTTTTGCTTGCATGATATTTTTAATGTGAAATATTTTTCCTTCTTGAACTTGCAGCATGAGATGTGCTATTTCAAAAATGTGCAGATTACCTGACCTGCAGGTTTTTATCCTACTTTTCTGTCCTACTTTTCCCTGATCTTGAAATCTGGCCCTGCTGTTTTAAATATTGCTTTTCCCTTTCACTGTGTTACAGTTTTATGACTTTTACCTTTGTGTTTTATTGTCACTGATCAGTGCTTTTCACAGTCCTTCATAAGCTTTTCTTTCTTACATGCATTCTTTACTGAAGTGCCTACAAGGCTATCAGTAGTCATAAATGATATCATATTAATTATCATTTTTAAACATGTTTTAAGCGAGACAGTAGCAGCAAAGTAATTGTGCGGTTATCTTGCGGGGTAGCCTTGCTGTGACACAGTATGATACCATTGCCTTAGCTTCCCTTTAACTCAAGTTTTACAGGGCATGCAAAGGAACCCTGTGTCATGTCTCTTGTTAAACTTGCCAGTCAGCACATGTTGTTAACCTGCCATTGTCATGAAGAGCATAGGTGAGGTAATGACTTTGTGGCCGTAACAGAAATGTTAAAGTGATCACTTTTTTTTTTTTCAATGAAGAATTTCTCATTGTATTTCTTTCTGTCACTTTCTAAGACAGCTATGTGAAGGCAGGGAGACTGTTTATTTATTTGATTAAGCTAATGACTTTACTCTTAGATATTCAGATTTTCAACAGGTTCCTGTGCAGTTTTAGAATTTCACCTGAAATAACATCTATGACTAATTCTTATGTTGGTCCAATGAAAAGAAATCTTGGCTTTCCCCAGAGACAATGCAGCTTCTAGAGCTCTACTCCAGGTGTGTAAACCCTATCTTATCCTAACATGATACACTCGTGTTGGTTCTTCTGATATTTATTTTTTTATATTGAACATGTAACCCAGTAAAATCCAGAACAGTAAAAAGGAACACTTGGTATATCACAGCCAATCATGGAAATCCTGCCAATTGATGTCAGAAGAAGACATCATAACCTAGAGTCTCTCAGTTCTCTTAGGCATTTCAGTTAGTAGAACCATCAATCTCTCTGTTAAATCACATCTCCATCTCACCCACTCTGTTTGATTCTCCACTCAATTCTAGTGGCTGTTCATTATGGGCTCGATACAATTTATGTATTTATTTGTTTGTTTATTTATTTAATTCTTTTATATACCGACCTTCATGATAAGAATCATATCAGATCGGTTTACAAGGAACCTAGGGGATAACATACATTAACAACTGATTAACAAGAGGACTTTAACTGGGAGCAAAGTTACATTTAACAAGGTATGGCAAACTTGGAATCTGGAAAGGATACAAGGAGGAGGGAGTGAAAGAATAACCATAGGGTAAATAGCAATTAGCTACATATCTAGCGGGGAACGTTAAATTGAAAAGCTCCTAAATTCGTATCAGTTATAGGAAAGCTTGGCGGAAAGCTTGGCGGTCTATATTTGAGGTCTATATTCAAAAGCATTTAGCTAGCTCACTCAGAAGGTAGCCAGCTAAATTAATAATTGGGCCCATATCCGTCTAAATTATAGCCACCTAATAAGATAGGGGACTAGAATTTAGCCAACTAAGGCTTAGATTTAACAAGATGCTATATTTGTAGCAGAAATAGCACCCGCGATAAAAAGGGGCATGGTTAGGGTAATTACCATGCTCCCCCATCGCATGGGTAATTTCCGCAAGGTGCGATAAATTTATTGCAACAGTGCTAATTTATACCACCAACCTACCTCCCCCTATTGAACTCAGCCTATTCAAATCCAAGCAACTACAAATCCTCCTACTCTATGCCCCCCCCCCAGTGCACTACAACACAACCTATCTGCACTAATTGAAACCATCACATCTAACCTCAGAATGGATATCCCCGTAATTGTACTATGGACTTTAATCTACACATGGATAAAACAACCCTTCTACCCACATGTGAACTCCTACAAAATAAAATGACAGCGATTGGCTTCACACAAATAATAAACACCCCTACCCACAAGACTGGACACACCCTAGACCTGATCTTTATCAATGACCAGATCTCACTGAATGCACCACCTAAGGTGTCACCTATCCCCTTGTCAGACCACAATCCATCCAATCCAACCTACATCTGAAACAACAATGTACAATGAATAACAATCACAACAAATACATCAAATTCACAAAGCTATGCTCCACTGACGACCAAAATGAAATACTACCAGACACATTAAAATCTATAAATATGAATGATGCAAACTCCGCCGTAAACTCCTGGATCTCAATCAACTCACAAATAGTGAAAACCAAGTGTCAAACCATCAAAATGAAAATCACCACAACCCCCAAATACAAAGCCTCCTGGTACACCCCAGAGCTTAAAAATACCAAATGTCTATTAAGACAAACCGAAAAGAAATGTAGAAAGGACCCAAGCCCTCAGCTCAAAGATAAATATAGAACCATTCTATTCATCTACAAAACTGACATAGAAAAAAACAAATGTGAATACTACGCCAAAAAGATTCACGATTATCAATTCAATCCTAAAGCACTATTCGCATATGTTACGGATTTGACTCAACCTACATACAATGCACCCTCCCATGCAGCCTCCACAACCACCTGTGATGATCTCACCCAATACTTCAAGGACAAAATTGACAAAATAATCACATCAAACCCGACCACAAACAAAACCACTACTAATCTACCCCACCCAACCACTACTACATGATCTCAATTTGAAACAGTTGCATCAACCAAAATTGAACCAATCATCCAAAACCTTAATCCCGCAGCATACCCCCTCGACCCCATCCCAATAAAACTACTAAAAAAATCCCTAACACCATCTCCAAAACTATATCAAGTATAATCAATCTCTCCCTCGAACAAGGCATCTTTCCAGACAGGCTCAAATGCGCCATCATCAAGCCAACCCTCAAAAAGCTCCAACTTGACAAAACCGACCCATCAAACTATAGACCTATTTCCAACCTTCCATTTATTGCCAAGATCCTTGAAAAATCGTCAACCGACAACTCACTGAACACCTGGAAAACCAGAATATACTATCACCAGCATAATACGGATTCAGAAAGCATTTCAGCACGGAAACTCTACTCCTCACCATCACTGACACCATCCTCAAAGGTCTTGATAGTGTCACTCCTACCTACTGATCCTACTTGACATCTCGGCAGCATTCGACACTGTCAACCATGAAATGCTCTTAACCAGACTGAAGGATATTGGCCTATGCAACACCACACTTAATTGGTTTAAACCATACCTATCAGACAGATCCTGTAAAGTCAAAATGAACTCATCAGAATCTAAACCAATCCCCCTTCCACACGGCGTCCCTCAAGGCTCATCCCTTTCATCCACCCTCTTCAATATTTATTTACATCCTCCCCCTCTGCACTCTCTTATACGAATTAGAACTATCATACTATATATACACAGATGATGTTCAAATTCTGCTCCCACAACCCTTGAAACCACCATAAAAATCTGGAACACACACCTGCAGAAAATAACCCAACTACTATCACAAATGTCTCTCTCTCTCTCTCAACCATAAAAAAACTGAGATTCTACACATAAAAAAAAACAAAAACAATCACACCACATTAAACTCACAAAACTGCACAGCTCTTGAAACAAAGAAACAAATCATTTCCACTGCCAAAGACCTTGGCATTATCCTCGACGATGACCTAAACTACAAAAAGCATATTAACACAATACTACAAGATGGATTTTACAAACTACAAATCCTAAAGAGAATCAAACCTCTTCTATACACCCATGACTTCCAAACTGTCCTCTAAGTACTTTTATTCTCCAAATTGGACTATTGTAATGCCCTCCTTCTTGGCCTCCCAACAACCACTCTCAGACCGCTGCAGCTACTCCAGAATGCAGCAGCAAGACTACTCACAAACAGCAGAAGATCGGACCACATCTCACCAATCCTCAAAAACCTACACTGGTTACCCATTCAATTCAGAATTCATTACAAAGTCCTCACCCTCATCCACAAAGCTCTCTACACTAACCAGTTCAACTGGATGAACACATCCCTCTACTTCTGCAACTCACACAGGAACCTCCACTCCAACAACACTGGTCTCATCCCAATCCCATCTCCAAAAATAACCACAATAAGAGAATGTGTTTTTTCCGTAGCCGGACCCTATCTCTGGAATAACGTACCATCACATCTAAGGCTGGAAACAACAATGCAAACCTTCAAAACAAAACTAAAAACATGGCATTTCCAAAAAGCATTCACAACAACCACCTAATATCCCTTCCGATGCCACCATACGAAAAGACACTATCTAAGGACATACAAGTTACAATTCAATATTCACTTTTAATACAACAAGACACCCCATAAGCCGCATTGTTATAAATGAACCAATTAATGTCATTTGCAAGAATTAATGTTAAATCCACAATCACAAGATGCAACTTAGGACATACTGGCGACACTGTTTCAGGTTTAATCTCCTAACAAAAATTAATAAAGTTTAAAAATACAATGTTAACTTAGAGTTAATTACAATGTTAAATAAGATCTACTGAAGTTATAATGTAAAACAAGAAGACCCTTCTTCTTGAACACAGTTACAATGTAAACCGATGTGATATTACAAATTGAACATCGGTATATAAAAACTAATAAATAAATAAATAAATAAATAAATTTGCCTTCGTGCGCTGATTAATCCATTGCAGGCTTGTTACAGTGAAAAGGTTTTTATCACACATGCTGTTGAGAGAGAGAGAGGGACCAATATGAAACTTTACTAATTATACCACTATAAGAGTCTACACTTTTAACTCGGGATGAGGTCTGGGGGGGGTTGGGGTAGGTTTGGTGGGCGGTTTTACATACACAATAAGAGGTACGAACAACAAAGTTGACATCACTGAAGATTTTCTGCTGTTTGAAGTGATGAAAGATACAAGAGGAATTGATTTGGACAATGCACTCTACCTAGCTTCAAACAAGCTTGGTAGAGAGTGCATCATGCTAAGTAGAGAGTGCATTGTCCAAATCATCTCCTCTTGTACATTTCATCAATTCAAATAGCAGAAAATCTTCAGTTTTGTCAACTTTGCTGTTCGTACACCTACTCTGTATGTAAAACTGCCTCTCCAAACCTACCCCACCCCCCAAGCCTCACCCTGAGTTAAAAGTTCCCCCTCTTACAGTGGTATAAATAATAAAGTTACATATTGGTCACGCTCTCTTTCTCTCTCTTTCTCTCTCTCAACGGCATGTGCAATAAAAACCTTTTTGGTCAGTAATAGAGATGTGCATCGGATGCTCTATCATTTCCGCTTTTGGTTTCTTGTAGCCACGGGAAAAGTTTCTATTCCCGCGGATTGGCATTTTTTTTTCATATAGAATCGTTTTCAGTTTAGCGCTAGCTCCCGTTAGTGCGCACTAACACAAACCCGTTAGCGTACACCAGATCCTTCATTTAATAATTTACAATCCCCCACCCTCCCGACCCCCTCAAAACTTGTCTAAAGTCCCTGGAGGTCCAGTGGGGGGTCCAATTGGCCGGCCCCTGTCACATGGTAAGAGCAATGGATGGCCGGCGCCATTTTGTTTACTGGCAACCGACAGCCCAAGAGCGGGAGATTGTTCCCGGGACCCCCCGCTGGACCACCAGGTACTTTAGGAAAGTTTTGGGGGAGTCGGGAGGGTGGAGGATTCTAAATAATTAGATTTAAAGGGTCGGGACAGTTGAAAAAAAAAGTGGTCAGGACAGCAGGAAACAAAGATTTCCCGCAGTTCTACGAACACAATTCCGGAACCGATTCACATCTCTACAAGACAGGCTGGCCCTGGGGAGAGTTCCCTTTCCTTTGCGCAGGAAAGGGCTCCCTAGAATGGGTTTGCCCATAGAGAGGGGTGGTCCAGCAGGGGTCCCGGGAGTGATGTCCCCCTCTCAGGCCGTCGGCTGCCACAAATCAAAGTGGCACCGATGTCCCTTACCATGTGACAGGGGCTCTCAGTGCCATTGGCCGGCCCCTGTCACATGGTAGGAGCAATGGACGGCTGGCACCATCTTAAAAAATGGCACGGTCCAACCATTTCTCTTACCATGTGATAGGGGCCGGCAAATGGCATCGATAGCTCCTGTCACATGGTAAGGACAAAGGGCCATTGGTGCCATTTTGCTTTGTGGCAGCCGATGGCCTGAGAGGGGGACATCACTCCCGGGACCCCCCCTGGACCATCAGGGACTTTAGGCACGTTTGGGGGGGGAGTCGGGAGGGTGGGGGATTGTAAATAATTAGATCTGAAGGGTTGGGGTGGGTTTGGGTTTGTTTGTTTTTTATGTGCCCTTTCCCTCCCCCAAAACAATAAGAAAACCACACAAAATTTCATGGGGTTTTCCTATCATTTTTGGGTACCCCGATACATGACGAATTATGAAATATCGTACGATATTTTAATTTGTCATAAAAACAATGCATATCCCTAGTCAGTATTCGGTAATGCACAACTAATTTGGGCACAATGCACAGAAAAAAGGTGTAGTTATTTCTGGCATTAAAACCCGCACTGCTGTGTATTACTCTATCGCATTTGACATTAAGAGCCACTCATTACCCTTAACTCTACCCAAACTCCTCCCACTTGAATAGCAAATATGGCATTTGCATAATGGCGTGCATTGTGCTATTTAACATGTGCGTTAATGATGCAAAATGATTAATAGCTCTGAAAGTTAGGGGAGTTCTGAGAACGTAACTGGGAGGAGTTGAGTTAGTTGGCTAAGTTAACTGACTAACTCCAATATTAGAGTCAGCTCGAAACTTGGCTGGCTAGATCTGATTGGGTCAAAGAGATGTCCTAAAGTTAGGAGGCTGTAGTGTGATTTCACTATTGAATATACATCCAAAGTTAGCCAGATAAGTTTATCTGGTTAACTTTGCTTGCCAGACTGTGTCTGAATATGGACTGAATATGGACCTCATTATTAATCAGATGCCAGGTTTATGCCTTCTAACTTTTATAGTGTCCTTCAAATGATGAGTGTTAGTGCAACAGATTTCAGGATGATTCTTTCTGAAGATGACATATTGGAAAGGAGCAAAGAAGATATTGTTCAGTGATGTCAGTAGCTAAAAGAATCATCATAAAGCCCTGGATTTTCAATAGGCACCCATTATGCCTGTGCCTAGGGTGGAAAACATTTAGGGGCAGCAGATTGGCTAAGATTTGCTTCCTTCCAGCTCTGCTGAATCTCATTCAGAAGAAACAGCCCTTTGCTACCCTGTAACAGACCCTTGTAGGAGGGAGGGGTAAAAGCACCAAAAGTGCCTAAGGGGCAGCAAAAATCCTAAATCCATCCCTGTCATCACAGAGTATATTTGCTACAGTGATAATGTTATTGCAATTTATTGTTTATTAGCATTTCATTAAACATGTGTGATGCAAAAAAATCATGAATTAAGCCAAAAATCAATATTACAAGGGAAACCAATCTCAACGAGGTCGATATTCAAACTCTAGATAGCTGGCTATCTAGCAGCCACTGAATATCCAGTTATATTTAGTGGGCGGCGCTTCTTAGCCAGATACGTTATCTGGCTAAGTAGCAATACTCAGCCTTAGATGGATAACTTATCCAGCTAAATTAGACCTGCTCAATCACAGGTCTAAAATTAGATTGCGAAGACTTATTTGTCTAAGTAGCACATTATTTGTCTAAGTAGCACATTGTCTAAGTAGCACATTCCATTCAGCAGCATAGCCGTACTAAGTTAGCCGGATATGTCTATCTGGCTAACTTAGATAAACAGTTAAAGGTGAATTTTAAAAGGTCAGTGCTTGCATTAATTAGGACAGTGATTCTCAACCTTTTTCCCCCATCGTAACACTCCTGATGGACAGTGCTCACATGTGTGACACACTGCTCTCAATAACCCATAGCTGAACTGAAAAAAAAAATGCCTCAGTATTACTTTTATTGTTAAGATTGCCACAAGGGCAAGATAAGAGTGCTCTCTCTAAATTATATAATTTTTGTACAAGCTGTATTCTCTGTCCCCCTTAGGTCCAGCAAGCTTTTTTCTTCTGCTGTCACTTTTGGGCACAGCAGGGGAAGATAAAATCAGTTATCAATGTCCCATAAGAAAAAGAGAATTGCTATTTCTCCCTGGAAGCTGGCAGGCATGGAGGAGAAGAGCTATGTCCTACTGGGCCTCATGGGGAAAGAAATTTGCCTTGCAGGGCTGATGCAAAGGTATTACATGACCTAGATGCACTATACATTCTTGTGCACCCTCCGCCCTCCCCTCACACACAATTAAAAATGATGCACTTGTAATAGATTTTACATGAAAAATTCATTAAAAACACAGTAAAGGTTCAAAAATATCACTTACACCGTGTATATTATATTCACATGCACTACCGTGGTGCCAACCAGAAAACCCTGCAATGAAGTTAAAAAAAAAACAAAACACTTGAAACTAATATAGTATTAGTCCTATTGTAAAAATCTGAACAATACAAAACTGCATGTTCAGCATGGATTTAGGCCTCAGAAAGCTACAAATAAATGAATTATAACAACAATATAGTAAACCTCCATACAAAAACAACAATAACTGACAGCATGCAAACAGTAACAACCCTACCTATGAAAAGGCAGCAGTGCTGAAAATAGAGCAAGCAAGGCTGCTATAGATCCCTACATAGGCAAAATTCCTCATCTCAGTCATATACGCAGAATACAGATGGTTCCTCATCAAATATAAAATAGAAAGAGCATAAGTATAAACAGAAATATGCAGACTAAAATTGAACTGGAAATCACAAGCCAGACTGTTTGCAGTATGATAACGGAAAAATAGAATAACCATTCCTCAGAAAAAATCAAACAATAAAATCGAGTAATAAAATTATACACATTTAAAAAATACATATTTCATAAAAGCTAAATAATATAATGACATCCAACAATTACAAACTCGTAAAAATGTTCCAAACACCAATAAAATATTTCAAAACAAAGGTCACAAACATCCAATAATTAAAACGAAAAAGGATTAAAAAAACAAAACTCTGCTCTCCATACCTGGGAACATTTGATTTCCAGGTGCCCTGAGATTGTTGTGGGTTAGCAGGCAGAGAGGAAGGAAGGTTGTTGTGCACAAATTTTCTGCTCTGTCTCTCATATATACACAAACATTCTCCCTCATTCTTACATGCTCAGTCTCACTCACACATCCACACAGGCTGTCTCTTACTCTTACATGCTCAGTCTCTGACACACACAGACTCACACACAAAGAAACACAGATAGGCTGTCTCTCACTTTCACATGCTCAATCTCACTCACACACACATACAGGCTGTCTCTCACTCTTATATGATCAGTCTCACTCACACAAGACACACACAAACTTTCTTACTCTCCAAAGTTCAGTCTCACACAGACACTCAGGTTGTCTTTCACTCTCACAGGAGCACACACCCACACTGTCTCTCATTTTCACATTCTCGGAATCTTTCAGACACACATACACAGGTTCTCTCATTCACACGCTCAGCTTCATACAGATTCACACATGCACAGGCTGTCTCTCACTCTTACATGCTTGGTCTCACACAGATACACACACACACACACTGTCTCACTCACACGCTCAGTTTCATATGAATACACACACATACACAGGCTGTCTCTCACATTCACATGCTCAGTCTCACACAGGTATACAGGCAAGCTGTCTCACACACTTACATGCTCAGTCTCACACAGACACCTACATTCAGGCTGTCTCTCAATCTCACGTGCTCTATCTCTCATAGGCATACACACTGTCTCCCACTTACATGCTGAGTTTCATACAAATATATGTAGTCTGTCTCTCACACTCACATGTTCACTCTCACACAGACACACACATGTAGGCTGTCTCTCACACTCACATGCTCAGTTTTACACAGGCACACACACGCAGGCTGTCTCTCACATTAACATGCGCTGTCTCCCTCAGCCATGCAATGACTGCCTCTCTCCTCCTGGAAGCACAAGTGGGCAGAAACAG
Organism: Rhinatrema bivittatum; assembly: GCF_901001135.1. Classification (NCBI taxonomy): domain Eukaryota; kingdom Metazoa; phylum Chordata; class Amphibia; order Gymnophiona; family Rhinatrematidae; genus Rhinatrema; species Rhinatrema bivittatum. The sequence continues at coordinate 791,233,431 of NC_042615.1, read as the reverse complement.
TCTCAGCCTTTCCCCCTCCAGACCTTGAGGCAGACGGGACTCTTAATTTTTCTTGGGGCTGCTGGGGCTGATGCTGATCCTTTTTGAAATTCCATCTTACACTCCTCCTCTTCAATCATTCTCAATGAAGGCCCAGAGCCTATGCTGCTCCTCTTTCTCTGAATTAGCAACATGGCCTCTCTTTCCCATGTGGGCCTACCCTACTTCCTCTTCTGGGCTGCACTGATAATAAAGAGAAGCCGTTCTCCTTCCCACTCTCCCCTTCCTCCTCATGATGTTCTATAGGAGAGGTAATTGCTACTATTGGCTCTACTGCCAGCGTTCTGCCTGGGCTTGAAAATGCTGACAGCCAAAGCAGAAAAGGAGATTGCTGCATACTGTAGTAGCAGAGGAGAGGGGAGGGAAGATTAGCCGCTGTATTCTACCCATGGAGGTTGCGACACACCAATTTGTGCTTTGCAACACAGTGGCGTATCATGACACAACACTTTTGAGTTGTTGAATTAGGGGATGCGTGAATAAGTTGGGCTCGTACAACCCAGACATGCACATAAAGGCTGTGGTGCACATATCTCAAAACGTTTCAAAAAATGGGTGGGGCATTGGCATTGTCTGGGCAGGATATGGGTGTGTCGAGGCTTGGCCAAGAGATGGAGACATAAATACTTACATGCCCGGTGTGCACTGAGGTCCCCTGCCGTGTAGCTTTACTTCTGCTATGGATGGCATGTAAGTTAAAAAAAAAAAGATCGAGCCACTTCAGAAGGGTTTAAAGGTCTCTGCTAACTGGGGGGAGAACAGGCTATCAAACCAGGGGGTTCTGAGGAATTAGCTGTTAACTTAGTGAACTGGTGGATGAACTGGTAAACTGGTAATGGCATGAGCATGCATCCCTTTTAAAATTCCCCTACTTATATGGTAGAAGTGGGATTTAGGATACATGTGCGTGCGGCCAGACTATTTTATAACTTGTACGCACATACATGCGGAAGTAATAAAATGTCCTCATCCATGGGTGCGGGCCGATGTACGCACGCCAATGTGTACCCATGTGCCAGTTTTAAATTTACCATCATATGAATTTACTTATTTATTTAGACATTTTATGTACCGTCGTTCCATATCGAGATCACAACAGTTTACAAAAATAACATTCATAATTGTAAAACAAAAATTAACATAAAACAAATGAAATGAAATAATCCAATACAAATTAAACAACATTCTGAAAACATAAAATACAAATTATACCGCATAGTATAACATGAGATAGATGATACAGAAAGTAATACAACTGATATCTTATACTCAGTACATTGTAAGTCATGCTTCATTACATTTGTCCTACATGCTTCCAGCCCAACAATTTCTCATCATTTTTACTATTGTCATTCTCTCACTCTCTTATTATGTTTTTAATCTTCATGCTTCGAATTAAAATCTTTCATTACTCTTGAGATTGTAGTTTTCTTACACTCTCTTGATTTTAAATAAGATTATATGCATTTTTAAACAACCATATTTTTAGCTCACTTTTAAATCTCTTTCTATCTGGTATCAAGCGTAGTTATCCCAATCGTCAATTCTGTGGTTTTATTTTTCAGAATAGGACTTATCACAGCTTGTTTTAAACCATATGGAACAATTCCTTTTGAAAGGGAAAGGTTAACTAAGGTAGTGATTGTAGGAGTAATGACGCAGTTTACTTGTTTCAAGGAACTGGCTGGGATTGGCTACACGGGTGAGTAACAGGCTTAATGTTAGCAATAATTTGACTGATTTCAAGATCAGTAACTCTGTCAAATGTGGTCCATTTAACTAAGCCATGGGAATTCTCAGGAGCTCTTGTAAGAGAGCAGACAGGAAAATGATTTTCAACCTATTAATTTTATCTAAGAATGAAGTGGCATATTCATTACAAGCGGCCTTTGAAAAGTTGTGGTTTCTCAGAAAGGAAGATGACGGGTCCTTAATTAAATCTTTAACAACCTCAAAGAGTAATTTGGAATTAAATATTACTCCATGAAGCTGTTTAGCATAGTAGGGTATTTTTTTTTTTTTGCTTTATTAGTTAATACATGGTATTTAAATAGGAGAGATCTATATTTTCCTAGAGATTCAGAAGAAGAATATTCTTACCATTGTTTCTCAAATTTTCTAAGGGTCTGTTTCATACATCTTAAATTATCATTATACTATAGATTCTTATGACTGGACGTGTTCTTTTCTTTATTAATGGTTCTAGTTAGGACAAGTCTTGAGGTTATCAGCTATGTCATTGACAATCTATTCCCAGGAAACAAAGGCAGAAGAGGCATTAGCTTGGTTTAATTCAAGGAGCTTATATTCTATTGATTATGAAAGTGCCTCCTTGTCAATCTTTTTCCTGAAGGTAAAATTATTATTTTGATCTATAATTTTAGGGAAAGGGTTAAGGAAGGTTATTTCAACCTTTATTAATTGGTGATCAGACCAGGATAGTAATGTTTAAGAAGTATTAATTAGACAATTACTGATCTTGGCAAATATTAGATCTAAAATATGCCCAGCTTTATATGTAGCTTTAGAAACAAGTTGAACATTCATTGCCTCTAAGAACATTTCACAGGCTGCAGTTCTAGGTGTCTTATCTACATGAAGGTTAAAATCTCCTACGATTAAAGAAGAGACTGATGACAGAAAAATCTTAGGGGTAGATTTTAAAAGGGTTACGCGCATAAGTTAAGTACGTAACCCTTTAAACCCCCCTTGCGCGCGCCGAGCCTATTTTGCATAGGCTCGGCGGCGCGCACAAGCCCAGGAAGTACGTAAGTCCCGGGACTTTGCTAGGGGGGCATGTCGGGGGCAGCGCGACATTTGGGGCGTTCCAGGGGGCAAGGTTCCGGCCCGGGGGTGTTTCGGGGGCATGGCTGAGGCCTCCGAAATCGTTCCCGGGCCGGGGAATCGTGCGCCGGCAGCCTGGGGCATGCGTAACTTTCACGATAAAGGTAGGGGGGTGTAGATAGGGCTGGGGGGATGGGTTAGGTAGGGGAAGGGAGGGGGAGGTGGGGGGAGGCCGAAGGAAAGTTCCCTCTGAGGCCACTCCGATTTCGGAGTGGCCTCGGAGGGAACGGGCAGTGCTCGCAGGGCTCGGCGCGTGCAAGGTGCACAAATGTGCATCCCCTTGCGCGCACTGACTCCGGATTTTATAAGATTCGCGCGGCTACATGCGTATCTTATAAAATCGGCGTACTTTTGTTTGCGCCTGGTCACGAACAAAAGTACGAGCGGGCGTACTTTTCTAAAATCTACCCCTATGTGAATAGTTCAATCAATGGGGCACAATCCTCTTGTAAGATACCAGGAGGACAATAAAATCAATTTGGCAGATTTTAAGATTGCCACCTCATAAGGAGGGATAATCTCTACTTTGCAGGGAACTAGTTTAAGTTCTTTTTTACTAATTATTAACAAACCTCCACCTTTTTGCTTAGATCTAGGAACATGAAATACATCATAATTAGAATGAGAAATTTGATTTATAAGAACATTTTCAATGGTATTAAGCCAGGTTTCAATGCTACAAAAGATAGGGTTTAAATCTTCTAACAGTGGGATTTATTTTGTCAGAGACTGAACATTTAGTAGGAGCAGAGTAATCATTAAGCAAGATGAAATAACAGAATAGTTGTTACTTATAATTGGAGCAACCAAATTTGTATTCCTTCTTCGATTCTTTCTGGAGATACCTCTTAGATCTCCATACAAATCTCGGCCTAGAATGATTTCAATGAAGCATCTCTGCTGAGATTGATACTGCTGCTGAGTCTGTGACCGGTACTATGCCTGGGGTGGTGGATGCTCCCAGGGCTCATAGCCAGGTGGACTATCTACGGTGGCCTCTGGCCAGGGTTGCTCGTCCTGCTCTGGAAGCCCATCAGGTCTTTGATCATGCCCATACCTGCCAGCGGCTGGTAGTCAGGGTAGTCACTTCTCCTCATCATGGGGCTGAGGGAAGTGAGCAACTGATTGAGGGTCGGAGAGGCCCAAGAAGGGTACTGAATCTGTCCCAGTTACCAGCTGTAGCCACCACCGGCCTTGCTGGGGCCCATTAGAACACCAGGCTGGGAGGAGCCAGCAAGCACCCTGTAAGCCACCGAGGAGGGGGAGGAGGCACCACCGCAATAGTCGGTCCAGTCGTAGCCCAGGTAATGGTTGCAGTGGCTCCATGTCACTGTCACCAGAGTGCATAATCCCTATCCTGGGGCTTTGTGGTCTGCCATGCTGATCAAAGCAGGGCCTTGCTTGGGTCGCCCCGCCGCCCACCGCAACTATTGAACTCCAGCACCCTGGCGACTACAGTCAGGCTACTGCTGCTGTTGGTCGGTGCTGGTGGTGGAGGCTGCTGCCATTGCCCCCCTCCTGCAACGCCGCCTAAATGTCCTAGGCTGGGGTGCTCGAGTGGCAGCCCAGCGGCTCCGCCGCTGCTGCCTTCTCTTCCGTCATCCCCCGGTGGTGGCTTGGTCTCAAAGCCCCAATCTTCCCCTTCTCCTACTCCTTCTCCTCCTCCTCCGTGCTACAGCTGTGGAGTTTCCATGTCTTTCACCTGGCCACGGGAGCTGGAGCTGGAAGGAGGACAGTGGGGGGACTCCTGCGGCTGCTACAGGCTGCTGTGTGAGGTCCCTAAATTTACAACATATCAAGTCCACAAAAGTGTGGGGCTGAGGAGAAGAAGAAATTTAGAAAAAAAGGAAATTAGCCAATAAGTGGAGCCCAAATGCACCTCCAAACCCCTGGAAGACTTGACCTCTTACCGTTTGAACACAAAACCTCATACCTCCACTTTAAGCATATTAAAAAATTAATTAGCCACTTTTATCCAGAAGAAATCTCTCCAACTGCAAGGGGTCAAAGAAAATAAACTTATTCCCATGATATAAAATAATATAATTACATAGAAATTTCAAAAAGAAAGATGCTTCTTGAACTTCATGTGTCATATGGAGAAAATCTTTCCTTTTTACTTGTTACCCTGGAAACATCAGGAAAAATTTGAATTTTCTTACCACTAAATAAAGCCTTTATTGTTAAAGTAGCATTTAAGGACCAAATCTTTATCAGTCTCACAGCAAAAGATAACTATAAGCAGGGCCCTCATCATTATCACGTCTTGTGAGGAATCAAAAAATGCTGATAGTCTAAATTGTCACTAGAGCTAAATGTATCCTGGCCACCTTCTGCCTCATTAGCTTCTCATTTTATAGCAGGAAGATAATACATCTTATCGGTAGCTAGTTTATCCCAAGCAGCAATTTGTAAAGCTTCTCTCACATGCTTCATAAACAATTCATAAGATGAAATCAAGCGAGTTCCAGAGAAAATGTAATAAATGAAGATTTCTCGACCCATCCATGTCCTCCAAAACTCTAATTTGTTATAAAGTTACACATTGTCCTTAATATGGGCCAGATTGGTAGCTTGCAATGTGGAGATTTTGTTTCCCATCCCAGGGACTCACTTTTCTAATTTTGCAATTCTAGTATCATGTCCCTCCAACTTAAACATAGTATTCTTGGAAAAATTGCATAGTTGAGAGAATCCAAAAGAATAGTTTCAGTCCATGTTACCACCTTCAAAACATCTATAATAAAAGTGCTAGAAGTTATGGCTGGTAGGGTCTTTTAACTTCTCCTTGCAACCCCCGGTGTAGAGATATCAATGCTGGTATCGAAATAGCACAGGAACTGGAGCCCAAAACCCCATCCAGTGCCTGGTTATCATTGTCTTCCAAAATAATATTCTGGAACCTCAACAGGGATACTCCAGCTCATTCCCAGGCTTCATCAAGCTCTCCAAGCTCTCCTCTATTTCTCAACAATCCCCTCTCAATGTATCCACAAGTTGTTCAAATCAGCCCCTGAACTTCCAGCACTACCTCCTCCATGACAACTAGAGATACTAGTCGATTGCCGACCTTCTCGAGCCACAACAGCCTGCTCGGCCTGTTCACTATCAGCAAACGTTAAGCCATCTCTTAGGGACTTCAAAAGTGGCTTTGGTTCCTAAAGCCTTTGACAACAAGGCTTCCATTACAACACAGGAGTTGTCACTTCCTTCTACCATGGCTGAATTCAAGCACTGAATGTGACTGTTCATCCGGCCCCAAAACGGGGCAATTACTGTAGGAACTCCTCCAAACTTTCCTTTTCTCTTACATCCCATAATAGGAAAAATAAAATAGAAAAAAATATAAGGGACTAGGAAACTCAAGCCTGTTAACAAAGGATCCTGCTAGGTGCCCATTTTAGGTTTATTTTAAAATAAATTATTCTAATACTGAGCCAATGTATTTATTTATTTATTTATTTATTTGTTTGTTTGTTTATGTATTTATTTATTCATTTAAGAGCATTTATATACCGATAACTGTTTGCACCATTTGACCTATAAATCACAAAACAGCCTCATGGACATGAAGGTCTCATATATATAAAATCATTTTGAGATCTGTGGGCTCATTTTAACAATATGATGTACCAAATTGATCAGCATAAAGCTGACTTTTATTGAAGTAAGGTCCTTCTTTTGAAGGTTAATGACATTCTTTCATAATATACTATAAAATGTCAATAGCCACAGACTCAGCATGCAGTAACACAGCATTTATTTTAAAATAGGGGACTGTAGAATTTGAACCTACGATCTTCTGAATCTAAACTGGGTAATCTACCTCCGAGTAGGGATGTGCAGAGGGATGCCATACGTTGCATTCGGGATTCGTATTCCTTGGGGGGCAGATACGTTGCATTCAGCAAGGGGGACCCCCGATATGTAGATGAGTTAATTCTTATTTGTTTCCCGGCTAAATTGAATTAAGTACAACCCCCACCCTCCTGACCCCCCCCCCAAGACTTACCAAAACTCCCTGGTGGTCCAGCGGGGGGTCAGGGAGCCATCTCCTGCACTCACACCCTCGGCTGCCGGTATTCAAAATGGTGCCGGCCATCCATTGCTCCTACCATGTGACAAGAGCTGACCAATGGCACCGGTAGCCCCTGTGACATAGAAGGTCAAAGGCTATCGGCGCCATTTTGAATACCGGCAGCCGAGGAGTGTAGGAGATGGCTCCCGGACCCCCCGCTGGACCATCAGGGAGTTTTGGTAAGTCCTGGGGGGGGGGGGGGGGTGTTTAAATTTGCCTCTTTAGACAGCCGGATAATTCGGCAAAGATTTGTTGTATTCTTGGGGAATCGCGATACGTTTTGCTTCCCCACGAATATAACGAATATGGCCCTATACATTGCGGATTACAAATATGTAGGAAACAAATGCACACCCCTACCACCAAGTTAAAGATTCAGCTGCTGCTACTGGGCTAGTAGGAAAATCCTATCTTCTTTAGCTTATTTACTCAGACCCCTACATCCTATCACACAGTTTCCATCAGCAGGCAGAACACAAATTCTAAAGATTGCTTCTGTTTAGGAGACTGATGACACATTATTTTCTGGCTGTCCCACAATCATCTTTGTACTCTACAAATGTTTGGACATTCACTGAATGAGTGAAAATTTATGAAATCATTGGGCTTACCCTCAAAGAAAAAAAATCTGCTGCTAGACCTGCAATCAAGAAACTTGATGCACGCACAAAGAAGTGGGTTGATTGCAATGCAATTAATGTGACTGAAATGAAAGCTAAATAAAATAAAGCCTCTTGAGTTCTGTTCTCAACGTGAACAAAACAAATGCTTGTACAACTGACTGTGCTTCACATTCAGCAAGTCAGTATTCAATTGCAGAATTGAAGTAGGCAAATAGATCAAGAAAATTCTGACTCAGTGAAAAATAAGTGCACGGATGACCAAGAAAAGCACACCGCTTGGCCAAGCTGCTTCAGCATTGTTTACTCACTTTTGAAAATAGAGAATATAACAGCAAGAAGAAAAGAATCAGAAAAGTAAAGATACAGGACAGCTAATAATAATGATATTGGCATCCTTTGTGTTCTTTTCTTATTTTTTTTTACTGTTAAACTAGTTGTTATATTGTTATTTTCTAAGGAATAATTAGACAAAATAGAAGCAATAATTTTTTTGTAAATAGCATACACATGTGTTGAGGTTAGATAGTTTGGTAGTGGATTGTATTATTCCCCCAATATACCCCCTAAACTCTCTACCCATGCATTCCCATACTATTAGGTTCCCTCATACTAGCTGTTGGGGAATGTAAACAGGTTTGTTTTTTTAGGGTTACCACTGTGGGTATTCATGAGATACATTAATATGCATTTGATCCAAGAACAAGATTATACTGCAGATTTTGCTTACCTTAAAAAACAGACCTGTTCCAACTCTGTAAAAACAGAGTTGAAGAGCTTCTTTCCAACAAACTGAAAGGTTTATGAGAAGCTATTGAACTTACTATACAGGGAGGATACGTTCAAAGAAAAGTGTGAGAGCCCATAATCAAGCTCAATTGGCTCATGCACACATGCATGTTTATTTTATAATGAATGCACATATATGCACGCAAAATATAAAATACTCATAAAAACGAATTTTTGCGAAAAAACGGGAAAATCCTGATTTTTTTCTCGCTCCCTTGAACATGCCGAATTGGACAATTTTGTTGCAATTTTCCAATTTGGCAAAAACAAATGCACATCTCTAGTGGGCAACAGGGGTTTGGGGATGAGATGGGATGGGATGGGAAATGATAAGAATGTATGGAGGGTATCAGGGGAACTAAAAGAGCTCTGGGAATGGGAATAGGGACTGATAAATGTAAGTTGGGATGTGCTAGTGGGGGGCAGAGTCTTATTATGGCTATAGGAAGGGCAAGAGGCAATAGGTATGAATGGATACTGTGACAGGTCTACATTTCATTAATGGCATGATCAATGTACATGAGTTGCTAAATGTATATACTGAAAAAGTGAAATCTTAGGTAAGGATAACAAGGGAGGACCTTAACCAATAGTCACAAGTGTAGTAAAGGTCCAATAATGTGAAATCACTTCCTCAGAGACATGTAATAGATTTAATGGTGGCTCTTATAGCAGAGTAAATCATTGTCTTTCTTTCAGAAGGGAGGGATGTAATCATGTTGTACAGTTCCAGTTATTCTCCAAAGCTGTGTACTCTCTGTAGTACCAGAGTTATCCCTTTTAAATGATCATTTATCTGAAAGGGGTATTCCAACTGGCTGGACTAGCCTGCCAGCCTGATGAAAATGGGTAGTTCATGAATAGTCCTTGTTCTGGTGTACTTTTGGGCCTTGTAACAAGGCACCACTTTTAAGTGAATTGAGAGAATGTAAAGAGCCATGCTACTTACTCAATAATTCTGTTGAAAACATAGAAACATACTGCTATGGAGGTTACAGTAGAACAACAGTACACACTAAATTTAGTATTTCTATTTCTCTGTATAGATTAAGGACCTCAAGAAGAAGGCCTCTGTGCTTTGGGGGTGGCTGGATTGCTACATGCGAGACAGTATGGGGCTGGAGGTAAGTTCATGATATGGCCATCAGGAAGATTTTAACATGGTGGGATTCATATTTAACACGGTAATCACAAGTGCCAATAGTGTATCACAGTATAGGTAGAGACGCAGGATATTAATGACCTGTCATAATAGGCTTCATCTTATGCATGAATCCGCTAGATGAATAACCTTATATTTAATCATCGGTCAAAGTCCAAAAAGAGCACTGTTCTGTTCGTACATCTCACGTTGAATGTCAAAGTGGCCCCTAACCCCCTATACTAATACCTAAACCTCACCTTGAGTTACTAGTATGGAGGAGCCTGTACAGGGCCTCCTGCATCAGAGGCCAGTCAAAATGGCTGATCAGCAGCGACCTCCGATAGTGGCACAGAAACTGAGACTGCCTTTCTGCCCTCTACTGCACCGCTTCCTCCTCCCCTGACTGCTTCCTTGCCGCTGGCTGCCGTACCATCGCAGTTGTGGCAGAAGGAGCCGGCAATGGTCGCGACATGCCGTGCTCTGCATGCCAAGCACTTCCTGCCCCTTTCCATACCTGTCGTTGTGAGGGGCTTGGGGGACTTCGGGCCTGGTCCAGCAGTATTTAGGCACTGGGCCTACTCACTGCTGCCGCTGCTTGTGCTTCCTGTGTGCGGGAAATGCTAGGCACAAGGCTTGATCGCCTGACCTGGGGGAGGGAAAAGTGACCCTAGGAGAGCCGTCATCCCAAGAAGGACCCCCAACCCAGCCCAGACGCTTCCCTGGGGAAAGTGACTTCAGGGAGGCCATTGTCCCTGCATATTCCTCCTGCCGAACCAGATCCATTTACCATTTGCTGGAGGCAGAAAACTACTGACTCTTTCACTGCTGAACCAGCCTATATAGAAGAGGGCCTCAGGGAAGAGGTCTGGAACTCTGCCTCCATCTGCTAGTAGGGGGACAAAACCCACTGTGAAGATTGGTCTGGCAGGACAAAGAGGAATAATCTTTAGCATACACATTAAAACTTTCATGTGAAAATAGTGAACCATGCAGGAAGGTGTTACCAATTTACCATGCACATTAAAGACTTCCTAAAGATATTAATATGAGGACACATATATGTGCTTGCCTGTGCTTGCAAATGAAGGGGCATAATATGAAAATGAAGGGTTAGTAAGCTCTCCCTAAATAGTATGTTATGCTCACTCTCCAATATTTTAGTGAGGGCTTGCAAACTGAATGCTATTTAATATATGTCAGGACGGACCTGGTGTTCATATAAGTCTATTTTTTATCATAGGGAAGCTAGATATCATGAACATGTTGAGTATAGTCAGTTTTCTTTTTCTCTTGATTCATCCTGCTGGGTTCACAGAGTATACAAGGAAGCCTGGCATTGTGGAAGTTGCTTGTTAGTGCAGAAGGAAAAAGTGGAAGTCCTCCTATACTCCAGAAGATGAGGTCAAAAGACAGCAGAGTGTTCCTGAAGAAGAAAAAGCAGACCAAATACTCATATGCCACAGATGTTTACCAAGGAGGCAGAGAATATAGAAGGAGAGAGCAAGTGCAACCTTGTAGACATATCGAGCTACTAATTCTTCTGCTATCACTTCACTTTTTTTTTGTAGCTAAGGACTCACTTTGTTTATCCCATGCCCTCTTCAACTCAGAGATTCCTTACTTGAAAAATAGTAAAGATATAGCAGAAGAATTAGCAGATATGTTAGTCTGGCAGGCTGCACGTTCCTCCTTTTCCACTGCTAGCATTTGAATGTATGTTCATGACAGCCTTTTTTTGGGGGGGAGGGGGGGTCCTGCCCCATTTTCAGGGCAGTCACAAAGTGGGGGACTCCCATGGAAGTGAGTTCCCCCCAAGGGCAAGTGACTAGGCAGAAGGTCCACCATGTCTTCTCCCATCCAACATGTAAAGTTTTAACAGAGTCCCAGCTAGATTTGCCAACTGACTCTTGATTTGCAGGACAGGTCGATCCATTCCTGGTTTTTTCCTGCTGCATGTAGGAACTTGCAGTTTTGCTTTTCTTAAGGAATTTATTTATGTATTTATTTATTTAAAAACTTGTCTATACTGTCGCTAAGTTATATACCATCGCAACGGTTTACAAATAGGCACATAGACTAAGGTATGTAATGTAGGTTATCGTACATTCTAACTGGTGCCAATAAAGTTCAGTTACAATTTCATAAATAATGCAAAGTAAAGGCAGAACAACAAATCCCTGCATGTAATGGGGTAAAACCAGGACTGGATCAAACCTGTCCTGAAAACCTGGAGCCAGTTGGCAACCTTAGTTCTAGCAAGGCAGGGGCAACGGGAAGGAGAGGGAGAGAATAATAAAGAGAAAGAGGTGATAAAAGAGACACATTTAAGTACTTTTTACACAAGATCAAGGTATTTCTAAGCAATAGATTCTCAAAGGACAAATGTATTTTTTTTATGTCATTGCTATTGTTAATGTAGCCAAAGACTGCTATGGGCATTCAGAGGCTTGAGGTTGAAGAACAGTTTGAGACTCAAAAGCTTTTGTAAGCTGACCGATTTATTTGTCTGCGTGCAGAACTTATGTCTGCAAGATCCAATTCAATAGCAGAATGTTTGGTGCAGCCAGTGCAGAATCTACATTACAGAGTGGTCACAGATGAAGGGTAGGAGGGGACGAGGTAATGAACAGATGCCTGTACAAGTCTGAGTCAGGTTGATCAAATTCCTCCCTGGGTCACCCCCTTGCATGCTTCCATCTGTTCCTAACCACATCTTCTTACACTGCTCTTTGAACAACTTCACTGAAACATAAGACAGAGTTGTAAACACACAGTCATGTCAGTTTTCTGTTCTTTTGGAACTTTTCTCTCTCTTTTGACCTTCTCACCTGACGTTTACTAGGTCTCCCATTGCTTCCTTCTGCACTGACATGCAATCCCTGGGGGTCCAGCGGGGGTCCGGGAGCGATCCCCTGCACGCGTGACGTCGGGAGCCAGGAACCAAAATGGCGCCAGCGCTACCTTTGCCCTGTCACATGATAAGGGCAAAGGGCCACCGGCACCATTTCTCAATGCAGCCGTGGCCAGAGAGTGGGAGATCGCGCCGGGAACCCCCCACTGGACCCCAGGTAATTTAAAACATTTTAGGGGGGTTCGGGAGGGTGGGGGATTTGTTTTAAAGGTTCAGGGTGGGTTTTAGGGTTGTTTTGGTGTGCCGGTTTTCCCGCGCCCTATTTAACGATACAATACAAATGCCCCTGACGATAAATCGGGGGCATTTGTATTGTATCGTGCACTCTAACGATTTTGGACGATTTTAAAATTATCTGACGATAATTTTAATCGTTCAAAAACGATTCACATCCCTATTAGGCACTGTCTCGGTGAAGTGTGCGCTGGCAGCCAGCCGGCGTGCGCAACTTATTAACACTGCTCCAAAGAGCAGGTAAGTATAGAAAATAAAAACTTGTTAGAGAAGTTTTAGAGGTCAGGGAGAAGAGGGGAAAAGGCAGGCAGGGGAGGTAGGGGTTTTATGAAGTTCCCTCCCAGTCCACTCCTTTATTGGAAAGGATTGAGAGGAAATTGGGGGAAGGCCTAGTCCGTCGCCATGCACATTTTATAAATGCCCCCCCTTGCGAGCACGAGTCGGCACTCGCGTGCACATGCGTGTGGTGATATAAACTCAAGTGCACATGTACGCATGGGTAACCGATTTTATAACATGTGCATGTCAGCGCGTGCATGTTATAAAATTGACACATTCATGTGCAGGCGCCAGGAAACATGCACACATGGATGCTCGCGTGGTTGTTGTAAAATTTACCTTCGCTGTGGCTTTATACTGAACCCATTAAATAATTTGCTAAAGATTGGTTTTGCATGAGTTTTATTGTAAAGATCTTTCTATGTCATGTTTTCCTTAGTAGCATTTAATGGAAAATTAGTTTCTTATTAAGTATATACTACTTTAATTAGAAAGCATCCTTGAAAGGCAGGCATTATGTGAGTTAAAATAGAGTTGTTAATATAAATATATATATATATGATTAGTTTGTGAACTCTGGACATTGCACCTGCTGATTATGACAAGACTGTGAATTAAGTGTTCTGGATTCAGGGATATAATTGAAATCTACAGAGGAGTATTGTGCAACACAAGGTTTCTTACTATATATCATCATCAATCTGGAAACTTTTTTTATTTAGCTTATCAGTATCTCCAGCAGAGTTTATTACTATATGTATAGATACCACTAAAAATGTACAATGGTTTAGGAGGAGGAAGGGAGAGAGGAAGGAGAACTCTGTTCTATCTGTGTGGAAGCCGGGGGCTAAGGAACAGCTGAGCCCCGTGAGATAGACATTTGCCGACCCGGAGGCTAAGGAACAGCTGAGCCCCGAGGGATTGCCATCTGCCGGCCCGGAAGCTGACGTCATCAAGGAGGGACGGTAGTTGTTAAAACCGCCCCTCCCGCGGCGAACCTTCCGAGGAGGAAGGGAGAGAGGAAGGAGAACTCTGTTCTATCTGTGTGGAAGCCGGGGGCTAAGGAACAGCTGAGCCCCGTGAGATAGACATTTGCCGACCCGGAGGCTAAGGAACAGCTGAGCCTCGAGGGATTGCCATCTGCCGGCCCGGAAGCTGACGTCATCAAGGAGGGACGGTAGTTGTTAAAACCGCCCCTCCTGCGGCGCGCAGCCAACGCCGGCGCGCGCCGAAGGGGCGCGCGCGGCTTGGAAGATCTTTGGGCATTTCTTTGGAAAATTTGATCCTCTCTCTACCCTGGACGGCCCTACAGCAATTTCTATCTGGTATGTTATTATTATATATGTTTCTACCTCTCTTCCAAGAGCCCTCCAAATAAGGAGATTAAAGTGACCAACTGAGCATAACTGTATAAACCCAGAAATAAGATCTTCTGTATTTGCATAACAATATTCATTATATATGCCTCATACAAAAAGAAAAGGGAGATTGAGGGGTGAGATAGTAAGCTCACCAGCAATAGACCCTCGGCAACTACAGATTCCTGGGTTTTTTTCAGTACCTGGGCCCTTAACACCGGAGAGCTCAGTCGCTAAGGGGTTGGTAGAGGAGCATATACCACCCCCTTTGACTTTAGATATCACCTTGAGCCCCGGATCTCCAAAGAAGCCTTCCTACCCTGGAGATATTGATATACCGTCACCTGTAATGGCTACAGCAGCAGAAATTTCTGATAAATCAGAAATGGTAATGACTTCTACACCAGAGACTAATGGAGCTGCTAATTATACATCATTTGCAAGTAAAGAAAGGGGGGAAGGAACTGTTGTTGATGGGAAAGATGAGCAGCTTAGAGCTCTAACTGTTAGCTCCATGATAAAGAAATCTGACCCTATCACTATGGAAGGTATATGGTCTATTTTGAAATCAATTGAAAGCTCAATTAAAGTTCTTTCACAGGTTACGTTGGAAACTAAACAACAGACAATGATTAATAATGAGATAATTACACGTTTTAGTGCTAAAACAGAGCTACTTGAAAGTAAGATTACAGTGGTAGAGAAAAATCAGGTGAAACTGATTGAGTCAGAAATTAGTACATCCAAAAGATTAGAAGCAGTAGAAAATTCTTTGAGGGCTCACAATTTAGAATAATAAATTTTCCAGTAATCAAAGATATAGCACCTTTAAATTTGTTCAGAACATATATGCAGCAAATATTAAAGATTCCTGAAGCTGCATTACCCGTAGTTGTGAAGGCATATTACCTACATCAGGTTACCCAGATGGAAGAGCCAAATTTAGCCTTAAACCTAACGGATATATTAGAACAATCTTTGGAGTTAGAGATTTCCCAAAGAAAACCCTTACTTATTTCTTTTGCTTTTCTCTCAGAGAGAAATAATATACTTAGGATGTTTTTTAGAAATAGGCAGGCTAAATTTTATGGTTTCCCCATCTGGGTTTATCCGGATGTGGTAAAACCGACACAACAACGTCGAAAGGAATTCTTATCATTGAGAGCAGATTTAATTAAGATTGGGGCCCGTTTTACCTTAAAATACCCCTGCAGGGCTTGCATACTCTATAACAGCAATAATTATATTTTCCTAGAGCCTAAACAGTTAAAAGAGTTTTTGGTTGCTCACTCCCCACAGGTATCAGCAGCAGTTTTGGAGTAGAATGAGAAGGGGTTCCACGTATTGCCCAGTTAATTAGTCACAAATAGGAATAATGTTGTATTAATTTCTTGTAAAATGCTTTAGTTGTTATCTCCTTATTATCCTATAATCATGATGTCTAAAATGCATTAAGATGTTATTTGAACTTTAGATGTTTTTCGTTATTTTAGATTTCTATGTATTAGACATCAATTTTTCTGTAAAGAGTTTAAATCTTGGAAAAAGTTTTAAAACTGAAAATAAAGAATTAAAAAAAAAATGTACAATGGTTTGAATGTATTTCTGAATTGTTAAGAAATGTGTGGGACCCCATCAAAATATTTGGAGCCTGCGAATGACCTAGGGCCACAGTCGTCACCTTTTTTCAACGTCAGCGGGGCCAGTCAGCTCCCTGGCTGTTCCTGATGATGCTGGTACCTAGACGGGGTGGGCACAGGAGCGCCACATCATCATGAGCAACTGGCCCCACGGCTGCTTCTGATGATGTGGCGACATCGTTTAAAGAGCTCTGTGCCACCTGGGACAGTCCCTTTTTCGCTGTCATTGGCAGGGGTGCTTCATGACCAACCCTCTCCTGTGTCGCACAGATGGTTGCGTGCTGCCCTGCCCTTTGCCCTGCTTTGCGGAGTCTGCATTGGGTCCTGCTAGCCCTCGGATCGATTGGGCTGACTGTGCTCCATAGGACAGCCCCCTCTCTACTTGTCGGAAACCTCCCGCTGAAGCCCTTGCAAACCCTGTTACTCACTGGGTAGGGAACCTTTGTCGTCTCTTCTACGTGTCTCCAAGATGGCTTCCTCATGGCAGTAGGACTCCTTCCTGTCTGCTATCTGCTTCTTTTCTTCTTCTCTATCCTCTTCTCCACGTTGGGGTCAGGGTCTCTCTGCTTCATCGCTCTGGCCTTAGCATTCCTTCCTGATGCAAAATTTTCCCCTAACTTCTGCCACCCCCTTTCTGCCTCTCACACGCCCTTATATTTAAAAATATATATAAAAAAGGGGGGAAGTGCTAATCCTCGGCCGGTCCTGTCAGGTCATCGGTCGACGACCCCCCCCCAACGTCATCACCAAGGGAAGGGAATGGGCTTTTTGTTTTCTTCACAGTCTATGGCTCTGGCACAAGATCCCCTGATCTTGATCACATAGGGCCACTGGTTTGAATCCCATTGTCCCTGACACTCAACAGCTCTTGCTTGAAGCAGGTAAGAGTTCTTAGCCATATATATATATATATATATATATATATATATAACAAAAGAAGAAGAACAGAGAAGAGGAGAGAGAAGAAGAAAAGAAGTGGATAGCAGACAGGAAGGAGTCCTACTGCCATGAGGAAGCCATCTTGGAGACAAGTAGAAGAGACGACAAAGGTTCCCTACCCAGTGAGTAACAGGGTTTGCAAGGGCTTCAGGGGGAGGTTTCCGACAAGTAGAGAGGGGGCTGTCCTATGGAGCACAGTCATCCCAATCGATCCGAGGGCCAGCAGGACCCAATGCAGACTCTGCAAAGCAGGGCAAAGGTCAGGGCAGCACTCAACCATCTGTGCGACACAGGAAAGGGTCGGTCATGAAGCACCCCTGCCAATCAAGTTGACCGATGGAGACAACCAATGAGAGGATCTCAGCAATCCCGCAAGGGCAGGAGCAGCCACAGTCACATGTAGGGTTGGAAACCCCTGCATATCCAACGCAGCCTTTCATGCCTGCGCATGAGGATGCCACATTGCCAGCTCGACACCGTGGCGATCAAACAAGTGGATGCACGCCAACCGATCCTCAGCTTCAGGCATCCTCAGCATGGCCCTCCTTATAGCACAAACTCCCTCAGTGCGCTAGTTTCCCCCCTGGAGTGGGACTTCATAGCGTCTGGCCATGCAGGCCATGGGTTCCGCCCAGTAATTGGAGCATCAATCCACACATTTTATTTATTTAAATTTCTTATATGCCGGCATTCGCGATGGGAGTCGCATCATGCCGGTTTACAAATAACAAGGTGTGACAACAGAATAAATACTTAATAACTTAAAAACATTAACATGTGATAGGAGAATAAGGTAGCAGTTACAATAAAACAGGGATAAAATGCAACTTGGAATGAAGAGAAGGCAAAAGAGAGATTAACACTGAGATAACAAAAGAATGACCAAGGTAAATAAAACCAAGGTAAATAAACCTGCCTCATTTAAAAAAAAAAAAAAAAGAGAGAACATTATTGAGTTGTCAAAGGTTGTTGATTACCCTGACGGGAGTTCTTAGTTGCTTGAGTTGAGAGTGGGTTCAGTTGGTGTCTGGAAAGGCTTTCAAGAATAGCCAGGTTTTAAGTCTTTTTCTGAAAGTGGGGAGGCAAGGTTCCTGTCTCAGTTCTGGTGGGATAGAATTCCACAAGGTAGGTCCTGCTGTAGAGAAAGCCCTGTCTCTGAGAGTCCTATGGTTAAAGGTTTTTGCAGGAGGCACCTGTAATGAGTCTCTGTAGGACTCTCTGATAGGTCTGATGGAGGTATGTTTTTTAAATGGGATTTGGAGGTTAAGCGGAGAGAGTTGATGGAATGCTTTGTAGATGGTAGTAATGGATTTATATAAGAGTCTATAGTGCACTGGCAGCCAATGTAAGTCTTTGAGAATCGGAGATATGTGGTCTCTTCTTCTTGTGTTTGTCAAAATTCTGGCCGCCGTGTTCTGAACCATCTGAAGAGGTTTAGTATGAGAAGACGGGAGACCTAATAGAATAGAATTGCAATAATCTAACTTAGAGAAGATTATTGATTGCAAAACTGTTCTGTAATCGTGGAAATGGAAAAGTGGTTTGATTCTTTTTAAGACGTGTAATTTATAAAAGCAGTCCTTCGTGGTTTGATTAATAAAAGATTTTAGATTTAGCCGATTGTCGATAATGGCTCCTAGGTCTCTTACATGTGAAGTTTGAAAGCCGGTTGGAGGATTTGAGGTGAGGTTACTGTTTTCAGGGGAAATTATGAGGACTTTGGTTTTAGCGGAATTTAAGATTAGATTTAGGCTGGAGAGGAGGTTGTCAATATTTTGAAGACAGTTTTCCCAGATTTTGATAGTTTTTGTAAGGGATTCTTTGATAGGGATGACAATCTGGATGTCATCTGCGTATAGAAAGTATTTGAGGTTAAGATTGGTTAATAGTTGACATAGGGGTAGGAGGTAAATGTTAAAGAGCGTGGGGGAGAGAGAGGAGCCCTGTGGAACACCTAGCGAAGAAGGGTAAAACTGTGATTCTTTGTTATGTATTTTGACTTTATATCCTCTGTTTCCCAAGAATGATTTGAACCAGGCAAGAGCAGAGCCTGTAATTCCGATGTTCGCTAGTTGATTTAGGAGAAGGGAGTGATTCACGGTGTCAAAGGCCGCCGATAGGTCGAGGAGTATCAGCAAGTAGGCGTGACCTTTATCGAGGCCCATGATGAGGTAATCTGTCAGAGATATGAGAAGTGATT
This sequence comes from Rhinatrema bivittatum, assembly GCF_901001135.1. NCBI lineage: Eukaryota > Metazoa > Chordata > Amphibia > Gymnophiona > Rhinatrematidae > Rhinatrema > Rhinatrema bivittatum. The sequence goes on along the minus strand of NC_042615.1, from coordinate 791,214,356 downwards.
CTGTACTTAAAGATTTTCGGAAGCCGTATTGAGTGGGGAATAATATGTTGTTGTCTTCGAGGTATTCTGATAATCTGGTGTTGACTAATTTTTCTGTAACCTTGGCTATAAAAGGAAGGTTGGATATTGGGCGGAAGTTGGATGGATCTTTAGGATTAAGGTTAGGTTTTTTTAATAGGGGTTTGATAGAAGCAACTTTCAGGTCGTCTGGATAAATTCCTTGGGCTAAGGAACAATTGATAATGTCAGTTAGGGTTTTGGAGATGGTATCTGGTATTAGCAGCAGTAGTTTGGGAGGGATCTGGTCAAATGGGTGGGATGATGGTTTCATTCTCTTCAATATTAACTTGGTCTCTGATATTGCAATGGGTTCGAAGGCTTGTATAGCAATGTCATTGCAGTGATGGCGGAATGTGCTGGGTGGGGCTAGGGTATTCGTTTTTAGTTGAGATTGCAGGTTGGAAATTTTGTTACTGAAGAAGATGGCCAGCTCCTCAGCTTTTTCGTGCGCTTGGTTGAGTGGGATGTCCGGAGAATTGGGTTGAGTTAAGTTCGAGACGTAAGTAAAGAGGGCTTTTGAATCGAAAATGAGGTGATGTATCTTGTGAGCGTAGTAGTCCCTTTTTGTTTTTAGTGTGGCGCTCTTGTAAATGTGAAGAGCGAGTTTGTAAGCTGAGAGGGAGGTCGGTGATGGTGCTTTACGCCATTTATTTCTTTTTGTCTCAGTGAAAGCTTGAGTTTTTGTAGTTGGTCATTAAACCAGGGTTGTCTTCTGGCGGCATTATGTTTAGGTTTTTTTGTTGCCAGTGGGCAGAGTTTATTAGCTGCCGATTCTGTGATGTTGGACCATGAGTGGAGAGCCGTGTTGGGAGTGGAGATGTCTATGTGGGGGAGTTCTAGGACAAGGTGTTCGTGAAGTTCATCGGATGAACATAGGTTTCTGTAAGTAAATTGAGGTTGAAGATCTTGTTTGATGTTAGATTGTGCCAGCGAAAAAGTGGTAGAAATTAAAGCATGGTCTGACCAGGGGACTATTTTGCATATGGGGGGTGCTGAGTACGCGATGCCTGAGTTTACAAAAATGAGATCCAAAGTGTGTCCTGCTCTGTGAGTAGGGTTGTTGATTATCTGCTTGAATCCCATGGCAGTCATTGCATTTAGGAAAGTTTCACAGTTTGTAGATGGAGAGGGGTCATCAACATGTAAGTTGAAGTCTCCCAAAATGATGGCTGGAACCGCAAGATTTAGGTTAGTAGCTATTATTTCTAGAATGGGGGAGGCATCTGATTCCAGCAGTCCCGGAGGGGCGTAGACTAGAATGATTTGTAGCTGGTCAGATTTGAAAAATCCGGCTTCAATTTTTGTGGGAGAATGAATTGGGAATTGAGTAAGTCTCAGCTCTTTTTTGGCTGCAAGGAGAATACCCCCACCCTTTCTTTTCTGTCTGGGAATAGAGAAGAAGTCATGGGATTCCGTAGGAAGTTGGTTTATTAGTGCGGTGTCCGTCTGTTTAAGCCATGTTTCAGTAATTGCACAGAGGTCGGGTTTGGTGTCCAGTAGAAGGTCATTAAGTATTAGTGTTTTTTTGGTAAGGGATTGAGCGTTGAATAAAATCAGAGAGAAAAGAGCCAGGCCTAGTGTCTGTGTAAGGGGGGAAATCATGATAGGAATGAGTGATTTATAGGTAGTTGGCCGTGAAAACACTGATGGGTTTCTAATGAGAAATGACCTTTGTTGGAGAATTGGAATAGGGAGATCAGTATGCATTGAGGCTTGGAGGGGTGAGCGCTGGATGCTTGCTGGAGTGGAAGGAGGAGCGCTGGATGCTTGCTGGAGTGGAAGGAAGAGCGCTGGATGCTTGCTAGAGTGGAAGGAAGAGCGCTAGATGATTGCTGGAGTGGAAGGATGAGCGCTGGATGATAGCTGGAGTGGAAGGAAGAGCGCTGGATGATTGCTGGAGTGGAAGGAAGAGCGCTGGATGATTGCTGGAGTGGAAGGAAGAGCGCTGGATGATTGCTGGAGTGGAAGGATGAGCGCTAGATGATTGCTGGAGTGGAAGGATGAGCACTGGGTGGAAGGGTGAGCGCTAGATGATTGCTGGAGTGGAAGGAAGAGCGCTGGATGATTGCTGGAGTGGAAGGAAGAGCGCTGGATGATTGCTGGAGTGGAAGGATGAGCGCTAGATGATTGCTGGAGTGGAGTGGAAGGATTGCTGGAGTGGAAGGAAGAGCGCTGGATGATTGCTGGAGTGGAAGGATGAGCACTGGGTGGAAGGGTGAGCGCTAGATGATTGCTGGAGTGGAAGGAAGAGCGCTGGATGATTGCTGGAGTGGAAGGAAGAGCGCTGGATGGTTGCGTTGGTCTCAGGGCTATTTGAACAGAATGTAAAAGGTCCTCATTGAGCCTAGGCTTCAAGATGTGGTTGTAGATTGGTGGAGTTTCACGTAGCTGTAGTTGTTCGCAGGTGGGTGGTGTCGTCTGCAAGAGGCCTTTGTTTGTTTGTTGGGCTTCCCTGGGTGGAGAACGGGGCTCCTCGGGGCTGCAACGAAGGGGCGAGACAAAGGGGCTGGCCCCTTTGTCGTGCTCCTTAGGCGTGCGACGCGCGGCGTGCGACGCCTAGGCACTGTGGTCGATTTAAAGGGCTCCTGGCCCTGCTGCTATTGGCGGCTTGTGCGGGTACGGATTGGCCGCTTCACGGCCCGGAGGAGGGCTGTGGGTGGCGCCTCAGTTCGCGGCTCTGCGCCTCGTGGCCGGCGCTGGGGGCTGCCGGGGGCAAGGGTGCGAATCAGGGCCTTACCCCGGTGGGTCTCGGCGCCGGCTGCGCAGGCCTCGCACGATGGGAGACGCTGGATCGGAGACGCTGGAGCAGGTAAGAGGGAGTTTCGCGGCGCCGCGGTCGATTTAAAGGGCTCCTGGCCCTGCTGCTATTGGCGGCTTGTGCGGGTACGGATTGGCCGCTTCACGGCCCGGAGGAGGGCTGTGGGTGGCGCCTCAGTTCGCGGCTCTGCGCCTCGTGGCCGGCGCTGGGGGCTGCCGGGGGCAAGGGTGCGAATCAGGGCCTTACCCCGGTGGGTCTCGGCGCCGGCTGCGCAGGCCTCGCACGATGGGAGACGCTGGATCGGAGACGCTGGAGCAGGTAAGAGGGAGTTTCGCGGCGCCGCGGTCGATTTAAAGGGCTCCTGGCCCTGCTGCTATTGGCGGCTTGTGCGGGTACGGATTGGCCGCTTCACGGCCCGGAGGAGGGCTGTGGGTGGCGCCTCAGTTCACGGCTCTGCGCCTCGTGGCCGGCGCTGGGGGCTGCCGGGGGCAAGGGTGCGAATCAGGGCATATATAACTCAATGTCATAGTGGTCCCCTGTGAACTAAGGGGGAGTTCAGTGTCCATCATACTCATAGACACAATGACCAGGGCAACAGGATGAGTGCTCCTTATAAGAAGGTCAGGAGAGATCAGTTGGCATCCTGGCGGTGAGCATCAGTGGCACGACACCAGCGCAAAATGTTGGAGGCGAAGCCAGCACCTACCAGCATGTGGAACTAGAAGTACAGCACTGAGAAAGTACTACCACTATCAACGCTCAGGGTGAAGGCCCGCACAGCAGCCAGAGTATGACAAGGATAGCCCCTGTGGAGGCAGAAGCTGCAGAGCAGAGTCAAAAACAACCAAAGGGTACATTTTCAGGAGAGACTGGCTCCTCTTCACTGTCTCCTGAGGTGGGGGGAGGCTACAAGCGGTGAAGAAAAAGTGGAAGGGAAAATGGAAGCGCAGAGACAGTTCCATCTCCAGTAGTTCTAGTTCGACTTCCAATGCTGAGAATTCAGATGAGGACAGCATTGTGAAGCCGTGTACATCCTGCCAAGAGGCGACAAGAGGTTCTCTGGTGCTGATGAGTCTATCCCAGTTGTCGGAGGGTGTGCCTATGTCACTGAGCAGGAAAATAAGGAAACAGTGATACATTGACATCTTCCAGATGATGGAAGGAAGGCGGAGGCTACGTGAGAAGATAAAGGGCAAGAATGATGATCCATCACTAGGCAGTGAAACGAAGATTCCATGAAACATTATAAATTAGGTGCGAGAATTTCTGAGAATGATGAGAGTTGTTACCCTGGACAATCCATCACAATGCGTCCCCGTGCTCAGTTATGCTGACACCATCTTGTCGGCTTACAGGAAATACAAAGGATGGGCCTGGCTGAACTATGATGAGCGCTTCCAGGACTCGATGGAGGAAAATCAATTCATGTCTTGGGGGACGCAGGACATAAGTCTTTGGTTGAAGCAAATGACGAATAAGGTGGTCAACGTAGGTGGTCGGGATCAAACGTCAAAGAAACTTGCCACCTCAACAGCAGCTCCAGCCAGGTCTATGAATACTCCAAGCAATACTTGCTGGTGCTTTAACAAGTCATCTTGCTCCTTTAAGGACTGCAAGTTCAAGCACATTTGCTTGATTTGCGCAGCTCCCCATCTGGCAACCAAGTGTACTAGGAAAGCAGCGACCAGGAGTTCTGTCCCAGGGCAATGACATTCAGGGATTTCAGAAGGGTCCCTCACCGATCAGACTGGACAGAATGCTGGACTGGCTGGTCCTATATCCAAGGTGAGATGAGGCTATAAATCCAGCATGGATTTAGAATCTCTTACCTAGGCTGTATTTGCAACTCAGTGGCTAACAATGCCCCCTCTACATCGAGTCACACCGAGATCATGCAAGTCAAATTGAACATGGAGCTTGCTTTGGGCAGAAGGTCGGGTCCTTTCCCCACCCCTCCATTCCACAAAATGGTGTTATCGCCTCTGGTGAAGGAGCAGGGAAAATACAGACTTATTCAGAACCTCTCTTACCCTGCGGGGCTCTCTGTTAACGACCATCTGCCTCAAGAGGAATGCTCCATCTAATACGCTTCATTTGACAGTGCCATATCCCTTTTGAGGAGGTGCAGCAGGGTGGCAATGATGGCCAAAACTGACATCAAGTCAGCATTCAGTCTGCTACCAGTTCACCCATCAAGATTCCTACTGCTGGGATTCAAGTTCCACAGGAAGTTCTACTTTGACAAGTGTACGCCCATGGGATGCTCCGTGTCCTGCTCCTATTTTGAGTCATTCGGTTCCTTCTTTCACTAGGTAGCCGGGAGAGTGGCGGGCATAGACAACATCATCCACTAACTTGACAACTTCCTGTTCGTTGGTCTGACCAGAACTGAGACTGCAGCGTGCCTCCTCCGTGTTTTTCAAGGAGTAGCCAAAGACTTTGGCGTACCATTGGCCCAAGAGAAGACCGAAGGCCCAGCCTACCAGCATGCATTTTCCAGGCATTGAGCTCAACTCCAAGCAAATGATATACAGACTTCCCGATGACAAGTTGTGTAAACTGCGCAGCATCTTGCATCAGGCCACGCGAGGCAAGAAGCAGACACTATGAGAGGTCCAGTCCATTTTGGGCTCCCTTAATTTCACTTGCAAGGTGATTCCCATGGGAAGAACATTTTTTGCATAGGTTGTCAGCTGCCACGGCTGGGATACATCATCCACACCACTTTATCAGAATATACAAGCCTATGAGGGAGGACTTATGCATATAGTCTTCCTTTTTGAGTGGTCACAATGGCGTGTCCTTATGGCAGGAGCCCCTGATATCCAGTCGCAATTTGGTCATCCAGACAGATGCTTCAGGAGGATGGGGATTTGGTTTATACTGCCAGGGTGCATGATGTGCATGCCATGGCCCGCCTCCTGGGTTGAGGTGGGGTTGACAGCAGACATCATATTTCTCGAGCTATCCCCCATACTAGTAGCATTAGTACAGGCGAACAGGTTATGCAATAAGTATATTGTTTTCTGGTGCAGTAATCAGGCTGTGGTTTATGTGCTGATCAAGCAGTCGGCAAAATGTCCCAGTGTAGCCAAGCTCTTAAAGCAGATGGACTCATAGCCTGCACAGTTAACACCACAATTAGAGTGCATCACGTGCCTGGAGCACTCAACGGCATGGCGGATTCTCTGTCTTGTGCTAAATGGAATTTATTTTGAAACCAGGTACCAGGGGCCGATGAGGCTGGAGCACCAGTACTGGAGCATTTATGGCAGATTGGAATCCAACCATCCTAGAGCTGCTGCAACGATAAAATGGCTCCTGCTACTTGGGATGCCTACTATAGGGGATATGCAACTTGGGATGCCTACTATAGGGGATATGCAAGAATATGCTCCTTCTTAAACCAGCACGGATGGGAGTGAGGACCAGTGTCAGGCGACCTGATTGTGACATATGTATCCAGGGCAAAGGACGGTGGGTTGTCCAGTGGTGCGGTTGTGAAACAGATGGCAGAGCTTGCCTTCATTATAGAGGCCCAGGGTTGTGGAGACAGTACAAAGGGATTTCTGGTAAAAAAAAAAGATGATGAAGGGTTGGGCCAGAAAAATCAGGACAAAAAAGGATGGGAGGCCTCCCATAACACACAATGTGCTGGTACAATTATGGTATGTTTTGCATGACATATGTGACTCGGAATTCGAACCCTGCCTATTTCGCCTTGCCTCTTCACTTGCCTTCTTTGGTGCATTGCGTATAAATGAGTTGGTGGCAGCTTCTAAGCAGGATGAAGGAGGAACAGGCATTCTTATTAAGAATGTGAGGAAATTAGGTCATAAGTTGAAAATACTCATCGCAAGGTCAAAAACAGATAAAATGGATCAGGGCACAACACTGGCACTCAGACAGCTCAGTAATCAGGTGATGTGTCCAGTCAGAAAATTTAGAGGCATTCCTCACTGTGCGGCCAACCAGGTGTGCCCATTTGCTTGTCCACGAGGACCAAATCCCTCTTTCCAGGTGTTATGTTTAAGGAAGGATGTGAACCCCTGGGCTGAGATGAGCGATGTCTCCACCCACAGAGAGGAGCCCTGTGAGCCTCACCGTCAGCAGGCACAGTCTCAGAGATGTGGGACACAATTAGGAATGAAGACTTTATTACATAAGAAGGAAGAATTAGTCTCCACAAAAATGGAAATGTTCGTATAGTCCTGGGCAATGGGAATTACCCAGAGTGAGACACAGCTGAGAAGAGCCAGTAATGGCCCGCGGAGTGGGGTACACCCGGGGTCCTCTCTGATGAGTGTAGGCAGCTTCAGGAATACAGATCTGGTAGTGGCCCGCGGAGCAGGGTATGCTGAGGATGTCTGTAAAATTAGATGTTGAAGAACTGGTAGCGATGCCGGAACCCATAAGTGGCTCCTGTAGATGGTATGCAGGTATTCTGTAGAGCAGGAAGTTGAATGACTCCCATAGAAGGAAGGCGGTAGTGGGCCGAGGTTCAGGGTACACCGCGTAGAATCTTCAATGCTGTCTGTCTAGTAGAAGTCAGTAGAGGAACTCACAGTAGGAGGTTCCTGGAGTGAGATAGAGACCAGAGAAGCAGGTTCAATAGCATTCAGGCAGGAAGGCCCTCCAAGGAGCGAATAGCCAGGAACGCAGGGGAGCCCCCGAGGAGCGGGTACTCAGAGCATCCATATGCCAAGGCTGAGTCAGGAACAGGAAGTCTTTGAAATGGAGAATTCAGCAAGACGGAACTCCTTGCTAACTTGAGGAAGGCAAGGGCAGGTCAGATTAAATACACTGGTGGTCTGATGTCATCGGGCGGGGACACCCCCAAGGTTCCTGTCATGACATGTTTAAATGAGGCCCTTACGCGCGCGCGCACGCGCATGTCTAGGTAACTCTGGGTTCAAGATGGCAGTCGGCAACGCCCACGCTGTCCCGGGAACACTGGAGAGGTTGGAGTGGACTGGTAGAGACTGCCATTCTTCCCAGACTTGATGGAGCGGGGAAAAAAGAGGTGAGCATGAGAGGTCACAGCCGTGTTCTATTATCCAAACCTGTACCAGCTTTTTTTAAAGTATTGGGGCAAAGTTAACTATTGGGGTATATTTAATATGTTTGTGCTTTTAATAGTTAGTAAGGCAGTAAATCAACAGAAGTTAGAGTGTTTGTATTTCTCAACTATCCCACCCTTCACCCACCCACCCCTAGCTCATCCTTTAATTTATAGGCAGGTGCCACTTTCACACACAAAAAAAAATCAGCCTTTTAACTTCACTTCATGAATTCCCCACACCTTATTGAGAGTTTGATCATTCCCCTGTAGGTCACTACCAGACATATAGTGAATTAACTAATACATTTAAAGGATGCTAATAAGACACATTCTTACTCCCATAGCAATCTAAAACTTAACTAGGAACTGAACAAATTTGAGATGAAGGCAGCAGTCCAGCAGCAAGAGGGGGGCTTCCCAGTCTTTTGCATAGAGTGTCACATGTATGATTGTTTACCCACAGGTGAGAAATTGTACATGTGCATGTGATGCAAAGAGCTCCTGTCTCTCAGAGAACAAGTCCAATCTCTGGAGGCTAGAGTGGCAGACCTGGAGGAGCTGAGGCAGACAGAGAGTAATATAGATGAGATCTTCAGGGATATAGAGGCCAAGTCCCAACTTCAGACTGGCAGCCCTGGTGCTGCCTTGGAGGAAGAAGGTCTCATGATCTGGAGAGCATCAATCTGATGTAGCAGGAAAGGATCCTGTAGCAAGAACCTGCTCTCCAGGTGGTGCATTGTCTTTTCACACCGAGGATGTATCTCCAAGGGCTACTGCCCAGGAGAGAAGGGATTGGTTGGCCGTCATAGTTGGTGATTCGATTATTAGGAATGTAGACAGCCAGGTGGCTGGTGGGTGTGAGGACCACTTGGTAACATGCCTACCTGGTGCAAAGGTGGCGGGCCTCACGCTTCACTTAGATAGGATTTTAGACAGTGCTGGGGAGGAGCCAGCTGTTGTGGCACATGTGGGCACCAACAACATAGGAAAATGTGGGAGGGAAGTTCTGGAAGCCAAATGTAGGCTCTTAGATAGAAAGCTTAAATCCAGAACCTCCAGAGTAGCATTCTCTGAAATGCTCCCTGTTCCACGCGCAGGTCACCAGAGGCAGGCAGAGCTCCAGAGTCTCAATGCGTGGATGAGACGATGGTGTAAGGAAGAGGGATTCTGGTTTGTAAGGAACTGGGTAACCTTTTGTGGAATAGGAGAGTCTCTTCCAAAGGGATGGGCTCTACCTGTAACCAGAGTGGAACCAGACTGCTTGCACTAACCTTTAAAAAGGAGATAGAGCAGCTTTTAAACTAGAACAAAGGGGAAAGCCAACAGTCACTCAGCAGTGCATGGTTTGAAGGAAGGTATCTTCAAAGGATACTAATGACGCATTAGAATTAGGGCACCCCAACAGTGAGTTGCCAACAATAAGAAATGTAGTCCAAGTGCCTGTAACTAAAAACTCACCTGAGCTAAAAATTTCTAACTTATCCATATCAATTAAAAAGCAGAATGAAAATACAAACACAAAACACACTTTGAAATGTTTGTATGCTAATGCCAGAAGTCTAAGAAGTAAGATGGAAGAATTAGAATGTATAGCAGAGAATGATGACATAGACTTAATTGGCATCTCAGAGATATGGTGGAAGGAGGATAACCAATGGGATAGTGCTATACCAGGGTACACATTATATCGCAATGACAGAGAGGAGCACCCAGGAGGCGATGTGGCACTTTATGTCCGATGTGGCATAGAATCCAACAGGATAAACATCCTGCATGATACTAAATTCACAATCAAATCTTTATGGGTAGAAATCCCTTGTGTGTTGGGGAAAAGTATAGCAATAGGAGTATACTACCATCCACCTGGCCAAAATGATGAGACAGGCAGTGAAATGCTAAGAAATTTTGGAAGCTAACCAAATTGATAGTGCAGTAATAATAGGAGATTTCAATTACCCCAGTATTGACTGGGCTAATGTATCATTGGTACATGCTAGAGAGATAAAGTTCCTGGATGGAATAAATGACAGTTTTATGGAGCAATTGGTTCAGGAACCGACAAGAGAAGGAGCTATTTTAGATTTAATTCTTAGTGGAATGCAAGTGGAATGAACCTGGAAGATGTAGTAGGCCAAATTGACAAACTAAAGAATAGCAAATCACCTGGATCGGATGGTATGCATCCTAGGGTTCTGAAGGAACTAAAAAATGAAATTTCTGATCTATTAGTTAAAATTTGTAACCTATCATTAAATCATCATACATGAAGACTAGAGGGTGGCCAATGTAACCCCAATATTTAAAATAGTCACCGGGGTGATCCGGGTAACTATAGACCAGTGAGCCTGACTTCAGTGCTGGGAAAAATAGTGGAAACTATTCTCAAGATCAAAATTGTAGAGCAAATAGAAAGACATGATTTAATGGGACACAGTCAACATGGATTTACCCAAGGGAAGTCTTGCCTAACAAATCTGCTTCATTTTTTTGAAAAGGGTTAATAAACATGTGGATAAAGGTGAACCAGGTAGATGTAGTATATTTGGATTTTCAGAAGGCGTTTGACAAAGTCCCTCATGAGAGGCTTCTACGAAAACTAAAAAGTCATGGGATAGGAGGTGATGTCCTTTCGTGGATTACAAGCTGGTTAAAAGACAGGAAACAGAGAGTAGGATTAAATGGTCAATTTTCTCAGTGGAAAAGGGTAAACAGTGGAGTGCCTCAGGGATCTGTACTTGGACCGGTGCTTTTCAATATATATATAAATGATCTGGAAAGGAATACGACCAGTGAGGTTATCAAATTTGCAGATGATACAAAATTATTCAGAGTAGTTAAATCACAAGCAGACTGTGATACATTACAGGAGGACCTTGCAAGACTGGAAGATTGGGCATCCAAATGGCAGATGAAATTTAATGTGGACAAGTGCAAGGTGTTGCATATAAGGAAAAATAACCCTTGCTATAGTTACACGATGTTAGGTTCCATATTAGGAGCTACCATTCAGGAAAAAGATCTAGGCATCATAGTGGATAATACTTTAAAATCGTCGGCTCAGTGTGCTGCAGCAGTCAAAAAAGCAAATAGAATGTTAGGAATTATTAGGAAGGGAATGGTTTATAGAACGGAAAATGTCATAATGCCTCTGTATCGCTCCATGGTGAGACTGCACCTTGAATACTGTGTATAATTCTGGTCGCCGCATCTCAAAAAAGATATAGTTGCGATGGAGAAGGTACAGAGAAGGGCAACCAAAATGATAAAGGGGATGGAACAGCTCCCCTATGAGAAAAGGCTGAAGAGGTAACTTAGGGGTGTTCAGCTTGGAGAAGAGACGGCTGAGGGGGGATATGATAGAGGTCTTTAAGATCATGAGAGGTCTTGAACGAGTAGATGTGACTCGGTTATTTACACTTTTGAATAATAGAAGGACTAGGGGGCATTCCATGAAGTTAGCAAGTAGCACATTTAAGACTAATCGGAGAAAATTATTTTTCACTCAACGCACAATAAAGCTATGGAATTTGTTGCCAGAGGATGTGATTAGTGCAGTAAGTGTAGCTGGGTTCAAAAAAAGGTTTGGATAAGTTCTTGGAGGAGAAGTCCATTAATGGCTATTAATCAATTATACTTAGGGAATAGCCACTGCTATTAATTGCATCAGTAGCATGGGTTCTTCTTAGTGTTTGGGTAATTGCCAGGTTCTTGTGGCCTGGTTTTGGTCTCTGTTGGAAACAGGATGCTGGGCTTGATGGACCCTTGGTCTGACCCAGCATGGCAATTTCTTATGTTCTTATGTTCTTTTTTGTCATAGAAAGAGTATTTCTCTAACTTGTGTTAATAATCATTTTTCAATGTGATCCAAAATTAAGTCGTAGATGATGACAGAAAAAGACATTTGATCAATCCAGTCTGCCCAGTTATTTTGCCCTCCACCTAGTTTTAAACAGTTTCCTACTTTCTCTGTTATTACTTGAATGTACTCTAATTTAATTTTATTTGAATATGTACTGAAGTTATTGATCCACTTGTTTTAAATGTTCCTTGTTTTCATATGTTCCTTGTATCGCTACCAAGCGACTGTTCTGTTTCCATGTAAACCGGTGTGATCTGTATTCTATACAGGAATGTCGGTATATAAGAATTGAAAAATAAATAAATAAATACATACTCCTAAAGGTATATTCCAGCTGCTATTGATTGTGATCACTCCTTATCCAGGACAGTCTTTGTTATTTTCCTTGTCTATATTCAACCCTCTTGGGTAGATGAGTATGCAAAATCCCCTATTTAGTTACCCCCCCCCCCCACACTCCTTCCTTCCTGCGTCTAACCACAAAGTTGCATAATAATCTAGTTACCAATACTAGAGTAACAGATGCCTGAATATCCAGCCTCTTTTCTGCTACCACAAGCCTGCTGCAAAAACCTTTTTTATACTGTCCCATGTAAGAGACTCATTCTAGGGGGTGAGACCTAAGTTATTAGACTGGATTAGAAGCTGGTTGAAGGATAAACAGAGTGTGGTGATAAATTAAGTCAAAGCTAAAGAAAGTTAATGAGTGGAGTTTCTCAAGAACTATGTCCAATATCTTTGTAAGTGATATTACAGAGTGGTTAGGAGGAGATGTTTGACTCTTTGTAGACAACACTAAGACCTGCAACAGAGTGGACATGCTGGAGGAAGTAGACAGGATGACACATAATCCAAGAAAGCGTAAGGAATGCTTATTTTCTTGATAGTTAAGTTTTAACACTAAAAAAGTTGCCTTTATGTTGTAGGGGGATTTGGATGGAATTGGAGGGAATATGAGGAGTTTGATGTCACATGGTAATGGCTTGCATAGTGCCAAGGGTCTTACTGATGGAAGACTACCTTGATATTAGGTCAACTCACTTTGATGGGGTCTGGCCACCTTGATAAGGTTGGTCTGCCTGGAACAGGGGAAAATGCTTTCTTGTTGAGGGGTTCTTTCAGGGAAGAACAGTCATTAAAGGGTAGGGGGTTGAGACAATCTTGAAGGGGGGGATGAAACCCCATATTAACTGGCCCTTTCACCATCAGTATGTATTTTGGTATGCACACTATAGTTTACTCTTCAACAAAAGGGGAGAAGAGGAGATGGAGCAGATCAGCAAGTCATAGACAAATAGCTGGAAAACTATGAGCACTAATGCTCATAGTCTATGCAATAAAGTTCCATATCTGCAAGCCTTAATGGTGGAGCTGGACTTACATTATGTGTTACTACAGAGATATAGGGCCTTATTTTCTAAGGCCATCATACGCTTGAGCTACCAGCGCAAGCGTGCGATAGCTAGAAAGCTTCGCGCAGGCCTGTGCTAGCTATATCAGGGCGGAGTAGGCCCCAGAAGAGGAGGAGTCGGGGTGGCACCAGGGGCCGACTCCGCGAAGGCGGTGCCGACAGCGAAAAGGTAAGGAGCCTTTTTGCTGCCTATTTCATGCCGAATAACTACACCTTTTATGGTATAGTTATTCGGTGCGTCGCTGGCAGCAATCGCACCGCGGCGGTGCAATCACTGCTAGCTAGTGCAGGACCGCCCCCTGCTTCGCCCCCCAGCCAGCACCGGGATTCATTAAGCCTTGCGGCATTAGTGAATCCAGGCCATAGTTCAATGTCTGATGAATGGGATTTAACCATACTGGGTTATAGTCTATTGGGAAAGCAAAATATGAAAGAAAAGGAGGGGGAAGACAAATAGCTCTCTATGTCAAAAATAATATCAAAGCAACCAAAATGTATGGGGAATGAGGAAAGGAGGAGGCAGAGTGGGCCATCCCAAAAAGAGGCAATGGTTCTTCCATCTACATCGGTGTGGTTTATGTCCTCAATGAAATTAAGCAAGGATCTTGGGCCTATATACAATATAGCCTACAGACCTCTAACTCAGACAGAGCAACTAAACAGAGATCTGGTTGAAGGCATCCAAAAGATGGAAGGGAAAGATGGAAGAGGAGTTTTTATTTGGATAATTTAATTTGCTAGAGGTGGATTAGAGAATCCCTTCTGTAGAACTGGTAAGAAGTAGAGAGATTGTTGAATGCCCTTCAAGGGGCTATGCTCAAACAGTAATGGAACTCACAAGGGGAGGATCTACATCCAGCCACTTGGCATTTCTGGATATTCACAATGAATATACATGAGAGCTTTGCATACAATGGAAACAGAGTATGCAAAATCTCTCCTATGCATATTCATTATGGATAGCTAAAATCTGGACTAGCTTGGTGTATCTTGATTAGGTTGAGAACCCTGCTCTGTGTTACTGTGTTACTATGAAAGATAATGGAGTGCCTGGGGATCTGTACTGGGACCAGTGTTTTTCATATATTATCGATCTGGAAAAGAGAACAATGAATGAAGTGATCAAATCTGGAGATGACACAAAAATGTTCAAAGTAGTTAAAACTCAAGCAGACTGTGAGGAATTACAGAAGGACCTTGAAAGATTGGGGTACCAGGAATATAAATGGCAGATGAAATTTAATTTGAACAAGTACAAAGTAATGTACATAAGGCAAAACAATCCCAAGCACAGGTATACCAAGCTGGGTTCCATATAGGAGTTGCCACTCAGGACAAGGACCTTAGAGTCATGAACAATGCATTGAAATCCTTAGTTCAATGTGTGGTAGTGGTCAAAAAAAGCAAATAGAATGTTAGGAATTATTCAAAAAGGAATGGAGAAGAAAACTGTGAATATCATAATGTCTCTGTATAAATTTATGGTATGACCACATCTTGACTACTGTGTGAAGATCTGGTCACCCCATCTTAAGAAATATATAGCAAAACTGTAAAAGGAACAGAAAAGAGCAACAAAAATGATAAAGGGGTGGAATGGATCCCTTATAAAGAAAGACTAAACAGGTTAAGAGAGTAATTTTCAAAAGGATTTACGTGCTTAAAACTGGGATTTACATGTGTAAATGCACTTTATTCATGTGAGTGGGCTTTTGAAAATTGCTACAATATATGCCATTGAATGGTCAATAGATTTTACATGTATAAGTGCACTTTAAGTGTGTAAATGGACTTTTGAAAATTGATAGGATAGTATGTTACATCTGCATGCGTAACTCCTTTGAAAATTGTCTCCTAAGGCTATTCAGTTTGCAGAAGAGATGACTGAGAGAGATATGATAAAGGTCTACAAAATCATGAGTGGAGTGGAAAAGATAAACAAGGAATGGCTATTCACCCTATCAAATAGTAGTATTGCTAGGAGAGATTCAATGTAACTATCTGATAACATATTTAAAGAAAACTGGAGAAAGTATTTTTTCATTTAGCACACAAGCAGTGGAATTTGTTGCCAGATAATTATATCAAGGCAACTAGCATAGCTGGGTTTAAAAAGGGTTTCGACACATTCCCAGAGGAAATGTTCATGAACAATTATTAATAGGCAGGTGGTCTCAGGGAAATCCACTGCTTATCCCTGGGAGTGAGCAATAAGGAATTGGATTTACTTTGGGAATTTTATGAGTACTTCTCAGAGATATGGATTGGCCATTGTCTGAGACAGGATGCAGCGCTTGATGGACCTTTTGTTTGACCAGGCATGGCAAATCTTGTGTTCGTATGATGATGTTTAAATAATCATATTTACTATCATGTATTGTAAGCAGATGTGACAACCACCTGGGGGTCTAAAGTAGACGGCTTAGTCAAGGACATGGATTGAGAGTGTTGAAGGGGTTCATACTGAGGAAGTCAAAAAGAATTATTGCATCTCTCGGTTCAATGTAGTGCAATATAATTCAATTTATCTAATAATGTTCTTTCCTTATTTATGCTATGCTTGCTATGAACAAAGATAGAAGCTACAATTTGGATTATAATAAGAATGAAAGAAACAAATTAGTACAAGGTTGTACATCAGTAGACTTTTTGGCTCCGTGGACAAGATAAAAAATAATTATAATTGGTAGAAAATAGATATAATGATGTGCTGTGCTTGTAGGTAATTGCAAACAGAACCCAGGTCAGGCTAACCTGTTGCTTAGTCAGGACCTAAAACCTATGGTATTTGAATAACATGCAGAGAAGTAACTGTAATTGGTCAAGTGAAGACAAAATTCTTTGAATGCTTTGCTTTATCATGCTGACCTTGTATTTAGAAACATTATATAAGATTGATTGTAATTACTGGATTTCAAAACTGCCTGCTCAAAGAATTGTTTTCTCCTATGTGATATTTTTCCTATGTAAATATTGTATATGTCAATTAAACTTGGTATGTTTGCACTGCAACAGATTCTTTTTTTTTTTCTATTTTAAAATTGTGGAAAGAATCAACAGGGCTTTTAGAAAATTAGAGATGAATAGTAAATATCTCCAGAATACCACTTTGCTACATTTCCCCTGTGTGTATGGTGGCTCTTGCCTGCTAAGTGCAGGCAGCTTCCGAGATCTTTGTGGAATTTTGAGTTAGAATAAGGAGGAGCAGAAGTTTGTGTGGTTTTTTTTCTTTGATTTTGTTTTTCCCTATTCCTGGGTGCTAGGCCTCATTGCTTGGGTTACACAGAATAGGCAGGAAACAGTTACCTTTCTACTTTCTGACTAGTGTGGGTTTGTATCAAGTTATGAGTTAAGAGAGATTTGTGGAATTCATTTTTGGATGTCTCTTGTTAATCCCTAGCCCTGGCTGAGGGAGGAAAGGCTAGAGAAACTGAAGACCCACTGGTGCCTTCTTACAACCAGTAGATGGACACTGGAGGAGTCATGACAGGGTAGCCCCAATTTTGTTGACTTGTGAAATGTTTGCCTTTTGGTTTGGGTGGAAGTTTTTGCTGCATTCCTTTATGTTCAGAAGTGGGGAAAGAAGAAAGTTTTTTTCCCTTCCGAGTAGAGAATTGGAGTTGTCTCATGCAAAGATCTTATGTTATTATTTGGAGATAAAAATTAAGGATAGGAGTATTTTCATCTGGAGAACCCCACGGAGTCTTCACCTTAGGCCGAAAAATGAAAATGGGACTGTGAAGTGTTGGGGAATCCTGGAACCATAGGTAATTATATGTTTGGGAGTCATACAGATTTAGGAAGACCCCAGTCCATCCTGGGATGTCTAATATTCCATGCCCTGGAGCATAGAACAGAGAAATTTGGGAAACCGAGTTAAGGAATGGATGTAAGAAGGAAAAAGTCTGTATGGTACCAAATAATTACTGTTAAAGATCTATAGCAGTAAAGTTAAAGTTGGAACACCCTACCAGATTGTTCCATCTGTTTTGTTTTTTTTTTTGTTATTTACTTCCATTCACTTTCACCTACTAAAACCATTCACCCATGGAAGAATCTTTCCCCCATATCTTATGATCCTGGATGTATAGCCTCCTCCCTCCCCTCCCCAGTGCTGAGAGGGATAGAGTCAGGATTTATCCCTTGGACTGAGTGTGACTCCTGTCTTCCAGGATAAAGACCAGAAGAGGAGGTACACAAAGTTAGTATATACTTCAAGTACAAAAAAAGTTTATTCCAGAAGCAGTTTGGTCAGAACAGAATAAAACAATTCCTAAATTATGCCAGTCTGTGATGGTTCTCTGTATGCCTGAGAAAATTTCACCATGTACTGTAGAAAGCAGATATCAGTTTAGCAAAGAAAAAAAAATCCAATTGGTTTGTCCCCATGGTTTCTCAACCCATTTCCATTTATTTTGCTTCTGTATGGTAGCTCACAAATGATGAGGGCAGAAACCTAACCACAGATCAGCACAAGCAGAAGCCACATGCTATACTTACTAGGACAGCTTGCATGCTTCATGAAACAAGACAGTTTCCTTTGGTTAATCAACCAGAGATCAAACTCCCAGCTTGCAAATACTGCTACCTTTCTACCTTGGGGGATTTATAAAACCAGAGGGATTTACTCTTTTTAAAATATCTTATACTTCCTGTTGCTCAGTGTTATTCCTGTTATTAAAGGGACTGGGTAGTAAAACTCAAACAAAACCAATTTTAATATGGGTTTGTAAAACAATTTAAGGGGATCATTAGAAAACTACTTAATGAGCCATGCAAAAAGATTTAAATAAACTATAAAAACTAAAACTAAAAAAGAAACAAAAAACATGAAAAAGAAAATCTTCAGTGAGCTCATCTCTACTGAAATATCTTCAGGGAAAATACTACTGTACCTGAATGTAATTTGCTTTGAACCACCAATAATGATGAGGTAAGGAGAAGGCACTGTGGGTTAATCTGGAAAGAGGGAATGGAACATCTATTTTTATTGGTGTAATATACAGAGAGTCCTCCATCACAGACAGAGGAGATGGAAAGAGATTTAATGGAGGATATTCACAAAATTTCTAAGAAAGGAGAGTTGTTGCTGCTGCTAGGGGATTTCAATCTGCGGATGTTGATTGGGACATCCCAGCTGCAGGGTCTTCTAGAAGCAGGGAGATCCTGGATTCGGAGAACTGTTCTGCCAATTGATAACGAAACTCACACAAGAGAAGGCGTTACTGGACCTGGAGCTTACCAATGGGGACAGTATTACTGATGTTGTAGTGGATGATCATCTGGGTACCAGTGCCCACTGGACGGTGTGGTTCAATATTAGGACACAGGAGATGAAGGTTCATTCTAAGATGAGGGTCCTAGACTTTAGGAAAACTAACTTTCTCAACATGGGGGAGTATCTCAAGGAGTCGTTAGCTGGATGGGAGCAGCCTTGCACGCGCCGATCCATGTTCAAGACCCTCCTGGAGTCCCATCACACCTATGGCACTCTCACCCACATGTGAGGGCTAGGACAGGGTCCTAGGGGGTTTGCTGCCAAGCAGACCACCGCAAGCTAGGCCAAGCTATGTATGTTGTCTTGGAAGTCATATACAAACTCTCCTGTGACACATGCCTCTTTTAGGCGAACTATCAGTAAAACATTAGACCAGCCACATATCTTTGGTATTATCTTTATTTGGACTACAATTTTTCTAGGACAGTCTACTGCTCCATTGTCAAGCTGTAGCCTAAGTAGGCAGATGTGTTTTCTGAAACACACTGACACAAACACAAGAGCAGTGAGTGAAAGAAAGATTATAGAGAGAAGAGCAGCTGCAAACACTCTACTGGCCTCTCTTCCATGGTAGTTGAGACCTAACAGGCTAAATATTGTTCTATGAGGTTTTGCCAAAGCTGGCTGCCACTCAGCATGATGTCTTCGGCTTGTGTTGGTGCACATAGGGGGTCTGGGGGTAGATCCAGAAGTATCTCCATTGGTATTCCTTGGCATAGAGCAAAATTATGGTATATACAGCAAAGTAGCACTATATTTCCTACTTTGGGAAAGGCATACATTAAACCTCCACCCGTTTTGTACAAACAGAAAAATCTTTTGAGAACTCTGAAGGTGCATTCTATGACACAGTGGGTAGAATATAAGGTCTTGTTGTAACTCATCAATGCCGGCGAGTTGGGAATAGCAACAGGGTGAGAAGCCACGTCTTGCAACCTGCAATGTAAAAATGTTACTGTATCCAAAATCTCCTGTAGCAAAGACAGAATGGGAACATCAATCAAACTACAGTCACTTTGAGATCTGACTGCCAAACCACAGCATGCTGTAAGACAGTAGAAGCTAGCCTCTATCTTAGCCTGAGCCTTAAAAACCTATTTCTCTACCCTGTGCATGCCGCCTTTTCTGGGATACTATATGACCAGTATAGCATTAGTCGAATCTAGGTCACTTCTTTCTAACTGGGGATTCCACCAAATGTATGGCAGCCCCTCACAATAAAGCTCAGGCTACTCGTTCATAGCAGTCATCAAACACTGAAGCAGTACAAACCTCTACCTCGTGGTCTGAATGTGTAAGTCCCTGGCTGCTTTGCAGTTTATCCTCCAGTGAGACAAATTTGATAGCCCTGACATAGGGAATATGCTAGGCCCCAAAATGCATAGGCCGCTGCTTCTGATGTACTTGTGTGATGGGCAAGACAAACTGTGCCTGACATCCTGGCTGACCCCTCACTAACAGGCTACACCTGATCTGTGAATACAGGCAGTGTGGACACCTAAAAGTTGTGATTAACTTTTTAAAGTGAAGCCGTAGAAAGTGTGCATTGCCTGCTCACACACCAAGCTTTATGGCAAGCACATTGGTTGGCATCATGAGATTGGCAGGCCTCTGGAGCATTGGGAGAGAAAGCCAGGCCCTGGCACAATGGCATGCCCACCTAAGTTTACAAGTCACTTGTCATGTCAGTGATGCAGTTACATTCCCCCCCCCCCCCCCCCCCAATGTCCGTGCCATTTGCCACAAACTCATAGCCAGAAATGGAATAGAGAAAGAAGCATCTTTCTTACCTACGAGCCTACCATCTCTGTAGAGGCCATCCGCAAAATTTTCATACAGGCTCAATTGCCTAAGTATAAAGGAATCGTGTGTGGCTCCCTGGTACCTGGGCACCACATCGAGGAAGCGCATTCATAGACCACTTGCACATTGATGGAGTGGAAGACCTTTCTGTTGCAGAAGATCTCCTTCCTGTCACGGGGTGGGGTGATGGCTATGTAAGTGCAGTCGATAGCTCCCAAAACATTGAGAAAGTTTGTAATGTCATAAAAGCCTCTCTTCAAGTCCATCAAGTCCTGTCTGTCCTAAGGAAATACCACGAAGCGATTAATGCAGTCAATGACAACTGTTATGACCTGGTCCAAACAGCAGGAAAAAGTCGTTTGTCAGGAAAAAAGTTTGGGACATTATCCCATGACTCCTACTGTCTTTTGGAAAGAGCCACTTGCCATGGAATGCAGGGTGGCCAATAGTTTGGTGAGACCTGGCACTACGTAGGACCTTTCCGTGACGGGATCCAGATCCCCTCTTATTTCTTCATTTAAATTCAGGGTAGCTTGAGAGATGAGCCGATACCTGCTAATTACCTAATCCTCTGGCATGCCCAGCAATAAGGCGCATGGATGAAAGATGCTCCCCCTATATCTCCTCTGCCTTGCATCCCAAGTGCTGCCGTGGCCCACAGCCTTCTTTCCATGGGGCCAGTGGTGTGGGCTCCGGTGCAGGAATTTCCCTAAAAGGGGTTGGAACTTCCCTTGCCTGTTCTTGTGGTTGTTGTTGTTCCTCTTGTTGTTGCCTGAGGCAAGCCTCCTGAGGGATCCAGTAACCCCCAATAAGAAAACTTGCCATAAACATTAAGGGTTTAGAAAGACAGGCCAGGTAAGAACAGGTGTTTTTATTGACCCAGAATGGCTTGGTAGTGTGTCTGATAGAATACCTCTTTTTATTGTGCACGATAATCACCATGATAATAACCGTGATCCGTGATAATGGCTGCAGATGCGTGATAAAAAAAAGGTGTAGTTATTTCTGATGCTATAATCCTATATTAGTGTGCATTATTCCATAACGGAGTGCCGTAGGACACCTTATTTTGCATTAATTCCTCCCACATGCATACTAAATTTAAAATGTGCATGCTAACTTGCAGTGTGCTATTTATCATGCACCCAATGCATGTTAGATCTCATTTAACATGCGTTTGGACCCAACGCAGTATGATGAATGACGCAGTTAGCTGGACTAGTCTCAATATTGTTACTTATCCTGCTAAGTTAGGGCCTGATTCACTAAGGCATTTCTACCATTCTGTGTGTATGGGAAAGTGCCTTGATGAATCATGCCCTTAGCCAGATAAGCAGCTCCTCCAAGTTTCAGTCCAGTCCCACCTACCACTTAGCCGGCTAAGTACTTAGCTAGATAAGAAGTACATTGCCACCTAGTTTCACAGGTCAGAACTTATCAGGCTAAGGGATGCTTAATTTCGGGCACTCTGGGCCGGATTTTCAAAAGGTTACACGTGCCGGGCCTATTTTAAAAAGGCCCGGCAACCCGCATAAAGCACCGGGATACGTGTAAGTCCCGGGGCTTTAATAAAGAGGCGGTCCTGGGGCGGGGGTGGGGCCAGAGGCCTCCGACAGAACAACCATTGCCACTGAGTCAGAGGATCGCGTGCCGGCAGGCTGCCGGCGCACGCAACTTGAGACTGCCCTGAGGCAGGCGCAAAAGTTAAGACAAAGGACAGGGGGGGTTGGAGTAGAACTAGGGGGGGAAAAGGTTAGGGGAAGGGGTGGGAAGGTCAGGCTAGGGGGAAGGGAACAGGGGAAGGCAGCGCCACTTGGCACACACAAAGTGCACATTTGTGCACCCCATTGAGCGCGCCAACCCCCGATTTTATAACATGCACGCACAAGTTATAAAATCAGGCGTACATGTGCCCGCACGCACCCTTTTAAAATCTACCCCTTTGTGTTTAAATCTCTCTACAGAGGTCCCCCTCAATATCTTGCAAATCTTCTAATTCCAAACAAGCGTTTTAAAACTCTGCTATCTTAACAAAATCTGATTAGGATCCTTTCAGATATCAGATTAGAAAGTAGAAGACGCTTTAGGCTTGATTTTAAATGGCCCGCAAGCATAAAAAACAGGGGTGATGCTCGTGGCTGGGTCTTGCACGCACCGCGTGCATTTTAAAAGGGGCTCAGCCATGCACTTAGCCCCTGTTATGCGCACAAGAGCCAGGCCTCGGCAAAGGGGCAGTCCAGGGGATGGGGAAGAGTGGGGCTAGAGGCACCCGGTGCAGTGGCCATTTGCACCCTGCCAGCGCACGCAACTTACTTTGGAGGAGCAAAAGGTAATTTAAAAAATATAGGGGTATCTAGGTTAGGGATAAGGGATGGGTAGGAGAGAGGAAGGGGAAGGGAAGGTAGGGTAGAGGGTAGGGAAGTTCCCTCCCAGGCCACTCCTTAATTGGAGTGGACTGGGAGGAAACTGGGAAAAACCCAATGATGCATTGGCACGTGATTTTTACATAACTCTGCCCCCCCCTTGCACACGCCACCTGCGATTTTATAACATGCGCATATCAGCGCATGCATGTTATAAAATTGCGCATCCATGTGCGTGCACCAGGTAGCGCATGCACATAGGCACACACGTGTATTTTTTAAAAATGTACCCCTTAGATTTTAGCTATCAGGCAACTTATTTATGGAATGTATTGCCTTTTTAAATTTGATCAGAATCTAATTATTTCTGATTTAGAAAGGGGATTAAATCATGGTTGTTTAAAAATGCTTTATGATTTGTTGTTTTTAGTTCCCTATATTTGTAGACTGTTTTAATTATGATATGACTGTTTTATCTTATTTTGTTTTATATGTTATATTGATTTGATTCTGTTTATTGTTTTCATTTTTTATTTTCTGTAAACCACTTTGACATGATTTTAAATGATTTTATATCAAATATGAATGAAACTAAGCTACACTAATAAGGTCATTAATAATTTTTAAAAGACAGTTTGCAAATGTATTTTTATCACCGTGTGGGAATCAGTGATAATGTTAACATGCATGCAAATTATATACATTAATGCCTTTGGTATCTGTTAAGATCCACATCAATACATGTTAACACACATTTCATTTTGGTGTTGACACTAACAGTCATTAGTACATAGATCTCTTAGTAAAATATGCCCATTATATCTCTTCCATGTCATCAATTAAGGCAGAGATTGTGAACGTGGTATGTAATGATGTAGCATTGCTGCTCCTGTTTACTATCAACATTAAATTTGACTGGTTTAATGTTACTTAGATTATTTCTTTGACTATAACAAGCCTGCATTGGGCAATAGCACCATGAGCTTTCATTTGCAACTCCCTGGATCACCCACTCCCCACATAATTTATATCCTACCTGCCAAATCACTTAGATCAATCATTGCTGCAACAGTCCTAGGTGGGAAGTCATACCCCAGAGCTCTATCCAGCCTGCACAGGGCTGGAGAGAGCAGGAATTAGGCCTGTGCCAGCTAAGAAAAGTAGGCCCCTATGTAAGGTTCTGATGTGATACTTAATAAGATAAATCATTTTCTAAATTTCCCAAATAATTTGTATTTATTTAAGAATTCTTTACGAGCTTTTTTGTTAGCAAATTCTTCAATTACAATTGAAATTTTTATTTATACATGTTAGAAATAGATATATTTACCTTTTTTAAAAATTTTTCCAACAAAAGTAGGCCCCTTGAACATTGTAGGCCCTAGCCAAATGGCCATTCTGGCAACCCCTCTCTCCTGGAGTAGGCCTGCAACTCAACATCTCCACTAGTTACCAATATCCTATCGTATCACATACAAAATTGTTACAATAATACATAACCTACTTTACAACCCCAACTCAGTATGGCTCTGTATACTTCTAAGAATCTAAAAACCAACCAGACAATTATGTTCAATGGATAAATGCATCCTGGAAGTTTCGTCAGTAAAATTAGCCCATCTAGAATTAACACGTAAACGAGTCTTTTCAGTTGCAGGCCCGGTTCTTTGGGACTCCATTCCAGAGGAAATTCGATTAACAGCAAATACTAAAGACTTTAAAAAAGTATTAAAAATGTATATTTTTACCATAGAATACAATATCAGTTAATTGATCACTATTACAGTACAAAACAACATGTTGATAACAGCAATTGTCTAAGTAGACAGCTATATGTGTAGGCACTAGCCAATGTAGTATTGTGATGTATATTGAGTATTGATTGTATTGTTATTTTAATTATGTATGTTTTTATTGTAAACTGCCTAGGCGGTCAGGACCCTGCCCAATTCGTGGAATATAAAATCTTTTAAATACATACATAAATAAATAAATAAATAAATAAATAAATAATGAAATTATGCGCATCCACACTTTTGATCGAGGTGGTTTACAAGGTTGCATGCATAAAATAAAACAGACAACATGATGCATCAAACAAAAATAAAATTCAGTTCATAAGACAATAACATAATCGCACCATTAAAAAGTAAAAACAATTACATCACACTTCATATATATGTAGCAGAAGACCATAAACCAAATATTATACTGCATTGTCAAAAGCTAGTGTGAAAAGATAAGTTTTAAAGGGTTTTTTTTAACTCCCTAGTATTAGGGATTAATTGGAGTGAATCAGGCAGGCTGTTCAAGAGGATGGAACCAGCAACAGAAAAGGTACACATTCTGGTGAAATCAAGCCTTGCTAACTTAATTGTGGGGACTTCAAGGAGATTTTTGTTCATTGAACAAAGTTGTCTACCAGGTTGAAAAATGCAAAGACTAGAACATAACCAGACTGAAAATGTATTATATAGTAAGTTATGAATTATAGTAAGGGCTTTGTACTGTATGCGGAAAGAAACAGGAAGTCAAGTGTAATGAAGAAGGTAAGCGGTATGTGTTCTCGGTGACTCGAATTAACTAGGATGCATGCTGCTCCATTTTGAATTAGTTGCAGTGGATGTGTGGCATTAACTAGAAGCCCCAAAAATACGGCCAGATTTTTAATGACCCGCGCGCGTAAAATGCAGGGGTTACGCACTTGGCCGGGATTTGCACGCTGCACGCATTTTAAAAAGAGCCCAGCCACACGCGTAACCCCTGCTACGTGCACAAGAGCTGGGCCTTGGCAGAGGGGTGGGGAGGGGCCATCCAGGGAGGGCGGGGCGGGGATAGAGGTGCCCAGTACAGCGGCCATTTGCCACTGTGCCGGTGGATGGCACGCTGGCAGGGTGCCGGTGTGCACAACTTGCTACACATCCTATGCAGGAACAAAAAGAAAGGTAAAAAAATGAGGGGGAATTAGGATAGGGATAGGGGGCGGGTAGGATAGGGGAAGGGAGGTTAGGGTAGAGGTAAGGAAGTTCCCTACCAATCTGCTCCTTAATTGGAATGGACTGTGAGGGAACCGGGGAAGCCAGACTATGTGTTGCCGTGCGATTATGGCCTATGTCTACCCAAAACAACGCCTAGATTGCGGACCTTAGACGTTATGGGGATGGATTGGAATGGCTCTCTATAGTTAGATTACTTGGAGGGTGATGTGGAATTTGGCACAACTTTACTGCTGCTCCTGATGAGGAGCAAGTCTGTAGATCTCGTGTTTTAGGGCTTTTAGAAGAGGGTGGGGGTCCAGGTCAATGAGGGGGGGGAGGCATATCGAATGAAGAACTAAAGAGGTCTGAAAGACCTTGGTATTAACTATACAAACCGGTGGACTAATTACAAAACTGGGAATATGCCTTGCACGAGCATGTTTTACAATTCGCTGACATAACACGAGTAGACGCTGACAAGTTCCTATGGAAGACACACATGCGCTAGCTGTGCTCAAGTAACCTTTTAAAATGAGGAGCATACTTACACATGGTCGGTGCATTTTAAAACATAAGCGTGCAAGTGAGTACACAATTTAAAATTCTGTCATATCCTTGCTCGCATGCCAATGTGCATGTGTATGGGCGCACATGCCCTCATTTTAAAATTGACCTCTAAATGAATAGTAGGGGTGTGCATTCGGATTGACCGCATTAGTAAAACGCTACTCATATTTTTTTTTAACTTAAAAAATTGATTCGACATAAACGATCGGATTTCCCACATATCCAACATAGATATGATGGATATGTGGGAAATCGCGATTGTTGAGCCAAAATAAAAATATAAATCCCCTCACCCTCCTTAATCCCCCCCCCCCCCCCGACTTACCACAACTCCCTGGTGATGGAGCGAGGAGTGAGGACACCATTTCTGCAATCCTTGGCGAGAAGCATGTGACGTCGGCGGCACGTCGAGTGACGTCGGCGCCACGTGATTCCCGGCGAGTTCGCGCCGGACGGCTCGTTCGGCCCAAAAAGAACTTTTGGCCAGCTTGGGGGGGCCTCCTGACCAGGGCGAGGAGCCCTGACCCCCCCAAGCTGGCCAAAAGTTCTTTTTGGGCCGAACGAGCCGTCCGGCGCGAACTCGCCGGGAATCACGTGACGCCGGCGTCACTCGACAGTGACGTCGGCGCCACGTGATTCCCGGCGAGTTCGCGCCGGACGGCTCGTTCGGCCCAAAAAGAACTTTTGGCCAGTTTGGGGGGGCCTCCTGACCAGGGCGAGGAGCCCTGACCCCCCCAAGCTGGCCAAAAGTTCTTTTTGGGCCGAACGAGCCGTCCGGCGCTGAACTCGCCGGGAATCACGTGACGCCGGCGTCACTCGACGTGCCGCCGACGTCACATGCTTCTCGCCAAGGATTGCAGAAATGGCGTCCTCACTCCTCGCTCGATCACCAGGGAGTTGTGGTAAGTCTGGGGGGGGATTAAGGAGGGTGAGGGGGTTTAAATTTTTTTTTTGCACATATGTACATATACCCAACTCATTGGATTTTTTTTATGTCCATATTGGCCGCAAGTGGGACCCCCTTTCGGACATAAGAAATATGAACATAACATTTTGCTCTGCACATCCCTGATGAATAGCTGGCTAAATTCTAGCCAGATAACTTATTGCCAAACTAAAATTTGGCTGGATAAGTTTGGGACATTCCAAAGACCTGTCCTAAAGTTCACCCAATAGATTTATCTGGCTAACTTTAGGCCAGCTGGGTAACTATATTCAGTGGAATGGGCGTACAACTGAATATAATATATAGGTTAAGTTAGCAGGATAGTTTTATCTAGCTAATTAGCTGAGCCACACAGTGACTGAATATGACCCCATAGACTCCATGTCTGGCTGCTAGGTGTCACCGTTAATGACTGAAATACTCTCATTTCCACGAAGAGCTGTGAACACTGACTTTGCAGCATCTACAGCCCAGGCGGCCAGGAGAACAAAACCCAGACCTGGGAATTATTAAATCCAGCTCCTCTGCATGGCAGGTGTACAGCACTGCTACTGAGCTGCCAGGTCAGCCCTGTACGTCATTTTCATTTGAATTGTTGTTCTCTTTGCTCCACTATAGTTCATTCTGGATGAAGATTTGTGTTCATCAATTGCTATTTTAATGTTGGTTTGGCTCACTGACCCAAAATTGTGAGAGGAGGAAGAAATGATGAGAATGCTATAGATTGTACAGAAAAAGCCTCATAGTTATCAAAATTTTCTTGCTGGGTTTAAGGAGAGTTGCAGCTCAGCTCTTGTTACCACTATCACTATGGTCATTGGAGTCACCACACTCTTTGCTCCCACAAACAGAAGCATACTTTGAGCTAGTGGTTCTCAACCTGACAGACAACACTCACATTATTACAATCCATGGTGGAAATTTTTTAAAAAGGCCCAGTATTTACTTTTATTGTTAAGAATGACACAAGGGAAAGATAAGAGTACTCTCTCTGAACAGAAATTACCTAAATAGCAAACCTCCATATCAGAACAGCACCAACTTCCAGCACTCAAACAGTAACCACCTTACCTAAGAAAAGGCAACATTGAAAATATTACTCCAGACCTTAAAACACCAATACACCTCCTATTAGGAAAATGGAACAAGCTAGGCTTCCATAGAGCCCTACACACCAGCAGAATACTTCATCTCAGTAACATGTGCAGACCCTCACCCAATGAAGAATAGAGGGGATCATTTTCAAAATGTGCTAAGGTGTTTTCACATGTGTTAAGGGCAGGCGTGGGCTTGGTTTGCCAGTCTGCAAAGTGCTATTGCACAGACTTAATGCCAATTTTAACTACACCTTTTTCAGTAGTGTTAAGCTGTGCAACAGCTTGTGTTAGTGCATTTTGTGATGTCTCCTGAAAGGCCTGTTTTAGTAGTTTTGAAGCTCCCAGAGCACCAGCCTAGCCATTGGGGGAGGGGGGGGGGGGGGGAAGGAAGAGAAAGAGTGAGAGAGAGTAAGAGAGAGAGAGACTAGCTATAATGCTCTCACACTAGATAGGTATTTATTAGGGGTGTGCATTCGGATTGACCGCATTAGTAAAACGCAACTCATATTTTTTTTTTACTTAAAAAATTGATTTCACATAAACGATCGGATTTCCCACATATCGAACATAGATATGTTCGATATGTGGGAAATCGCGATTGTTGAGCCAAAATAAAAATATAAACCCCCTCACCCTCCTTAATCCCCCCCCCCGACTTACCACAACTCCCTGGTGATCGAGCGAGGAGTGAGGACGCCATTTCTGCAATCCTTGGCGAGAAGCATGTGACGTCGGCGGCACGTCGAGTGACGCCGGCGTCACGTGATTCCCGGCTCGTTCGCGCCGGACGGCTCGTTCGGCCCAAAAAGAACTTTTGGCCAGCTTGGGGGGGTCAGGAGGCGACGTCACGCGACGTCACGTGATTCCCGGCAAGTAGGGCTTCTGTTGAGCAATCTTTTCTGAATCTGAATTGGTTTGGGTATAGAATATTATTGTCTTCTAGGTGGCTTTCTAATTTATTTATTTATTTATAATCTTTTATATACCGACGAACGTTAGGAACATCTCATCGGTTCACAGTAAACAAAATGCAGCTTTACAGAAAACAATGAACAATCATTAATAGGTAAACTAGCTTTACAGAGAACAAGCAATAATAGGGACTTTGTTTTACAGAGAACTATAAACAATAAAAGGGGGAACAAACGAGGTAGGGAAGGGGGGATGGTATCTTTACAGAGAACAATCAATAATAGGAATTTTGTTTTACAGAGAACTATAAAATTGTGGTAACCCTGCTTTTTCTAGGACTTTAGAAAGGAAGGGGAGGTTGGATATTGGTCTATAATTGTCCCAGTCATCAATTCTGCCATTTTTTTTTTAGGATTGGTTTAATCACAGCTTGTTTTGCCCTATTGGGGACCAATCCTTCTACTAGCGAGTGGTTGATCATGGTTGTGATTGTTGAAGTGATTACGCTGTGTACTGTTTTCAGGGAACTTGCTTTGATTGGGTCCAGTGGGTGGACAGCAGGCTTAATTTTTGTAATTATTTGGTTAATTTCAAGTTTAGATACTGGGTCAAATGTGTTCCATTTTGCTTGTCCAGGTTTTCCATCAATTTTTTTGTTGGTAAGCAGGTGAAAAATTGTGTTTTTAGTTATTTGATTTTATCTAACAAGCAGCATATTCATTGCAGGAGTTCTTTGAAAAGACATTAATCGAGATGGAGGAAGATGGGTCCTTGATTAAGTTTTTAACTTTTTCAAAGAGTAATTTGGAGTTAAATATTACACCATGAATCTGTTTAGTGTAATATTCTTTTTTTTGCTTTTTTTGCTTTGTTCACAGTGTTTTGTTAATAGGGATTTGTATATTTCTAGGGATTTCATAGATTGGCATTTTCACCGTTGCTTTTCAGATTTTCTTAAGGTTTGCTTTGTGTATCTTAGCTCTTCACTATACCAAGGTTTCTTTTGTTTAGAGGTATTGCATTCATTTTGGAACATTTTTATCTGCACTGGGCATAGGTAATCGGCTATTTCATTGATGATTTTATCCCAGGAGTCAAAAGCTGAGGAGGCATTATCATTTTTAAATTCAGTTATCTTATTTTTAATGATCTCTTCAAATATTTTTGGTTCTATCTTTTTTTCCATATGTGAATGAATGCTAATGTCTGTCATTATTGGCGGTGGGTCGGAGGAAATACAAGAGAGAGAGAAAGAGAAGCTAACGAGATGAGAATTAAGCACATAATATGTATACTGGTCCTTGAGTGCCACCAACCAGTTGGGTTTTCAGGATATCCTTAATGAATATGCATGAGACATATTTGCATACAATTGAAGCACTGTGCATGCTGCTGATTTTTACATGTAAATTCAAGGCCACCTTAGGCCTTTCTGCAAGGTTGGTGGCAATCCCCAGGCCCTGCTGGTGGAAGAAAAGAGGAGGAGCCAGGACTGGAACTGCCAGGCCAGTGGCGATCCCCAAGCCCTGTTGATGGAAGAAAAGGGAAGAAGCCAGGGCTGGAGCTGCAATTGACAGGTGTTAGTGTTTATGGGGGTGGGGAGAAGACAGAGACTGAAGGGGAGGAGAGAAATGGAGGCCATCTAGGGAGATCAGAGATAGAAGGAGAGAGAATGAGGCAAAAGAGGTGGTAAGCAATTGCTAGAATCAGATGACAACAGGGAAGAGTGGCAGGGGAATCAGTCCACAAGGTAGGGAAGAGAAAATCAGTGGGAAGGATTCAAAGATTAGTGGGGAGTAAAGACAACAGGCAGCAACAATGCCTAGCAGCAGCAGCAAAAACACAAATCTGTTCCCGGCCTTGCACATAGAAAACATACAGAATAAGTGAGCACAAATTAGAAACAGAAATATACAGATAAAAACTGAATTTTTTTTGTCCACTCTATCCACATCTTTTCCTTCAGACAGGAGGGAAGTCGAGGAACAAGAGGAGAAGATGGGCTGGATTAGCAAGAAGAATGGCTATTCTTTGTTCTGTAGCCTTTGCTCCAGGCTCATCGCTTTCCCTTTTCTCCCTGAAAGACTGGAGAGGATGGACTGGGTTAAGGAGCAGAGTGGCTATTATTTGCTCCGCAGTGTCTGCTCCCCACTCACCTTGCCCTGAATCCCCTCCCTCCCCAGTCCCAGCACTTCTTCCAGCTTTCTTTTCTTTCCCTCACAGCCGTTTACCATTTCTTTTCTCTCTGAACGGAACCAGGCAGGATCATGTTGGAAGATATCCTCCACCCCATAGCTAAGTGAGGTGGGGATAACCAGTGCTCTCAGGACTTTAGGCTTTGCCCCTCCCCATCTTCCCATGGACCTTCATGCTGTCCTTCTTTTCTGCCAATGCCGCTTCCCCTCACCTTGTAGTGTGGACACTTGTTGGGGGCCTCTCCTGGGTCCGGCCGCAACAGCAGGTTCCTGAAACAGCACGTGCTCACAGACCTCACCTCACCCTCAGCCCAGGCTTCCTTCTCCTGCTTTAAGAAATGCAGTGTGTGTCAAGCAGGGGGAGCAGGAGCTCTGTACCCTTTTCCAGGCTGCATCCAGGCCACCTGTTCCCCCTTCTCCCTGCCCTCGTAGAGCCAAGGGTACCAGCTGGTTGAATGCTGTAGGAAAAGGAGAAGGACTGTGGGCCTCAGAAGCAAGAGCAGCAGCAAGAATAGTGCTAATTCCAACTGAGAGCTACGTTTGCCATCAACATGACTTCTCTTCCTCTCCATGGGATCTTCTTGCAACAGCCCAAGGAAAGCTCTGCAGGGAGAGGAGGAAGAACAATCACGGGATTAGGGAGTGCAGGGCAGCGATAATCGTTCACCGTTCCAGCTCTGTTCTGCTCATTGTTTCCTGCTACTGTGGGACCATTGCATCCTCTTGCTGGTACATCCAGTGAAGGATTCAAGCGGCAGAAGGAAAGGCAGACAGCCAGGAGGTCTCTTGGAAGAAGCAGAGGTTTTGGGATGATAGTAGAATAGGAAATCATGCTGCAGTGTATTTAGTCCAACATGTAAATATTAGATCCAGTTGCTAGGTGGCTGCCAAGTGTATCTTAGCTGAGCGGGGACTGCATTTGTCTTTGTCTGCTACTGTTACGGTCACGAATGGGGCGCAGGTGGCTAACACTGACGCAGACAGTTCAGATGGTACAAGAGCTGGAACAGTCCCTTTGCAAATAATAATCAAGTCTGGAAAGCAAGATAAAGGTTGGGGTCAGGCTAAGGTCAGATGAGACAGGATGCAGGAATGAAAACAGGTAGGATTGATACAAGCAGAAGCTGGAAACAAAAGCGTATTGAGGCAAACAAAGAAACAGGTCGGGAACTGATCCAAATGGGTCAGAGGC
Source organism: Rhinatrema bivittatum (assembly GCF_901001135.1). Taxonomy (NCBI): domain Eukaryota; kingdom Metazoa; phylum Chordata; class Amphibia; order Gymnophiona; family Rhinatrematidae; genus Rhinatrema; species Rhinatrema bivittatum. The sequence continues at coordinate 791,181,875 of NC_042615.1, read as the reverse complement.
TGAAACACGTGATGGCAAGAACAAGTCCAAATGGAACAGGATAAGAAGGAGCAGATCAGAGTTATGAAACCAACCTGACGCACAGGCTGTCGCTGGCCAATCTTTCAGACCTGTTGGGTCAGTCTGAAAGATGGGATGGAGGATAAGCACAGGAACAACTCAGAAGAGATAAGATGACTGAAAAACAACCAGCCCTAGATGGCAGATACTTCAATGGTGAGTGAACTTGGCTATAAATCCGCATGACGCTCTTTCACATCCAGGCTGCTCTGACAGTTGTGCTGCAAGGTCTCTGTGTGCCTGCCTAATGGCACAGCTAGGCCTTCGCTTCTGATTAAACCCATATAATCACACATTCTGCCTCTCTTCACATTCACTCTGGGTAAGCAAGCTACAGACATCTGTTTTCTAACCTCTAGTTTTTCAAGAATAATTAGCTGTGAAGTAGGAAGCCTCACAACCATGCTTGTCACCAGAACACTTAAGCATAAAGAATTCTTATGAAATTTCTCCCAGTTCACATCAATAAAAGCAACTTTCATTTTATCTTGCAGTGGATGATAGAGAACAGGTTTATGGATAGGGCAAAAAAAAAATAAAAGTGCAAATCGTCTGCAGACAACCAGCACAGTTTTGAACTTGTACAATTTTACCCACAGGATTTCATGTCTACACATCTAAAAAAGAAAAAAAAAACATCTTTTTTTGATCCTATTCAACTGGAAAACTTTTTGCAGAACAAGTCTTGTCCAATTGGTTAATGAGGCAATATCTGAACCTTGCATGTATATTAGGCTTGCTTATTTCCTTATAATATTTGCTTCCCAATTGTGGTCTGATTAACAAGGTCTCTTTTAGTTTGTTATTCCTTTATTGTAAGTATACTCTTAAATTTCTTTTTCTTTTTCCCTTATATAGATCTTGTGTAATTCCTGAAAACAAGAGTTTTCCTTGTATAAATGAATATGTAATTCAACAAAAATAAATTTAAAAATCTGACTGCAAAGTATTCTGTGGGACACCTTAGTTTCCTGACTAGTACATGTATCCAGCTTACAAAGGCAGGTTGGGAGTAAGGAGTGGGTGGTATATTCCATTGGTAAGCACACCCTGTTCTGTGTGTATCATAGTAGAATATGCCTTTGAGGGGCTCATTAGAAGAACCTTAGAGAGTTCAATGTGATATAGGAGGAAAGGGAAGCCAAAAAACAAACAACAAACAAACAAACATAAGAACATAAGAAATTGCCATGCTGGGTCAGACCAAGGGTCCATCAAGCCCAGCATCCTGTTTCCAACAGAGGCCAAAACCAGGCCACAAGAACCTGGCAATTACCCGAACACTAAGAAGAACCCATGCTACTGATGCAATTAATAGCAGTGGCTATTCCCTAAGTATAATTGATTAATAGCCATTAATGGACTTCTCCTCCAAGAACTTATCCAAACCTGTTTTGAACCCAGCTACACTAACTACACTAACCACATCCTCTGGCAATAAATTCCAGGGCTTTATTGTGCGTTGAGTGAAAAAGAATTTTCTCCGATTAGTCTTAAATGTGCTACTTGCTAACTTCATGGAATGCCCCCTAGTCCTTCTGTTATTCGAAAGTGTAAATAACCGAGTCATATCTATTCATTCAAGACCTCTCATGATCTTAAAGACCTCTATCATATCCCCCCTCAGTCGTCTCTTCTCCAAGCTGAACAGCCCTAACCTCTTCAGCCTTTCCTCATAGGGGAGCTGTTCCATCCCCTATGAGGAAAGGCTGAAGAGGGTCTGTAAGCTCTCTCCCTCTACTAAGGAATAAAGGAGGGGAAAGCAAAGCAGAAGCCTTCCATTTCCATAGCACTTCTTCATGTTCTACAGTCAAGTAGAAGTAGGAGAGTTTTCCAGGATGTGGTAGATAGTTCTTACTCTTGGGTTTATCAAAGGAAAAAAAGAATGCTATCATTGGATCAGGAAAGTTTGGATTGTCCAGAACAAATCTGGAACCCACATATCAGTTCATTGTAATTTTGTAAGTGAAAAAGAGCAGATTTAGTTAGAAATGTGCATTTGTTTTAAATGAATTAGACAATTTCAACAAATTTGTCTAATTCATCATGGATCTGGAGAACCGATAAACAAAGAGAATTTTTCTGATAATTTGGAAAAATTTGTTTTCGTGTTAGTGTGCACTAACGGGAGTTAATGCGCATTAACATGTAGTTAGTGCGTACTAAGTCCTATTAGTGCGCACTACCTAAGTTACAGGCTTAGTGCACCCTAATGGGTCTTAGAGCGCACTAATTACATGTTCGTGAACATTAAATCCCATTAGTGCGCACTACCTAGTTTTCTAATTCCGGAGTTAGTGCACCTTACTAGGACTTAGGGTGCACTAACTGGTTGTTAGCATGCACTAAAGTTAGTGCATACTAACATAGTGCATACTAACAAAAAATGTTGCCAATAAATTACAAAATGTGTCAATTGGGAGGCAGTTCATCAGCTAGAGGTATGGTTCTGCATTCCCACTGGCTGTCTCTTTACTGTTTTAGAAGGAAATCGCCAGTGGGAATGCAGAACCATACCTCTAGCTAATGAACTGCCCCCCAATTGACACTTTTTAACTTATTGGTAACATTTTTTTTATTAGTGCACACAAACTTTAGTTAGTACATGCTAACAACCAGATAGTGTGCCCTAAGTCCTCTTAGGGCACACTAACTCCAGAATTAGAAAACCGGTTAGTGTACACTAACATGACTTAGTGCACACTAACATGGAGATAGTCGCACTAAACCCCTGTTAGTGCGCATAAACACCGAAGCAATAGAAACATGAAAAAAAAAACCCTGAGCCACAGGAAAACCAATATTTCCCATGGGGGACCCGATAAAATAAAACAAAGCACATGCCTATTTTCTGGGCTGTTTCAGTATGGTGCACTCTGCCGAGCGCACCTTTAGCCCCGGTTTGGCCGCGCGTTTTTGACACGCTATTTTTACCCCTTAGATGTGACTCGGTTATTTACACTTTACAGTAAGGGGTAATAGTGCATGGAAAACATGTGGCCAACCCCCCAAAACTAATAGCACCCACAACATGCAAATGCATGTTGATGGTTATTAGTTATTCCCACGTGATACAGAAAAAAAAATGTGCAGCGAAGCCGCACATTTTTCTTTCAGAAATTAACGCCTGCCCAAAGGCAGAAGTTAATTTCAGCCGGCACAGGGAAAGTGTACAGAAAAGCAGAAAAAAACTGCTTTTCTGTACACCCTCCGACTTAATATCATAGTGATATTGTCAGAGGTCCCCAAAATAAAAAAAAAGTAAAAATCTAAAAAAAAAAAAAAATTAAAAATCTGCCCATGGCCCGTGAGTTTGAAGACGGATGCTCAATTTTGCGGGCGTCCATTTTCCAAAACCGTGGCTGTCAGTGGGTTCGACAACCGATGCCGGTAAAATTAAGCATAGGCTGTCAAACCCGCTGACAGCTGCTGCTTCTGTCAAAAAGGAGGCGCTAGGGACTCACTAATGTTCCTAGTGCCTCCTTTTTACCACGGGCCCTAATTTGCATACCTGGGCTTCCTGAATCGCGCGCCCAGGAGAGTGGCCTGGGCGCACGGCGGGAGAGGGGCGCTCACCGGCTCTCCTGCAAAGTTTTCTGTATCGGCCTGTTAGTGACTTATCCAGTCAATGTAACAATGTGCCAACAAGGTGCTTCACATTTTGAAGATGGGAAGCTATAAAAACATAGCACTTTCTTTTATTTATAATCTTCATTTTCAAACAGAAATAATGAAAGCATATTAATCCAAGAACATTGTTCAGATTTCACCGTAAACAAATCAAATAAATCCAATTAAGAAGAAACATAAGCAATGCTATAAGTGGAGGACTATCCTAGTGGTTAGAGCAGCAAGCTATATACATCAGAGCAACAGGAGTTCAAATCCCACTGCAACTCCTTGTGACCTTGGGCAAGTCACTTTATCCTTTGTTGAGTCAGGTAATTAATTATAATTATATGATAAGTGCTTTGGGGATGGGAAAATGCCTACAATATCTAAAAGTAATCTTCTTGGAAGTTCTGAAAAGCAGAAAATAGACAACATTAGCTCATAAACATAAGATAGATGAAGTATATAGAAGCGAAATGACAAATAAAGAAAAGGGAATCTAGGCATGAAGAGGTACATATTCAATCTCTGTCCAAATAGCAAAGTTAGCTGCACTATTGAATATAGTTAGCTAACTTTAGGACAGCTCTTTGGCACAACCAGATTTACTCAGTTAACTTCAAATATCAGAGTTAGCCAGCTAACTGAACTCCTCCAATTACACCCCCAGAATGCTCTAACTTAGCTGACTAGAATTTGACAGGGTAAGTGCTCAAATCTTCATTTAGCCAGGTAACTTCTGAGTTAACCGGCTGAATGCTTTTGAATATGGATCTCAAAATGCTACCGTTCAGCAGAACTCCAGCAGGCTTCCACAGTCTGCAACCCGACAGCTTTGTCCAGCTCGGTGTGGCACCTCGCGACTCGCGGTGTGACTCCTCCCCCTTTTCGTCAGCAGGCCGACCGGATGTTCCCGCGATAGCGTGGGAAAAAACTGTATTTAAAGAGAGCTCTCTAGCACAGCATTGCCTTGGCTACAGGCTTGCTTGTGCTGGAGCTTCTCTGGATTCCTGCCTGGATTCTGTCTGCTGTTTGTCTTGACCCGGATCGCCCTTGGACTTGTTCTGTCTGCTACCTGCCCTGACCTGGATTGCTTATCAGACTTGCCTTGTCTTTCTGCCTGCCTTGTGGAATAGTTTGCCTTGGAATCTTTGTCTGCTGCCTGCCCCGACCCGAATTGGCTATTGGACTTGCCCTGTCTTGCTGCCTGCCTTTTGGAATAAATTTGCCTTGGAACTTTGGTCTGCTGTCTGTCCTGACCTGGAGTGTGACCTCAACTCTGATCAAGCCCGCTGAGTCAGGTAAAGCGGTCTTCGACCTTGGTTCCACTGACTGATCCATAACAGTTAACCAAGACCTTGGAGCATGTAGAGCTGACCACCTTACAAGCTATTCCCGGATTAGCCTCCCGAATTCAACAATAGCAATGGATACTCTATCAGGTAACAGGAGTTCTGGAACATCTAGCCACCCGCATGGATGCCTTGGCACTGGCTCCACCTGGGACCCCATCTGCTGCCTCACCGCCATCTGCCGTTTTACATCTTTCACCTCCACCTCATTTCAATGGAGCTCCTCTGCAGTGTCGGGGTTTCATAAATCAGTGTCGTATGCATTTTTCACTCCAAGCCTCACTATTTCCTTCAGATAAGACTAAAGTAATCTTTATTTTGTCCCTGCTGGAGTGTCCAGCCTTAGCCTGGGCATCACCATAATGGGAGAGAGACGATCCCATTCTGAATAATCTGGATTGATTTTTGAAAGATTTTCGCCTTATCTTTGATGAACCAGGACATTCAACTTCAGCAGCCTCCGATTTACTTCAGATCCTGCAGGGTTCCCGTTCGGTGGGGGATTATGCCATTCAGTTCTGGATGTTGGCAGCCAAACTTTGTTGGGGAGAGGATAGTCTTATGGCTCTCTTTTGCCAAGGATTGTCTGAGCCCATAAAAGATGAGCTAGCAGCCCGGGAACCACCTGAATCGCTGGAAGAACTGGCAGTTCGCTTGGACCTACAATTCCAAGAGAGGGCGCGAGAACACACATCGGTCCGGTGACCCTTTTGTTTAGCACCCTCATTTCAATGTCCACTTGAAACATCCAGGACTGTGGAACCTCAACCTACACTTGAAGAACCTATGCAAATTGACTGGTGTCAGCTCTCGCCTGAGGAAATGACAGAGTAGAAGATTAAATAATCTCTGTCTATACTGCGCCGGAACAGGACATTTTGTGAACAAATGCCCTAACAAGTCGGAAAACTCTCGGACCTAGGCTGCGTAGGAGAGACCTCCCTGGGTCCCACCGTTCCCTCTCCACAAATATTAATTGCTGTTACCAGCTCTTTGGGAGAAGAGTCTGTTCATCTCCAGGCCTTCTTAGACTCCAAGGCAGCTGCCAATTTCTTAGAAGAAAACCTAGTCCAGCGTCATCACATCCCTACTGAACAGTTAAAAACTCCACTCTCCATGTCATCAGTATAGGGGCAACCCTTGGAGATCTGAATCTCCCATATCACCAAACCAGTTAAAATGATTTCAGGAGTATTACACCAGGAATCCATTTAGTTCTATGTCCTCCCTTTCTCTGATAGTCAAGTAATCCTAGGTCTACCTTGGCTAAGATTAAATCAACCCCGTCTGGATTGGGCATCCCTACAGTTAGCCAGTTGGAGTCGGTAATGTCATCAAAATTGTTTAATACCAGTTAAACCTTGCCATATCAGTCCTGCAAAGAAGTGCTCAGGAATACCTCATCAGTATGCCAATTTCGCAGATATATTTAGCCAGCAGCAAGCAGAGAAGTTACCATCTCACAGGCCCTATGATTGTGGAATAGAGCTATTCCCCGGTCAGTCTCCTCCCATAGGAAGAATTTATACTCTTTCAGAGCCTGAGTCTGAAGCCATGACACAGTACATCCAGGAGAATCTGGCTCGGGGATTCATCAGACCATCCTCCTTTCCAGTGGGAGATGGATTTATTTTTGTTAAGAAAAAAGATGGGTCCCTGCGACCATGCATTGATTACAGTTGATTAAACAACATTACCAAGAAGAACCGGTACCCGATACCACTTATTTCTGAACTATTTGAAAAAGTTAAAGGGGCTCAGATATTTACTAAACTTGATTTAAGAGGGGCCTACAACTTAATCCAAATTCAGGAGGGAGATGAATGGAAAACGGCTTTTAACACACAAGATAGACATTACAAGTATATGTAATGCCATTCGGGCTTTGCAATGCTCTAGTTATATTTCAAGCCATGACTAATTATTAGAGATGTGAATCGTGTCCTCGATCGTCTTAACGATCGATTTCGGCTGGGAGGGGGAGGGAATCGTATTGTTGCCGTTTGGGGGGGTAAAATATCGTGAAAAATCGTAAAATCGTGAGCCGGCACAATAAAACCCCCTAAAACCCACCCCCGACCCTTTAAATTAAATCTCCCACCCTCCCGAACCCCCCCCAAATGACTTAAATAACCTGGGTGTCCAGCGGCGGTCTGGAACGGCAGTGGTCCGGAACGGGCTCCTGCTATTGAATCTTGTTGTCTTCAGCCGGCGCCATTTTCCAAAATGGCGCCGAAAAATGGCGGCGGCCATAGAACAACACGATTCCATGGCAGGAGGTCCTTCTGGACCCCCGCTGGACTTTTGGCAAGTCTTGTGGGGGTCAGGAGGCCCCCCCAAGCTGGCCAAAAGTTCCTGGAGGTCCAGCGGGGTCAGGGAGCGATTTCCCGCCGCGAATTGTTTTCCGTACGGAAAATGGCGCCGGCAGGAGATCGACTGCAGGAGGTCGTTCAGCGAGGCGCCGGAACCCTCGCTGAACGACCTCCTGCAGTCGATCTCCTGCCGGCGCCATTTTCCGTACGGAAAACGATTCGCGGCGGGAAATCGCTCCCTGACCCCCGCTGGACCTCCAGGAACTTTTGGCCAGCTTGGGGGGGGTCTCCTGACCCCCACAAGACTTGCCAAAAGTCCAGCGGGGGTCCGGAAGGACCTCCTGCCGTGGAATTGTGTTGTTCTATGGCAGCCGCCATTTTTCGGCGCCATTTTGGAAAATGGCGCCGGCTGAAGACAACAAGATTCAATAGCAGGAGCCCGTTCTGGACCGCTGCCGTTCCGGACCGCCGCTGGACACCCAGGTTATTTAAGTCATTTGGGGGGGGTTTGGGACGGTGGGAGATTTAATTTAAAGGGTCGGGGGTGGGTTTTAGGGGGTTTTAGTGTGCCAGCTCACGATTCTAACGATTTATAACGATAAATCGTTAGAATCTCTATTGTATTGTGTTCCATAACGGTTTAAGACGATATTAAAATTATCGGACGATAATTTTAATCGTCGAAAAACGATTCACATCCCTACTAATTATGTTTTCCGGGACCTCTTTTATTCCTATGTACTTGTCTATCTAGACGATATACTAATTTTTTCAAGAATAGAGGAACAACACCAGGACCATATGCGGCAAGTTCTCCAATGTCTCCGAGAGAATAAATTACCGTATTTTTCGCTCCATAAGACGCACCTGACCATAAGACGCACCTAGGATTCAGAGGGGGAAGATTTAAAAAAAAAAAAATTGTGCTAAACCAGCTCTGCGTCTGGGCGTCTTATGGAGCAAATTAGGGGAGTGCATAGCTTTTTTTTTTCTCCCCATTTTGTTTTCGGGTCTGGGGAGGGCCATTTCGGTCCACTCCCCAGATCAGAAAACTTTTCTTTCTCTGGGAACCCCCAAAACCCCCCCCCCCATCCCAACCCTTTAAATTAACAACCTCCACCCCCCTGACCCCCCAAGACCTGCCGAATTAATTTCCTGCAACCCCCCACCCTCCTGACCCCCCCAAGACCTGCCGAATTAATTTCCTGCAACCCCCCACCCTCCTGACCCCCCCAAGACCTGCCAAACGTCCCTGGTGGTCCAGCGGGGGTCCAGGAGCGGTCCGGGAATGATCTCCTGGGCGTGAGCCATCGGCTGCCAGTAAACAAAATGGCGCCAACGGCCCTATGCCCTCACTATGTCACTGAGACCGACCGCTGCTATTGGTCGGTCTCAGTGACATAGTGAGGGCATAGGGCCGTCGGCGCCATTTTGTTTACTGGCAGCCGACGGCCCTATGCCCTCACTATGTCACTGAGACCGACCAATAGCAGCGGTCGGTCTCAGTGACATAGTATGGGCATAGGGCCGTCGGCTGCCAGTAAACAAAATGGCACCGATGGCCCTATGCCCTCACTATGTCACTGAGACCGACCAATAGCAGCGGTCGGTCTCAGTGACATAGTGTGGGCATAGGGCCGTCGGCTGCCAGTAAACAAAATGGCGCCGACGGCCCTATGCCCTCACTATGTCACTGAGACCGACCAATAGCAGCGGTCGGTCTCAGTGACATAGTGAGGGCATAGGGCCGTCGGCGCCATTTTGTTTACTGGCAGCCGACGGCCCACACCCAGGAGATCATTCCCGGACCCCCGCTGGACCACCAGGGACGTTTGGCAGGTCTTGGGGGAGTCGGGGGGGGGGGGGTTTGTTAGATTTTTGTTTGTTTTTTTTTTTTATATTCGCTCCATAAGACGCACATACATTTTCCCCCCACCTTTGGGGGAAAAAAAGTGCGTCTTATGGAGCGAAAAATACGGTATATGCCAAACTAGAGAAATGTTTATTTCATAAAGAAGAGTTACCTTTCTTAGGATACATTGTCTCCAGAAGAGGCCTATCCAACATGGACCCAGAAAAACTCAAAGCTATCCTAGAATGGCCTCAACCAGTGGGCCTTAAAGCAATACAACAATTTCTAGGCTTCTCCAATTATTATCAGCAATTTATTCCAGCATTTTCTACCCTGGTAGCTCCACTCACTGCCTTAACTAAGAAAGGAACTCCTATTCACAATTGGCTACCCGAGGCCATCCATGCTTTTCAACGTTTAAAGGAGGAATTTTTAAAAGACCCTTGTTTATGACACCCCAATCCGACAAAACCCTTCATTTTGGAAGTCGATGCGTCTGCTCAAGGGATAGGAGCCATTCTTCTACAACCATCAAATTCTGGGAAATTACTTACTTGTGCCTTATTTTCCAAAAACCTTTCTCAGGCGGAAAAAAATTACACTATAGAGGATCAGGAACTCCTGGCGATAAAATCTGTCTTGAATGGCAACATCTTTTAGATAACCATTTACACTGACCATAAAAATTTAGCATACCTGTCACAGGCTCAGCATTTGAATCCTCGGCAGGCTCGCTGGGCACTTTTTTCAGCAGATTTAATTTCAACCTCTACTTCCGACGTGCACAGAAGAATCTTTGGGCAGACGCCCTCTCTAGAAGCTTCAGTCCTGATGGTACTCCCGATCCTCCTCAGCATATCATTGATCCAGCCCAAATAATGCTCACCTTAAGGGTGCCCAGAAAACTCCATCAGCGAGTCTAAGGGTTATTATAGTCTCTACCTATTCCTAAAGAACCATGGGTAGTAGTAGACCGATGCTCCAGAATGGTCCATTTTATTCCTCTTCCTGGACTACCTTCTGCTGCAGAATTAGCCCAGTTATTCTTACGACACAGAGAAAGGCAACCAAAATGATAAAGGGGATGGAACAGCTCCCCTATGAGGAAAGACTGAAGAGGTTAGGGCTGTTCAGCATGGAGAAGAGTCAGCTGAGGGGGGATATGATAGAGGTCTAAGATCATGAGAGGTCTTGAACGAGTAGATGTGAATTGGTTATTTACACTTTCGGATAATAGAAGGACTAGGGGGCACTCCATGAAGTTAGCAAGTAGCACATTTAAGACTAATCAGAGAACATTCTTTTTCACTCAACGCACAATAAAGCTCTAGAATTTGTTGCCAGAGGATGTGGTTAGTGCAGTTAGTGTAGCTGGGTTCAAAAAAGGTTTGGATAAGTTCTTGGAGGAGAAGTCCATTAACTGCTATTAATCAAGTTTACTTAGGGAATAGCCACTGCTATTAATTGCATCAGTAGCATGGGATCTTCTTAGTGTTTGGGTAAGTGCTAGGTTCTTGTAGCCTGGGTTGGCCTCTGTTGGAAACAAGATGCTGGCTTGATGGACCCTTGGCTGACCCAGCATGGCAATTTATTTTATTTATTTATTTATTTATTTATTTATTTATTTAAATACTTTTGATATACCGATACTCAAGACTAGTGTCTTATCGTACCGGTTTACATTGAAACGAGAGGTAACCATTAAACTATGAAGATAGAATTTCTTATGTTCTTATCTATATGCACCGCTTTGATTTCAGACACTTATCTATGATTTGGTTTATGGTTGATTAAAATTTGCTTATCGCAACATCATAAATTTTGTAGCAGTTTACAGTTAAAATGTACATAATCAAATTAACAAAAGACCACAAAAATCAACAAACAGCACCAGAGTTAGCTGGTTAGGTTAACATCGGAGTTAATCAGTTAACCTAATCGGCCAATTCTGCTCCTCCCGGGAACGTCTATTGCCCACCCTCAGAACACCCCTAAATTAACTGGCTATATTCTAGCCCGATAACTCATTAAGAGAAGATAAATTATTTATTTTGAAAGGTGACATTCTTACCAGCCTTGCTGTTGAGCACAGATCCTTTTTTTTTTTTTTTACATTGTCTCACATATGAAATGAGAGGGCTAGCAGATTGAAGAACAGATTTTGTTGTTGTTGTTCTTGTTTTTTATCTATTAGAAGCTGGACTTTCTTCTGCTGGAGATGAGAAATGTGGCGGCCTGTGAATATTTTAGACATAGATACAAGAAGACCATGTTTGAACAAGGTTAAGAACAGAAGACAGATTTTTCACTATGTAAATTATTTATTTAAAACTGGGGGGGCAAGACAGATCAGTGCAGCTCCCAGACTGTTTGTGTGTACAGGGGATGGAGGTCACTGTTTTTCTCATGGCAGTTGAACTGACACCTCCTAGTGGGTGTGAGTGCTTTCAGACCCTATGCCTTCTGGAATGTTCTCTGAGTAGCATTGTATAGAAGGGGCTTCCTTAACATTCTATCTGGCTAGAACATAGCTGGTTAAGTGTTTTAAAATTGAAGCTTAGCCATTTAGATGGATAACTTTTCAGTTATCCATCTAAACGGCTATTGAATATTGGCCTCCTAGTACTTAAGATAAAGAAATCCTGTTTCTGCAGAGGTCCTGAGAGGTATAGCAGTTCCTTTGAAATACAGGAAATTGCTACAATGAAATAAGAATATCTCAAATGAATGCTGCATTTGGGTATATGGCCCATGCACTAATTTGAGGACTTATGTCACACTAGATATGTGCGCTTTACACTAATCCAAAGTTTGCTACTTAACGTCTACTTTTGGGTATGATGAGATTTCTCCTTTACTGAAGAATGTGGCATGGTTCCTAGCTACCTTTTTAAGGGTGTTACAAAGGACCTGTAAGAAATGTGTTCCCTGGTTCAATAAAAGATTATATTCAGAGTAGGAGTGTTTAATTTTCTGCAGTAAGACCCGAGGAGATAAGACAAGATCCAAGATGGCGCTGAAAGGAGAGGTCGGAGTTTGATCAGCTCCTCGACAACCGTCTTGTATTCTTTGTTATCTACATGCTGCACACGAAGAGGAAAGGAAGGATTCGGCTGGAATCCTCTGCACCAGCCTTATCCATACCTTCCCAACCTACTATAGAGGGGTTTTTCTCTCCAGCTAATCTTTCAACCCCAGGAGTGAGGTCCGCTGAGGAGCCGGGTGGAGAACACACTCAGGCCCTCCTGGACATGCAAACTTCATTAAGCCCGGGGCTCCTGAGATGCCCTCCCCTCCAACCCATGGCATTACTCCAAGTTCAAGACTGGCCCTCATGGCAATTACTGACCAATGAGGCTCTGGTGGCAGTGGCTAGACCCGGATTGTCAGCGGTAGGAGCTGTGGCTGGACACATAACAGTCATGAAGGAGCTGTTGGGAGGCACGTGGGCCATTGTGGAAGAGCAGGCCACTTCGGATTTGAGCGTCTTGCCTATCAATCAGGAGAGGGGAGAGGAGCCAGCAAACAAATCCAGAAGGATTCTAGCAGTTTGCCATGAAGGTGGGGTAAGAACATAAGAACATAAGAAAATGCCATACTGGGTCAGACCAAGGGTCCATCAAGCCCAGCATCCTGTTTCCAACAGTGGCCAATCCAGGCCATAAGAACCTGGCAAGTACCCAAAAACTAAGTCTATTCCATGTTACCATTGCTAATGGCAGTGGCTATTCTCTAAGTGAACTTAATAGCAGGTAATGGACTTCTCCTCCAAGAACTTATCCAATCCTTTTTTAAACACCGCTATACTAACTGCACTAACCACATCCTCTGGCAGCAAATTCCAGAGTTTAATTGTGCGTTGAGTAAAAAAGAACTTTCTCCGATTAGTTTTAAATGTGCCCCGTGCTAACTTCATGGAGTGCCCCTAGTATTTCTATTATCCGAAAGAGTAAATAACCAATTCACATCTACCCATTCTAGACCTCTCATAATTTTAAACATCTCTATCCCCCTCAGCCGTCAACTCCCAATTTTTTTTTTTATACATCAACTTTTAATCTGAGATATCACATTGGTTTACATTCAGGTACTGTAGGTATTTCCCTATCCCCAGAGGGCTTACCATCTAAGTTTTGTACTTGAGGCAATGGAGGGTAAAGTGACTTGCCCAAGATCATAAGGAGCAACAGCAGGACTCAAACCCTGTTTTTTTGGTTCATAGCCCAATGCTCTAACCACTAGGCTATTTAAAATAGATTAAACCACAGGAGATTACCTTAGGAGCTGTCTGGGATGCTTTAATTTTGCTTGAAAAGTCGATTTCTTCTTTAACCGTGGCAATAAATAATTCTCAGAAAACTATACAAGTGATAGAACCAATGCTAACTTCTCATGACTTGAAGATTAAAGATTTGGATGTAAAAGTTAATTCCCTACAAGAAGTTCAAACTAAATTAATACAAGATGAAACAGTTACCACAAAAACAATGGAGAACATAGAAAACACTCTGAGATATCTGAATCTCAGAGTGTTAAACTTTCCTCAAGTAAAAATGGTACCTGAGAGGGATCAATTCAGGAAATATCTGGTTGATATACTTCAATTACCAGCTGAAGCAATTCCTCCAACATCAAATATCTATTTTGTATCTCCAATAAAGAAAGAGCAAAATGTTCCATCTGAAATGCCCCAGAATATAGATACAGATCTGACTGCATTCCTGGAAACATCGATGGATGAACAAGAAGAATTTTGTGGACTCTCTTGGTATCTTTTGTCTTCCCAGCAGACAGAGACTCTGTTCTGAGACTTTTCTTTTGTAATAGGGGAAAATTATTTCATGGGCAAAAGATATGGGTATACCCTGATGTCACTAGAGCTACCCAGTTGCGCAGGAAAACGTTTTTAGAAATGTGCCAAGAGGCCAGACAGAGAGGAGCGAGGATTACCGTCAGATATCCCTGTAAATGTATTGTGAATATACATAATACTCGATATCTTTTTTTCGAGCCATCTTAGTTGTGTTTCATGTTAGACAATTATAGAATTACGAGCAGTGTGACCTAGCCGGCGCAGGGTATTAGAAAATAGGGATGTGAATCGTTTTAGGACGATTAAAATTATCGTCCGATAATTTTAATATCGTCTTAAACCGTTATGGAACACAATACAATACAGATTCTAACGATTTATCGTTATAAATCGTTAGAATCGTGAGCCGGCACATTAAAACCCCCTAAAACCCCCCCCCGACCCTTTAAATTAAATCCCCCACCCTCCCGAACCCCCCCCCAAATAACTTAAATAACCTGCGGGTCCAGCGGCGGTCCGGAACGGCAGCGGTCCGGAACAGGCTCCTGCTCCTGAATCTTGTCGTCTTCAGCCGGCGCCATTTTCCAAAATGGCGCCGAAAAATGGCGGCGGCCATAGACGAAAAAGATTGGACGGCAGGAGGTCCTTCCGGACCCCCGCTGGACTTTTGGCAAGTCTCGTGGGGGTCAGGAGGCCCCCCCCAAGCTGGCCAAAAGTTCCTGGAGGTCCAGCGGGGGTCAGGGAGCGATTTCCCGCCGCGAATCGTTTTCGTACGGAAAATGGCGCCGGCAGGAGATCGACTGCAGGAGGTCGTTCAGCGAGGGTTCCGGCGCCTCGCTGAACGACCTCCTGCAGTCGATCTCCTGCCGGCGCCATTTTCCGTACGAAAACGATTCGCGGCGGGAAATCGCTCCCTGACCCCCGCTGGACCTCCAGGAACTTTTGGCCAGCTTGTGGGGGGCCTCCTGACCCCCACGAGACTTGCCAAAAGTCCAGCGGGGGTCCGGAAGGACCTCCTGCCATCCAATCTTTTTCGTCTACGGCCGCCGCCATTTTTTGGCGCCATTTTGGAAAATGGCGCCGGCTGAAGACGACAAGATTCAGGAGCAGGAGCCCGTTCCGGACCGCTGCCGTTCCGGACCGCCGCTGGACCCGCAGGTTATTTAAGTTATTTGGGGGGGGGTTCGGGAGGGTGGGGGATTTAATTTAAAGGGTTGGGGGTGGGTTTTAGGGGGTTTTAATGTGCCGGTTTTTCGATTTTTTCGATTTTTTCACGATTTTTAACGATTTTTCACGATATTTTACCCCCCCAAACGGCAACAATACGATTCCCTCCCCCTCCCAGCCGAAATCGATCGTTAAGACGATCGAGGACACGATTCACATCCCTATTAGAAAATAGGATAGTTCCTCCTTTCTTTCCTTTTACCTTTATTTTGAATTAATGTTCTAGTAACCTTGGTTCTCCCTTAAACCCATATATAAGGACTTGATGGTTTGAAATGTAAATTCTTATTGTTTCTGTAAGTTTTTGCTTTCTATTGAATGTGGAAGAATGATGCGTTTCAAATTGGAATTTTTTCTTCATAATAATGTTGATAATTGATAAATAAAGAATTAAAAAAAAAAAAGACCCAAGGAGATACATCTGGAAGATAGCATGGGTCCCCTGATGGATCTGCTAGTTTATCTATCTCAGCAAGGCCATGCAATCCTGAACATAAGTACATAAAATATGCCGTACTGAGTCAGACCAAGGGTTCATCAAGCCCAGCATCCTGTTTCCAATAGTGACCAATGCAAGTCACATGTACTTGGCAAGTACCCAAACATTAAATAGATGTCAAACTACTATCACTTATTAATTAATAGCAGTTTATGTATTTTTCCTCTAGGAACTTATCCAAAACTTATTTAAACCCAATTACACTAACTGCTGTATCCACATCCTTTGCAATGAATTCCAGAGCTTAACTATGCGCTGAGGGGCGGATTTTCAGAGCCCTGCTCGTGTAAATCCGCCCAAAACCGGGCGGATTTATGCGAGCAGGGCCCTGCGCGCCGGGAAGCCTATTTTACATAGGCCTCCCGGCGCGCGCAGAGCCCCGGGACTCGCGTAAGTCCCGGGGTTCTCCGAGGGGGGGCGTGTCGGGGGCGTGTCTGGGGGCGGGCCCGGTCGTCGCGGCGTTTCGGGGGCGTGTCGGCAGCGTTTTGGGGGCGGGTACGGGGGCGTGGCTACGGCCCGGGGCAGTCCGGGGGCGTGGCCGCGCCCTCCGTACCCGACCCCAGGTCGTGGCCCGGCGCGCAGGAGGCCCGCTGGCGCGCGGGGATTTACGCCTCCCTCTGGGAGGCGTAAATCCCCCGACAAAGGTAAGGGGGGGGTTTAGACAGGGCCGGGCGGGTGGGTTAGGTAGGGGAAGGGAGGGGAAGGTGAGGGGAGGGCAAAGGAAAGTTCCCTCCGAGGCCGCTCCGATTTCGGAGCGGCCTCGGAGGGAACGGGGGTAGGCTGCGCGGCTCGGCGCGCGCCGGCTATACAAAATCCATAGCCTTGCGCGCGCCGATCCAGGATTTTAGCAGATACGCGCGGCTCCGCGCGTATCTACTAAAATCCAGCGTACTTTTGTTTGCGCCTGGAGCGCAAACAAAAGTAGGCTATTCGCGCGCCTTTTAAAATCCGCCCCTGAGTGAAAAAGAATTTTCTTTGATTTTTAAATGAGCTACTTGATAACTTCATAGAGTGCCCCCTAGTCTTTCTATTTTCTGATATTATAAATAACTGATTTACATTTACCTGTTCAAGTTCTTTCATGATTTTTTTTTCAATTATTTATCATTTTCCATTACAAAAACTGATCATTTTTGCAAATACGAAAAAGCTGAGTTAAACATTTCACAATTTAAACAAAAGAAACCGCCTATAAAGGCTAAAACTGCTTAACAAATATTTCCCCATAACCCTATTTTGGCCCCCCCCCCCCCACAATTTAAAGAGAGTTTTACTAAATTAGATATACTTAAACATCAGAAAGAAACTTAGCACTCTGACAACAACATATTTCATTTCATGTATTAATGGGGGTAGATGTAGCTGGTTTCCTCGAATCTATAAAAGTCTTTAATTGTTCAGAAGAAAAAAATATAAAAGTTTCCCCCCCCCCCCCCCTCTTTAGGACACATTTACAGGGAAATTTAAGCATAAAAGAAAAACCCAAATCAATGACCTCTTGACGCAGGGCTAAAAAACTCCTTCGTCTAGTTTGTGTAGATGCGGCCAAATCAGGGTAGATCTTAATATTAGCATTCAAATATGAAATAGGAAATTTCCTAAAATATTTTCTCATTACACATTGTAAATCTGATAGGGAAATGAAAGAAACCAGGAGCGTTGCTCTTTCTAATACTTCTATGGCTGAGTCTCAATTATTTCGGTAAGATTCTCTTGCCAATTTTGACCAGCAGTTGTTGCTGCTGATCTAGGAAGAAAGTAACATTTATTAATCGATGGTAGTTCTTCTTGAGTATATCCCAAAACTTCCCCCATAAATTTTTTCAAGGTGATATATGGGGTTTCCCATATCTCTGGGGAAGTTCAATATACGCAAATGTAATTGCCTGGTTTTACTCTCCAATGTTTCAACTCTCTTCGCAAGGATTTCTCTGTCTCTAACCATAGCCACTTTGAAGTCCACAGTCCCAGATTCTTTCTCTTCTGATATGGCAATTTTAGCAGATAAAGAATTTATTTGGTTCTGCATTTGAAAATTTGATGTTATATTCTGTTGTATAGAATGCTCCATTTTAGTGTTAAGAACATTTAAAGCAGAAATCATTCCAGCCATCATGTCCCATAATACTGCAAGAGTGACCACTTGAGGCCTTTCAAGGACTACCAAAGGTACAAAATTGGGGGTTCCCCCACTGAGAATTGACAGCAAACATCCCATGGTATCAGCCCCTATTGTACCCGGTTCCAGCCCAGTACCTGTTGTTCCACCGCTATTCCGAGTCCCGGACTCCCCCGCTTCAGTTTGTCCAGCTTCACCCGAAGCCGCGGGCGTCGATGTTCCTTCTGCACTTGGTCCGGAAGCAGTTCCCCCATTTACCGGGCTGCAACACCTCCCCAATCCTCTATGTCGGTGCTTGCCTTAGATTGGGACTCAAGGATAACTCCTCCGCCGGCACAAAGGAAGCTCCCTCCTCGTTTGGCACATCGGGATCCTCATTTCTTGTTTCTTTTGTTGTTGGATTGAGGAAGTTCGTGATTTCTAGCTGTACTGCCGGTGAAGGTGAGGAAACAGCAGGGAAAACTTGTATTTTCCCTTTTCTTTTTACAGGCATTTTTTTTAAAGGTAAATATTCGACGGAGCTAGAAACACACAGCTTCCCCCATCACTCAGCGTGCCGCCATCTTGAGGGGCTCTTTCATGATTTTATAGACCTTTATCATATTTCCCCTTAGTCGTCTCTTCTCCAGAATGAACAGCCCTAACATATTTAACCTTTTCGCATAGGGGAGCCTTTCCATGTCCCTTATCATTTTGTTTGCCCTTCTTTGTACTTTCTCCAGTTCATATATATCTTTTTTGAGATGTGGTGACCAGAGGTGCACATATGGAGCGATACAGAACCATTATGACATCCACTGTTTTATTTGTTATTCCCTTCCTAATAATTCCTAACATTCTGTTTGCTTTTCTGACTGCCACAGCACACTGAGCCGACAATTTCAATGTATTAACCACTATGATGCCTAGATCTCTTTCCTGGATGGTAACTCCTAAGATAGAACCTAACATTGTGTACCTACAGCAAGGGTTATTTTTCCCTATATACATCACCTTGCGCTTGTCCACATTAAATTTCATCTGCCATTTGGAAGCTCAGTCTTCTAGTCTCACAAGGTCCTTCTGAAATTTATTACAATCTGCTTGAGATTTAACTACTCTGCATAATTTTGTGCATTCTGCAAATTTGATCACCTCAGTTGTCATGCCCTTTTGCGGATCATTTACAAATATATTAAAAATCACCCGGTCCAAGTAGAGATCCCTGAGGCACTCCACTGTTTACCTTTTTCCATCCTAATCTCTATTTCCTCTCTTTTAACCAGTTTGCAATCCACAAAAGGGCATTGTCTCCTATCCCATGACTTTTTAGTTTTCTTAGAAGCCTTCATGAGAGACTTTGTCCACCACCTTCTGAAAATCCAAATACATCACTTCTACCAGTTCACCTTTATCCACATGTTTATTCACCCCTTCAAATAAATGTAGGAGATTTGTGAGGCAAGACTACCCTTGAGTAAATCCATGTGGCTGTGTCCCATTAAACCATCTTTATCTAAATGTTTTGTGATTTTATTCTTTATAACAGTTTCCACGATTTTTCCCAACACTAAAGTCAGGCTCACCGGCCTATAGTTTCCCGGAACACCCCTGGAGCCCTTTTTAAATATCGGGGTTGCAGAAGTAACATCAGTATGTCTAATAGCAACCTAGGGTGACATATGAACCACAACATTAACACTGTAACATAGTAATGACAGCAGAAAAGGACCAAATCATCCATCCAATCTGCCCAGCAAGCTTTGCATGTTAGGAATTGTGGACCCTTGGGCCTGCCAGCAGATGATGATGGATGAAAGATCTACACAGTAGAAGAGTGGCTGGGAGGCAGAAGATGCCGGGAGACTAGAAGGAAGCTTCACCCTTGGAAGTCCAAGTCCCCCCGGGAGGAGACTGTGAGGCCCTGAGCTGCTGGGACTTAGGCGAAGTCTCCCGGAGACGAAGTCCAGACGTCACAGCGAGGAAGGTGCAGGTCGGTGGAACAGTCCAAGGGTCAGGGCCGGAGGCAGACAGAAGAGACCAGGAGACGAGCCCGATCAAACCAGGAAGACAGGTCAATGGATCAGAAACCAGAGCTGGAGCAGGGGCGGAAGCTGGAACAGGAACAAGGCTGGAGCAGGAATGGAAGCTGGATCAGGAACAAGGCTGGATCAGGAACGGAAGCTGGATCAGGAACAAGGCTGGAACTGGAATGACAACTGGATCAGGAACAAGGCTGGAACAGGAATGGCAACTAGATTCTCACATCAGAGTGAACCTCGTTGCAAGGCAATCCTCTGGAGCAGGGCCAGGGTTTAAATACCCTGCCGGTGTCTGACATCACTCCAAGGCCCGGCCGAGGTTTCCCGTGCCTGCAGCTTTAAGAGCTGCCTCTTCGTGCGTGCGCATACTCGGTGGGCGGGGCCAGGCCGGAGAGCTCGACGGCGTCTCCCTCATGGAGACACCGCAGCAGGGAAAGGCCCAAACAGGCCTGGAACGGCACCAGGGAGGCCGGCTGGACATTGGGTCAGCAGCGGAGGTAAGAGCCCAGTTGCAGGAGTTGCATCTGGGATCACAACAGTACCCCCCCTCTTACGCCCCCTCCTCGGAGGACCGGGCTTCCCAGGATGATCTAGGTGAAACTGAAGTAGCAGCGATTTGTCTAGGATGTTGCGAGCAGATTCCCAGATATTGTCCTCAGGACCATATCCCTCCCAAGACAGAAGATACTCCCATCTACGATGAAGGAAGCGGACATCTAATACTTCCCGAACCTGATAGACCGTCTCAGCCGTAGAAGGTATCTCCAGGGGATCAGGTAGTTTGCGATGAAATTTGGAGAGAATCATTTGCTTGAGAAGGGAAACATGGAATACATTATGAATCTTCAATGTAGAAGGCAAGCGTAAGTGGTACGATACTGCACCTACTCTCTCTGCTACTCTGAATGGTCCGAAGAACTTAGGTGCCAGTCGCTGAGAAGGTAGATGAAGATGGATATGTTTGGAACTCAACCAAACCTTGTCTCTTGGCAGGAATATTGGAGCTGGATGGCGATGATGATCGGCAAACCGCTTTGCTGTTGCCACTGTGTGCTGAAGTTTCTTTTGAATTGTGTTCCAGAGGACGTGAAGTTGCTGGGCTGTCATTTGGGCCACCGGGAATGGAACTGTTACTGGCAGCGGCAAAGGTATCTTGGGTTGTTTCCCATTTACCAGCATAAATGGGGACTTTCCTGTGGAGGAGTGAGTATGGTTGTTGTAAGAGAACTCAGCCCATGGTAGTAGGGACACCCAATTATTCTGACTTTCACTAGCGAAGGTCCACAGGAAAGTCTTTAGTGTACGATTGGTGCGCTCCACTTGTCCATTGCTTTGTGGGTGAAATGCTGAGGTGAGATCCAACTGGACCCCAAATTTCCTGCACAACGCCCTACAGTATCTTGCAGTGAATTGTGGGGCCCCTATCTGACACAATATGTAGAGGTAGACCATGAGCCTGAAAGATGTGCTGCGTGAAAAGCCAAGGGCAATTTGGGTAAGGGAACAAAGTGGGCCATTTTTGAGAATCGGTCCACGGTAACCCAAATAGTCTTCCCCTCGAAAGTGGGCAGGTCCACTACGAAGTCAGTGGAAAGATGTGTCCAGGGTTCCACAGTGATTGGCAGGGGTTGGAGAAGATCCCATGGGCGACCTGGTATAGGTTTCTGTTTCGCACAAGTGGGGCAGGAACTGACATATAAGTTGACATCTTGTCTCATGCGAGGCCACCAATAGTACTGAGTCAAGAGATCCAGAGTCTTAGTTCTCCCAGCAGGTCCAGCAGTGAGGGAGTCATGGGCCCAAGACAGAAATTTCTTCCGAAGATGAAGTGGCACCTCTGTCCTGTCTCCTGGGGCGATGGTGGTGCTTGCCATACTGACTCTTGCAGTGTTTAGGATATACTGGGGTGGGTTACCCCCCTCCTCCAGCTCTGTGATATGAGATAAAGCATCAGCTCGTACATTTTTGGTCACTGGCCGATAGCGTAAAGATAAGTTGAAGCAACTCAAGAAGAGGGACCAGCTGGCTTGTCTAGGATTCAAGCACTGGGCCTGGCATAAGAACTCCAGGTTTTTGTGGTCAGTATACACCACAATAGGATGTTGGGCCCCTTCCAACTACTGTCTCCACTCCTAAAATGCAAATTTGATGACTAGTAGCTCCTTGTCCCCGATACCGTAGTTCTTGTCTGCAGAAGAGAACTTTTGGGAAAAATAAGAGCATGGAAGTAATTTCCCTTTACTGGAAACTTGGCTGAGAACTGCACCTACGGCGAGATCAGACGCATCCACTTCTACAATGAACGGTCACAGAGGATCTGGGTGGTGTAAACATGTGTCCACTAAAAAGGTCTCCTTCAAGCCCTCGAATGTCCGGTGTGCTTTCAGGGACCAGTTCTTGGCATCCACCCCTTTCCTAGTAAGGGCTGTGAGAGGGGCCACCTTTCGGGAGTAGTGCGGAATAAAATGCCTATAAAAGTTAGCAAACCCCAAGAACCATTGAAGAGCCTTTATTCCCACAGGCTGAGGCCATTCTCGAATGGTGGACACTTTATCTGGGTCCATCTGGAATCCTGTAGCTGAGACAACATACCCCAAGAAAGGGAGTGACTCTTGCTCGAAGAGGCATTTTTCCAATTTTGCGAATAAGCGATTCTCTCTTAGAATTTGTAGCACTTGTCTCACATGTTGGCGGTGGGAATCCAGATCTTTGGAGTAAATCAAAACATTGTCTATGTAGACAATGATGGAAGAGTGTAGCATCTCTCGCAGTACCTCATTCATTAAGGGGCGGATTTTAAAAGGAGCGCGAATAGCCTACTTTTGTTTGCGCTCCAGGCGCAAACAAAAGTACGCTGGATTTTAGTAGATACGCGTGGAGCCGCGCGTATCTGCTAAAAACCTGGATCGGCGCGCACAAGGCTATGGATTTTGTATAGCCGGCGCGCGCCGAGCCGCGCAGCCTACCCCCGTTCCCTCCAAGGCCGCTCCGAAATCAGAGCGGCCTTGGAGGGAATCCTCTAACGCCCTCCCCTCACCTTCCCCTCCCTTCCTCTACCTAACCCACCCGCCCGGCCCTGTCTACACCTCCCCCTTACCTTTCTCCGGGGATTTACGCCTCCCGGAGGAAGGAGTAAATCCCCGCGCGCGAGCGGGCATCCTGCGCACCGGGCAGCGACCTGGGGGCGGGTACGGAGGGCATGGCCACGCCCCCGGACCGCCCCGGGCCGTAGCCACGCCCCCGTACCCGCCCCCAAAACGCTGCCGACACGCCCCGAAAACGCCGCGACGACCGGGCCCGCCCCCGACACGCCCCCCTCGGAGAGCCCCGGAACTTACGCGAGTCCCGGGGCTCTGCGCGCGCCGGGAAGCCTATGTAAAATAGGCTTCCCGGCGCGCAGGGCCCTGCTTGCCTAAATCCGCCCGGTTTTGGGCGGATTTAGGCGAGCAGGGCTCTGAAAATCCGCCCCTAAGTGCTGGAAGACTGCGGGGGTGTTGCACAACCCAAAATGCATCACTAAGTACTCGTAATGTCCAACCCGGGTATTGAAGGCAGTCTTTCATTCATCCCCCGGACGGATGCGCACCAGATTGTAGGCTCCACAAAGATCGAGCTTGGTGAATACCTTAGCCCCTTGTAAATGATCACAGAGCTCTGGAATCAGGGGTAGCAGATAATGAGCTTGCCGGGTGATAGCGTTTAAACCTCTATAATCAATGCAGGGGCGAAGATATCCATCCTTCTTTCCTACAAAGAACCCAGCCCCTGCTGGTGACTTGGACGGTCGAATGAATCCACAAGCAAGGTTCTCGGAGATGTATTTTGACATGGATTGTGTCTCTGGAAGGGAGAGCGGATAAACCCACCCCCTGGGTGGAGTGGTGCCCGGTAACAAATCTATAGCACAGTCGAACGGACGATGCTGTGGGAGCAACTCCGCCTTTTCTTTAGAGAATACATCTGTAAAGTCTTCATATTGGGAAGGTACTGCAAGAGACGTGGTCATTAAAGTAATGCTGGGAAGAGGCCAGTCAGGCAGTCAAGTGGTGAAGCAATTCGGACTCCAAGCTGCCACTTGGAGAGTGTCCCAATGAATGACAGGAGAGTGTCTCTGGAGCCAAGGTAACCCCAGTACAATGGGGTGAACCACTTTTTCAAGTACCAGGAAAGTTATTTGTTCTGTGTGAAGAATTCCCGTTCGGAGAGTCAGTGGCTTGGTAGTGGTTGTGACACACCCAGGGAGTAGGGTACCCCAGATGGAGGTGATCCGGAGCAGCAAAGTACGGGGATGGACCGGAAGCTGAAGTTGCTGTACCAGGTCAGCCAGGATGAAGTTCCCTCCTGCCCCAGAATCAATGAAGGCGACTGTGGAAAAGATCCCTCCTGGATACTCCAAGGTTACTGGGACAATACATTGAGGAGCAGGATTAACACAGCCTATTGACAGCTCCTCAGTGGCGCCTAGGCTTTGGCGTTTTCCGAACGCTCTTTACAATGGGCCAGGAAGTGGCTTTTTCCACCACAATACAGGCAGAGACCCAGTGTTAGTCGTCGTCTTCTCTCCTCCGGTGTTAGGGAACTGCGACCTAACTGCATCAGTTCCTCCCCTTGAGGATCTGAACGAGAGTTTCTTGGAGATTGAGAGGGCATCAGAGGTTTTGAAAAGATGGGAGCCAGTGAGACCTGTCTCCTGGGTGGGCGGAGTTCTCGAGACCTTTGTTACAGCAGGCGGTCGATTCTCCCTGCCAGATCAATTAAGTTATTCAGATCATCTGGGAGATCTCTGGCTGCCAGTTCGTCTTTATCCGAGCCGCCAAACCCTCCAGGAATATACCTCTCAGGCTGTCTTCTTGCCAGCCCAGCTCCGAAGCCAGAGTCCGTAATTCAATGGCGTAATCCGCCAATGAACGAGATCCTTGGCGAAGTTGTAATAGCTCCGTGGTCGCCAAGGAGTGAATTGCTAGTTCATCAAATATCTGATTAAAGTGAATAAACTGTTGAAAGTTACCCAGCATAGGATCATTGCGTTACCACAATGGCGAAGCCCAGGACAGGGCCTTCCCATCTAGCAAGGAGAGAATATAGGCAACCTTCATGGAATCGGTCAGGAACTGTTTTGGTAGCAGGGCGAACCGTTTGTAACACTGGTTTAAGAACCCACGACAGTGTTTGGCCTCACCTGAGTAGCGTAGTGGCACCGGCAACTGTGTGGGAGCTGTGTGTTCAAGAGTGGGGCCCGCTGGATGTATTGGGGGAGGTTCTGGTGGCTGGGCATCCAGACAATTGGCTAGTCATTCCACTGTGTCTGCCAAGACATCCAAACAGTGCTGCTGTTGTTGAAGACGCTGTGCCACTCCAGGAATAACCTGTAGTCCAGACATATCCGCAGGGTCCATGTCCTTGCAAACTGTTAGGAATTGTGGACCCTTGGGCCGGCCAGCGGATGATGATGAATGAAAGATCTCCGCAGTAGAAGAGTGGCCGGGAAGCGGAAGATGCCGGGAGACTAGAAGAAAGCTTTACCCTTGGAAGCCCGAGGTCCCCCCGGGAGAAGCCCGTGAGGACCTGAGCCGCTGGGACTTAGGCGAAGTCTCCTGGAGACGAAGTCCAGACGTTAAAGTGAGGAAGGTGCAGGTCAGTGGAACAGTCCAAGGGTCAGGGCCGGAGGCAGACAGGAGAGACCAGGAGATGAGCCAGATCAAACCAGGAAGATAGGCCGATGGATCAGGAACCGGAGCCAGAGCAGGGGTGGAAGCTGGAATATGAACAAGGCTGGAGCAGGAACAACAACTGGATCAGGAACAAGGCTGGAACAGGAACGGCAACTAGATACTCACATTGGAATGAACCTCATTGCAAGGCGATCCTCTGGAGCAGGACCAGGGTTTAAATACCCTACCGGCGTCTGACATCACTCCGGGGGCCGGCTGAGGTTTCCCGTGCCTGCAGCTTTAAGAGCTGCCTCTTTGCATGCGCACATACTCGGTGGGTGGGGCCAGGCCGGAGAGCTCGACAGCGTCTTCCTCGTGGATTCGCCACAGCGGGGAAAGGCCTGTACAGGCCTGGAACGGCACCGGGGAGGCCGGCTGGACATCGGCATCAGCAGCGGAGGTAAGAACCCGGTCGCGGGAGTCGCGACCAGGATCGCAACATTGCAACCTGCTTTGCCATGCAGGTTACCTCCATGTTTCTTTTTAGGGTAGTAAGTGCTGCTCCGTGCAGTTATCCACAAACCTTATGATAAGAGTAGTAATATTTACAATCAAAACCAAGCAACTATCAAACTCATACAAAATTAACACTAGCAATATTTTTACTGGGTGAGGAGCCTTCTTGAAAATTCAGCCAATGCTGCTTGCCGTGCTTTGCTTTTGGAATTGGCAATAGAAGCAGTCCTGTTTTTTTTTTCCCATATATCTGCATATCAGTACCCCGTACCATAAAAGTCAGGGCCCCTTGTTGGTTATAATCTGAATCCAATTCTTCTTTCCCCTCCCCCCCTCACCGCCAAAGTGGAGAGCGATGTTGCAGTTGCATCAGAAGCATTAAGGCTTATTGGTTAAGGATAGTAATCCCCATAGCTTTTGTTTAGGATAGCAACTGCTAAATCAAGCAGGTTACCCTCATGCATGCTTTTCTTCATTTCTGTCCCATAGACTTTAGGCATCCTTAGGGGTAGATTTTAAAAGATTGCTACCCGGCACACCCACATGGACGCCTGATTTTATAACATTATATAAAACATTATATAAAATCGGGGGGGGGGTCGACGTGCGCAAGGGGGTGCACATTTTTGCAACTTGCGCACACCGACTCCCGCCCCCTAGCCTTATCCTAAACCCCCCCTTGACCTTTATTTTATCTGTTACGCCTGCCTCCAGGCAGACGCAGGTTGCGCATGCCGGCAGCCTGCCCGCGTGCGATCCTCCAACACAGTGGCAAATGGCCGCAGTGCTGGAGGCCTCTGGCCCCGCCCAGTCCCACCCTCTCCCCATCCCCTCCTCGCCCCTTTTTTGAAGCCTGGGACTTAGACGCGTCCCAGGGCTTTACACACGTCGCCGGGCCTTTCTAAAATAGGCCTGGCATGCGTAACCCCACCTGCGCATGTAAATCCAATGGATTTATGCGTGTAGGCTTTTTAAAATCCGGCCCATAAGGGTAGATTTTAAAAGGTTGTGCACACGCGCACATGGACGACCAATTTTATAGCATGAGCGCGCTGGCATGCATATGTTATAACATCGGGGGTTGGGTGCACAAGGGGGGCACACAATTGTGCAACTTGTGCGTGCCGACGCCCGCGGCCTTCCCCCATTCCCTCCCAGGCCGCTCCGAAATCAGAGCGGCCTGGGAGGGAACTTCCCAACCCCCTAACCTAACCTCCCTTCCCCTTCCCCTAACCCTCCTTCCCCCTTGCCCTATCCTAAACCCCCTGACCTTTATTTTACCTGTTGTGTGCGCCAGCAGCCTGCCAGCATACGATCCTCCGACACAGCGGCAAATGGCCGCTGTGCTGGAGGCCTCTGGCCCCGCCCTGCCACGCCCCTGGACCACCCACCCCACTCCTTCCCCGTCCCTTTTTAGAAGCCCTGGGACTTAGAGGCATCGTGGGGCTTTAGACATGTCTCCGTGCCTTTCTAAAATAGGCCTGGTGCACGTAAATCTAATGGATATACGCGCATAGGCTTTTAAAAATCCAGCCCATAGTGTTTACCCTATGCCCCTTTAAATTCTTTGACGGTTTTTGTATTCACCACCTCCTCCAGAAGGCATTCCATTTTCCTCTCCATGAAGAACTATTTCCCTATGTTGGTTCTAATTTGTCTCCCCTGGAGTTTCATTTTGTGACTCCAAGTTCTACTATTTCCTTTCCAATGGAAAAAAGGTTCATTAAAACCTTTTAGGTATCTGAAGGTTTATGTCATATCTTACCTCTTCACTTCCAGAGAATACATATTTATGTCTTTCAGCCTCTCATAAAATGTTTACCAGGACTTTGCTGAGAAGGGATGTGAGTATTGAAAAGATTTGTTTGAAGAGTGACTAAGAGACTTAGGACCTGATTTTCAAAAGCATTTACACACTTAAAACTGGGATTTACATGTATAAGTGCACTTTACCTGTGTAAGTGGGTTTCTGAAATTTACTATAGTATTAAATCCTATTGAAAATTCAGTGAATTGTCAATGGGTTTTACTCCCATTAAGTGCACTTAATATGAGTAAATAGCTTTTGAGAATTGATACGATAGTATATTAAATTTACAAGTGTAGCTCCTTTGAAAATTCACTTGTTAGGATGTTTGAGAACCTGATTAAGTTCTTGATGCTGTACTAGAGTAATATGAAATGTAAACGTGAATTTGTTTTTGATGTCCTGCTTATTTCTTCTGTGGATTTCTGTGATTAAACATTTCTGTTGACTTTTTTGTTATTGTGAATTGACTACTGATAACCTCAGCAGAATTTAAGCTTGCTTTAGATTTCTGTCTTCAAGCAAATTCATCCTGTGATTGGAGCGGTCCTCCGGATAGTTATTAAAATGTTTGCACAGTATTTCAGTGAATTTATCTATCTATTTATTTATTTAAAAGTTTTTTACATGCCGCAAATAGGACAGGAATCTGCCCATCTAAGCGGTTTACAGTAAGACATCCACAGTTAAAAGACAAACTAAGCTATCATAAAATAAATCACATTTACAGTAAAAACATTATTAAAACAATTTCTGCAGTGGGTATGTGGTAATAGTTATTGAATATTATAGGCAATGGTATAAAGATAAGTTTTCAGAGCTTTCTTAAATTCTTTGATATTAGCGGTTAAGCGAATTTGTTCTGGGAGAGAGTTCCACAGGATCGGGCCCGCAATGGAGAAGGCCCGCTTTCGAGTCAATGCTAAACTTGCGATTTTTACAGACAGAATAAGACTTTTATTACTCATTTTCCTACTTAAAGGATGGAAGTTTGAAAGGTTTTGAAGACTACCGGATTAAGAGAAGGCAATTTTCAGACAAAGGATTTTGCTGGTTAAATCACTTTTTAAATAACTTTAAAAATTGTCCTTGCAAAGTTCAATGCATAAAGCATGAACCGAATTTTCAAAGAACAGTAGACATTCATTGGTGCTGAAAATTCCACCATCAACACATAAGATTCTAGACATCTAAAAGGGGAGTTAGTTTTCAGAGTGCTAGACATTAATGTGTTATTGTGTTCAGGGCCTTATTCTCCAAGATCTTTTCCCATAGGCACAGAATGGAAGAAAGTCCTCAGGAAATTAGTCCCCAAGTCTTCGTTTGAATTAGCTTGTGTCTATCCCCCTTAATTAGCACTTGTTATGTGATTATTAAGAAGCATTTCACGACATTTAACCATCTTATTCTTTTGGAATGAAACCTCATAGAAGCATTATCAGGCTATTCAACAATAACAGTCACTCAAATCTGTTGAATGCAGTTTAAAAAATCAGCAGTTCAATAATGAAAACCTGGTTCCCCATGCATTTACTTGTACTGGAACTTTGTACACCAATATCAAGCTACCCATATTTAAAAAAAATACTGTTATTTATTGTACAGTCTACACATAAGTCTAAATTAGAAACACAAAAATCAAATGCAGATTGGAAGCAGCTGTCAGATTTTAAAACCAGTTGTTTTCTTATGCCATTAAGTCAATGTACAGATAAAGAAAAATGTCTAGAGCCTTCAAAGACTGTATGGCACATGGAAACCAGATCTAACCTTTCCCCAAGCACAACAAATGATCTCAGATTGCAAATTACATCTGGACAGTTAACAGAAAACCTTTCCTCTGGATTGCCTGCGTAGACAGCTGTCTAAAGTTAAATGTCAAAAGCACTTAGGGGCTCCACCAGGAGTGCTTAAAATGTGTTGAATGTCCAACTTATGTTGATAGCTAAGTGCACAGTTTGGATGCCTAACTTCAATATAAGCTTTCGAAAAGGTATCCTACATTTGTCACTAACATGTATTAGCAACACATTAGTATATGTGTAGTGACACCAAATGCTATCCCAGAAATACAGAAGAGAAATCACATTTCAGTGTGAGGGTTCAATAAAGTCTATCCTCCCCCCCCCCCCCCCCACTTTCCAGCTGATAAGCAATTGCTGGTCTTTTGTCAATCTCAAGAAATCACATATAACTCATTTGCATGGCAAATTAGGAAATATATTTTATTTTTATTTTTTTGGCTTTAGCGCATACCTTTTATATAGAATATATAGAAACATGACTGCAGATAAAGACCATCTATCCAATTAATTTAGCATAATAATTCTTATCACTTCCTTAGCGATCCCCTGTATTTATCCCATGCTTTCTTGAATTCAGATACTGTTTATGTCTCCACCACTTCCATTGGAAGACCATTCCACCCACCCACCACCCTCTCTGTAAAGAAATATTTCCTAAGATTACTCCTGAGACTACCCCCTTTTAACCTCATCTTATGGCTCCTCATTCTAGAGGTTCCTTTCCATTGAAAAAGGCTCAGCTCCTGTGCATGGAAACCTTTGAGATATTTGAATATCTCATCATATCTCTCCCTATCTTGCCTTTCCTCTAGGGTATACATGTTTAGATCTTTATGTCTATCCCCATATTCTTTAGAACGAAGACCACTGACCATTTTAGTAGCCACCCTCTGGACCGACTCCATCCTGTTTATATCCTTTTGAAGGTGAGGCCTCCGGAATTGTACACAGTATTCCAAGTGAGGTTTCACCAGCGACCTATACAGGGGCAATATCACCTCCCTTTTTCTGCTGACCATTCCTCTCCCTATGTAGCCAAGCATCTTTCTGGCTTTTACCATTGTTTTATCCACCTTTTCATCAGTAGCTCAAAGCTTCCCTGTTTTCAGAGAGTTTACAATCTAAGCACCCTTTTTAGGAAGCATTTTTGCCATAGACACAAAATGGAAATAAAACTTTAGTAAATAACTTCTTTATGTTCTTATTTTCCAAGCCACAGTATATTTTCTGGAGGGGAAAATAATGTGGGGTTTCGTAAGCTGCGGTACTCGATACTGCAACTTTGTAAACCTCGTGGTATTTTCCCTGGTGGTAAAATGCTGCCAGGAAAAACAGTTGTGGCTTTAATACCCCTACCGATTCCGCATATTGGCAGCCCCGGCATTGTGGAGCTGCTCGGTCTTAAAGAGGCCAATTGAGCCCAACTACATCCCACCCCCCCCAAACAAAAGTATCAAAGAACCCAGGGATCTCCATGGACTACCCTATCCACTCCCATCCCACCCTATCCCTTGGAGGCAGCCAACGTTATTAAAAAAAAAAAAATAAAAAAAGGGTTTCTTTTCTAAAACTCCAGGGTTAAGGTCCAACCTCCCAAATCCTCCCCTCTGAGAAAATAATTACTTCTCCCCCTGACCCCTGACCCCAGCCCCCTAGCCCAGCTTCCTGACCCCCTTGGACTTCCCATGTAGCCCTGGTGGTCTACTGTGACAAAGATGAGATCCTGGTTGGCCAGCTGGCATCCTTTGAGAATAAGCCAACTACCGAATTTGGAGCCTAGAGGGATCTCTGGATCCCCACAAGACCAGCAGGGTTACTTTGGTATGTCTAGGGGGATTAGGAGAGTGGAGGGGCTGGATTCCTGGCAGGGCAATTTTTTTTTTTTTGTCAAAGGGGTCCTGTACCCGGGGGAATTAAAAAAGAAAATATTTTTTTATAACAAGTGTTTTGCTACCCCCAGGGGTGGAGGGGGTGTGGGGCATGACCCTGGGAGCATCAGGACATGTGTACGCATCCCAGTACTCCTGGGGGAGGTTAACTACAATTCAAGAATTGCAGCTATCTTCAAATAATGCAGCGTGAATTTTGAAGCAAGCTGCGTTATTTGATTAGGATGTATTAGCACAGAAATGATCAAGTTAATCAGCTCATTAGCATACTCATGCTGGGAACAGAATAATGCATGGTATTTTCAATACCGCACATTATCTCTGTTATGCCACTTACCATGCAGTAATGGCCTAATGTGGCTTTATAAATGAGGTCTTAAGTTTGTACCTGAATCAATTGAGGGTGAAGTGACTTGCCCAAGGTCACAGGAAACATCAGCAGGATTTGAACCCTGGCCTCCTGGTTCTCAGCCTGCTGCTCTAACCATGTGTAGCGAATATAACATAACATAAGAACATAAGATATGCCATACTGGGTCAGACCAAGAGTCCATCAAGCCATGCTGCCTCTTTCCAGCAGTTGTCAATCCAAGTCACAAGTACCTGGCAATTATCCAAACATTAAATAGATCTCAAGCCACTATTCCTTATTAATTAATAGCAGTTTATGGATTTTTCCTCTAGGAACTTATCCAAGCCTTTTTTAAACCCAGTTACACTAACCGCCATAACCACATCCTCTGACAATGAATTCCAGAGCTTAACTATTGTTGCAACCACGAGACCTGCGGATCCTGATGCGTGCACGGCCTAAGGCTGGTGCTGAGGGCGCGGAAGCGCGGTCACTAGCTCATGGGAGAGCGTGAGCCCCTGGACCTCAGCATGGCTCAGGGAGGAGCCCCAAGGCACACTGTGGGAGGTGAGAGCATGCAAGCATGGGCAGAACAGGAACAAGTAGGACTGGAACTAAGGCAAGGAACTTCAGAGCAGGAACAAGGCAGGGTCATCCCTCCACTGGACCTACACGCACCAGTGTGACCCAGCAACGCAATGCTGGTCACAAGAGTAGCCCTCCGGCCACTTGGTAGCCATTCCGGACATGCCTCTTGGGAACAATGAGTGTGTGAGGCCAGATAGAGGCTGAGGGCAGGAACTCAGGAACTTGGAAGACTCGGACGAAGACTCAGGATACTCAGAAGACTCAGACGAGGATTCAGGTTACTTGGAGGGCTCAGGCAAGGATTCAGGACTCAGGTGAAAGTACTGGGTGAGAACTGCATCGCAGCACACCCTACACAGCTGCCCATGGCTGGTCGTAGACCACGCTGAACACGAAGCGGAAGTTGAGACTAGAACATGTCAAAGATTCAGTAGAGGCCTGCACCAGGGCGCACCCTACACAGCCGCCTGTGGCTGGTCGTGGACCACGCTGGAGCGGAGCAGGTTCTGGCAGAGTCTTGGGCATGGACAGAAGCATGTACAAAGAACTCCAAAGATGGGATAGATTCAAGACTCAGGATTCAAGACTTAGGATTCTCAGAAGCAAGGCATTAAAAACAGAAGTCTTCTGGAGGCTTGCACTGCAGACGAGAAGGAGGCAATGTGCCATGAGGCACCCTACACAGCCCCCCATGGGCTTGTCATGGACCATGATGGTGGCACGCTACGAAAGGTGGACACAAGGAAACTGGAAACTGGTTGCAGAGGCGAAGACGAAGACATCAGGACCAGGTCATCAGGAAGACGGAACATCTGGACATCTGGAACAACAGGACATGGAGCATCAGGACTTTCAGGAATGGAACCACTGAACATCAGGACTTCTAGACATCAGGACCAAGGAAAATCTGGAACATCAGGACATGGAACAGGCGATGAAGGAACTCTGACGAGGAACAAGACCTGGAACATTGAAAACAGAGAACGAAGAGCCATCTTGGACAAATGAAGACCAAGGAGGACCTTGATCCAAAAAGGAACACAGACAACTGTGGATTCTGAATCTGAAGGCCCTGAGGAACTGGAAGTAAGCCCTTTTATAGCTCTGAAGCAGGAAGTGAGGTGAGACTGGCTTCCGGTAGGGCTGCGGGCTTTTCCCGCTGCTGGCCCTTTAAATCCACTGAAGAGGCACGCACCCGCACCTGGGGAAGGCCAGGAAGATGGAAGAAGTCAGCAGCCACAGCAGGGCCGTGAGGATAATGAAGACGGTGGCTCCATACCGCGAGGGAGGTCCCAGCGGTGGCACTCAGCTGCAAGATGGAGGAAGCAGCAACAGCAACGGCTGCCCGAAGGTCCCGGTGGCAGCGGTGGCGGCTCACAAGCTGCGAAGAAAGACATCAGTGACCCCTCCTGCTGCAGAGTGGCATCGGCCGGAAGGCAGCGGGGGTCCGGGGTGGTAGCGATGGAGGTAAGAGGCCTGCTCGTGGAATGAGCTCCGCGAGCAGGATCATAACAAGACCCCCTCTCAAAGCCCCCCCTTCAGCCTCTTCTCAACGGCTCCGCAAGCAGGATCGTAACAACTATGTGCTGAGTGAAAAATAATTTTCTTCGATTTGTTTTAAATGAACTACTTCCTAACTTTATGGAGTGTCCCCTAGTCCTTCTATTATTTGAAGGAGTAAATAACCAATTTACATTAAATGTTCAAGTCCTTTCATGATTTTGTAGACCTCTGTCATATCCCCCCTCAGTTGTCTCTTCTCCAAACTGAACAGCTCTAACTTAACTTCTTTAACCTTTCCTCATAGGGGATCTGTTCCATGGCCCTTATCATTTTGGTTGCCCTTATGCATGTTCTCCAGTGCAACTATATCTTTTTTGAGATGCAACGACCAGAAATGCACAGTATCCAAGATATAGTCTCACCATGGAGCGACCCAAAAAACAAAGCGGAAGCCGTTCCAATATTGCTGAGTAGATAATAAACAAAAGATCGGTGTAACAAGGGACTTTTATTAGAACTTGCCCGACTCTGGCTGAGTTTCGCTCACACAGGAGCTGCCTCAGGAGCTACTAAGGACAAAATTGAAATTAAAATCAAGACACACATATATAAGACATATTGACATAAATGTATGTGAATACATAAAGAGAAATTGTAACATACTTTATTTATTTATTTATAGCTTTTATATACCGACATTCAAATGAATATCACATCGGTTCACATACAACTGGGGAGTCAAAAACTGGTAGAGAGAAAGGAAGGATAAAAGTTACAATTAACAGGGAATCATAAGGAACTGGGAGAGAAAGCGGAATGGTCTAAGGGGCCAAGTCAAAGTGTGAGCAGAAAGAATACAGCAAAACTTAAAACTTTGTTGCCATAGGAACTATATTACAAAGTATATTTACAAAACTGTATGACAGTCAGAAGCATTAGCTGTTGCATCAAATTGTAGTGACAATGAATGATATTTGGGGTTACTTATATAGTATTTGGGGTTACTTATATAGTAAAATAAAATAAATTCAATTGTGTGCATATAATTCAACAACACATAGACATTATAAATGAATTAAATAAAATGCACAAACATATATAAAAATGTAAATAAATGAATTAAAATGCACAAACATTTATAAAAATGTAAATGAATGAGTGCTATACTGAACATAATTGGCTTATATCAGTATTAAAAATATTTTTTGAATTTCAATTTGTGCTTGTATGTGTTTATTTCGGCACAAAGGACATATGTACAATAGAGGAGTGGCAAAATCTGGTGGTGAATTCCTATGGTCACAGTGAAAAAGGACACCTGTATAGATGGGTTCTTGATTATGGAAACTTCAAAGCAAAATCATCACAATATATTAATAGAGATTCTAAAAAAGACAACTTGGTGTTAAATTAAAACATATTCATACTTTGGATACTGTAAGCAGAAAGACCAATAACAATTTAAAACTGAAAAATGGGTTCCAGTGAGGGAGCATTGGAAAATAGAGATGTAAATCGGTTCCAGAATCGTTTCCGGAATCGTGTTTGTAGAACCGCGGGAAATCTTTGTCAGATAAGTCCTAAAAAGCCCCACTTATCCTGCTAAATTAGACAGCCAGATAACTCTAAAATAGAGCTACGTATCTGGATATGAGACCCATCCTGCTATCCCATTCAGCCGTACAAGTAACTCTATTCAAGACTTATGATATCTTCCTGATCTGGATAAGTAGTGTTATTTAAGAGTCATCCTGCTGCCTTACTTAGCTGTATAATTAGCTCTATTTGAAACTCATCTTGCTATCTTACTTAGTTGAATAAGCAGCACTATTGGAGACTTATCCTGTTATCTTATTTAGCTGTATAAGTATCGCTGTTTGAGACTTATTGTATTATCCTACTTAGCTGTATAAGGAGCTCTATTTGAGATTTATCGTGCTATCTTACTTAGCTGTATAAATAGTGACCTACTGTTTTCATATTAAATAATTAAACCTCTCTAACTTTGGATTTATGTAAGATAAAGCGAATAGGAGTAGAACTATACTGTTTCCTTGGGCATTTCCTATTGGGTTTGGTCTTCCTCGTGTGTTAGAATGACCATTAGGTAGCGCTGTTCTGTATGGTTTGTGAAGGAGCCTGGCAGTTGGAGTTCAGGGGGGAAGTTGCACCACCAATTCCTGTCCTTCAGTGGATTGCAGGCTGATGCCATAGTCTGCCTGGCTGTGGAAGTCTTTGTTGGGCTTCTTGTAAATATAAGAAGCCTCTTTCAAATGGATCTACAGACGATGTGTGTTGGTGTTAAAAGAGATGGAGATTTGCAAGAGTACCAGCCAGGTACATTCCACATGAAAAGAAGTAAAGAAGAAATATCTATCATATACCACCCATTAGAGAGAAGAAGAGACTAATTGGACAGCAGACAAAGGATTTAAGGTATAAGGGACTTATCCTAGAGAGGGTTATTTTCATAGCCTTATCCAGGAAATCCCCATATCACAAGGGAAATCCAGGGAGCAATTTAAACAGCTGTACTAATGATTATTTTAAAACTCTTTTTATGGGATTCAAGTGTGCAGCTTGTTCTTCCCTTATACTGCAAATAAACATTGGCTTTAGTGAACTTTATTTCCGGTTAGAACATTTAAAGGTGAATTTTAAAAGCCTGGCGCACATCAAGATCAGGAGATGCACACCCAAGTTGGGCTCGTGCGCGCTCACTGAATTTTAAAAGCCACACAAATGCATGTGTATCTCCCACTGCATGCTACACACCTCACTCAATTTCAGGAAAGGGGCATGGTATGGGTGGGATCTGGGCAGGGTGTAGGTATTTTGGGGTGTGGCCAACAGATGTATGTGCAAATACTTATGCCTTCGGTATGTGCCCAGGTCCACCGCACTGTTAGTTTATGTCTGCTATGGAAGAGGTATAAGTTGTAAAAAAACAAAAAGCAGTTTGTAGGGGTTTAAAGGGTCTGGGGTAACTGGGGGGGCGTGCAGGCAATCAAACCGGGGGGGGGCGGGGGTTTGAAGGACCTAGCTCTTAACTGGGTGAACTGGTGGATGAGCTAGTGAAATTGGCAATGGTGTGGACATGCGCGTGTTTTAAAATACCCTTACTGATGTGGTAGAATTGGGATTTATGTCTAGGCACACAAACACTTAAAATTAGGCACATGTGCGCACACTCGAGCTATTTTATAATGTGCCCTGGATGCGCGCTGCCTTGAAAGTCTCTGTCTCTATAAGTGAGGAGTGAGAGTTTTTCCTTCTGTTGAAAGACTGAAAATTCTGATCCTTCAAGGCCCTGAAGCAGTTCTCTCCGCCCCCCCCCCCCCAAAAAAAAAAAAAAGAACGCCGGGGTTGTGCTGAGTTTTGCCCAGCCTCAGCAACACTCTTGCTCAAATGTGACTCTCAAAAAAGGGGTTACACATAGCATCAATGTAAGCAATCATTCGTATTTATTTCCAGCTAAGAAGCTGACCTAACTTACGTACTGCAATAATCAATGCAATGACATTTTCATTATGGACTACCTAATTGCAGGGTTTTTAGTATTACAATGGAAATGTTGTTTAATATATGTGAACATGGAAATTATCCAGACACCTCTCAAGAAACAGTCAGAAAGATAACGAGTATCATGCAGAACACATGAAAACATAAGAAAAGCCAAGTTGTGTAAAACAAATGGTTCATCTAGCCTAGCATCCTTTTTCTGACAGTGGCTTTACATGTAACAGACCTAAGCCACAGCTCATCAATGTGCTCCTTGCAGATATGTATTATACTGTGACCTCGCCCCCACACAATCAAATATCTGTTTATATTCTAGTCGTCTTGGAATACATTTAGACCCTTCTTGAACCCTCCTATGTTGCTTGCTGTGACTAAGTTCTAAGTACTCCTATAATTATTTTCATGGATTCCTACTCCACAGTGATATCTTTTAGCTCATCAGGAGGTATCATCCTTGAGGAAGGTTTTTGATCTGGAAATCACCCCAATATCCTCCCTAGTGAAAAGCAATGAAAAGAAATCATTCAGCTTATCCATGATGACCTTACCTTCTTTGATACTTTGTTCCCCAATAGGCCAACAACCTTTTTCTTTGGTTTCTTAGTTTTGATATACCGGAAAATACTTTTTATTATTTTTTTTTTCCACTTCCAGGCAAGCTTTATCTCAAAATCCCTTCTGGCCTGCCTTATCAAAATTTATACCTACACTGGCATTGTTTGTACTCTCTTCTGTTTTACATAAGAACATAAGATATTCCATACTAGATAAGACCAAGGGTCCAACAATCCCAGTAAACTGTCTCCAACAGCATCCAATCCAAGTCTCAAGTACCTGGAAAATACACAAAGATTAAATAGATCCCATGCTATGATGATGGAGTCGCTGGTGCAGTGTTGGCTTTCCCCCACCAACAAGAACACCGCAGCGGCGAGTATGGGGCCTGCGGGGTGCACGGCTTGCCTGGCATTCTCTGCCAGCCCCCATCAACCATAACCAGCAGCAGCGAGGCAGAGAAAACACTGAAGAGCTCCCCCCTGAAATGAAGTAGGAGTTGCTGGCACCATGTTGGCTGCCCGCCCACCCAAAGAGAACACTGCAGCAGTGACCACAGGGCCTGTGAGGTGCGCAACCTGCCTGGCATTCTCTTCTGGCCCCAATCAACCAGAACCTGTAGCAGAGAGGCAGAGGATGCGCAGAAGAGCTCCCCCCTCCTCCCTAGAACAAGGAGTGTGTTACCAGTGCCATATCAGCTGCTCACCCGCAGGCCATCCACCAACAAGAACACCGTGGCAGTGACTCTGAAGGCACTTGTGCCATGAGGAAAGCACCCTTGGCATGCACACAAAAGAGCACAACAAAGGAACGTGCCCCTTTGTGCACCCTTCGTGCAGACCCAAAGTGCTTTATTCCACTGAACCCTGAACATAATTGTGACAATCATGGATCAGATGTGCTTCATTGAGCCTTTGCTAGGCAGGGTCTGCATGGAGAGCTAAGGAATGCCGCAAGAAAGAAGGAAACAAGGATCACAAACTTGGTCTTCCCTACAATAAGTGCTAACTCTTTTGCTATATCCTCCTGCTTAATGTTTACTCTTCTATTAAATGTTCAGTCACTGTCAAAAAAATCCCTTTGATCAATGACCTGCTAGTGGATCTACACCCCACTATTTTTTGCATCTCTGAAACTTGGCTGAATGACAAAGATAATGTTCACTTAAACCAAATTTCCCAATCTAATTATGAGGTATTTCATTTTTCTAAAAAAAAGTAGGGGGCAGATTTTCAAAGACCTACACACGTAAATCCTTCTGGATTTACGCACATAGGGGGGTTACACGTGCCGGGCCTAATTTCAAAAGTCCCAGCGGCGCACATAAAGCTCCAGTACACGTGTAAGTCCCAGGGCTTGAAAAAAGGGGTGCGGCGTGGGGGGTCCGGGGCACTCCAGGGGCGGGGCAGAGGTGGGGTCAGCAGCTCCTGGCACAGAGGCCATTTGCTGTTGTGTCAGAGATCGTGTGCCGGCAATCGGCCAGCACGCACAAAAGGTAAAATAAAGATCAGGGGGGTTAGAGTAGGGCTGGTGGGGAAGGTTAGGGGAAGGGG
Source organism: Rhinatrema bivittatum (assembly GCF_901001135.1). Lineage (NCBI taxonomy): Eukaryota > Metazoa > Chordata > Amphibia > Gymnophiona > Rhinatrematidae > Rhinatrema > Rhinatrema bivittatum. The sequence goes on along the minus strand of NC_042615.1, from coordinate 791,142,267 downwards.
TGGGAAGGTCAGGCTAGGGGGAATGGAGGAAGCCAGTGCGGCTCGGCGCACACAAGGTGCACAATTGTGCACCCCCTTGTGCGGGCCGACCCCGGATTTTATAACATGCGCACGCCGTCAACCTCCATCTCGATAAACTGTAACTTCTCAAAGGCCACTTGCAATGAATATGCCACATTCTTTTTAGGTAAAATCAATTGGCTAAAAAATCAATTCCCTATCTGTTCTCCCACAAAAGCACCTGGTTAAGTGGGCCATGTTTGACAAAGTAACAAATCTTGAAATCAGTAAAATCATTGCTAAAATTAAGCCTGCTACTCACCCACGTGACACAATCCCAGCCAATTCCTTGAAACAAGTGCACTGTGTTATCACGCCAACAATCTCAACTTTAATTAATCTTTCTCTCTCAGAAGGAATTGTACAACATGGGTTAAAACAAATTGAGATAAAGCAAATTCCTAAAAATACGACTGGAAGAATTGATATTTGGGACAACTATTGACCAATATCCAATTTTTCTTTTCTATCTAAAATACTTGAAAAAGTAGTATTATCCCAACCTGTAAATCAATTGGAAGACCAAGATATTCTTTTCCAAAATCAATTTGGATTTAGGAAACATCTTTCAACTGATATATTACTCCTCTCTTTAATGGACTCTGTGTTACAAGGGTTTGATGCTAATGAATCCTATCTTCTCATGCTAATTGACTTAATAGCCGCCTTTGACACTGTGTACCATACCCTGTTGTGCCAGCGTTGAACAACATTGGAATTGAAGGCAGTGTTCTCAAATGGTTCTCTTCCTTTTTATCTAATAGAACATTCCAAGTCAAATTGAGCAATCACATATCTGATACTTTCCATATCGATATAGGTGTCCCTCAAGGCTCAGCACTCTTAGCAACACTACTCATTATTTATATGATCCCACTGTGCAAACTTACTGGCCGATTTAGGAATAACATTCTTCCTGTATGCTGACATACAGCTGTACATTCCATTCTCCAATCAGTAGAAAATACAATATTGACACTTTCAATCTATATGAAAGCAATACAGCAGAAACCATTGCAACTTAAACGAACATTAAACCCAAAAAGACTGAAATCATTTGGTTAAACAGAAACTCTTCAATAGCTAAACCACTGGCACTAGACCTAGGTAATTTTCAAGTTATTCCCTCTAATCAAGTATGGGATTTAGGTATCCAGCTAGATGAGAACCTTAGTATGAAAAAGCACATCAACAAACTAATTAATACAGGTTACGCCAAGTTGCATATATTACATCGGTTGAAACCTTTATTAACTTGAAGACTTCAGAACTGTATTCCAAACTCTAATTTTCTGAAACCTAGACTACTGTAACTCCTTATTTCTCAGTCTTCCCACATGCCTCTTAAAACCATTATAAATACTACAAAATGCCTCAGCAAGGCTCTTGTTAGGATCCAGGAAATTTGTTCACATTACTCCCTTGCTGATTTCACCACAGTGGCTGCCAATACAATCCCTAATCTATTTTAAAGTATTAATGCAAATATTCAAAATCATTCATTCTAGTAACACTGGTATGATAGGTGTCACATTACAGCCTTACAAACTGCAGAGAACACTAATATCTCAAAATAAAGGACTACTGACTATTCCAACAATACAGAACACACACCTGACACATGTAAGAGATCATGTGTTTTCCATATCGGGCCCAAAACTTTGGAATTATTTACCTGAAATGTTATGTTTGATACCAGATTGAAAAAAAATTAAATGTGAACTAAAAACATGGCTATTCAAAAATGCAAACAAGCCAACTTAAAACATTAGAATGTAGAGATCTACAATAACAAGAAGGACAAGAGATACTAATTGATGCATGAAAATCAAATTAACAAAAGATTGTAAGAATCTCAGTACAATGCACAGAATAATATGTGAAATTTATTTAATTTAATTTTTGTACTTCACCTCTTATGTCCTTCATCTTTAATTAATATGTATTTCAACAATTCAATTGATAAATGTTAATGCCTGTTAATGAATACTTCCTATGTAACCATCATTATTTGCTGATTTATACCCATGAATGTCATTATTGTAAACCATTGTGATCTTTACATGGAACGATGGTATATAAAACATCTAAATAAATACATTGATACATAAAAACAATGCCAGCACAAGTTGTGGCTATTCCATATTGATTAATAGCACTTTATGGATGTCTCTTCCAGGAACTTAGCCAAACCTATTTTTTTTTTTTATTTATAACTTTTTATTGTGTGTAACAGGATTGTACATATAAACATAATAATGTCACCAACAATACCAAACCTTTTTTAAAACCAGCTACAATAACTGCCTTAACCACATCTTCTGGCAAAGAATTCCAGAGCTTAATTGTGTATTGAGTGAAAAATAATTTTCTCTGATTTGTTTTAAATATGCTACTTTCTGACATCATGGAGTGCCCCCTAGTCCTTGTATTATCCAAAAGAATAAATAACAATTTCACATGTACCCATTCATGTATCCTTTCATGATTTTGTAAGCCTCCATCATATCCACCCTCAGCAGTCTTGTCTCCAAGCTGAACAGCCCTAACCTCTTTAGCTTTTCTTATAGGGGAGCCTATTCCATGCCCTTTATCATTTTGGTCAACTTTCTCTGTACTTTCATCAGTGCAACTATATCTTTTTTGAGATGTGGCAACCTGACTTGCACACAGTATTCAATATGCGGTCTAACCATGGAGCTATATAGAGGCATTATGACATCCTCCATTTTACTTGCCATTCCCTTCCTAATATTTTTTGCTTTTTTGACCACCACAGCACACTGAGCTGATGATTTCAATGTAGTATCAACTATATTAACCAGATCCTTTTCCTGGGTAGTAACTCCTAATATGGAATCTAACATTGTATAACTAGAGCAAGGATTATTTTTTTCCCAATATGCATCACATTGCACTTGTCCACATTATATTTCATCTGCCATAAGGACGCCCAATATTCCAGTCCTGCAAGGTCATCCTGCAATTTATCACAAACTGCTTATCACTAAACTACTCTGAATAATTTTGTGTCAGCTGAAATTTGATCATCTCACTCTTCGTACCCCGTTCCAGATCATTTATAAATATATTAAAAAGCACCAGTCCAAGTACAGATCCCTGAGGCACTCCATTACTTTTTTGCACTGTTAAAACAGACCATTTAATCCTATTCTGTTTCCTGTTTTTTAACCAGTTTGTAATCCTCAAAAGGACATTGCCTCCTATCCTATGACTTTTTTGATTTCTTGGAAGCCTCTCATGAGGGACTTTGTCAAAGACTTCTGAAAATCCAAATGCACCACATTTACTGGTTCACCTTTATCCACATGCTTATTAAACCCTTCAAAAAAATGTAGCAGATTTGTGAGGCAAGACTTCACATGTGTAAATCCATGCTGGCTATGTTCCATTAAATCATGTCTATCTATATATTCTGTGATTTTATTCTTTATAATAGTTTCCACGATTTTTCCCAGCAATAAGCTCAGGCTCACCAATCTATAGTTTCCCGGATCACCACTGGAGCCCTTTTTATTTTCTTGGGGTTACTTTGGCCACCTTCTAGTCTTCACTCCCCAAAACGATGATCAACATGACTTTACCTACGTTCTTTTATATTTACTAGCACATTTATTGCAGGCAAGAAGCAGTACAGCAAAATCATGTAGAGAGAGCCGTTCTTCCAATGAGTTTAAATGTCCACAAAAGTACTGTGAAAGGAGAGAGAAAAGACGCAACTTGGAAGTAGCAAAATGGTGGATGCTATGAATAACCTGCTGTCCCCAACACCAGAATTTAATATAAATGAGGTGGCTAGTGCAGTAGTTTTGGCACTGGAGCAAAAGTTTATAAAGATTGATACTCGTTTTAATGAAGTATATGCATTGCTAACAGAGATGTGGAAACCCATGTCGGAGCCCGAATCAAATGTCTCAAGCTTAGATGATCACATTGTCACGCTAGAAGGAGAAGTTTGCACCTTGAAGATTAGTGGAAAGACAGTCCAAAAAGTCTGAGGACTTAGAAAATCACTCCAAGAGGAGCAATTTGCAATTTATTGGCTTCCCTAAAATAATCAAGGACAGAGACCTAGTCAATATCATAGAAACATAGCTTCTGCATGTATTGTCTCTCTCTGATCAAAATGGCAACATCTGGGTGGAATGCGCACACCACCTAGGAATCAAAATGACTAATAAGAATAGACCACAACCAGGTACTCATGAAATTTTTAAATTATACACACAAGCAAGAAATCTCAATATAGGAAGAATTAGGCCTTTACTAATGAAGGGGCATCTATACTTATATTTCAAGTCTTTTCAGTGACAGTGTCTGTACCATGGAAGACATTTTCCCCAATCTGTGCAAAACTTACAGATCTTGATCTCCCCTTCACACTATTGTATCCTATGAAATTGTGGGAGCAAAAGCATGATTTCTAAATCAGTGTCAGAAGCTGAGGCTTTCCTGGATAGCCTGACGTCAGCGTGAGCACAAGAGTCACTTGCACTGGATATTGTAAGCTATCTTCTGGTGTTACCTGAATGGGAAAGTGACGTGGTATGACTTTGCAGATTGATATAAAACTTGCCTTTCAAACTGAGTTTTGAAAATATATCTGCACTTGACTGCATTTTTTACTGTTTTATTATGGTGACAGTTTTACATGTTATTGTGTCTTCCTGGTGGTTCTGAGGATAAAAATCTTTTATTCACAGTGATTGAATGAGATAAATATTCATTGGAGGCAAAGATATAAGGAGACACTTCATTATGATTGGGTTTTTTTCTCTTCATTCCTGGCTTTCAAGGTATTTTATCATACAAGTGTATGTAAAGGGGAGTGGAGTCCCTGCACACAATTACATGGAATCTTTTGCCTATGGTTGGACAACTGATTGGGTTATTGTTATTGACATTGGTTGTCAGGAAGGGGGAGGGATTGTTAGAGTGAGGAGGTGCGTTTAGGAAGGGAAAAGAGGATGGGTGGAGAGTTGGGGCAGGGGGGTTAGGTTGGGCTAGTAGACAAGTTTTAGCATATCTGACTATGGTGATCTCACAACACTGAAGTTGATATAGGTGTTTATCTGGAGAGCAGGCTTATCCCAGTGGTAGGGGACTTAGGTTTAGAAACTTAGATAGAAATGATGTCAGAAAGGACCAAATGGTCCATCCAGTTTGCCCAGCGAGCTTATGGTTGTAACTACTGGTCATACAAGGCATCTTTATAATTAGTTTCCCAGACTGTCAAAGTCAGGGCCTATGTTGGTTGCTGTTTGAGTCCAATTCCCCGTTACCTCTTGTCACTGAAGCAGAGAGCAATGTTGGGGTAGCATCAACAGCATAAAAGCTTATTGGTTAAGGGTAATAATTGCTATATCAACAAGTTTCTGCCATGCTTATTCGTTTTCCCAGACTGTGATATGCTGGACGTAGACTAGAAAATCCCTTCTGTGGAATCAACCAGAAGTAGAGAAATAGTGAATGCTCTGCAAGGAGCTCTCTTCAAACAAATGGTAATGGAACCCACGAGGAAGGCATTTTTGCTCAACCTAGTGCTCACTAACGTGAATAATGTCTCAAACAGGTGCCCACCACAGCATCAGTGATCATCAAACGGTATGGTTTGACAAGACAAACAGGATACAGAGAAGTCTCACGAAGATCCAAGTTTTGACTTTCAAAAGTACAGACTTTGTTGAAATGGGGCCATACCTGGAGTTAGAACTAGAAGACTGGGAGAAAATAAGAGAGGTGAAACAACAGTGGACCAAACTAAAGGGAGCAATCACAAAAGCAACAAATCTATATGTTAGAAAAGTAAACATAGAAAACTCATGAATAAATGAGAAACTTGGGAGTGAGCACCAAGGTGATGGTGTGGGTTACAAACTGTCTGACAGATAGAAGGCTGCATATAATGGTAAATGGAACCTGCTCTGAATAGAAAATGGTGATAAGTGGATTGCCAGAGGGATCGATGTTGGGACAGGTTCTGTTCACTATCTTTGTAAGCAACATTGCGGAAGGGATAGAAGGTAAAGTTTGTCTATTTGCAGATTATTACTAAGATCTGCAACAGAGTGGACATGCCAGAAGGAGTAGAGAGGATGAGATGCAATTTAAGGAAGCTTGAACAGTGGGAGAAGATATAGCAGCTGGAATTCAATGCCAAGAAGTGCAGAGTCATGCATCTGGGGTGTGGTAATCCAAAAGAGCTGTATGTGATGGGGGTGCATGAAACAAGAGAGAGATGGGGGGTGATAGTGATGGGGGTGCATGTGATGGGGGTGCATGAAACAAGAGAGACTTTGGGGTGATAGTGTCTAGCGATCTGAAGACAGTGAAGCAGTGTGACAAGGCAATAGCAAAAGCCAGAAGAATGCTGGGCTGCATTGAGAGAGGTATAACCAGTAAGAAAAAGGAAGCAATAATCCCCTTGTACAGATCCTTGGTGAGGCCTCACCTGGAGTACTGTATTCAGTCCTGGAGACCATATCTCAAAAGGGACAAAGACAGGATGGAGGCAGTCAAGAGAAGGGTGACCAAAATGGTGGTGTGTCTCCATCAAATGACCTATGAGGTGAAGTTGAAAGTCCAAAATATGTATATCCTGGAGGAGAGGACATGCAGGGGATGATCAAACCTTCAGGTACTTGAAAGGTTTTAATGATGAACAATAAATGACAAACATTTTCCACTGGAAAGAAATCAGTAGAACTAGGTGTGATGAAATGAAACTCCAGGGAGGATGGCTCGGAACCAATGTCAGGAAATATTTCTTGCAACGTAATTCATGCGTGGCAAATATAGATCACTGGTCAATACATCTTAACATAGAAAATCTTTATTGTAGATACAGTCACATCAGTGGTATACATAAATAAAGAAAGTTGTGGATAATGCTGTAGGAACAAAGACAGTGACATGGCCATGTTTTGCATCAGGGCTTTGTCAAGGGGACCAGACACTGTGCACATCTATAAACAAAAAATATATAATGTATATTATTCAGCAGGATAGTGAGCACCAACTTTATCAGAAATAAACTTTTAAACAACTTAGGGGGTTATTTTGTAAGCCTTTTGCATGAGAAAAGGGACTTTTCACACGGAAAAAATCCCCTTTTCGCGTGCAATAGCTTGCTAGGGGTGGAGTCAGGGACAGAAGGGGAGGAGTCGGGGCGGACGTCACGGTATCTTCGCTGGTGACGATAAGGTAAGCCACACTATCGCCACCACTAGCGCGCCCAATAGCGCCACCTTTCACGGTGTTGCTATTGGGTGCGAAAGCCGGCAGCGATAACACCACGGTGGTGGATCACTGCCGGCTTTCGCAGGCCCGCCCACCCCTTCGCCCCCCTGCCCCCCATTACCACTGGATTCTCCATTCTCTGTGAGAATGGAAAATCCAGGCCTTAGAGAGGAAGAGCAGAGCAAGTGGGAGAGGGAGAAAAGACAATGGGGGAAGAGAAAAAAGAAAAAAATGACACTTGAAACAACAAAGCAGATAGATGAAATATCAATTGAATTAGATTAATTTTTTATTTCTTATTTAGATGAACCAAAAGAATAGGGGTGGAGATGAAAGGGAGAGGGGGAGGGGGGAGGGGGAGGAGGGAAGGAGAAGGGGAGGGAAAGGGAAGTGAAAGGGGGAAGAGAGAATGGGGACGTCACGTGCTCCTCGCAAAGGAGTTCAGAAATGGCGTCCTGACTCCCTGCTGTACCACCAGGGAGTTTTGGTAAGTCTTGGGGGGGGGGGGGGGATTAAGGAGGGTGAGGGGTTTTAAATTTTTATTTGCACGTATGGACATAGACTCAACTTATGGAATTCTCCATATGTCCATATTGACCGCAAATGGGACCCCCTTTCGACTTATGGACTTATGAACATAAACTTTTGCTCTGCACATCCCTAGTAGCCACAGCCAATAAGAAGCCTCAGGAAGGGAGCAGGTCACTTCCTGTACCTGTCTCTTTAAATTCTAAGACATAGCCGCCCGCGCGGCCCTAGTGAACATCAGGGGGCGGAGCTTAGCCGCGCGGGGAAGAACGCCGCGGCCATCTTGAAGCAGCAGCGGCAGCAGCCGCAGAGGGAACTTCAAAGCTCTGCCTCATGCCGCCGCTTAGTTCGGGCCCCGGAGCACCTGGTAGGTCCCAGTCGCGGCTTGCCGCGGCCGGCAATCGTAACACTGTCTAGTTCTTCCATTTGAGTCGGAGACCTGTAAACCACTCCAATAAAAATGGATGCACATTCTTTTTTTAGGACAGCACATAATGCTTCCTCCCCTCCCCACATTCCTTGCAGTTCAGTAGCTTGGATATTATTTTTGACATGAAGAGCTACTCCTCCCCCTTTTCTGTGCTCTCTGTCCTTCCTTAACAAGTTATAGCCCGGGATGGCCATATCCCAATCATGAGAATCTGAGAACAATGTCTCCATAATTGCAACATTGTCCAAGTTCACCTCCACCATTAGGGCCTGCAGGTCAGAGATTTTATTTCCCAAACTTCAAGCATTTGTAGTCATAGCTTTCCAATTTTTCTCCCTTGATTTGTAGCAATTCCTAGGCACCTTTTCTGCTTTTTTAGGCTGATTGATTTTGTTATTTTCTCCTTCCTTGTCCTGTATTGCTTGGGGATGACATGCCAATTTCATTGGCCATGTCCTGCCACTCCCATTCTTTAGTTTAAATGTCTTATAATATATGATCTGAATTTTTAACTTAGCATCCTCCTTCCTACTATGGAAAAATGTAGATCATCCTTACCATATAGACTTATACTGCTCCATGCATGACCCCATCCTCCAATGTATCCAAAGCCACTTTCTGTACACCAGGTTTTGAGCCAGAAATTGAAATTATCTATGTGTCATAGCTTCTCATTTCCCTTTCCATGAACAGGTAATACTTCTGAAAAGCAAAATATTTTTGCAGTTTGTCTTATCATCTTGCCTAGATTTTGGAAATCTTTATGTACTACCTGGATACCATTTCTATTGAGGGCACTGGTCCCCCAAATGGATGATAACACTGATATCAAAGTTCCTACTTTCATCTTCAATGACTTGGACTATCTGGTTTGCATTTCTACTTGCTGAGGATCCTGGAAGGCATTTAACTGTTGTGTCACCATCAAAAAGTGCTCCCAAATTGGTTCCTCTGATGACTGAGTCTCCCAGGAGAAGCAGCTTTCTTTTATGAGATTTGATTCTGTTGAAGGGCTTCTGGATGCATTGGGTGACACCACTTTTAGAAATCACTTCAAAATCTATTGCTGAGGTTTCTTCATTCTCCAATGCAGAAAATTCATTTTGTAGGGATAACTTTGGGGAGAGTGTGCATCTCTTCATCACAGGCTTTATTGTGCCAGAGCCCACTGTTTTCCCCTTGCTCCTGGGTTTTTGAATCCTGGATGTCCAACATCTCTGTGAAAGTGGGAGTTGCTGCACAGGATGCTGTAAAGTTGGGGGAGGTGGGTGCCTGCTTGTCACATGTCTTGTTCTACCAGAGCCCACTGTAAACCATTTTTTCCTGGGATTCTGTAACCTCTGTGGGAGATGGGAGAGAGATACTGGATTGTTTGAGGAAGGGGAGGTTAATTGAAACCTGAACAATTCCTCCCTTAGATGAAACAGATCCATTTTAATTGCAGACAGCAGAAAGCAATTCTCCAAATGACAGGCCTTGGGACATAAGTACTACAGTTAGTGCATTGAATGAAAGACATTGTTAAATCATCACATATTCCCTAAAATAATATAGATAAGGTAAGGAAAGGTAAAATTTAGGAGCTAGCAAAGATTTTTAGTAGGTATTTGAAGTAAAATCTAAAAGTATTAATGTTATCCAGTAAAGACAGCTATTATAAACTTCTAACTCTTAAGTGACTTAAACCCCCTTCTAACTCAGGAAAATTTCAGGACTGTACTTCAATCACTGATTTTCTCAAACATTGACTATTGCAATGTCCTGTTATTAGGACTTCTGAAAAATGCTTTACATCCACTACAAATATTGCAAAATGCAGCAGCGAGAGTTCTAATCTGCACTAGTAAACATGAACATATAATACCTGTCTTAATCTCTTTACATTGGCTCCCAATTAAATATCGTATAGATTTTAAAATTTTATGCTTAATTCACAAATCAATATATGAGGAAGGGAAGGAATGGTTAAATGCAGCAATTCATTTTTACACCCCACAATGAAACTTATGTTTTTCAAATAAGGGTTTATTATCTGTTCCATCGATTAAAACTGCACACAAGAGTGAGGTGAGAGCAAGAGCCTTTTCAATTGCCGGGCTGAAATTATGGAATATAATTCCATCGTACCTACATTTACAATCTAATTTTAAAACCTTTAAAAAGGAGTTAAAATCATGGCTGTTTATACATGCATATCACAAAGCAGAAAAAAATAATTGATAGGCATTGAATGTTATTCTTATTTTTCTTTTTCTTTTATTATCATTTTATATTTAAAATGTATTTATGATTTTATTTTATATTCTTTTATGATCTATTTTAAATCTGACAATTAGAATAGATTAATCTTTATTATTTTATGATTTTATGTTAAACATATTTAATTGGCTATTATTTGTACTCTTATTTATTATTGTAAACCATTGTGATGGAATCCCGAATGACGGTATATAAAAACCTGTAAGTAAATAAATAAATAAATAAATAAATAATTATTAATAGGTAGAATAAGAAAACCAATTATTACAATCCATGACTGTTAAGGTTATTACCACATCTGTAAGAAATTAATATGTAATGGGAGATGAAGTAATTGAAGCTAATTATCTGGGAGTTTTTTACTCAACGCACAATTAAACTCTGGAATTTGTTGCCAGAGGATGTGGTTAGTGCAGTTAGTATAGCTGTGTTTAAAAAAGGATTGGATAAGTTCTTGGAGGAGAAGTCCATTACCTGCTATTAAGTTCACTTAGAGAATAGCCACTGCCATTAGCAATGGTAACATGGAATAGACTTAGTTTTTGGGTACTTGCCAGGTTCTTATGGCCTGGATTGGCCACTGTTGGAAACAGGATGCTGGGCTTGATGGACCCTTGGTCTGACCCAGTATGGCATTTTCTTATGTTCTTATGTTCTTATGGAGTAGGGGCCGTGCTGAGTTAATTTTCCACTACGCATACGCTCCACCCCTGCGTTCTTTTCTCGATGCTTTTCACCTGCAGAATGCAACTACGGCATCGGGGATAACGAACTGTTGGCCATCAAATTGGCCTTTGAGGAATGGTGACCTTGGCTTGAAGGGGCACAACACCAGATTACCGTATGTTCGGATCATAATAATCTCAAGTATCTACACCATGCCCAGCATTTAAACCACTGCCAGGCCCGCTGGTCTCTCTTTTTTATGAGATTCAATTTCATACTACGTTACCACCCAGCCAATAAGAATAGTCATGCAGATGCTCTCTCTTGCTCATTCATTACTGAGGATTTGCCTGATACCCCATGACACATTATTGACCCTGCAAAGGTTATTCTGTCAGTCACCTTTCCAGTGCCTCCGGGTAAGACAGTGGTCCCTCGCCCACTGCGGCAAAAGGTTCTGTAATGGGCCCACAACTCTTTGACCTCCGGACACCTGGGCCAGTCCAGGACTCTCTCCACTCTGCAATGGTACTACTGGTGGCCTACGATTCAAAAGGATACCCAAGCGTATGTTGAGTCCTGTCCCACATGCCCCTGACTTAAGCCTCCTGCAGGGAGACCATGGGGACTTCTTCAGCTCCATTCCAAGCGAACCCTGGACCCATATCACCACAGATTTTATTGTGGATTTGCCTGTCTCCAATGGAAATAACACCAAATGGGTCACCATCGATTCCTTCTCTAAGATGGTGCATTTTGTGGCCCTACCTGGTCTCCCAACAGCAGCTCAGCTGGACAAGCTGTTCTTCAGGCAAGTGTTCCGGCTCCACGGTCTTTCCAAAATTATTCTCTCCGACCAAGGGGTCCAATTCACTTCACACTTCTGGAAATCTCTTTGCAAAAAGTTTATTATTTCCTTGGATTTCACCTCGGCTTACCACCCTCAAGGCAATGGCCAAACCGAGAGGACCAATAGAACCTTAAAGCAATTTTTGCGAGCCTATGTGAATCTGTGGCAGGACGACTGGGCCAAACTCCTTCCTTGGGCGGAGTTCGCGCTGAATTCCCATGTGTCCAGCTCCATCGGTTCATTGCCTTTTCAGCTGGTTTATGGATGACAACCTTTGCCACTGCTTCCATTCCCACTGTCCGTTGCATCTCCAGCAGCACAGGCAACTACCCAAGAACTACATCAACTGTGGAAAAATACCCAACAGCTGCTCGAACAGGCTGCCCAGAGATCAAAAAAGGCTTTCCACACCCATCATCGCACAGCACACCAGTTTCAACCAGAAGATAAGGTATGGCTCAGCACCAAATTTATTCGCCTCAAGTTGCCCTCTGCTTGATTTGCTCCTAGATATATTGGACCCTTTCCGGTGCTACGTCATCTGGGTCCCGTTACCTATCGACTACAATTGCCACCATTGCTCAAGATTCACAATGCCTTTCACATTTCTCTACTCAAGCCTCTGATTCTCTCTGGATTTTCCAAGAAGCCGCCAAACCCTGTCCTGCTGTCTTCAGAAGCTGATGTCACGTACCAAGTTCGGTCTAGGACATCAAGAAACATGGAAGAAAATGGGAATACCTCCTGTCGGGGGGGGCTTTGGTCCTGGGGAGAACAGCTGGGAACTCAAGGCCAATATCCTGGACAAGGATCTTCTTTGGCAGTTCCATGCCCAAACCCAAACCACCAGGGAGGGGCCTTAAGAGGGGAGGTACTGTTATGCCTGACGGTCGCAGATGGCAACGACTGCATGTACTTACTTCTTGCACCGCTCTCCTGTCCTCCCCAGGACTCTGCATGGTGGCATGGATGCCGTCACCACCCACAACAACTTCAGGCCTTCCTAGGTGCCCATGTCACCTGCCCCGCTTTTGAAGCCTCTTCAGCAGGAACCTCGGGGGTGTCCCTGTTTGATTATGTCATCGGACTTCTGTATTTAAGCTCCACCTTTGCCCCAACTAACCGACTTGACAACAAGTTCCGTACATGTCTACAACTCCTGCCTTCACGTTCCTGAGACTATGCTACTAGCCCTTGCTCCTGGACCCTGTCTGGCATCCGCTCCTCGGGGGTCAGTGTGTGCTCCTACAGGGACTTGCTCTCCTGGCCTACCCTGCTCCTCGGGCTGGCTCTGTGCCTCCTGGGTCCTATTCTGCAAGGCCTTCTACTTCTTGTATCTTTCGCTGGAACACCGCGGCAACCTGTGAGTTCCACGACAGGGCTTCCCCGCTCCTCAGGATTGTGCCTGTGTCCTACATGAGACTGTCTCCGCCTCCCCGCTCCTCGGGCTGCACCTACAAGGGTCAAGAGACTCTCAGAGCTTCCCCCACTCCTCGGGGTTGTGCTCTCATATATCACTGTGACTGTCAGCTGCCCCCGCTCCTTGGGGTCGCGTCTACACTAGACTGTTGGCATTCCACCACTCTCCGGGAGACTGCCTACATCAGCAGCAGAGATCTGACTCGGGCTTCCCTGCTCTGCGGGTTGGCCTGCGTCACTACATCAATACCCTCTACGCTACAGCACTCTGCCCCTCGGGGCTGCTCTTCCTGAGAACCTCCTGCATGGCCAGATTGCTCTGCAGTCTGTCTGGCACCTCTTCCTCCAGGGTCTCAGTCCAGGTACTGCCTCCAGCCTTCCATCCTACTGGGGTAACCTCCTGGTCCCTGGGGACCTCTCCATCACTGTGCCCAGAGCTTCCTGCTGTGCCTATACCTCGCCTCCTGACGATGCGGACCTGTTGGGCTCCTCCCCACAGGTAGCAACAACTCGCATCTCAGGCCAAGGGTCCACACACCCACAAATCATAACAAAAGTAAATCCAGGGTGGGTGGGTAGAGGGGTAGGGAGGGAAGGAATTAATAGTTGAGATTACTAAACAGAACTCAGGTAACCTGGTCAATCTCCCAGCAAGGTCAGCATGTACTAGAAATTCTGCTTCTAATTGGAAACCTCCAGTTCCAGCAACACCCAAGAAGAACAAGTAGAGAAAAAAAGAGCTTTTTTAAAAAAAATTTAATTCAAACAATCACACATACAGATTTCAACAGAGCAGAAAAACCACAATCTCTATTGAAAGAAGCACCAAACCAGCTCACTCAAGAATAAATTCAAATTAACAGTAAGAAAAGCAATATATCTTGGAAAAAATATAGAAGAAAGTTAGATTCATTTATATTTTTAAGCTTAGCTGTTGCAGAACTCAGGTAACCTGGTCAGTCTCCCAGGAAGGACAGCATGTTGAGAAGCCCGGTCCTGTGAAATGAGGTTATGCTATTCTTATGCAATCAATAATGAGCTATACACATGATTTCACATCCAGTTAGATGGGCTATCTGAAATGTCTCGGGGTTTGGTTCGGTATTAAAGAGACATAAAATCTTCGAGGCTTTGCAAAGGCAAATAACATATTGGGCCAAATTTTATAACATGCGTATGGGCATAGATTTGTTCGCGCAACCCGCCGTGAACAAATCTATGCCCGATTTTATAACATGCGCGCGCTACCACGCGTATGTTATAAAATCCAGGGTCGGCACGCAGGGGGGTACACAATTGTGCATTCTACACGTGCCGAGCTGAGCAGCCTGCCTCCGTTCCCTCTAAGGCCGCCCATGGCCCCGCCCCCGGAACGCCCATTTTTTTCAAGCCCCAGGACTTACGTGCGTCCCGGGGCTTGCGCGCACCGCCGAGCCTATGCAAGATAGTCTCGGCACGTGCAGGGGGAGGCAGGGGTAGGTTTTCGGGGGTGGCACGCGTATCTTATGCGCGCAACACTTTGAAAATCTACCCCATTGCTTTGATTCAGGAAACTCACTTGAATAAAACAGAACATCAGAAGTTATGCAAGCAATGGGTGGGGCAGGTATTTTCCTCTCAGGTTGGCAGGAGGAAAGCAGGTGTAGCCATCTTAATAGGATGAAGGGTTCCCTTCCAAGTTTCAAAAAAGATTGAAGATCCAGATAGTAGATTTATACAGGTTTCTGGAAATTTATACGGTAAAATAATCATGATTTGTAATGTTTATGCTACAAATGTATACAACATTCTTTCATGAAATTACTTCATTTGTTAGCTGATTTTACACATGGCCATCTGATTCTAGGGAGGGATTTCAACTGTGTCCATGATATTACCCTAGATTGTTCGTCTATAACACAAATGGGGGGGCTCAGAACTAAGGACATAAAATATGTATTTCAAAGTTTACATCTTGTAGACATATGGAGAGCATTACACCCCCTAGACAGGGAATACAAACATGTCACAGGCTCTTAGTACCTGTTCCAGAATAGATTATTTTTTACTGGGAAGAGAGGACTATGGCAATGTTACAAAGGTAGAAATTTGTCCCCTTACAGTATCAGTCATACGTTAGTGTGGTTTGATATTGATGGGATACAACCTACAGATTTGATCAGACTTTGGAGATTTTCCAAGTACCTTTATATGAGTCAATGCTTTAAGGATTTTTTTATTGAGTAAATGGGAAAAGTATGCAGAAAATAGCAAAGAGCATAAGCAGTCACCAGTTCTTTTTTGGGAAGCAGCCAAGTTGGTTTTGAGAGGAGAGATATTCTCATATGTGGGTGCAGATAGAAAATGCTTAACTAACAAAATTTTGCATCTAAAGGATCGATTAGAAAATCCCAAAAGGCATATGTCGCTATTCCCATCATGGAAAACAAGGCTAACTATATTGCAGTTCAAATGTCATTAAACATGTTACTGCATCAAAAGGTTAAAAAAAATTATAGAAGTAAAACTGTTCCACTATAGTAACAAATAAGGGAAATTCTTGGCAAATGTAATGAAAAATCGGAAAGGACAGAATTATATTGTGGCCACAAAAGAACCTACAGTGAAAGTGGTGAATTCTAGTGAAGAAATTGCTTCTATTTCTCAGAACTTTTATCATTCTCTCTACAAGGCGGAGATGGTAGATGGGGAAGAGGTGAAGCGTTATCTAGCAGAAGTGAGTTTACCCTGACTAAATGAAAACCAGTTGGAGAATTTAAATGCTCCTATACTCATACAAGTTATAGAAAATGGAATATAGCAGTTTAAATTGATGAAAGCTCTGGACTCAGGTGGCTTTACAGCTGAATTTTATAAGATCTTGGGCGACATATTATTGCATTCTTTGGGAGCAGCATACGAAGAACTTGTTAATATGGGAGGTTTTTCCTTCTCTCCTACCAAAACCATTATCACAGTCTTGCCAAAGTTGGTATGCAATCCCATATCCTGAGATTGTACAGGCTGATTTCCCTCATAAATTTAGATGTAAAAATTTTGGAAAAAATATTTGCAGACAGCCTGGCGAAGGTTCTCCTGAAATTGATATGCACAGACCTAGTTGGCTTTGTCAAAGGCAAACATTCAGTTTATAATGTGCGAAGGTGGTGGTATCTATGGAGATTAATAAATGGAGGCAATTACCATCATTGCTTTTGAGCTTTAATGCAGAAAGAGCCTTCAAAGTCAACTGGGCTTTTAAGTTTGAGACATTAAAAAAGTGGGCATTGAGGGGTATTTTCTTCGAGTTATTGAAAATCTTTATAGCAATCCTCTGGCCACAGTTTTATTAAATGGTGCAAAACTGGAGGTGCTTCCCTTGGCTACAAGAACCTGGCAGGGTTGCCCCTTGACACCTAACCTTTTTCTGCTCTACAGAAAATACGAGAGAATGTAAACATCAGTGAGATTCCATTCATGTGCAAAAAGAATATATCTTTCAAATTAGCAGCCTTTGCAGATGACATATTGGTACACATTAGTGATCCAAGATCCTCTAGTCCTGTACTTTTCATGGACGTCTCAGGGTCAGTTGGCATGTTTGAAACTAAATCTAGAGAAGAGAGAAGCCATACCCATGCAAGAAGAAGTGATGGAAATGTGCGGATCAGATTTCCCCATGCAGTGGTCTAGTGAATCTTTTAAATAATTAGGGATCCATTTACAAAAAGATTCCACCAAATTAAAAAATATTAATTATCAATCCTTGTTGAAACATATTAGACATAGGGTACAAACTTGAATGAACTATCTCTTATCGATATCTAGCAGAATTTCCATTTTTTAAATTATATTGTTGCCTAAATGACTATTGAGTACATTTTCAAAAGCTAGTGCGCACCAATACTGGGAGATATGCACATGGCCAGGCCGCATGCGCGTTGCGGGCATTTTCAAAGTCCCCGCACCCATGCGCTTATCTCCTGGTATGCATGGAAAAGCCAGAAAAATAAAAAGGGGCTTACCAGGGGAGGGCCAGGGTGGGGTCAGGCCAGGCCTTGGGTGGGCCAAGACAGCACCATTAGGCACAGGTCCATATTCAGGCGATATCGTGAAATAAACAGTATGTAACATGCGCTAAATGCTGTTTATCATGCAATATCATCATATGGCAGCACTATTGTGCGATATCGCACGTTATTGAACAAGATTTCATCCCCTATAGAAATAAGCTGCTTTGCATTCATTTGCATATATAAAATTTCCCTAATACATATAAAGCAGCTTATGCATAGGCAATCTTATGTTAATGAAATAATGCAGCTGACTTAGAAAAAAGTCAGCCCCATTATTTTTTCCAACTAATGCAGATCTCTGATGGTTCCATGGGAAAATCAAAGGGCCTGAGGACCAAAATATTGTAGCCTCTCCAATCCTGAAAAAAAAAAAACACCTAGTGGGAGGATTCAGGGCACATGATTATAGGCAGGGTTCTAGAAGGAGCCTTGGAGCATGGCACCTAGTGGGAGGATTCAGGGCACATGATTATAGGCAGGGTTCTAGAAGGAGCCTTGGAGCATGGCACCTAGTTGGAGGATTCAGGGCACATGATTATAGGCAGGGTTCTAGAAGGAGCCTTGGAGCATGGCACCTAGTTGGAAGATTCAGGGCACATGATTATAGGCAGGGTTCTAGAAGGAGCCTTGGAGCATGGCACCTAGTGGGAGGATTCAGGGCACATGATTATAGGCAGGGTTCTAGAAGGAGCCTTGGAGCATGGCACCTAGTTGGAGGATTCAGGGCACATGATTATAGGCAGGGTTCTAGAAGGAGCCTTAGAGCATGGCACCTAGTGGGAGGATTCAGGGCACATGATTATAGGCAGGGTTCTAGAAGGAGCCTTGGAGCATGGCACCTAGTGGGCGGATTCAGGGTACATGATTATAGGCAGGGTTCTAGAAGGAGCCTTGGAGCATGGCACCTAGTTGGAGGATTCAGGGCACATGATTATAGGCAGGGTTCTAGAAGGAGCCTTAGAGCATGGCACCTAGTGGGAGGATTCAGGGCACATGATTATAGGCAGGGTTCTAGAAGGAGCCTTGGAGCATGGCACCTAGTGGGAGGATTCAGGGTACATGATTATAGGCAGGGTTCTAGAAGGAGCCTTGGAGCATGGCACCTAGTGGGAGGATTCAGGGCACATGATTATAGGCAGGGTTCTAGAAGGAGCCTTAGAGCATGGCACCTAGTGGGAGGATTCAGGGCACATGATTATAGGCAGGGTTATAGAAGGAGCCTTGGAGCATGGCACCTAGTGGGAGGATTCAGGGTACATGATTATAGGCAGGGTTCTAGAAGGAGCCTTGGAGCATGGCACCTAGTTGGAGGATTCAGGGCACATGATTATAGGCAGGGTTCTAGAAGGAGCCTTAGAGCATGGCACCTAGTGGGAGGATTCAGGGCACATGATTATAGGCAGGGTTCTAGAAGGAGCCTTGGAGCATGGCACCTAGTTGGAGGATTCAGGGCACATGATTATAGGCAAGGTTCTAGAAGGAGCCTTGGAGCATGGCACCTAGTGGGAGGATTCAGGGTACATGATTATAGGCAGGGTTCTAGAAGGAGCCTTGGAGCATGGCACCTAGTGGGCGGATTCAGGGTACATGATTATAGGCAGGGTTCTAGAAGGAGCCTTGGAGCATGGCACCTAGTTGGAGGATTCAGGGCACATGATTATAGGCAGGGTTCTAGAAGGAGCCTTAGAGCATGGCACCTAGTGGGAGGATTCAGGGCACATGATTATAGGCAGGGTTCTAGAAGGAGCCTTGGAGCATGGCACCTAGTGCGGAGGATTAGGGCACATGATTATAGGCAGGGTTCTAGAAGGAGCCTTGGAGCATGGCACCTAGTGGAGGATCAGGGTACCATGATTATAGGCAGGGTTCTAGAAGGAGCCTTGGAGCATGGCACCTAGTGGAGGATTCAGGGCACATGATTATAGGCAGGGTTCTAGAAGGAGCCTTAGAGCATGGCACCTAGTGCGGAGGATTCAGGGCACCATGATTATAGGCAGGGTTATAGAAGGGAGCCTTGGCGCATGGCACCTAGTGGGAGGATTCAGGGTACATGATTATAGGCAGGGTTCTAGAAGGAGCCTTGGAGCATGGCACCTAGTGGGAGGATTCAGGTTACATGATTATAGGCAGGGTTCTAGAAGGAGCCTTGGAGCATGGCACCTGGCCTAGGATGGGATTCGGGGGGGGGGGGGAAGGGGGATATAAAATAAGGGATTAATTCACTGTTAGTTGTGAAGGAAAGCTCATGGTGCGAGATCCCAGTTCTAGTTCCCAATGAGCCAGAAGCACAAAGGTGCAGGAATAAACTGTGTGGTCAAACCAAAAGAATAAACAAAAACATTTAACAGAGTCTCAAATATTTTGAAAAGATAGCTACTGGCTTCTCGTATATGGTAGAATACACAGCAACCCACTGTAGTGTCATTTACTTCAGTGGCGTTGCTCCAACCTGAGGCCATCTCCATAGCATGCAACAAATTGCTGACATCTTTAAACTGCTGAAAGCTGTGATGCATTACTGTATACGGTGATGAAGAGACTTTTATAGACCACCATATCACTCGGCCCACCCAGTAAGCATTCAGATAGGAGGGTCTGGATGAAAACCTGTATATTTCACAGCCGGTAGCGTCTTACTTGGGCAGTAAACAAAAACCTACTCTAGGTAGGAAGTTCGCAAACCAGTTTTTAACCTTTTCTTCAGGTCCTCACTGCCCAGTTCGGTCTCACTGCCTGGAATTGAGTGTTCCTATCAACAGAGTGTCAGGCACTATCATTTTCCCTACAGGCTGTTGTTCCATTTTCCTTTCATTTTTCATTCAGAAAATCGCGAATCAAAGGTGAATGATCCATTCAGTGCCAACTCTTGAAATAAAAAAAATGCTACTCATTGCCCATTTCTATTTAGAATACAACCACGAGTTTAGTGAACAGAAGCAACTCTGTTTTATACGGCTCCTGAACGAATAATAAAAATGGATCATAACTGCTGCTGTGTAGGCTTTCAACAAATTTTAACAGGAACAGTATATCGTTGCATGGTACATATACATTTTCCTCTTTGTATATTAAATGAATAATGATTATGAGAATTTTTTATGGAGAAAACAGAATAAAAATGTTTACGGATTTAGAATCCCCAGAGCCCTCTCTGATCTAAGCTAGGGTATTTTCCCAGCAGAGCTTGGGGAGACCTCTTAAGTTGTGAGTTTTTTTGGGAGTGTGGAGGGTGGGAAGGAAGATGCAGTTATCTCCTCCTGGACAAGTCAGTTGAGTGAGCTTTGCATGGTACCCCTATTTATCATTAAGCCTATCCCTGTTTTTCTCGCAATGGCTTTAAATGGAGTCGAGAGGCAGGATAGAATTACCCCTATAATGGAAGAGCTGCATCTTAGCATGGGGAGAGCCTTTCACTGGAGGGCTGTCCTGTATCCTCCTTGATTCCCGATTGCTGAATATTTTATCTTGCTATTTCTGCCAAAACGCAAATGGCATGGCTCATCAGACTTGTAGATTTCAACTCAACTGTCAGGAAGTGTTTCTCTCTGTAACAGAAGAAACTTAAATCTAGCTGTTCATAGGTGGTATTAATCGTGGCCTTTGCTGTGCACATGATAAGAGATTATTGTCCTTTGAAGAGGATATTTTCTCTAGAGCATCTTCCTTCTGAAATAATACAATACAGCAAAGTCTATTACCTAAAAAGTTATTTTTTATTGAGATGGTCAGTGCTGAAAATGAAACTGGGTGAATTGGCTTACTGAGTTTTTTCTTTCTTTCTTCATTTTTTTTTTTTTTTTTTTTGCATACACAGCGAGGATAACTACACATCAGATTTATGAGCACTGCAAACTGGTTACCATGACAACCGCTCTTGCCTTTCTACACCAAATAACCTTGTCATGTGAGCGTTTATCACAAGCACATCAAGTGCTGGATTGCGCTGTATGCTCTTTGCCTAAACAGCAGGATTTTTTTTTAGCATAATAATTTGTAATGGGCTCTTATTCCAAGCGTCAGAGTTAATCAACCTTTTTAGCTGAAATTAACCTGACTGAATTCAAGTATAGTCATTCAGGATTTCATTCTTTACTATAGAACAATTTGCAGTAAAGCATATTAGTCTTCCTAAAAACAAACCATTCTTTCTCGTATATCAGGCTGTAAACCCACGTATCAAACGCAGAAATGCAATTTGCTCTGATGAACTTATCCAAGCATAACAAATGACATCTGCTTTTCAACTAACAAACCATTTATAAGAAATAGTCATGAAAACTTCCAATAATATATGTATATATAAAATGTATTTATTTGTTTGTGTGTCCCCCACAATATAGGAGACTACAGTGGCACAAGTAAGATTAACAGTCAGTAATGATGGCAACCAAGGGGGACTTGACATTAGGAATAGGGTAGGGGATGGGGAGGTGATGTGGGAAGACTCTGCTAAGAGTATTAAGCAGGAAGGTTTCTGCTTGTAGTGTTTAGGAAAGCTTGGCTGTTGAGCTTTTCATTTTTTGCAAAAGGTAAGAGAGCAATTTCCATCTCTAACTTTGGTGGAAGATTATGCCATATTTTAGGTGTGAAGCAGCTGAAGGCATGAAGCCTTGTTCATGCCAGTTTAGCAATTTCCTGCAGCAGGGAGGACATTGGACAGGAAGGTCAGTTGGAAGGATCAATATGACCTAGTACAGATATAGGTGATCAGCAGCTGAGACAGATATAGACACCAGTTGGTATATACATTTGTAGATGACGCAAAGTGATTTCAATTTTTCCCAACTTTCAATTGTGAGCCAATGTCGTTTTTTCAAAAGTGGCTCCAGATGGTCAGAGGATTTGGTTCCTACCAGAAATCTTGCACCATGTTCTGTAGAAGCTGGAAGTGTTTATGGTTTAGTTGCAAGATTCCATGGAATAAGGAATTTCAGTAGTCAATATGATTGATAATCAAAGAGTGTTTGATATGATAGAAATCTATAAAATCATGAGAGAACTAGAACAGGTAAATGTGAATTTGTTATTTGCTTTCAGATAAATCAAGGACTAGGGAGCACTCCAAGAAGTTAGCAAGCAGTACATTTAAAACAAATTGGAGAAAAAATATTTTTCACTCAAAGCACAATTAAGCTCTGAAATTTATTGCCAGAGGACATGGTTAAGACAGCTGGTGTAGCTGGGCTTAAAAATGTTTTGGACAAGTTTCTGGAGGAGACGTCCATAAACTGCTATTAATCAAATTGTCTTAGGAAATAGCCACTGCTTATTACTGGCATTAGTAGCATGGGATTTATTTACTGTTTGGGTGTTTGCCAGGCACTTGTATCCTGGATTGGCCACTATTGGAAACAGGATGCTAGGCTTGATGGACCCTTTCTTTGAACCAGTATGGCAACTTCTTATGTTCTTATAGCTAAATAATGCTTCTTGAATGAATTGTGCATTTGACAAATTTGTCACAAATGTTAAAGGAAAAGGGGTGTAGCGTCCATAGTACACAGGCACCCCCAACCTTAGATGCTATCACATATCCCCCCCACCCCAGTTCCTGCCTCCTGGCTTCCTCTGTGAACCCCCAAGTCCCATTCTCCTTTTGCCCCTAACTGGCACCTGTATGTGGTTGCTCTTCAGTTCAAATCTGGGTGCCTCCTCCCTCCTGCAGCCCCACAGTGGAAAATACCCTGTTTGAACTGAGAGGTCCTGTATCTAGGGAGACCTGCATGGTTCAAATGTCTGCTTTTAGAACTGTGTGGCCCTGCTCATTTCTAACAGCAGATGCACAGCCCGCAGTTCAAATAGGAAATGTTTGAATATTTAAGCTGCAGATTGACAGGCTTAGAGATGCTGGTTAAGAACATAAGAACATGCCATACTGGGTCAGACCAAGGGTCCATCAAGCCCAGCATCCTGTTTCCAACAGTGGCCAATCCAGGCCATAAGAACCTGGCAAGTACCCAAAAACTAAGTCTATTCCATGTTACTGTTGCTAGTAATAGCAGTGGCTGTTTTCTAAGTCAACTTAATTAATAGCAGGTAATGGACTTCTCCTCCAAGAACTTATCCAATCCTTTTTTAAACACAGCTATACTAACTGCACTAACCACATCCTCTGGCAACAAATTCCAGAGCTTAATTGTGTTTTGAGTGAAAAATAACTTTTTCCGATTAGTTTTAAACGTGCCCCATGCTAACTTCATGGAGTGCCCCCTAGTCTTTCTATTATCTGAAAGAGTAAATGACCGATTCACATCTACCTGTTCTAGACCTCTCATGATTTTAAACAGGTTGGGGCAGAAGAAGAGAAGGGACACTGCAGGGGAAGAATGGGATTGAGGGGGGAGAGCAGGGGAAAGCAGGATGCAGGGACTGGTGGTTGGGGGGGGGGGCAACACAAGATGAATGGGAATCTGGGATTGGGAGATAGTATGGCAGAAAAATGGGAGACAAGGACTGAGGGGGATATCAGGAGGAAAATGGGATGTGGGGATGGGGTGAGAGAATGGGAAGAATGGGATTTGTGGCCTGGGGGTGCTCATGGGAAGAATGGCATTTTGGGACAGGGACAACATGTACTGGGGTGGAGGGCAGGGGAAGAACAGGGACATAGGGACTTGTGTATTGGGGGCAGGGTTAAGTGATGAAACTCTAATAGAATTGGGGATAAAGCAGGAACTTGAGAATGGTGGAGAGACTGGACTTTGGGAGGCAGTTGGCACTTGGCAACGGGGTAGTTACTAGTGGGGGGTATTGGATTGGCAGGTGGGGAGAGAATGAGTAAGGGCGTTAGACGGGGGTAAGAGAAAGGAGCTAAAGAGAGGAAGAAGTGAGAGGTTATGTGAATGGCCTGGAGAGAGGATGAAAGGCATTAGAAAAGGATTGGGGGCTGCATGGAGGGGTGTGAGGAAAGGATTGGATCTGTAAAGGGGGGTGATGGTAGGAATAGGGTTGGGGAAGTTGTGAAAAAAAGAGTAATATGAAGCCAATAGGGGAGCTGGAGGCCAGGGAAGGAATGCATGACAGGGAAGGAGAAAGGACTGGTGAGAGGAGAGAGCACAGGAAGGTAGATGAGGATCAGGTGAGTAAAGAGGATGATGGAAAAGGGGGATTAGGGAATGGGTGAAAGACAAAGGAGAGGAGTGAGAGATGGGGAATGGGAGAGTTAGAGGGGGGTTGGGGAAGAAGATGGAAAACTGGTAGATAGGTGGGAGGTAAAAAGAGGGAGACTGAGGACTGGAGGGTTAAAGAGGGAAGAAGAGAAGGGAAATTGAATTATTAGTGGCTAGAAGACAAAGGAAGAGAGAAATGGAGAAAAAGACCTGAAGGATCAATGTCTGAGACAGATATAGGGCATGAAGGGAAGAAGACAGGAGGAGAGAACAAATGGAAAGTGGAATGAGAAGACTGACCAGCTCAGTCACAAAAATAAAATGCCCAGACAACAAAGGCAGACAAGATTTTATTTTCAGAGGTTTTTTTTTTTAAATAATTTTATTTTTATTAGAGTTTAAAAAATATTACATTTAAACAAAATAAAGAATATCATGTGAATTACCAATTCTAATTAAAAAAAAAAAAGATGAAATCAGAATACAAAATATCCTTCATACATTCATGATACAGTCCTCATCAAATTAGAGGGAAGATTATTCCAAGTAAATAAAAATAAGTAAAAAAATTAAACAAAATAGAGACACTAATTTTAATCCAGCCTAGATTGCAATTAACCAGACAAAAACACTATGTCAGTGTGAGACTTATCCACAGTAAATGCTTATAAGTGTAAAGGATCCTAAAAAAAACAATGTATTCTTCTGAAACGTATCTAAGCATTTACATGGAAAATTTAAAAAGAAAGAAGCCTCTAGAGTCTAGAGCTATGACTTGGGACCTCAAATGAAGAGAAATTGTTTCCTCTGAGCTTGGGTCACTTTAGACACATTAGGAAAAATAGAGATTTTTTGCCCACAAAATAAAAAATCCTTATTATTGAAATATTTCTGCAAGACAACATTTTTTTCAATTTCTAAAACACGAGAAACTAATAATGTTGCTCTTACTGGAATATTATCGATAGAAGATTTTAAAAAATCTGTTAGATTAGAACTAGAAGGAATTAGGGTGTCTATCATTCCTTCATCAATCACCAACTCTCTCTTAAATCCAGAAACATACTGAATTTTAGATAATACAATTTCTCTATCAGATGGAAAACTTAGAATCTCTCTTTGGTATTTCTTAAATAATTCCATAGGTGACAATAAGTGTGATACAGGAAAATTCAATAAACACAGATTTTTTGAACGACTAATATTCTCTAACTTCTCATATTGACCATGCAAATATAAACTATCTTTAACATGAGCATTATTCAAAGCTTGAATTGATGAACTTGGGACCCATAGTGCCAACCATTGATTCCAAGGATGTTGCTCTTCCCTCAAATTCACTCCATTTTTAACTTAGTTTCATTAGAGAATTTATCATGTTGATTCAAAGATTTAGTAAGAGTCTTGTCCATTTTGGAGATTAAACTCCACACGTCCACAATTGTAACATCTGTGGGGTCTCTTTCATTATTAGGATCCTGATCAAAAGTTAAAGGGTTAGTTACACTCTCTGCTCTCTTGGGGACTACATCTGCAGATGCAGATGTGGAATCCCCAATACTAATCCTTCCAGAATCCAAATTATCTACAGCTGGTCTAATTGAAGCCAAAGATGTTAAAGGCTCAAGTGGCAACCCGGAAGGTTGTACTGGTGGCTGGTTCTGTCCAGGGGTAAGAGATGCTTCAGAACACTGAGAGGAATCAGATGTAACGTTGTCTGCAGAGCCCACCGCCCTATAGAAATGCATATCAATAGGACCAAAGATTTTATTTTTACTGTTAGCTGGAGAGGAAGCCACAATTTTTACCTTTCGTTTCCTCCTCATCAACGAGAAATCAAGGGAAATCCAGAAATCAAATTCTCGAAAAGGGGTGTGCCCCCTTGGCGCATGGCTTCGGCAGCATGCCGGCGGCTGTGTGCCACAAGGCCTGATCTTATGTAGGCAGGTAAGTGCCAGCTGATGATGTCACTCACTGTGGGGGAGGGACAGGTGTCTCAGGCAGTCAGATGCAGCCCTCCGGTCACCAATGGACTTCTTACTCTCACTCTCCTGCCTTTATTTTCAGTTTTCATAGAGTGGAATATCTCAGGTTTAGGAATGTGATTTTCTTATATCTTTGCATTTTGCTCAGTTCAGAAGAAAATGCATTTCTGTTTCTTTTTCTCTGCATGCAGAGTTGGGCTTCTTGGGGCTTCCATTTCATTTTTTGGCTGCATTTTTCTGTTTTTAATTTGTGGTCCCTTATTTTGTATTAGATAAGGGTCAGTTTGTGTTCTGTGTGAGAGACTATAGTGATGGAATCTGCTAGTATGTAATGTCTGACATTTCTGTTTTTCCAGAAGGAGACGTATTGGTGTTCTAGAGCCTTTAGTAATATTGTCAGTGCTACCTCTTCCCAGACACATTTGCTGTTGTTTGTTATGGTTTGGCAGTGTTCCATATAGCTTCTAAGTGTATTTTTTTGAAAGGTTTTGTGTTACTTCAAAAAATTGCTGGCATTGAAAGGTGTTTGTGTGGCTGTTACTGAGGTGACAGATTTTTATTTATTTATTTATTTATTTATTATGGTGAATTGATGCAGTCTTGTCTCTTGGAAAGTGTATCCCTTTTGGGTACCTTAGCAGGGGCAGTGGTCGTAGGGGATCATCTCATCCCATCCCATCCCTTGCCTCAAGCAGCAGATGGCCATGAGCTGTTTCTGACTGCCGGCACTAGTTACCAATAAAGTAAAGATCTTCTCCTTCTCTAGGCTACCAACACTCTGAACTACAGTACCTCCCACAGCCTGACATCATCAACATTAAAGGCTGGTTCAATGCGAAGGAGACATTTTGGGCCTGGTCTTTATTGATGATGTCAAGCTGGGGAGGCAGCTCAGAGGGTTCGTCACATGGCAGCAGAAATTTTCTGATGCAACACTAACTTCAGCATTCAGTGACTCTCGCCCCTGCAAAGGAACACCTCACTACAGATGAAAAGTTGAGATGTGAACGTCTATCAAGTGCTGGTGGTCATACAGAATCTTTGGTTGAAAGGGTGAACAAGATACATAAAATCATTTTCTAGGAGATCGGTTATAGAGCATCAAGTACTTGAGATTGAGTACATTAAAGGTTTTTGTTAGTTTAAACTCTTCTCCATGCTGTCTCATATAAAAACTAATCTAGAATTTTAAAAGTGATTCCAATTTACAGTT
Organism: Rhinatrema bivittatum; assembly: GCF_901001135.1. NCBI lineage: Eukaryota > Metazoa > Chordata > Amphibia > Gymnophiona > Rhinatrematidae > Rhinatrema > Rhinatrema bivittatum. The sequence goes on along the minus strand of NC_042615.1, from coordinate 791,114,433 downwards.
AAGATAACATAACATAAGATATTGTAACACAGAAGGTATATCTTGTTTCCTAAACACAATTAATCTCAAAACCTAAGGAAACACAACTAATTTATTTCACACTGTATATTTATTAGTACAAATTTTTTTTTTATAAACATCAAATTGTTCTTACTCAGATAACTCTTTACACCACTTAAAATACATGCAAAAGACATCTATATAATACCAAACCTTCATCATTCACAACACTCATACCATACACACTGGGGCAGATTTCAAAGGATTAAGTGCATAAATCCAGGAGGATTTACGCGCGTAGAGGGGGGTTACGCGCGCCGTGCCTATTTCCAAAAGGCCAGGCAGCGTGCGTAAAGCCCCGGGATGCGTGTAAGTCCTGGGGCTTGAAAAAATGGGCGGTCCAGGGGCGGGGGCTTGGCCAGAGGCCTCTGCAAGGCCGTTGGGCCGGGGGATTGGGTGCTGGCAGTCGGTCGGCAGGCGTAACTTGTGAGATAAAGGTATGTTTGTTTTTTTTTCAGGCTGGGGGCGGGACAGGTAGGGGAAGGGAGGGGAAGGTGGGGGGGGGGGGAATGGGGAAAGCCAGTTGGACTCCCCGAGGGCTCGGCGTGCGCTGTAAATTTGTATGTTTCAAAAATTCTCAGAGGAAACCTGATTCAGGTGAAACAAAGAGGATCCTGTTTTGTTGGCTTTTTATGATGATAATTGTAGTGTGTATGGTAAGAGTGGTGTGAATGATGAAGGTTTGGTATTAAATACATGTCTTTTGCATGTATTTTAAGTGGTGTTAAGAGTTATTTGAGTAAGAACAATTTTTGATGTTTATAAAAAACATTTTTGTACTAATAAATATACAGTGTGAAATAAATTAGCTGTGTTTCCTTAGATAACATAAGATATGCCATATTGGGTCAGACCAAGGGCCCATCAAGCCCAGTATCCTGCCTCCAACAGTTTCTAATCCAAGTCATAAGTTTCTGGCAAGTACCCAAATATTACATAGATCCCATGTTACTAATGCCAGCAACAAGCAGTAGCTCTTCCCTATTGATTAATAGCAGTTTATGGACCTCTCCTCCAGGAACTTACACAAATTCTTTTTTAAACCCAGCTACATAATAGCATATAGCCCCATCATCTGGCAATTAACTCCAGAGCTTAACTGTGCATTGAGTGATAAAGAATTTTCACTGATTTCTTTTAAGTGAGCTATTTGCTAACTTATTAGAGTGCCCCCTAGTCCTTATATTATCCAAAAGCGTAAATAACCAATTCACATCTACTCATTCAAGACCTCTCATGATTTTGTAGACCCCTATCTTATCCTCCCTCAGCCGTCTCTTCTCCAAGCTGAACAGTCCTAACCTCTTTAGCCTTTCCTCATAGGGGAGCCATTCCATAGCCTTTATTGTTTTGGTCACTCTTCTCTGTACCTTCTCAAGTGCAACTATATCTTTTTTAGATGCAGTGACCAGAATTGTACACAAGCAGACTATGATGCATTAAAGGAGGACCTTGCAAGACTGGAAGATTGGGCATCCAAATGGCAGATGAAATTTAATGTGGACAAGTGCAAGGTGTTGCATATAGGGAAAAATAACCCTTGCTGTAGTTATACAATGTTAGGTTCCATATTAGGAGCTACCACCCAGGAAAAAGATCTAGGCATCATAGTGGATAATACTTTAAAATCGTCGGCTCAGTGTGCTGCAGCAGTCAAAAAAGCAAACAGAATGTTAGGAATTATTAGGAAGGGAATGGTTAATAAAATGGAAAATGTCATAATGCCTCTATATCGCTCCATGCTGAGACCACACCTTGAATACTGTGTACAATTCTGGTCGCCACATCTCAAAAAAGATATAGTTGTGATGGAGAAGGTACAGAGAAGGGCAACCAAAATGATAAAGGGGATGGAACAGCTCTCCTATGAGGAAAGGCTGAAGAGGTTAGGGCTGTTCAGCTTGGAGAAGAGACGGCTGAGGGGGGATTTGATAGAGGTCTTTAAGATCATGAGAGGTCTTGAACGAATAGATGTGACTCGGTTATTTACACTTTCGAATAATAGAAGGACTAGGGGGCATTCCATGAAGTTAGCAAGTAGCACATTTAAGACTAATCAGAGAAAATTCTTTTTCACTCAACGCACAATAAAGCTCTAGAATTTGTTGCCAGAGGATGTGGTTAGTGCAGTTAGTGTAGCTGGGTTCAAAAAAGGTTTGGATAAGTTATTGGAGGAGAAGTCCATTAATGGCTATTAATCAATTTTACTTAGGGAATAGCCACTGCTATTAGTTGCATCAGTAGCATGGGATCTTCTTAGTGTTTGGGTAATTGCCAGGTTCTTGTGGCCTGGTTTTGGCCTCTGTTAGAAACAGGATGCTGGGCTTGATGGACCCTTGGTCTGACCCAGCATGGCAATTTCTTATGTTCTTATGTTCTTGTGGCCTGGTTTGGCCTCTGTTGGAAACAGGATGCTGGGCTTGATGGACCCTTGGTCTGACCCAGCATGGCAATTTCTTATGTTCTTATTCAAGGTGCAGTCTCACCTTGAATAGCGATACAGAGCATTATGACATCCTCTGTTTTATTTGCCATTCCATTCCTAATAATTCCTAACATTCTGTTTGCTTTTTTGACCACCACAGCACACTGAGCCCACGATTTTAAAGTATTATCCACTATGACACCCAGTTCTTTTTCTTGGATGGTAACTCCTACTACGGAACCTAACATCGTATAACTACAGCATGGGTTATTATTCCTTATATACATTACCTTGCAATTTTCCATATTATATTTCATCTGCTATATGGGTACCCATCTTCCAGCCTCTCAAGGTCTTCCTGCAGTTTATCATAATCTATTTGTGATTTAACTAATCTGAATAATTTTGTGTCATCTGCAAATTTGTTCACCTCACTTGTACCCCTTTCCAGATTATTTATAAATATATTATAAAGCACAGGTCCTAGTTAAGACCCCTGAAGCACTCCACTGTTTTACCTTTTTTTACTGTGGAAGCAGACCATTTAATCCTACTCTCTGTTTCCTGTCTTTTAACCAGCTTGCAATCCACAAAAGAACATCATCTCTTATCCCATGACGTTTTAGTTTTCTTAGAAATTCCTTATGAGGGACTTTGTCAAATGCCTTCTGAAAATCCAGATACACCACTTCTAATGATTCACCTTTATCTACATATTCATTCACCCCTTCAAAACAATGTAGCAGATTTGTGATGCAAGACTTCCCTTGGGTAAATCCATGAAGGCTGTGTCCCATTAAACCATGGCTATCTATATGTTTTGGGATTTTATTCTTTGAAATAGTTTTCATGATTTTTCCTGGCACTGACATCAGGCTCACTGCTCTATAGTTTCCTGGATCACCACTGGTGGCCTTTTTAAATATCGGGGTTTCATTTGCCAATAGTTTCAATGGGAAAGACTATTAATGTGTGAACATTTAGTAATCTGTTTAAGTGAGTACAATAAATTATAAGCAGAAGTTGTATCATAAGCAGACTACAAGCTCCCTGAGTAAAGCATGGGATGTACTGCACTAGCAAAAGTAACATGTCAGGTGCTTTCTTGTATTTTTCTTTCAAATATCTAGTAGGAATGTGAAGGGGAAAAATTTTGTTTTCATTTTCAGTTCGTTTTTGGGAGTTTAATCCCACAAATTTTGGTTCGTGGATTGCTTGATTCGTTTTATTCATGTGAAAAAAGCAAATCAAACAATTATCCTCCCCCCAAAAATTCCAAAAAACAAAAATGAGGCCTCCCTCCCACCCAAAATGCCAGGACCAGTATCACCTCCATCCCCCAGTTACCTTGTCCAGTGTGGATCCATCGGCTAGGACTAGTCTGAAGCCTCAGACTTGCATAAGCTGGTGCCGTGGTAGGTCATCATGAGATCGGCCTTCTCGAAGCTGAAACTTGGCCTTGGCTAGAGCCTGGAACCAGGCCCAATGTCATGCCAAGGCCCAGAGCCAGGCCCGAATTAGCAACCTGACCTGGAGGCCAGGTCCCATTGCCTGGGCCTTGGCTTAGGCTGGAGCCTGGGCCCAAGGCTGACACTGCCACCTGATCTGAAGGCCGGGTCCTGATGTCAGGACCTTGGCCCAGACCCAAATTCGATTCCTTGACCTGATCCAATGGCCCGGATTCAGGCCCAACGCTGTGAAATGGCCTGGAGGCTGGATCCCAGCACTGGAACCTTCACCTAGACCCAGGCACTACACCAGGGCCTCAGCCAGAAGGCCAGGTCCTGACACCTGGGCCTTAGCCCTGGGTCAAGCCCATGCCTCAGAGCCTGGAAGCTCCTCTTCTTGGGTCCTCTACTTTCTTCAGTGCTTGAAAGCCAAATGGTGCCATCCGCTGGGATTGAGCCAGATTGAATTAACTCTGGCACATACACCTCAGCAGACGGCGCCACTTTGATTTACAGCATGCTGGGCCATGCAAGTTGATTTTGATATCCTCCCTGTTTGGTTCTTTACTGTTCTGGGTAGATGAGCATACATTGTACATTTAATAACATGTTCAACACATGTCCCTCCATTTCCTGTGCTTTACCATTCCCCATTTCTTCCCCCAGCAATGCTCTCTGAATCTGTCTTAAGTATGCCTAGCTTCTGTGATAGACTAGTTTTAGTTATTGTCACTTTTCTTGGGAGGCTATTCCAGGCATCTAATCTGCCTCTTCATAAAGAAGCATTTCTTCATATTTCCTTTCAACTTATCATGACTCCTTTTCCTTGACTACCATTGTCTGTAGAAGATGCCTTCTCTTCCATCCACTTTATTGAAGCCCGCTAAATATTTGAAAGTTCCCATCAAATTTCCACTTTCTTTCTCTCTTCTAGTGAGTACATTTTGAATTCTTTAAGCATTTGTGTAGGGCCTGTATTGAAGACTATTGTGGTAATCCTTCTCTATACTGCTTCTATCTTCTGAATGTCTTTACAAAGATAATGGCCTCTAGAAATGAATGCAGTGCTGAAAGTGGGGTCTCATTTGTGATATAAAGGCAATCTTACCTCTTCATCCTGCTGATGGTACCTCTCTATATGCACTTGAACATACTGTTTGCTTTCCCTGCCGCTTTGTTACACTAACCAGAAATCTTCAGGCCATCTGCGATGGTTAGTCCTAGGACTCTTTCCTATTTGGCAATTTCTTGTTCTTGTCCTCCTAAACAGAAAAGTGTCTAATGAATTTTTATAGACCCAAATTCAGAATTTAACATTTTCTGTTGCACTGAAGTGCAGCTTACAAGCCCTTGATCATTCATATAATGTTTTTCAAGTCCTTTTAAATTTTTTATTACTCCACTCAGCATGTTTACTCTCTTACAGATGTTTTTGTCATCTGCAAACAGGCAGCATCTATCTGCAATGTCACTAATAAAGATAGTAAAAAAAAAAAAAAAAAATCAGGCACCAACATCGAGCCCTGGGATACCGCAGTCATATTTTGCATTTACCAGAATAAACTCTGTTGATGAACACTCTCAGAATTCTCTGGCTTAACCAGTGCCTTATTCATTTAACAAGTTTTTGTCTTCTGTACTGACTTGCTTGTTTACCAGTCTTCCCTGTGGGACAGTGTCAAAAGCCTTACTAAAGTTTTTATATGGACCACAACCATTGTTGTGTCCTCATCCACTATTTTTGTCACTCAAGCCCAACCACATTTGGGTCTTGTGAAAACCATGTTGCTTAGGTTCAAATAATCCAATTATTTCAAGATACTACTGCACAAAGCCTTTCTTTAATGGTGTTTCTATAAATGTCCTCACTACTGAAGGCAGGTCGACAGGTCTGTAGTTACCTGTCTCCTTGTTCACACTCTCATGGAGTGCCATGTCATTTACTCTCTGTTTCGCATCCCGGCTGCGCTGGTGCCATGACCGGGCCTGCTCACCTCAGGCTCCCCTCCGCCGGTCCTGGTCCGTCCTCCCTTGCCGCGGCTGCCAGTCCCCGGCGTCCCCAGCGCCTATCCCGGGCGTCTCCGGCTCCCTCCATTGCTCAAGCCTCTCAGCGGAGCTCCCGCCCCTAAGCGTGCGTGCGGCCAACACCCCATCCTTTAAGGGGCCAAAGGTGGGAACCTCGGCCCGGGCGCCTCCCAATGACGTCACCTGAATTCCGCATATAAGGCGAGGCCCTTTCCCCAGAATCTCGCCTTGGCAAACGGGTCATCACCTCAGTGTGAATCTAGTTTCCATCCTTGTTCCTATGCTTGTTCCAGTGTTCCTGTGTTCCTGTTCCAGTGTTCTTGCATCTGCTCCTGTGTTCCTGTGGTCCTTCCTCTGTTCCAGCATCTGTTCCTGAGTTCCTTTTTTCCTGAGTCCTGTTCCACGTTCCGCTACCCAGGTTGTACCTTCTCGGACTGATAACTGGTACTGACCTCGGCTTGCCTCTGATCACGCTCAGACTGATTCCTGGAACTGACCTCTGCTTGCCTCTGACCACGCTCGGACTGATAACTGGAACCGACCCTTGCTTTGGCTGACCATCCTCGGACGGATACCCTGGCTTTGACCCTTGCGCTCCATTCAGACACTCTCTTTGCTTCTCCTGTGACCACCAGGACTGCCTGCTCTGACGCTGCCCATGGCCTTCTTCGAGCTGGACCACTAGGCACTGCCTATCTTACCCGGAGGACCTTCAGTTCCTGCCTTGTACCCGTGGTCTCCGGTACTCTTGGTTCCGGTCTAGTTCACCTATTCTCCGACAGCCACGCACCCCTTCTCTTGGTGGGCACACCTCTCCGTCATCTCTCTGGGAGACCCCCAGAGGCCCACCTAAGTCCAGGCAGTCCGGAAATCCAAGGGCTCAACCCGCGGAGCCCCCGGACCGTTATTGGTGAAGTTCCTGTCAGCCTCTGTCTCCTCGTGTGCTCCGCCTCCTGGCGGCAGGCACCCTCTGGGATCCCTCAGAGGGCCGTACCAATCCTGCGCCAGGCCAAGGGTTCACCTCCAGCGCAACACTCTCATCTCTAGTCTCTCTTATCTAGTCCCTCATAAACTTCCCTGTCTAATGACAAATTAGCAGGAGATGTAAGGGGTAGTCACTGAAGGCATGCATTTGTTTAAAAACAAATGAGACAGTGCAGCAAACACACTCACACTCATTTGAGAATGTCAATTAATGAAAACGAAAATGCAAAATGCTGTTGCTTCTCTGGTTTGCACTTGCCTCTTCCACCGAGGTCTCTGATGAATAAAGGGGAAGAAGCAAACCCCAATCACTACTGCCCTTCCAGCCTCAGGTTGAAAATGGTAGCAGAGTCATTGTATTGTATGGTCATACTGCATACAGCAATGCAATAAAATGGTGCTGACCTCAGAACCTTGAGCCAGCGCCAATTTGGTTTTTTTTGGCCATTTGATCTATGGCTGTAAAACAAAATGTCACCAGCATTTACAGTCCAGAGCCAGCAGAGCAGGAGTGACTAGGGATCTAACCTTTCCCTTTACTCATTAGAGACCCCATGAAAGGTTAACATATGGTTCATGGGAGGGAGGGCTTCCCTGGGGGATTATTTTGCTTTTATCTTTTTTATTTAGTTTATTTCAATTCAGCAAATGAAGTAAACTTGCAACCAAAATAAAGAAAAAAAAAAAAGAAACATTTTTTTCCTGCATATTTATTTATTTAGACATTTTATATACCGTTGTTCCATGTAAAAATCACAACGGTTTACAATATTGACATTTACAAGTATAAATCAGCAAATAAAGACAGATTACATAGGAAGATTTCATTATCAGGCATTAACATCTATCAAATGAATTGTTCAAATATATAGTAATTAAAGATCAAGGACATAAGACGAGAAGTACAAAATACGATAGAATAAATGTCATGTATATGTATATAGGGATGTGCTTTCATTTTTAATGACATATGCAATGTCAATTAAATTGCCTATTTCATTTCATATCATTTCTAAATTGAAATGATAAAAAAAATTAATTAAATTTCATGTTTTTACATTTTTCATTTAGGGTGCACTAACTCAAATAGTATACATTAAATATAAAATAGTGCTATCTGAATTAAAATAGTACACACTAAATAAGAAATACAAAAAAATGAAAGGAAACTAACAAAACTGAATAAAAATACAAAATAGGGAGGAAAATGAAACAAAATGAAATGAAGCAAAACTTTTATTGATGCATACTTCTAATCCCTAATAAACAGTACTTCATTGAGCTCTCCCTAAACTCTTACTCATGAACTCCATTCAATGGGAAAGTACCACTACTTAATATTTCTATAGCGCTTCATGACATAGGCAGCATCACTCTTACAAATGCACGGAGCAGGAGAGAGCCCTTGGGGTGATAGTGTCTAACAATCTAAAGTCGACGAAACAATGTGACAAGGCGATAACTAAAGACAGAAGAATGCTGGGCTGCATATAGAGAGGAATATTGAGTAAGAAAAGGGAAGTGATTATCCCCTTGTACAGGTCCTTGGTGAGGCCTCACCTGGAGTACTGTGCTCATTTCTGGAGACCATATCTCCAAAAGGACTGAGACAGAATGGAGGCAGTCCAGAGAAGGGCGACCAAAAAGGTGATGGTCTTCATCGAATGACTTATGAGGAGAGATTGAAGAATCTAAATATGTACATCCTGGAGGAAAGGAGGAGCAGAGGTGATATGATAAGACTTCCAGATACTTGAAAGGTTTTAATGATCCAAAGATAACGACAAACCTTTTCCATTGGAAAAAAATCAGCAGAACCAGGGGTCACGATTTAAAACTCCAGGGAGGAAGATTCAGAACCAATGTTAGGAAGTATTTCTTCACAGAGAGGGTGGTGGATGCCTTGAATGCCCTTCTGGAGGAAGTGGTGAAGACCAGAACTGTGAAGGACTTCAAAGGGGCGTGGGATAAACACTGTGGATCCAGAAAGTCTAGAGGATGTGAATGAAGAGTGGGTGGCTCGCGGGAATGACGGTTACTACCTGGAGATAATACCCTTATTCAATAAACTAACACACGGTTAATGCAACTCCAATATTGCTCTAAGCTTCAATGGCAAGAGGAAATGTGGAAAAAAGGATTTGCATTCACAAAAATGCGGGGAGTAGCTAGCTTTACAGCGGTTACTACCCCAAACCAAATAAGCCTGATACTTCACTTTCAATGCATATCAAGCATAGCTCTCTGCTTCAACAGCAGGGGAGAAAGACTGATACTTCACTTTCAATGCATATCCAGTATAGCTCTCTGCTTCAGCGGCAGGGGAGAAAGACTGATACTTCACTTTCAATGCATATCCAGCATAGCTTTCTGCTTCAACAGCAGGGGGGAATGAAGAAAAGGGGATCTAAACAGACAACAACCAAGGACTGAATTACATAGTCTGGGTAAACAAATAAACATGGGTGTAGCTTGCTTATTGCGGCAGTTAATACCCCTAACTAATTAAGCTATTTCACTTAGATACAGTTCCAACACTGCTTTCTACATTAATGGCGAGGGTGGAAGGGAAATAGAACCAAAATGTTTTTAAGGGCCAAGAGTAGGGATGTGAATCGTTTTTCAACGATTAAAATTATCGTCCGATAATGTTTATATCGTCTTAAATCGTTATAGAACACGATACAATAGAAATTCTAACGATTTATCGTTAAAAATCGTTAAATCGTGTTAGTGCGCACTAACTCGAGTTAGTGCGCACTAACGGGGAGTTAGTGCGCACTAACTCGATTTAGTGCGCACTAACTGAAAATGATACAAATAAACACTTTCCAGGTCACTGAAGGTCAGTTAGGAATGAATATGTGTTCCTATTGGCTGGCTGCCCTCTTATCTATTGATATTACCAAGGTTACCACTGAGGTGATGGTTGGGGGATGGGAAATGGAACTGGAAACTAACGAACACCAACAGAAAATGAAACAAAGTGTTCACACTTCCCAGGTCAGTAAAGGTCACTTAGGAATGAATATGTATGTATGTATTCCTATTGGCTGGCTGTGCTCTTATCTATTGATGTTACCAATATGGTTGGGGGGATGTGAAATGGAAACAGTTGGAAGCTTGACAAAAAAAGTAATGTAATGATCAGCACTCACGTGACTAGAACTTGTTTGTTTATTATTTTTGTTAGCAGGCACCTGAAATGCTAGTGCATGTTGAATTTGCCAATCACTGTGCATTTTAGAAAGGTGGTCCTGGCTGGAACTGTACACAGTTCAAATATATGTAATTGATTGTTGGTAAGTGTATTTTTTAAGTAGCCACACTGGCACCAGTATGTTTACTTTTCCTCCTACTTAACTCACTAGCTCAGCTTTGTAAGAAGGGCTTCTCTGCTTGTGTGTTGTTTTTGTTTGGTGTGAGGAGAGCAGAAACATCAGATCTTTATTCAATCTACTACAGTCATCTCTTACAGTGCCCTATCCCTATTAATACCAGGAGTGTTGTGATCTTCCTGCACACAGTGCCCTAACCCTGATACCAGTCTGAGACAGCTCCCTCCCTGCATTACTAGTGAGAGGCTGGCTTCACAGACAGGGGGGAGCTGCCTGACCCTCACTCCTGACTTCCCCCATGTCCCAGCTAGTGAATGGTGTGTGGGTGAGGGGGGGGGGGAGGATGGTGAAGTCTGAGACAGCTCCCTCCCTGCATTACTAGTGAGAGGCTGGCTTCACAGACAGGGGGGAACTGCCTGACCCTCACTCCTGACTTCCCCCATGTCCCAGCTAGTGAATGGTGTGTGGGTGAGGGGGGGGGGGGAGGATGGTGAAGTCTGAGACAGCTCCCTCCCTGCATTACTAGTGAGAGGCTGGCTTCGCAGACAGGGGGGAGCTGCCTGACCCTCACTCCTGACTTCCCCCATGTCCCAGCTAGTGAATGGTGTATGGGTGAGGGGGGGGGGGGAGGATGGTGAAGTCTGAGACAGCTCCCTCCCTGCATTACTAGTGAGAGGCTGGCTTCACAGACAGGGGGGAGCTGCCTGACCCTCACTCCTGACTTCCCCCATGTCCCAGCTAGTGAATGGTGTGTAGGTGAGGGGGGGGGGGGAGGATGGTGAAGTCTGAGACAGCTCCCTCCCTGCATTACTAGTGAGAGGCTGGCTTCACAGACAGGGGGGAGCTGCCTGACCCTCACTCCTGACTTCCCCCATGTCCCAGCTAGTGAATGGTGTTTGGGTGAGGGGGGGGGGAGGATGGTGAAGTCTGAGACAGCTCCCTCCCTGCATTACTAGTGAGAGGCTGGCTTCACAGACAGGGGGGAGCTGCCTGACCCTCACTCCTGACTTCCCCCATGTCCCAGCTAGTGAATGGTGTGTGGGTGAGGGGGGGGGAGGATGGTGAAGTCTGAGACAGCTCCCTCCCTGCATTACTAGTGAGAGGCTGGCTTCACAGACAGGGGGGAGCTGCCTGACCCTCACTCCTGACTTCCCCCATGTCCCAGCTAGTGAATGGTGTGTGGGTGGGGGGGGGGGGGAGGATGGTGAAGTCTGAGACAGCTCCCTCCCTGCATTACTAGTGAGAGGCTGGCTTCACAGACAGGGGGGAGCTGCCTGACCCTCACTCCTGACTTCCCCCATGTCCCAGCTAGTGAATGGTGTGTGGGTGAGGGGGGGGGGAGGATGGTGAAGTCTGAGACAGCTCCCTCCCTGCATTACTAGTGAGAGGCTGGCTTCGCAGACAGGGGGGAGCTGCCTGACCCTCACTCCTGACTTCCCCCATGTCCCAGCTAGTGAATGGTGTGTGGGTGAGGGGGGGGGGGGGGGAGGATGGTGAAGTCTGAGACAGCTCCCTCCCTGCATTACTAGTGAGAGGCTGGCTTCACAGACAGGGGGGAGCTGCCTGACCCTCACTCCTGACTTCCCCCATGTCCCAGCTAGTGAATGGTGTGTGGGTGAGGGGGGGGGGAGGATGGTGAAGTCTGAGACAGCTCCCTCCCTGCATTACTAGTGAGAGGCTGGCTTCACAGACAGGGGGGAGCTGCCTGTCCCTCACTCCTGACTTCCCCCATGTCCCAGCTAGTGAATGATGTGTGGGTGAGGGGGGGGGGGTGGATGGTGAAGTCTGAGACAGCTCCCTCCCTGCATTACTAGTGAGAGGCTGGCTTCACAGACAGGGGGGAGCTGCCTGACCCTCACTCCTGACTTCCCCCATGTCCCAGCTAGTGAATGGTGTGTGGGTGAGGGGGGGGGGGATGGTGAAGTCTGAGACAGCTCCCTCCCTGCATTACTAGTGAGAGGCTGGCTTCGCAGACAGGGGGGAGCTGCCTGACCCTCACTCCTGACTTCCCCCATGTCCCAGCTAGTGAATGGTGTGTGGGTGAGGGGGGGGGGGGGAGGATGGTGAAGTCTGAGACAGCTCCCTCCCTGCATTACTAGTGAGAGGCTGGCTTCACAGACAGGGGGGAGCTGCCTGACCCTCACTCCTCCGGGGTATTGTGATCTTCCTGCACACAGTGCCCTATCCCTGATACCAGGGGTGTTGTGATCTTCCTGCATGCAGTGCCCTATCCCTATTAATACCAGGAGTGTTGTGATCTTCCTGCATGCAGTGCCCTATCCCTGATATCGGGATGTGTGCAAGAAGATCATAACACCCCCGGTATCAGGAATAGGGCACTGTGTGCAGGAAGATCACAACACCCCTGGTATTAGGGATAGGGCACTGTGTGCAGGAAGATCACAACACTCCTGGTATTAATAGGGATAGGGCACTGTGTGCAGGAAGATCACAATACCCCTGGTATCAGGGTTAGGGCACAAGTTCTAGTCACATTGACTGATCACATTACTTGTTTTGTCAAGCTACCAACTGTTTCCATTTCCCATCCCCCATATACTGTCAGTAGGAAACTTGGTAACATGAATAAATAAGAGGGCAGCCAATAGGAATACATATTCATTCCTAAACTGACCTTAACTGACCTGAAAAGTGTCAAATTGTATCATTTTCAGTTAGTGCGCACTAACTCCCGTTAGTGCGCACTAACTCGAGTTAGTGCGCACTAATCGGAAAAAACGATTTTTAACGATTTTTTAACTAAAAAATCGTGCCTAAGACGATTTTCTTGCCCTGCCACACGATTTCTATCGTTAAGACGATATGGAAAACGATTCACATCCCTAGCCAAGAGTAACAGATAAGTATGAGAGAAAAAAGAAGTGCGAAAGCTTTCTGGACAGACTGGATGGGCAGTTTGGTCTTTTTCTGCTGTCATTTCTATGTTTCTATGTTTTTTCTCCTCATCTTTCAAATCCCAATGCTTTGCTTTCTACTTTGCTGCACCACTTAGAATAAAGTTCCTGGCCTTATTCAAATCAAGTTTAAAAACCCACATTAGAACATAAGAAAATGAGAAATGCCATACTGGTACAGACCAATGGTCCATCAGGCCCAGCATCCTATCTCTGACAGTGGACAATCTGGGTCACAAGTACCTGGTAGGATCCCAAAGAATAGGTCCAATCCTTCTTGCTCCTAACCAGGATAAGCAATGGCTTTCCCTGGACTATATGACTAATAATGGTTTTTGCACTTTTCTTCCAGAAACTTGTTAAGAGCCTTTTTAAACCCAGCTATGCTAACTGCTTTCACCACCTCCTTTGGCAATAAATTCCACAGTTTAATTATACTCTGAATGAACAAATAATTAATCCTATTTATTTTAAAAGTGCTACTTATTTACTTCATGAGTCTTCTCTATTTCTGCATTATCTGTGTCATGGAGTTTGCTGTACCAGTTCACATTTGGGCTTGAAAAGGTTGGGAAATACTGTTTTAGACTTCTGTCATATCTCTTCTCAGCCTTCTCCTCTCCAAGCTGATTAACCCTAACCAGTTTAGCCTGTTCCTCATATGGGAACTGTTCCATCCCCTTTATCATTTTGATTGCTATTCTCTATGGGGCAGATCTTTAAACCTTCGCGTGAGTGTAGATTTTATAAAATCCAGGGTCGGCACACGCAAGGGGGTGCACAATTGTGCAACTTGTGTGCGCAGAGCCGCGCAGGCTGCCTTTGTTCCCTTGAGGGAACTTTTCTACCACTCCCCCCCCCACCCTCCCCTCCCTTCCCCAATTTCAAAAAAGGCATCAAGACATGGCTCTTCATGCAGGCCTACCCAGAAGCCAACCAAACTTAGTCTACTCCCCTGCCTTTTAGTACTTGTCCCGTGAATGCCACCCCCCCTAATACAGCCATTCTTTGATCCCCGCACCTGATGACGCACCTTAAGGAAATGTTGATAATGTAATCTTCTGAAATGTTAATAAGTCAGTATTGTTAATATTGTTACTCTTCACTCTCCTTCTATTGCTGTTTTCTTCCTCCTTGCTTGTTCCTGGCCCCCTCTCTCCCTTTCTCGCCTGCTCCCCCTCCCCTTTTCCTGTTCATTGTAACTTTCTACTTCCTTGATTGTAAACCGGCATGATGTGCCCTACGAATGTTGGTATATTAAAAGTTATCAAATAAAATAAATAAATAAATAAATAAATAACCCACCCCCCAGCCCTAACTAGATCCCCCCTACCTTTGTTTCAGAAGTTACACCTGCCCGAGGCAGGCATAACTTGCGCGCGCCGGTGCACCATACCCCGGCACAAGCCGCTGGCCGGAGGACTCGCCGCCATGCCCCTGGACCCACCCCCGGACCACCTCCTGACCCCCTGACCCACCCCCGGACCATAGGGGAGTTGTTCCATTCCCCTTATCATTTTGGTAGCCCTTCTCTGTACCTTCTCCATCGCAATTATATCTTGCCAGTTCTTATGCTTTTCCCAATTTTCTTCATTTGGAACTCTCTACCTGGATAATATCAAGCTAGGCTGAGAGAACATTGCACAAATCTCATCTTTGGGTGAGTTTCCTTACTCCAAAGGTCATCAAATCTTCACAAGAGAGCACTGTTCTGTCCGTACGTCTCACTCTGAATGTCAAAGTGGCCCCTAACCCCTACACTAATACCTAAACCTTACCTCGAGTAACTAGGTGGGTATCATATAGAGGTAAGGGGCAGATTTATGTGTGTTGGGGGGGTGCGCACCGCCAGGCCTTAAAAAAAACATGGGATGCATGTAAGTCCTGGGAGCTTGACAAAAGGGGCAGTCTGGGGGCAGGGTGGTCTAGGGGAGGGGCGTGGGCATGGCCAGATGCCTCTGTACAGCCGCTGGGTCAGGTGATCGCTGAGTGCTGGCGTGTGCAAGTTACGCCTGCCTCTGGCGTAACTTTCACAACAAAGGTAAGGGGGGGGTTCAGGCTGGGGGGTGGAACAGGTAGGGGAAAGGAGGGGAAGGTGGGGGGAGGAAAGTAAAGTTCCCTCCGAGGCCGTTCTGATTTTGGCGCGGCCTCGGAGGGAATGGAGAAAGCCAGCTGGTCTCCCCAAGTGCTCGGCACGCGCAAGTTTCACTCCCTTGCATGCGCTGACCCCTGATTTTATAACATGCGCGCGGCTGCCTATCCTGGAAAATAACCCCCTTAGAGGCTTATTCACTAAATCACAGGAGTACTTGGCCTGCTGCTTTGTAAAGCCCATGTTATTTTTCCTGGTGATAAAATGCCACTATGAAAAATACCACAGTGGTAAAAAGACCCCAAAGAATTTGCCCCACAGGATTGTGGGGCTGCCATCACTTAAAGGGGCCAATGGTCCACAGTAAGCATCTTTACAAAGTGACAAAGTGACTAAAAGACTCCAGGGGTCTCTATAGAGTGTCTGCTCCCCCACCACCCCCCCCCCCCACTCTACCCACCACTAAAGGAAACCATAGTGTTAAAAAATATTAATACAAAATAAAAGAGCTGGTGCTAGCCCTGCCCCCATCCCCAGCCATCGAGAAAAAATCTCACCCCCAAGCCCAGACCCCTCTACTTGCAATTTTGTCCCTAGTAGTATAATAGGGGCCTAGAGTACCCCCTAGGCTCCAGGCAAGATGGCCATTTTTCTAAATGGCACCCACCATGCCCCTGTCATGAGATTGTGTAGCAGGTGCTGTTTTGAAAACTTAGCTCTCAACGTGCCCAAAGTCTAGTAGGTGCTCTAGGCCCTCACTAAACAAACTGGGATAAAATTGTAAGTAATAAGGGGGTCCAGAGAGTGAGCTAAGGTAGGGTTGGAGTATCTGCCCTTGAAAGGGAGGGGTTGGGAGGTTGGGGTAATGTAAGCATTGTAAGTAATGTAAACCTTTTGTTTTCTATTAATATTTTGTTAGTACTATAGTAGCCTTATGAGGCAGTTGATTGGGGGGGGGGGGTGTCCTTTGGAGACTCCTGTGGCTTTTTAGACACTTTGTGGGTGACTGTTACAGGGCCATTGGCTTGATATTTCTCAGGCAAGCAGCATTATTTGAATTGCATAGTTTAGACTAGTAATGAGTTAATTAGAATGCATTTGCATGCTAATAAGTTCACTTTAAGATGCACAGTGCCCAAAGCAGAATATCATGAGATATTTCAAATACCTTGCATTATTCCTGCATTAGACCATTTACTGCATGATAAATGGCCTAATGTGGCTCTGTAATTGAATGTAAGTCCTCTGGGGATAGGGAAATATCTACAGTACCTGAATGTAATCAGTTTTGAAATGTCACAAAAAAGGTAAAATATTAAAAAGGCAAAATATTATTTTGACTTTAATAGCCTCTTTCACCTCGCCATTTAACCATGTTGGCAATCATTTGGTCTTCTACCTACCTTTTCTAATACATGGAATACATCTTGTCTGGGCTTCCAAGATTATGTTTTTAAAAAAAACACTATGTCAAAGAGAACCTCTGAGAGCTGCTGAGAACTCTAGCCTTCCGCCTCCTGCAGCCTGCTCTCCCATATCATCTGTTGCCATGAGGGTCCCAACCATGCCCATCCTGATGTCACTCTTCTGTGCCAGGGCTCCCCTTCAAAATGTGGTGCCCTACAGAGAAAGATGAGCTGCCGAGGTCTTTAGCCATGTGCCTCCTGTGGCCTGCTTTCCTGCATAATCTGTTGCCCTGAGAGTCTAAACCACACCAATTCTGATATAATTTTGCACAAGGGATCCCCTTCAAAATGCAGCGCCCTGAACTGCACTGCCACCAGAGGGGTGCACCTTTTGATCTGGATTCGGGAGGCTATTCTAAACATTCATCTGGAGTACCCCTTGCTCAGCTGACTCTGATTTTTTATTCCTTTTTCTTTTCTTCTTTGGGATTCTTTTTCTTTTCTGTTTATGGGTAAGCGGAAAGGTTGGATTCAAGTATTGTCAGCCCCTCCTCCACCTTCCCAAAGAACCATACCACAGATGATCACTGAAGCTTTGGAGTTTACTTTTTCAGGAGATTCCCTCATTGCTGGCACAGTTGGAGGGTAAGACATACATCAGTCAGAGGATGAGTTATCTATGAGCCCTGAATACTGGTTTCTACCAGTGGCAGCAGTCTCTAGGAGTTGTGTTTCATCTCCTATGCTTTCTTCAGGACAAGAGGTTAACAGGGTTTTTACCCAGGCTGAAGATCATCTGCAGGAGTTGCCTGTATCTTCTTTGCTTCAGAAGTTGGCCACTCTCGACTGGAGGATGTTTGGTATGCAATAGTCATCTTGGACAAAATGGTACTATTTAACTATTTCTTCTAAAGCAGAGGTTATGTAGGGCCAAATTTCTACAAATCAGATGACTTTGGCTGCTCAAGAATTGAGACTTCAAATTTTGGAATCTCATGATTTGGCATCTCAAAAGTTTCAAGCAGCTATTGTTAAAGATACTGGTGCCATTAACATGAAATTAGATATTTTTTGAGAATAAATCTTGTTCCTTAAACCTCCATTTTTTAAAAATTTTCCTCAGTCTTCCCTAATTGGGCAGAATGAGCTTCTTAATAGATATCTGAAAGAGATTTTGCGTATCTCTGAGGATTCTCTTCCTGTATTATCTAATGCATATTATATACCTTCTATAGAGAAGGGTAATTCTGTTCCTGGAACTGAGTCTGTCTCTTCTACTAATCTTAATTTAACCAGTTTTCTAGAGCAATCTGAAGAAATAACTTCTAAATGAGCTACCTTGATAATTACTTGTGGATTCGAGGCTGATAAAAACCTAATTGTTATACTCAGGCTTGTGAACCTTTGGCCGACAGGAGGATGGTATACCTTTCAGAGAATCCGTAGGTTCTCTCGTCGGGTGGCGAGGCAGAGCAGGAGATGGGACAGGCTGACCCTGGGCACTAGAGACTGATGCGACTGTTGAGGCAGATGAAGAGACGAGAAGAGAAGCTGTATCTTCACCACTGGAAGTCTGTGGTCCCCCAGGAGGAGCCCGTAGGGACCCAGACCGCTGGGACTTAGGTGGACCTTTGAGAGGTCAGGGTGATGGTGCAAGGGCTGACTGGAGCTTCAACCTGGAAGCCCGTGGTCCCCCCGGGAGGAGCCCGTAGGGACCCGGGCCGCTGGGACTTAGGCGGGCCCTTGGGACGTAGTCTGGAAGGAGTCCTAGGTCGAGTGCCAGAGGGTCGTCGCTCAACAGTCCGAGGTCACACACCGAAGGATCACTGCTTGCCAATCCGGTCATACACCAGAGAATCACCATAGGCCAATCCAAAGTCAGGAACCGGGAACGTCAAGATGAAGCAGGAACAAGATCCAAAGCTCAAGGAACTAACTGAAGCAAGCAGACTAGACGGCGCTGAAGGACATTGCCAAGTCACTGGATGAGCAGAGGAAGCTGCCTTTTATACTTCCCCTGCTCTGGCTGATAGAGAACAGGTGAAGCCATTTAAAGGGATTAGGTCCCTTTAAATCTGTCGAAGAGGCGCGGCCTCGCACCTAAGGATGGCGGCAGCCATCTTGGATTTCCCCTGCGGAGGAGAGACACCGCTGGACGCCACGAGGGGGGAGCAGGACGGATCCCCCTTCAGCGAGCAGCACCGGAGGCTGCGCGGGTGCGACGGCCCGAATCGGAGCCCTCCCCCGGGGCTCCCACGGTGAAGGAATGCCGCGGATCAGGTATGGGGCCGCGGTTGTTGGGCGCCATGGCCGCGGATCACAGCACTAATTTTTCATTTATATTTTTGTAACATAATCCTGGTGTCACTGCTGTATGATTCCTCATTAATATATTTTTTAACAGCATCCATACCTCACCCAAATTTCTAACCTTTGCAAATGCTTCTGATAGGCGTTTTTTAAACAAATGTTCTCATTTTTTATAGCATCCTTGTTTAAAGTTAAATTCCAGCGCAATGGTTTTCCTCAATGTTCTCTCTTCAGTGTTCATATTAAATTTGATTAGGTTATAAACATAATTGCAAAGCAACCCCATCACTGTTGGATCTGGAGTATTACCCCCTTCTTGTCAGTTTCTTGTCAGGTGCTCCATAAAGCAGTTATTTATAGCATCCAGAAAATTTACTTCTCCAGCATGTCCCAAAAAGACATTAAACCAATTAATATTGGGATAATTGAAATCTCTCATTATTAATGTGTTTCCTAATTTGTTAGCTTTCCTAATTCTGTTAGCATTTAAATTTCTGTCTCTTCATCCTAACCAGGGAGATGGTAATATGCTTTTCCCCATCACACAGGGGATTTATGTGCATTGAGATTCTACATTATGTTTCCTGCAAGACTTTTATCCTGTTTAACTCTATGCTATCCTTAATAATTACCACCAGTTTGACCTGGCCTATCATTTTGATATAATTAGTAACCTGGTATCACAGTGTCCCATGAATTATATTTCTTCCACAAGGTCTCTTAGATAGGATTTCCCATATTGGACTCAGCGCTTCATTAATTGCAAATTCTGATTTGACTGTAAGATGTTCTATTGCCTCTGCTCATTTACATTTATTGTAATCAGCCTTGAGACCAACTTTGGGAAAAGTTGTAATGTCAAATGCTCATAAATAAATAATTAAATAATAAATAATAGGGATGTGTAGGGGGAAAAAAAATCATTTCTGTTTTCGGTTTGTTTTCGGAAGGGTTTTTTTACCCATGAATTTTGGAACATGGATTGCTTGATTCATTTGATTTGTGTGAAAAAAATCAATCAAGCAAATAAAAAATTAAAAAAAAACAAACTGGTAAAAAAAGTGAAAACCAGGCCTCCCTCCCACCCCTCCAGAAAAATGCTGGAGCTAAGACCCCCCCAGCCTCTACTTACCCGATCCAGTGGGGATCTGCCGGTGGTGACTAGGCTGAAACCTCAGACTTGCGTAGGCTGAGACCGTGGGAGGTCACCGTGGCTTCAGCCTACTCAAGGTCGATGCCTCAGCCAAGGCTGGAGCCAGAACCTAGGCCCAATGCTGTGGCCTGGCTCGGAGACCGGGTCCTGACACTGAGGCCTTGGCCTAGGCCAGGGCCCGGACCCAGGCTTGACGTTGCGACCCAACCCGAAGACTGGATCTCGATGCCAGGGCTTCAGCCTGGACCCAGGGCTAATGCCTCGACCTGACCCAGAAGCCTGGTC
The DNA here is from genome assembly GCF_901001135.1 of Rhinatrema bivittatum. Taxonomy (NCBI): domain Eukaryota; kingdom Metazoa; phylum Chordata; class Amphibia; order Gymnophiona; family Rhinatrematidae; genus Rhinatrema; species Rhinatrema bivittatum. Next base: position 791,093,992 of record NC_042615.1, on the reverse strand, counting down.
CCAATGCCTGGGCCTTGGCCTAGGCAAGGGCCCAAGCCCATGCCTGACACAGCAACTCAATCTGGAGGCCAAGTTCTGATGCTGGAATTTCAGCCCCGACACAGGCCTGATGCTGTGACCCAACCCAGAGGCCGTGTCCTGATGCCTGGGCCTTGGCCTAGGCCAGAGCCCAAGCATTGGTCTGATGCCATGACCCGACCCAGAGGCTGAGTCCCAACGCTGGGGCCTTGGCCTGGACCCAGACTCAACACCACACACCGGCCCAGAGGCCAAGTCCTGAAACTGGGTCCTGATGCTTGGGGCCTCAGCCCACCCTGAGTACCCAGGCCTGGGATCTCTGTGGTCCGCCATCTTCCTTCTTCAGCTTTTCAATGCCAAATAAAATGCATCTGCATGGATCATACTGGAGTTAATTAATTCCTACATATTCACCTCAGCAGACGGTGCAATTTTGATGTACAGCATTGTTCGGCACTGCCATACATCAACATGTTGCTTCCACTGGAGTGAATTGACTCCGGCGTGACTCCAACAGACACCTGTCATTTGGCATTGAAGAGCTGAAGAAGGAAGATAATGGACCATGGAGCTCCCAGGCTTGGAATCGAATCCTGGGCTTGACCATGGGCTGAGGCCCTGGTGTCAGGACCCGGCCTCCGGGCCAAGTCGTTATGTTGGTCCTGGGCTCAAGTCCCAGCCTAGGCCGATACCCCGGCATCAGGACCCGGCCTCCAAGTCAGGTCATGGCATTGGACCTGGGTCTGGGCTAAGGCCCCGGTGTCGGGACATGCCTTCTGAGCCAGGTTGTGGCATCGGGTCTGGACTCGAGCCCTGGCCCAGCCTTTGACAGATATATAACTTATCATGTAGGTGTTTTGTTATTTTGTTTTTCACAGGTCTCAGATGAGGCCCTAGTGTCAGCCCGTTCATCTGCTGAGACCCTGGTGTTGCACTCTGGCCTAGGCCACAGTCCTTGATTTGTGCTTCAGACTATGCCCGAGCATGATGCTGGAGCTTTGGCCTAGGCCTTGCCTAGAACATAGGCCAAGACGCTTACTTTGGGCCTTGTCCTATGCCTTATGTCCTTGTCCTATGCTCTGGTTAAAATGGAAGCTATCTTTCTGCAATCCTTCCCCAAAATGTTGCTCTTTTCCTATCAAATCTAAAGCCCTCTTCACTGTAGCATAGCCTCATAGAGCTCTGCCTGCCTCTGAGGTCCTGTAGGTGGAATGGAGAGAATTTCTGAGAATACTAATCTGAAGGTTCTAAATTTCATCTTTCTACCTAAATGTCTATATTTGTATTCCAGACCCTTCCTCCCATACTTTCCTATGTCATTGGAACCTGCATGTACGATGACAGCTGGTTGATTCTAAATCCTGTCTGAGGTTTGCCATCTTTGCACCTGGCAGGCAAATTATCTAGCCATCCTCACACCCACTAGCTATTTGGATATCTACATTCCTAATGATTGAATCACCAGCTGCAATGGCCATCCTAACCCTTCTCTCCTGGGCATATGCTCCTGGAGACACATCCACAATATGAGAGGATAGATACTAGAGATGTGAATCAGAACTGGAATCAGTTCCGATTCTGGTTCTGATTCACATCGTGAAATTTTTTTCATGCGGTCCGATCGTTTTTTTTTTTATTGGCTGCACCCGAGCCAATAAACAAAAAACCCCACCCCGACCCTTTAAAACAGATCCCTTAGCTTCCCCCACCCTCCCAACCCCCCAAAAAAACTTTTTAAAAGTACCTGGTAGTCCAGTGGGGGTCCCGGGAGCGATCTCCCACTCTCGGGCCATCGGCAGCCACTAATAAAGATGGCACCGATGGCCCTTTGCCCTTACCATGTGACAGGGTACCCGTGCCATTGGCCGGCCCCTGTCACATGGTAGGAGCACTGGATGGCCCACGCCATTTTTAAAGAAGGCCCCCAACGGGCTCATTTTTACCCTCAGAAATTAATGCCTACCTCAGAGTAGGCTTTAACTTTAGGGGCTCCTCAAAACTTAACAGAAAAGCAGAAAATATTAGCGATGTGAATCATTTTTTTTTTAACGGGTCGGGCGACCCGTGGAAAACTTTGTTTTCCAATGAGTCTTTTTTTTTTTCTCGGCAATTTTTGCCGAAAACACAAAACCCACCCCAGCCCTTCAAATTTAGTTAATTACAACCCCCCCCAAAACTTGCCTAAAGTCCCTGGTGGTCCAGCGGGGGTCCCGGGAACAATCTCCCGCTCTCGGGCCGTCGACTGCCAGCAAACAAAATGGCAACAGTAAACAAAAGGGCTACTCATTGGAAAACAAAGTTTTCCACGGGTCGCCTGACCCGTTATAAAAAAATTGATTCACATCGCTAATATTTTCTGCTTTTCTGTTAAAGTTAGGGGCTCCTCAAAACTTAACGCCTACTCTGAGGTAGGCATTAATTTCTGAGGGTAAAAATGTGCACTTTGGGCGCACATTTTTTTTTGCATTGGGAGGCAATAGCTAATAGCCTCATTAGCATGAATTTACATGTGATGAGCGGTATTAGCTTCACGAGTGGTAAGATGCGCGTTTTGGACGCGCTAATCCCCTTATTGCATAAGGGCTTGTGGATGCGTGTCCAAAACGTGCATCTAACCATGAGTTAATCAGTGCGCTCGGCTGAGTGCATTATATTGCATCAACCTATACATGCGTAAATGGCTTTTTACAATTGCTACGATAGTATGTTACATTTACACTGTAATTCCTTTTAAGATTACCTCCAAAGTGAAAATGGTCTCCCAGAAGACTTGAGGAACCCTGGGAAGCAGACAGAATTTTGAGTTAATTACTCAATTGCAGTAATCTGTGCAAAAAAATATTCATAGGTGAAAAGTTTTCCTTCCGAAATTGACCGGGAGAAGAATTGAATTGTCAAGAGGGAAGATATTCTGGTTTAAAAAGAATCAATCCAGGACTTGAAAAAGAATGTTTAGGGAGAGGCAGGGAAGACCTCAGAAGGATTCATGGACCTCATTAGAGCATGCAAAAGACTGAAAACTATATGGGTTAGACCAGGGGTGGGCAGTTCTGGTCCTCGAGGGCCACAAACCAGTCTGGTTTTCAGGATATCCCTAATGAATATGCATGAGAGAGATTTGCATGCACTCTGCCTCAGTTGTATGCAAATCTATGTCATGCATATTCATTAGGATATCCTAAAACCTCGACAGGTTTGTGGCCCTCGAGGACTGGAATTGCCCACCCCTGGGTTAGAAGGAAATAAAGTGAAAAGGGAGGACTAAGGTAGCTATGTTTGCTGTCTCCGTCTTCATTTTTGCTTTGTGAAAAAGTACAACTGTGGAAAAATCTATTGTAAAAGCAATATCATTTGCTTGTGAGAGCTGCTACTAAAGCTTCCATTTATTCGGGTTGTACTTTATATGGGCTGCAGTTCTGCAATTCTGCAATGCATTGTATATATTTACATTCTTATGGTACCTCAAAAAGAAACTTTTAGAACACAGCCTCTACTCGTATCCAAAGGACTCAATCAGATGTTTTCAGTAGGAATATTATTTTCTGCATAGACTTTTAAGCGTCCAAGTTTCCTATACGCCAATTTAAGTATTTAGAAAGCAAGAAAGCTGGAGCAGATCAATCATGACCCTTCCGCACCCAAGATAAATATTTTGATAAATGTGAGTTTATTTCTGACTCTGTTATGAAAGTGCATTTTTTTCAATTAGCAGGCCAATATCAGTATTGGATCTGTCTATCTTTCCTTGCTATAAATGAAGCATAAGGAGAATGCATTTTACATTTAACCAGGAAGCAAAATGAAGGTCTGTTTTCGGTACAGAATATGAAGCAGTGTTAAGAGTCAGGTAGAGCTCGGATTGGTTCAGTTACTAGATGCTAGCAATTAACCTTACACTTCTTCCTTGATCAGGATCCTGTCTTACATGCTGAAATCAGGAAGATCATGAATCCTGTGTAGATACAGATGGTATGAGAAATGCAAGAACGTTACACACTTGCAAACCTTTGCAAACATATGAATATTCTATTTTTAATGTACTGGTATATGTCCATATGGAAGATCAAACATCTGATTTTCCTACTCTTTAGCATCCATGGTAGCATAAGGAAAGTCACAATGCTCACTGTATAAGTTATAGACTCTAAAGAGATTATTGTGAGGAGCATTTTCAAAGCTATTTATAGCACCTGTGTAAATCCCTTAATCCATTTGAAAAATATGTGTGCACTATGGAAGAACACTGCGTACTTTTAGAGACACTTAGGTGAGAGTTCCTGGGGCACATCTTAGGCAGGATCGAAAAACGACAAGTGCTGATTGTAACCTGCTTTGAAAATGAATAAAAATAAACACAAAAAGTCTACTTGTGTTCTTGTAAAAATCTACTTACAGAAAAAAATGGTGCAAGAATCTCTTTCCAAAAGCAGAAAATCTGAAGGTTGTCCCCCCCCCCCCCCCCCCACACCATATGCACAAGAATATTACATCCCTATTCTGACAAGCTACATGGGATTTAGTAGATCCTACACTGTCAATTAGTCCCAGATGAAAGAAAGGGAGGGTAGGTTTGCTTTGGTTCAGCAGGCACTCTTTTGTTCTGGTCCAGAATGTACAGAAATCTGGCTGTTTTTCAATTGTTGCAAAAAATGTTTTAGTTGTTGGTGAAATTTACATCAAAGTTTGCAAAAACATGCAAAAATGTTGACATTACTCAGACAAACGGCTAAACTTTGTTTCTCCATACCAGTTATTTATTTATTTATGCATTTATTTACTTATTTATGCATTTATTTACTAATTAAGTGGGACTTGATATCCCACATTTTACAGATTAAGCCCAAAGTCGGTCACAGCAATAAAATACAAACCAGACAACAATGTATAAGAAAAGAAATACTCACTGCAGGAAAGAAGGAAAAGATGGAGATATGACAGAAACATTCAAATTTTTGATAGAATTCATTAAATTATAAGAAGGATACATTTTCCATTGAGCAGGAAATTCAAGGACAAGAGGTCATGATATGAAACCAGAGAGAGAAAAATTCAGAGAATGCATGAGGTAATACTACTTTACGAAGAAGGTGGTAGATGCCTGTATTAACCTACCAGCAGAAGTGGTGGAAACCAGTGCTGGACAGAATTCAAGCACACTTGAGATAGATACAAATGACTTTCATAGGAGCAGGGTTAACAAAAGAAGATCCTGTCCCTGACAGTGGACAATCTGGGTCACAAGTACCCAGCAGATCCCAAAAATTAGGCCTATTTCCTGTTACATACTCCCAGTGATAGCAATGGCTTTCTTTAGTTTACCTAGCTAATAAATGCTTTATGAATTTTTCCCTTCAGGAACTTGTCCAAATCTCTTACAAACCCTAATATCCTAATCACCTTGAAAATGTTTTCTGGCAACAAATTCCAAGGCTTGATTGGAATTTGGGTGAAACAAGTACTAGCCACAAGTACCTTTGGGTGAAACAAGTACTATCTACAATGATTTGCTGGTTGTTAGTTTCATAAAGTATCCCCTTGTTTTAACATTATTTGAAAGGGTAAATAAGCATCCTATATTTATCTGTTCTATCCCACTCATGATTTCATAAACTTCTGTCATGTCAGCAACTTCTTTTTCAAGCTGAAAAGTGATAGCTTCTGTAGCCTGTCATCACAGGGGAACAGTGACATATTCATTATCATTTTAATTGTCGTCTTCTTCTATGCTTTTTCTAGTTTTGCTGCAAACAGTAACTGAAGGTGTGGCTGTTTCATGGATTGATACAGAAGCAATATATTTTCCATTTTATTGTCCATTCCTTTATGGATCATTTCTTACATTCCTTTTCCTTTTTTGACCACTGCAGCACACAAAGCTGAGGATTTCAATGTATTGACCAGAAGGATTCTAAGATCCTTTTCCAGGTTAGTGACTCCTAAAACTGAACCCAGTATTGTACACCTGTAATTGGGATAACTATTCCCTATGTGCATCACTTTGCATTTTTCCACAGTAAATTTCATTTACCATTCAGATGCCCAGTCTCCTAGTCTCCAAGGAACTTCTGTTCCTCACACTTTGCTGCTCTTTTAACAGCTTTGAATAATTTTGTGCCAGCTATAAATTTGAACGCCTCACTCGTTGTTCCCTTTTCCAAATCAATTAGGAAATATGCTAAACAGTACAATCCTAGCACAGGCTGGGAGGTTGCAATATTGGAAGCAGCTCACCCTGCATTCCCTCCAGAACAGAGGAACAGTGCTAAGAAGAAAACAAGGGAGTGATAAAGGATACCTGTCCCAGTGACTCTGCAAGTTACATGGTATCTGGGTTGCAATCAGCAGGCTACAACATCCTAGAAATCAGCAGCCTCAATGCTAGTAAGTCTAGTTTAGTTTAGTTAATTTGCTTGATTTATAGCCATTTCATAAAAACATCAATGCAGTTCAGTATAAAAAATTAGAGATGTGAATCGGAACCGGAATCGGTTCGGATTCCGGTTCCGATTCACATGTGGGTTTTTTTTCATCGGGCCTGATCGCAGTTTTATTTATCGGCTGCGCCCGAGCCGATAAACAAAAAACCCACCCTGACCCTTTAAAACTAATCCCTTTGCTTCCCCCACCCTCCCGACCCCCCCAAAAAAACATTTTACAGGAACTGCCATCTTTAAAAATGGCGCGGGCCATCCAGTGCTCCTACCATGTGACAGGGGCCGGCCAATGGCACGGATACCCTGTCACATGGTAAGGGTAAAGGGCCATCGGCGCCATTTTGATTAGTGGCAGCCGACGGCCCGGGAGTGGGAGATCGCTCCCGGGACCCCACTGGACTACCAGTTACCTGTAAAATGTTTTTGGGGGGGTCGGGAGGGTGGGGGAAGCAAAGGGATTAGTTTTAAAGGATTGGGGTGGGTTTAGGGGTTATTTTTGTGTGCCATTTTTCCCACCCTCCCCCAAAACGATAAGAGAACCCCCATGATCAATATTGTGGGGTTTTCCTATCGTTTCAAGGGAGCTGACGATTTTGAAAATATTGACGATATTTTCAATCGTCCGAAGCCCGATTCACATCCCTATAAAAAATCCACCAATAAACAGGGCTGGATTTTGGGGTGGGCAAGCTGGGAAGTCGTCTGGGTCACATTCAGATGAATGGGCGCTCTGAGGATCATGGTGATGAGCAAGAAGAAGCCCAGAATGGCCATGGTGGATTGCATCCTGCCGTGACAGAAGACACACCAGGCCTGGCTGTGGCAGATTCCACTCCACTGTGACTGATGATAGGCCCAGTCTGGCCGTGGCCAAAGACTGGAATCAAATGGCCATGGAGAATCCCATCCCTCCATGGCCTAAGAGAAGACCAGGGGGCACCATTAGTTGAGGGGGCGCTTTTTGCACAGGGTACCATTCACCCTAAATACGGTCCTGCCAATAAGTCTCAATAATATTACAACAAAGACAACAATATTAGATTATCAAAAATAATAATAAAAAACATTAACATAAAATAACTGGGATCCATTAAACACAGATAATTAAATAATACATTTGAACAAATCACTAGCCTCGTACATGATAAAAATAGAACAACTGAAAAATCCTGACAACAGGAAAACCTTATTCAGTGATTAACTATGAATACAGATAGCAAAATCAATAAATAAAATTTAGTAGCATCAATTGCTGGTCGAAGATAAAAACAGAAAAGCTATAAATGCATGAATTAGTAACCAAAGTTGATGATAGCTGGGTTTCATCCAGCAAAGGCCAGAAGAAAACAAGCAAGCAAGCATGGTCTAGTATACAAGTTTTTGCCATTAATGTACCTACAGGGCTTGAAATGAGGCAGCGTCCCATGGATGGATGCTCAGTTGGGTCAGTCACAGGCTAGGAAGAATTCAGGAGCTGCCCTTTGGTATACAGAGATCCAGATCTGGAACTTACCAATATCAGGAGCTCCATAAGAATTGGAATCTGTTTAATTGTGAATTTGGTCACTAAATTGTTCAGTCAGAGACTGGTATTAAAACCAGAAGTTGCAACTGTTGACTGAGGCACCAATATCCTGGCAGAGTGAACAGCTGTTTGAAAAAGGGCAGTTTTACTTTGAGACCTGCACAGGGTTTGGGTCAAACTAAATCTAAGAACTGGGGAGAGAAAATCTAATGAAGATTTCTCTACTAACTAAAATCCTTCTCTACTAGATGGTATGCTGGTAAGACTGACAGACAAATAATTAGAGAAGGAAAGTAAATTTGAGTTACTGATAAAATTAGATAAGGGTACACATATTTTATTGTATAATTTTTTTTATTAGCGTATTCATAATCCAGGGGTTCCAGCAAATGGGGCATACACATATCTAGATTCTGGCTGAAGATAACCAGTACAAAGAGTAGACAGTCTATCTTTTTGATTTGATAAAGCTCAGGATAATAAATGGTGTGGCCAACGTTGACCAGAGGATCAGATGATCAAAGATTTCAAGAAGAAGAAAGTGTGACAACGCACTCCAGCAGCACCAACAAGGACTGCAGAACTGTGAGCTAGTTTGTGCACGCCTCTTACACAGACTGTACATTTCTGACCAGAAACACAGAAAAGCACAGACAGAAAATATACATGGAAAGTGCTGCAGAGAGTGAGAATCAAGGAAAGACTGACAGAAATTTAGTGTTCCTACATCTTGAGTATTGAAAATAGCCTTCAGGAAATAAAGAGAGAAAATATTTTGAGAAAAGAATCATATTCTTGGTTTAATAAATTGGCACTACAAGTTTGTGTTGATAATTTAAACTGAAACATCTGATTTTGTTGTTGTTAGTGAATCCTTACACCTGCAAGGTAAAAGGAAAAAAAGAAAGTTAATATTTGAAATTCTTTGAAAAACCTGAAAAGGGAAAATAAAGTACTTATTATTTATTTATCTATCTATCTATTTATGTATTTATTTATTTATTTATTTATTTATCTATCGTGTTTTGTATTCCGTCATTCGGTTTTGCCATCAGAATGATTTACAGAATCATGAGAAACATGGGACAGGATGTATAAACATCATCACAGCATCTTATCATATAGTGTAAGTTGATTACATATAATAGTTATCAATTGTAAGGCTCATTATATCTAGTAAAGATCTTACATACAGCAAGGATATTACATGTATACTGATGTTCCATATAGGCTTGGGTTAATAAGTGAGGGAGAGGGGAAGGTATATCAGTTGGGTGAGATAATATACATTTGGATCTGTAGCAGCAGGGGGTTTAACAATTCCAAGTGTCTTTCTGATGAAGTAAGATAAACTATATAAGGTCAGTTGGGTAATCGTTGTTAAGAGTTCTTTGGTAGATCTTGGGATGTAGCATTTGTCTTGTTGTTGGGTAGAAAGGCAAACAGTTAAAGGAAATTACTTACCTGGAAGTTGTTAAATTGTATTCCTGGAAATTTTTTAAATGAAATGCTACTTGTTACCAAAATAAGTTTTCTTCAGTTCGTGTTCTTTTATTGTAGCCCCCTACTTCAGTGATAGGGCTGAACTGGTGCAGAGGATGCAGTTAGTTCTGGGGCTAAATCACAGTTCTCCTGCACCAGTCATTTCAACATTGGGTTGTGGATACTCTCGATGGGAGAAGGCTTGACCTGCTAGGCCCACGGCATGCAGGATAACTTTCAGTCCAGTCACACTCCCTCTTTCTACTTTGTACGCATGGTCTTTTGACTCAGATGGTGGTAACTTCCTTCAGGGAAAAAGGAGACAGGACATCAGAATGGTGTTCAAATAAAATTTACTGTAACAAAGGGAGACTGGAAGGGGGACAATAAGCAAATCCATGGCTCTCGTGCTAAACTTTCAAAAGGGAAACTTTGATAAAATTAGAAAAATTGTAAGAAAAAAACTGAAAGGAGCAGCTACAAAGGTAAAAAGTGTGCAAGAGGCGTGGTCATTGTTAAAAATACCATCCTAGAAGCACAGACCAGATGTATTCCACATATTAAAAAAGGTGGAAAGAAGGCAAAACGATTACTGGCATGGTTAAAAGGGGAGGTGAAAGAAGCTATTTTAGCCAAAAGATCTTCATTCAAAAATTGGAAGAAGGATCCAACAGAAGAAAATAGGATAATGCATAAGCGTTGACAAGTTAAATGTAAGACATTGATAAGACAGGCAAAGAGAGAATTTGAAAAGAAGTTGGCCATAGAGGCAAAAACTCACAGTAAAAACTTTTTAAAATATATCCGAAACAGAAAGCCTGTGAGGGAGTCAGTTGGACCGTTAGATGATCAAGGGGTTAAAGGGGCACTTAGAGAAGATAAGGCCATCACGGAAAGATTAAATGATTTGTTTGCTTCAGTGTTTACTAAAGAGTATGTTGGGGAGATACCCATTCCGGAGAACGTTTCATGGGTTATGATTCAGATGGACTGAACCAAATCACGGTGAACTTAGAAGATGTGTTAGGCCTGATTGATAAACTGAAGAGTAATAAATCACCTGGACCGGATGGTATTCACCCCAGGGCAGGCATAGCACCCAGACTTTCTTTCACTCCTGAAGTTGAGATCAAGCCTCCAAACTACCCAGAAAAATTTCTCTTCACCAAAATCATTCTCTGCAGCATTGCAGTCCCTCTCATCTATAGGCCAGAAGAACCTTCTCATGGACCTCCACCAAAAATCTCTCTTCTCAACACCAACTCCAATCCAGATCCAATACCCTCTTGCTTTTTGCAAGTGCCCAAAAACTAAGTCTATTCCATGTTACTGTTTGCTAGTAATAGCAGTGGCTATTTTCTAAGTCAACTCAATTAATAGCAGGTAAAGGACTTCTCCTCCAAGAACTTATCCAATTCTTTTTTAAACACAGCTATACTAACTGCACTAACCACATCCTCTGGCAACAAATTCCAGAGTTTAATTGAGCGTTGAGTGAAAAAGAACTTTTTCCGATTAGTTTTAAATGTACTGCATGCTAACTTCATGGAGTGCCCCCTAGTCTTTCTTTTATCCGAAAGAGAAAATAACTGATTCACATCTACCTGTTCTAGACCTCTCATGATTTTAAACACCTCTATCATATCCCCCCTCAACCATCTCTTCTCCAAGCTGAAAAGTCCTAACCTCTTTAGTCTTTCCTCATAGGGGAGCTGTTCCATTCCCTTTATCATTTTGGTAGCTCTTCTCTGTACCTTCTCCATCACAATTATATCTTTTTTGAGATGCGACGACCAGAATTGGGCACAGTATTCAAGGTTCGGTCTCACCATGGAGTGATACAGAGGCATTATGATATTTTCCGTTTTATTCACCATTCCCTTTCTAATAATTCCCAACATTCTGTTTCCTTTTTTGACTGCCGCAGCACACTGAACCGACAATTTCAATGTGTTATCCACTATGACGCCTAGATCTCTTTCTTGGGTTGTAGCACCTAATATGGAACCAAACACTGTATAACTATAGCATGAGTTATTTTTCCCTATATGCATCACCTTGCACTTATCCACATTAAATTTCATCTGTCATTTTGATGTCCAATTTTCCAGTCTCACAAGGTCTTCCTGCAATTTATCACAAACTGCTTATGATTTAACTACTCTGAACAATTTTGTATCATCTGCAAATTTGATTATCTCACTCGTCGTATTTCTTTCCAGATCATTTATAAATATATTGAAAAGTAAGGGTCCCAATACAGATCCCTGAGGCACTCAACTGCCCACTCCCTTCCACTGAGAAAATTGTCCATTTAATCCTACTCTCTTTTTCCTGTCTTTTAGCCAGTTCGTAATCCACGAAAGACATCACAACCTATCCCATGACTTTTTACTTTTCCTAGAAGCCTCTCATGAGGAGCTTTGTCAAACGTCTTTTGAAAATCCAAGTACACTACATCTACCGGTTCACCTTTAGTCACATGTTTATTAACGCCTTCAAAAAAAGTGAAGCAGATTTGTGAGGCAAGACTTGCTTTGGATGAAGCCATGCTGACTTTGTTCCATTAAACCATGTCTTTCTATATTTTCTGTGATTTTGATGTTTAGAACACTTTCCACTATTTTTCCTGGCACTGAAGTCAGGCTAACCGGTCTGTAGTTTCCTGGATCGCCCCTGGAGCCCTTTTTAAATATTGGGGTTACATTAGCTATCCTCCAGTCTTCAGGTACAATGGATGATTTTAATGATAGGTTACAAATTTTTACTAATAGGTCTGAAATTTCATTTTTTAGTTCCTTCATAACTCTGGCGTGTATACCATCCGGTCCAGGTGATTTACTACTCTTCAGTTTGTCAATCAGGTCTACCACATCTTCTAGGTTCACCGTGATTTGGTTCAGTCCATCTGAATCATTACCCATGAAAACCTTCTCCGGTACGGGTACCTCCTCAACATCCTCTTCATGTATGTGCATATGCCGGCTTATGTCAAATGATGCGGCCATTTTATAACATGTGCGCATGTTATAAAATAGCCAGATGTGCATACATGTGTGCACAATTTTAAATGGATGCTAACATGGGCGCGCAAATCCCACATCTGTTTTAATTGTTTAATACTGTTTTAAAACCGTTCATTGTAAAGCTGTGTTAGCTGCATTGCCAGTTCTGTGGAAACCGATGTGATGTTCTGAATGAATGTTGGTATATAAAATGTAAAAGAAATAAATAAATAAATATATCTACCGCTGAAGTCAGGAAAATTTCACAAGAGATACGTGCCAACGCCATAGATTATTCCCAGTTCATCCAGTTTAGGGATGGGACTTGCAAACCCCCCTAATTTATAGCCACCTTTTCCCCCATTAGCCCCAAAATGTAAAACCCCACTGCCTGGCCTAAAATTTTTATTTTACTAGTTACACATCCATCATAGGAGAAGTAAATTTGCGTGGCAGGGGATCCCGGCACAAGTATTTGCTTGCACATTTTTTGGCCAAGCCCCTACATGCCATGCTCCACCCAGTCACACTTATGCTCCAGCAGGAGATAAGTGTGTCCATGGGTGGCTTATAAAATCCACTCGGTGCGCAATGGCCCAACTTGTGCATATACCTCCTGGCTTTTGGAGCTTGCAGGGCTTTCAAAATCTTTTCTGTTATTGTATTTCAGGATTTTATTATTGATTAGTTTTTTCTACAACCACATTTCATGTTACTTCTCTCCCATACTTTTGGAGGAAACCACTCGTATAGTCAGGGTCAATGCTTCCTTTAGGAGAACTAAGTGGTTGACTAGAGCATCACAACTTGGGAGCATCAAAATCATGGGAGGATATCTGGGGTTACTAGCAGATACCATTCCTCCGGGGTTGAAGAGCACATGAGCTTTTGCCGACAGGTAAATCTCAGGGTAGGAGGGTGCAAGACCAATGGTTACCTCGGGCACCTAATACACTTGCACTGGCCCTGTTAATAATCACAGTATAGAGACTGTGAGGGAGAGAGGTTATTCACTTTTGCCCATGATAGTTCTAAAGCTCTCTCTTGCCTGTTGCACCTTTGGGGTCTATTTATTTGTTTTAAAGTATATATTGCCCGTACCCTCCAATGTTTGGGGCAGGTTACAAAGTACATTCATAAGTAAATAAATATTCATAAAAGAATAAAATAACATAAAAGAATAAAATAAATCTTTACATTAAAAAACTTAAAAATCAAACACATTAAGATAAGTCAATGGTAAAGAGAAATGGAAAAATATAGGTGAGGATTAATAAGGTTCTATATCACATAGTTCTGGAAAGGCTTGCTTAAAAAGGTGATGTTTTAATGCTTTTTTAAAATTCTTGTTACTGCTTAGAAGTCTGAGAGTTGAGAGCAATGCATTCCATAGGATTGGACCTGTAATAGAAAAGGCACGTTCACTTATCATGACTAATCTGGTGGATTTTGGGGATTGAACCTGTAGGAGGAATTGTTTTTTTCACCTGATATTTCAGCAAGAAATATAAAGATGAAAGGTAGCAGATAGCCATGAATTATTGTTATTATGGATAAGGTTGTATATTATAGTCATGGTTTTATATTGGATTCTACATGTAAATGGAAGCTCGAGATCCCCCCAGGAGAAGCCCATAGGGATCCAGCCGCTGGGACTTTGGAGACTCCCTTGAAGACTGAAGAAAGGTCTGGATGCAGGTGCCTCCTGCGGGTCATGGGTTCCAGACGGCTGGCGCCTCCAGCAGGTCATAGTAGTCTTGAGGACAGAGTCGCAGAGTAGTCCAAAACCAGTCTGAGGGTTCGGTACACAAGAAGGGTCGAAGTCCAGTCCAAGATCAAAGCAGGAGAAGGATCCGAAGCCAGTCCAGGAGAAGTCAGGAGAAGGGTCGCAAGCCGTACCAGGATCAAGTCAGGGAAACACGAATGCCAGTCCAGAGGTCAAAAGCCAAGAGTCAATCCAGGGAGCAGGGAAGCAGAGCAGGACGAAGAACCAAGATCAAGAGCTCAGGAACAAACTCAGCCAGGAACCTTGATACCAAGGCAAGGTCTGAGGATTAGACCTTGCCTTAAGTACAGGAAGTCAGGGGAGGAGTCTCAGGTGGAGCCATAACTATTTCATGTCATGGCTCCTTTAAGAATAATCCTCAGCAGCGGGCGCGGCTCTAGTGAAGGCAGAGGGGGAGGAGCTGAGTCATCCGCGGAGCCATGCTGCCAAACCTGGTCGCAGTAGCGACCGCAGGAGAATGCTGAAGAGGGCTGCCTGCACCTGCAGGAGCCCTCGACAATGCCTCAGGTAGTTATTTATTTCGTGACCGCCGGCCCGGCCTTGATTGTGGCCCGCCACGCCTGGCGGCCATGACACCTGGCCCCGGTCACGGCTTTCCACGGCCAGCGGTGTTAACAGTATTTGTGTTAAAGTATACAGACAAGGCAGGGGAAATAGCACCATCAATAAGAAAACATAGTATATTCACAGAAAACTGTTAATATCATACTTTCATGGTCCCAATATTTGAGACTGAGTAGTGTGAGCAGTTTTGCCTGTGAAAGAACAAGCAGCAATTAATGCTAGTTTCGCCCATGTATCATCCAGTAGATGTGATTTTTGTGCTACCACCATATCGGGTAATGAATGGAAACATCCTGTTATCAGCTGGAAAATAAAGAATAAAACAATTATCATTGTACTTCTAATTTTGTGCTAAGTGTTCTAATGTCCCCATATTCAAAACTATATGCAGATTGTACAAAGTGGCTGCTTAGGACTAGACTCATCGTGCATCGGAGCTGTATTTCAAGAAATTGGTGCAATGGACTTTATACATAATAAAGAGTACAATGATGATACGTGTCAGCTGTTGAAAAGATAGTGCCTGGTGGCCTCACGTGAAAATACTCCTCTTATGTTTTATAACATTTGGATGTTGGATCGGTGGTCACCAAAAACAAATCCAAGTGACCTTTTTAGGATTGTTATTAATTTCACTTTGGTTGGTGGTTTCTAGGATATAGCACAGACCCTTTTTAAACCAAGGGTATGAATATTTATATTCACCAAAGTTGCCAATTGTCTTTCTACCATAAATACAAACACTAAAATTAAAATATGGCAGAGAATCTTTATGCATTTTTATAAAATCTATGATGGTAAAATATCAAATGTGCAAACATAAATCGACTTTGTCTCCCAGAAGGAAGCTTAAACATTCATCACATTTGAAATTAATCCATGAGAGAACTCTCCTGGTGATAGATTTATTTCCCTCATCCATCCTTGCCCTTTGCTGGTATATTTTGCCCTGCCAGATAATGGCACTTCTCTCTACATAACAGTCACAGATTCATGTGCTCAAGCCAAGCTACCAGTATGTCCTTGTTTTCTTTGCAAGCTGAACTAGTTTTGCATCTCTAATAATGACCAGCTACTTTAAAGTCCTTTTCTGTAACATGAGCCATCAACTCCTTCACTGCTAGGAAATTCCCTTGCCATCAGTCATTGTTTCTTAGCCAATAGCACATCATGGCTACTTTCTTTGTGAAGATTTTTCTCATTCACAGAGACATTTACTTTTAATAATGCCTCAAAATCTCCTTGGGTGACTAGAATAAAGAAACAGAAATTGTACCTTTGTATGTATAAAATGTGTGCACAAGCATGCTAAGGTTTCGATTCACTCCCAAATAATTATATTTTGGGAAGTTTTGACTAATCAGTGCACTGCTTGGCATGTTGTCAGATGATAAGCAATTATGCATATAAGTATTAAAAAAAAAAAAAAAACCCAAAACCACGATGATTACAAGGGTTGGTGCTATTTTATATACCTCAAAACAGCTAGTTGTGGTTACCAAAGCACGATAGAACAGAACATGAGACCAGCTCATTTCTAGCAAATGACATCAACAGTTCTGCCAGGCAAAAGAAAGCACAGAAGGAGAAGTGGTTTGGAGTTGAGTGAATGGGATTAATCATCAGGACTCCAAAAGCATGCCAACCTGCTCGCTGTGCTTCGCTTTACTCAGGTATAAGTGGGTGGGTGATGATAATGATAATGCTATCCCTTTCCTTCATCCCCTTCAGAAACTGTTTTCTAATCTAATCTTCAAAACTGGTAGCAAGCTCATCCGCCCCAAAGATGACTTTCTGCATGTAGCAGGCTATGTGCACATCACAGAGGAAATACATAACAACTTTGAAGAAAGATCAAGCACTTCAACTGAGCTTTGTTATTCCCAATTGGCTCTAAGACACTGATAATTCCTTATTGACTGAGCAGAGGATATCAGTAGTCTGAAATATTTAAATATTCATTAACCTAATAAAGGGATCATTTCTGCTTATAAATGTGGCTACTTTTTTTTAGTACAATGTAGAGTGGAAGGTTGCACTGGATACATTACACTGACATTTTTCAGGCAACAGAGCAAGGTTCAGGTGCCTTTTACATGAGTTAAAATCTCAAACAGCCATTTCTAACTAAGAGGATTTTTATCCAACAGAAAGCACATGCATACATTTAAAATGATCACACTTTGGGCCAGATAGAAAACAGGTGTTTTGTAGAGGGGTGGAGGTGTTTTGGAAGCATGGGTGGACCTTTTTATATTCAGTATCACAACTGTTTATGTGGAGCACCACTATACATGCAGAACTACTAACATGCCTACGTTATTCCATGGTTTAGCACTGTATAAGTGAATATGCTGACTTTTAGTAGCACAACAAGCTGATCTTTAAACACAATTTGGAAAATCGACTGTGCAAGCTGAAAAGTATGCATTTGCAGAGCCAGTTAGGCACCCTACTGAAAATCTACACCATATGTGATGCACCTAAGGCACGATCCTAAATTTGACCTTCCTTTGCTATGTACTGGGATTATATCTTCAGTTAGAATATACATTTCATTTGAAGATTGCTAACCCATAATACACAAATGCACCAGTAATTGTGCATATTTTTAACACAGCAGCCCAAAAGTGATACTGCCATAGCATCTGAGCTAGTTTAGATTCTGGCAATGCAATGATTTTATATAGTCACCAAATAATCAAGCTCTACCCTGATAAAGAGCCATCTGTATATGCTATAGGACTTATAAGGCATCTGAAAGAAGGCTGCAATGTATGTACTGTAAAGCTTTAAAACTCAAATATAGCTCTGTGGATTTAAGCTATATTCATTTTTAAATTTGCATGCAGGCTGACAACATGTACAGCAACTCTAAATCTATTGCAATTTGCTCCAGCTGAGATATTAAACCCAGAAAATAGGGTTTATAATGGAAACACCAACTCAACCTTAACTATAGTGCTGCTACAGGCACCACTGTAATTACATTGGCTCTTTTCCAGTGCTTGGTATTAGTCATATCAAACAGAAGTTATTTCAGTCTTTATCTTAAAGAATCAAAACTCCCTAGGAAGGCTGGTGCTCAGCTGTTGGCATTATTTGCTTAATAATTGGGATTCTATCAGCAGAAGTAAGACTGAAAGCAGTGACATTTCATGTGGGTGAACCTTATCACCCAGGGGAGGCTGGAATTTGGGCATCCATTCTCTTGTTCTCATTGTTATACAAAAAATGGCACAATAAAAAGAAAGTCCAGAGAAGAACAACCCATGACAGGTAATAGAAGTAAAAAACCCATCTTAGCAGCTAAAAGTGACATAAAAAAATCTTATTCCACATATAGAGCAAGAAGCAAAGGACTAAACATAATAGCCGATATGTGGTGTATGTTTCTTTTTTTTTTTTTTTTTTTTTAATTACAAGGTAAGAAAAACAGTGCACAATGGAGATGAATGAGAGACTTAAAACCAGAGAATGCAAAACATTTCATCTGAGAAATTAAAAATTGCTGAAGAAATGAGGGGACAAAGGAAAGGCAAAAGAGAATAGATGCATTTTCAAATAGGAAGTGAAAAAAGAGAAAGAATCAACCACACAACGTGCATGGAGGGACAGTTTGACAGCAAAAGAGAGAGCTTTTCCATCAACAGTGACAAGGTTACAGCTAGCAGGAAACTGATCCACCTGTCATAATTACAATCAGAATCATGATCTGGTAGGAAGTTACTTTACTGATCATGGTCCTGATCATAATCAAGGTAAAAATCACACAAAAAACATGAGGTAAATATTCAAAGAATATCCAGCTAGGAAAGCTAGCTGGATTGATATATCTGGCTAACTTAACTAGGATATTCAGTGGTGCAGCTGCACCACTTAATATACTCAGATAACTTTGAGTTAGCTTGTAAGTTTAGTCAGCTAACCTTAGATCTGCTCAAAAGCTCCTACCCTGAACAATAATTATAGAAACATAGAAATGATGGCGGAAGAAGACCAATATGCCCATCCAGTCTGCCCAGCAAGCTTTCACACTTATTTTCTCATACATATCTGTTACTCCGACCGCTGAGTTCAGGGCCCTTATTGGTAGCTTTTTGATTTTAATTTCCTTCCACCCCCGCCATTGATATAGAGAGCAGTGTTGGAGCTATATCAAAGTGAAGAATAAGGCTTAATGTTTGAGGGTAATAACCATCGTATCGAGCAAGTTACCCCGATGTTTGTATACTCATACTGCTCAGATCAATGCCTTGTTAGATGTTGGCTGGATGTAAATCCTATTTCTTCATTCCCC
Organism: Rhinatrema bivittatum; assembly: GCF_901001135.1. Classification (NCBI taxonomy): domain Eukaryota; kingdom Metazoa; phylum Chordata; class Amphibia; order Gymnophiona; family Rhinatrematidae; genus Rhinatrema; species Rhinatrema bivittatum. The sequence continues at coordinate 791,074,878 of NC_042615.1, read as the reverse complement.
CTGCCGTTGAAGCAGTGAGCTGCACTGGATATGCATTCAAAGTGAAGTATCAGGGGTAGCAACAAGCAATCTACTCCCACGCTTATCTGTTTACCCAGACTGTGCAATTCAGTCCTTGTTGGTTGTTGTCTGAATGTAAATCCTCTTTTCTTCATTCCCTCATGCCGTTGAAGCAGAGATTTATGCTGGATATGCATTGAAAGTGAGTATCAGGTTGAATTGGTTTGGGGTAGTAACTGCCGCAACAAGCAAGCTACTCCCATGCTTATTTGTTTACCCAGACTGTGCTACCTTGTTGGTTGTTGCCTGAATGAAATCCTCTTTTCCACATTTCCTCTTGCCGTTGAAGCATAGAGCAATGTTGGTTGTTGAAACATAGAACAATGTTGGTTGTTGCCTAATGCAAATCCTCTTTTACACATTTCCTCTTGCCGTTGAAGCATAGAGCAATGTTGGTTGTTGAAACATAGAACAATGTTGGTTGTTGCCTAATGCAAATCCTCTTTTCCACATTTTCTCTTGCTGTTGAAGCATAGAGTAATGTTGGAGTCTCATTAACCATGTGAATGTTTATTGAATAAGAGTATTAATCACCAGGTAGTAGCAGTCATTCCCGCAAGCCAACCCATACCTCTTCTCTTCATTCCCATCCTCCAGGCTTTATGGATCCACAGTGTTTATCCCACACCCCTTTGAAATCCTTCACAGTTTTGGTCTTCACTACTTCCTCCGGAAGGGCGTTCCAGGCATCTACCACCCTCTCCATGAAGAAATACTTTCTGACATTGGTTCTGAGTCTTCCTCCCTGGAGTTTTAAATTGTGATCCCTGGTTCTGCTGATTTTTTTCCTATGGAAAAGGTTTGTCGTTGACTTTGGATCATTAAAACCTTTCAAGTATCTGAAAGTCTGTATCATATCACCTCTGACCCTCCTTTCCTCTAGGGTGTACATATTTAGGTTCTTCAATCTCTCCTCATAAGTCATTCGATTAAGGTCATCCACCTTTTTAGTTGCCCTTCTCTGGACTGCCTCCATCATGTCTCTGTCCCTTTGAAGATACGGTCTCCAGAACTGAGTACAGTACTCCAGGTGAGGCCTCACCAAGGACATGTACAAGGGGATAATTACTTCCCTTTTCTTACTCGAAATTCCTCTCTCTATGCAGCCCCGCATTCTTCTGGTTTTAGCTATCGCCTTGTCACATTGTGTCACCGCCTTCAGATCGTTAGACACTGTCACCCCCATGTCTCTCTCCTGCTCAGTGCACATCAGCCCTTCACCCCCCATTGAATACAATTCTTTTGGATTTCCACAGCCCATATGCATGACTTTGCACTTCTTGGCATTGAATCTCAGCTGCCATAACTTTGACCAGTTTTTGAGCTTCCTTAAATCCCGTCTCATTCTCTCCACTCCTTCCGACATGTCCACTCGGTTGCAGATCTTAGTATCATCTGCAAATAGACAAACCTTACCTTTTATCCCATCTGCGATGTCACTCACAAAGATATTGAACAGGACCAGTCCCAACATAGACCCTTGCAGCACTCCGCTCATCACCGCTCTCTCTTTAGAGTAAGTTCCATTTACCATAACACATTGTCTTCTGTCCTTCAAACAGTTTGCTATCCAGGCCACTACCTTGGCACTCACACCCAAGCTTCTCATTTTATTCACAAGCCTTCTGTGCAGGACCGTATCAAAGGCTTTGCTAAAATCCAAGTAAATGACACCGAGTGCTCTTCCTCGATCCAAGATTTTGGGTACTTGCCAGGTTCTTATGGCCTGGATTGGCCACTGTTGGAAACAGGATGCTGGACTTGATGGACCCTTGGCCTGACCCAGTATGGCATATTCTTAATTACTTAATCACACAATCAAAAAAGTCAATCAGATTTGTCTGACAGGACCTTCCCTTGGCGAAACCATGCTGCCTCTGGTCCATCAATTCTGCTGTTTGTAGTTAGTTCACTATTATTTCCTTCAGCAGTGATTCCAATTCTTTTCCCACCACCGAAGTGAGGCTAACCAGCCTGTAGTTTCCAGTCTCCTCTCTGCTCCTGCTCTTGTGAAGCGGTACCACTGTCACTCTTCTCCAATCACTCGGCACCGTGACATAGTAAGGGCAAAGGCTATCGGCGCCATTTTGAAAACCAGCAGCCGACAGCCCGAGTGCAGGAGATCACTCCAGGACTCCCACTGGACTCCCAGGGACTTTTGGCAAGTCTTGGGGGGTCAGGAGGGTGGGGGGGGGGGTTGTGGTAAATTAAATTTAAAGGCTTGGGATGGGGTTTTTTTTGGGAAACGAATACATATGTAACTAATGAATGGATCGAGAACAAATGCAACGGATTTGGGTCCCGATGAATACGAATACGAATACCGAATGGGACGAATCCGTCCCTGCTGCACATCCCTAATTCAAGGTGCGGTCTCACCATGGAGCGATATAGAGGCATTATGACATTTTCCGTTTTATTAACCATTCCCTTCCTAATAATTCCTAATATTCTATTTTCTTTTTTGACAGCTGCAGCACACTGAGCCAACGATTTAAAAGCATTATCCACTATGATGCCTAGATCTTTTTCCTTGGTGGTAGCTCCTAATATGGAACCTAAAATCGTGTAACTACAGCAATGGTTATTTTTCCCTATATGCAACACCTTAACTTGTCCACATTAAATTTCATCTGCCATTTGGATGCCCAATCTTCCAGGCTTGCAAGGTCCTCCTGTAATGTATCACAATCTGCTTGTGTTTTAACTAATCTGAATAATTTTGTATCATCAGCAAATTTGATAACCTCATTCGTCATATTCTTTTCCAGATCATTTATATTGAAAAGCACCGGTCCAAGTACAGATCCCTGAGGCACTCCACTGTTTACCCTTTTCCACTGAGAAAATTGACCATTTAATCCTACTCTCTGTTTCCTGTCTTTTAACCAGTTTGTAATCCACGAAAGGACATCACATCCTTTCCCATGACTTTTAAGTTTTCTTAGAAGCCTCTCCTGAGGGACTTTGTCAAATGCCTTCTGAAAATCCAAATACACTACATCTACTGGTTCACCTTTATCCACATGTTTATTAACCCCTTCAAAAAAAAAAAAGCAGATTCTTCCTTTTGCTACTCTCTTTGGGATTCTTTATATTTCTTGAATGCTGTTCTTTTAGCTTTTATTTTGTTTGCCACCTCCTTTGAGAACCAGATAGGTTTGATTTTTCTCTTGCTTTTCTTTACTTTTCTAACATATAGATTAGTTGCCTTGGTAATTGCTCCTTTTAGTTTCATCCACTGTTGTTTCACATCTCTCTCATTCTCTCAGCCTTCTAATTCTTCCTCCAGGTACTTTCCCATTTCATCAAAGTCCGTGTTTTGCACTGCAAAACTCGGGTCTTCTTGCTACTTCTCCATATCCTATTTGTGATATGAAACCATACTGTATGATAATCACTGGTGCTGAGGTGGGCACCCACCTGGACATTAGAGACATTATCTACATTAGTGAGAACTAAATAGAGTATAGCTCCCTCCCTCATGGGTTCCATTACCATTTGTTTGAACAGAGCCCCTTGCAGGGCATCCACTATCTCTCTACTACTACACCATCTAAGTGGTACCAGTGATCATGACAGGATATTGAAATGCTGTCCTTAGCCAGATAAATCTCAATTTATCCTGAATATTGGGCCCCATGCAGTCACAAGTCAGATTGAAGATGCAATTCATGATGAAACTCTCCTATGTATTATTGATCTCTATAAAGCCTGATATACTACACTAATGTGAAAATACTTAAGGGTTCTCATCATAAATTATAGAACAGTCTAATCCTAGAGATATATACAGATGTATGACATCTATTCAGTATAATGATTCATCCTGAGTATATATTATATATATATATATCCCGGACGAGTATATATTATATATATATATCCCGGACGAGCCCCCAGGATATATATAATCCTTACACTGTTTCTTTTTCTTTCTCATCTACATCTATCACTATCTGAACCAGATGCATTGTGAACTGTACATAGTTGAAACCCAACAGATTATTTTGTATTATTTTTTAATCTGGTTATAAAATAGGAAGTGTATCACAAAGAGAAAAGTTGGTTTCTTCCTCTATGATAGAAATCATTTCCAATGTGTGTAATACTATCACCTTGTGTATATGCCAGGAAATATGGGCATTGAAAATAAAGGAACATATAATAGGAGCTCATGTTCTGTTCTAGTTTATTTATTTATTTATTTACTATTTTTCTATACTGGCTTTCAAGACGGTGGTCACATCAAACCGGTTTACATTTAACAGGGTGTGCATTATACAGAGAACTCGAGCAACTATAACTGGTGCAGGAATTGCAGTTACAATAAAACAGGGAAATACACAACTGGGAGCAGAGGAAGAAGAAGAAAAGAGAGATTAATTGACAGCAAATTATTTACAACGATTATTTACAGAGATGCAAAATTAATTCCAATGTGGAAGAAATGAAGTCGAGAATGAGGTTGATGACAGAGTGTTGGTGTTTAAACCCATTTATAACAATGTGTTTGTGATGACGGTAGCAGGGATCAGTCTGTGTCTGGATTGGCTTTTTTAAAAAGCCATGTTTTTAGCCTTTTCCTGAAAGTTGGTAGGCATGGTTCCTGACGCAGTTCAGCTGGGATGGAGTTCCATAAAAGTGGTCCTGCTGTTGATAGCGCTCTGTCTAGTTAGCTAAAAAGAAACACAGACAAGGTTTGGTACATATATGTAGAAGTGGGAATGATATCAAGGAATGAGTCGTATCATGGCATCACTAATTACTGTGAGACATAATTGCATACATCTTGTAGCTAATGAGTTGGCATCTTAAGGGGTTCAATTTACCCATATTTGTAAATGTGAAAATGTCTATATTTATGAGGAAATCCAAGTTGCCTGTCTTCCCCCGTGCAGTGTCCATAGATTTCTAGAACATTTTACTAGTTTGCATGTTAGTATGAAAGGTGGGCTGAGTGAAGGTACATTATGTCATAGAACACACATACACACGTTCTTGTAAAAAGCAAAACTGAGTTTACTAAACATTGTAAAAATAGGTAGAAAATTATATAAACAGTAAAGACAATATCAAAAGTGAATATCAGTAATAAGCATATAGCATCACCATAAGCATTACATAGATTAATCAAGACAATTAGTTATTGCAACAACAAACATAGAAATAAAGAAAAGAGTTTATACAGGAAATACTTTCCTCATAGGTCTTCCTTTCTATAAGATAGTATCTTGTCCAAAAATGGAAGGCTGTATGAAGTTGAAGACTCTACAAACTGCTAACTGTTCACGACTGGCTCATCTAAAGAACTCTGCCAAATATAATTCCTTATATTCTCATTCTCTCTGGCTTTAATCCAGCATCTATAAGTCTTAAGTGTTCTGACTTGCACTCATATCTCTGACAATAGCCACCTGTAGCTCCTTAAGCTATGGCCAAAAAAAGAAACTGGTACTGCTTGACTCCCAAAAGGTTCAAACACATGCTTTCAACAGCCTTATCTCTTTGAAAATAGATGTTAGGAAGAGCAGTCTCCTACTTATCTTCAGCTCATTAGTGCCATGCTATCTAACTAAAGAAAAACAATGTCAGAATTCTACAGTTTCAGGCCTTCCTTATGCTTACTATGTGCAATATACATATATTGATCCACATTTATCAATTATTAGTGATTGTTTTGATCCAATCTAAACTCCACCTTTACATGCAATGACTTCTAGGAATCTAAAAATAACTCCCTAAAGTAATTTTAATACAGTTAGCACTGATTTACAGCTTTCTAGTACTTTGGGCATAAATGTATAGTGTCAAAATTGTCATAACTGTTGCTATATCTGATATTGCTTGACGTTTTGATCCAGCTGTTTGAAAACAGATTGACTGATGCAAGTAGTGAGATAGCAATGGTCATATGTATTTTAATGTTGATTATGTGTTCTCTGCCCTGAGCCCATGTGAATGGGTGCTCAAGAAAGCAAATAAATAAATAAACATATGAACAGTATTATGTTTGAATTGGAAAAAGTGCTGAATGAACTGCTAGACAATACAGAAGGCAATTTTCACATTTTTTAATGTGGGTAAATGCAGGTTTACTTGTGTAGAAACATATTTTAAAAAATGTACCCCAGGAGTACATTTTCAAAGGGATTTTATGTATAAAATCACCTTGTTCCTGTGTGCATTCAATATACACACAAGTGATTTTCAAAACAAGAGCAGTATGCACACTCACGTGTCCTCATGGGAAAGTACATGAAAAGAAACTGGGTATATTTAGGACATGTTTGCAGTATGTTGGAATATGGCTTAGATGTTCACTCACACTTTGCTATTTTATAACAAATGTGCATGAAAATGTCATGAAATATGTGCACTTTTACACTTGCAATTTAATGCATCAAATTCAAACTTTCATTTGTCTTTTTCGACTTGGAATTTAGCATGCTGGCTTCTCCCATTGAGTAGAAAGGGCAGCTTACTAGGAGTAGTGAGAGAGGAGGTGATAAGATAACTGGGAAATGTTTGTGCTTGCCCAGAAGTTGGTTTGGTTATAATTGTATTCTGTGGGGGGGATTAAATATCCATCTGTATGATACTATTCTTTGGGGGTGCTTTTCAGTGAATGGCACTGTAATTCTGAAAGTGTATGTGTATCTGATGTTTGGGGATGGCTGGGAGAGGGATGGGAGTGTCACTGGGGCTGACTGGGGTTATTTGTGAGTGTGTGTGTGTGTGTGTGTGTGTGTGTGTCACACTGGGGCTGACTGGGGAGTGTGAGTGAAGATGAAGTGGTGTTTAGCATGACGAGGAAGAAGAGAGTATACAAGACCAGAACACACTTTTTGGATCTGTTTGAGGAGCAAGTCTTGTGCAGGTTCAGGTTTAACAAGGAAACAATACCATATCTATGCCAGAAGTTAGAGCACTTGGAGAGGCCACCAGCACCTTACAGACACTTCTAGGGAATAACTCTGTAAACCATTTCCATATTTATTGATCAGTTTCTGGCTGCATTTCTAAGAAAAACACATCATTCACTACCCTCAGAGAAGACAGCGACAACAACAAATTATGACAGATTTCTATTAAATTGCACATTTTCCCTGTTTTGGGGGCTATCGGTTTCACTCAGATCTCTATAAGGGCACTTGTAGACAACGAGGTCACCTTCCACAACCACAAAGTCTTCCATTCCTTCAATATATAAGTGGTCTACAATGCTAAGGTGATCATCATGGACATCGTGGCCAGGTTTACAGGGTCCAGTCTTGATGTCTACATCCTCTCATGGTCTATAGTTCATGACTGCTTCCAGGATGGTCTCATCACAAGAGGTTGGCTTCTAGGTAGGTTTGCTGTGCTCACTACAATGACACAGCAATTATCTGCTGCCCTGTTTTCTCCCTCTGTCTCCAGGTGTTCTTACTACTTTGGACCAAAAGGATTACACTAGCTTCTACCAGGGGACAACCTCACTGCCTACCACCTTGGAATATCTCACTCTCCATTTCTCTTCCTTCTTTCCTACAGATGATAGAGGATATCCACTCAAAACCTGACTCAAGATCCCGCTAGCTACCTCACAGACTTCTGCAAATGCTTGCTACAACAGTGCCCACTGCAAGACCAGGGAAGACATCGAGAGAACCTTTGGCCTACTCAAAATATGTTTCCACCACCTGGAGAGATTAGGGGGATGTCTTCTCTTCAACCCAGTAAAGGTCTGTGACATCTTTCAATCCTGCTGCATGCTTCATAATCTGTCCAAAACCAAACTCTGCCTCCTCCAGAGGAACAAGATGATCATATTACAGTGCCTAATGATGAAGAGGAGGAGGCATATGACCTGAGTGAGGAAGAATTGCAGGAAATATATCCCCAGATTTACCAGCAGGCTGTAGACAAATGGAACACGTTGATGCAAATACATTTTCAAAGATAAAGTTGCATTTCTTTTCAAAAGAAAGGTCATAGCTCTGCGTGGCAAGCAAATTATTGTTTCTTGGGTCATCCTCTCCTTTTGGGATGTGACTCGGGTATCTTGGATTGTTCAAGTCTGGTGCTTCTGTGAAGAGAAGTACGATCACTACCGACAATATCTTTGGAGGCACGAGAACAGAAGGCAGTGGCAAAAGGTGATAGCTACAGGAGGACTCTGGAGGTGAGAAGGGCTCTTGAAAGCTGATGTTTGAGGAGCTCTTCATATGGTGTACACAACGTGGTCATCCTTATGTCAGCATAAGAGTATGTATCCACTTGTGTCATCAGAGGGGAAGGAGCCTTCCTCTGAAGTGATGGAGGCATAGGAGGAGGAGATGGTATAATAGGTGTTGTTGGATACACAAGGGGAGCTTCCTACTGGACAGGCAGAACTACAGCTGGTGGAGGAACAAACCATGGTAGTGGTGGTGCTAATGCAAGAGGAGGCTACATCCAAGGGCCCTATGGATGCCTGGGAGCATTCCATGCTGGCTATAGCTGGCATGGAGAAATACGCTCGAAAATCTCCCTTCAAATAGAAGTCATGGACTGCAATTCCTCCTGCAGCATCTGACCAGCACCCTATATCTTTTGTCTTACACACAGCAGCTCTTCCTGTACCACTTTTATGAGGCTCTGTATGTTCTGCATTATGTCTACAAACAGGTGTACCACTCTATCATTTTGCACCAGCATATGGCTCTTAGCTGGAGGGAAAGACTCATCAGCTTTTGGAAAATATCTGGCCTCTTTCTCTTCTCTGTCTTTTCCTTCATCAACATCTTGTCCCAAGACATCAAGACTATGATCATTGCTGTAGGTGGGGAAGGACTTTTCTTTCACCAAAGCCTGGGTATGCTCCACATCTCTGGTTACATCTCCCTCATTCTCTTCACTTTATAGATCCTTCTCTTTTGACTCACTCTGTGCCTCTAGACTGCCTGGTAACACTCATGAATGCCACCTAAGTGATGCATTGGAGGTGGACCCTTGGGCTGAGGTTGAGGGTTGAAGCAACCCATAGGTGAGGACCTATGGGTCCCCACTGTCGTCAGGTGGAGTGGGCTGAAGGTAGAGGCTGCTGTAGCTTCACCTATACCAGCCCTCGTTCCCCGCAGGTTGAGCCTTTGGGTGCGGGGCAGGCAGGACATAGGTGGGCCTCGAGGTTGGTTAGCAAGAGAGGTTGGTTCAGCCCAGAGACAGCAGACAACAGGTGGCTTGGTCCTACCCTGGACTGGGTACGGTATTGGAACATGGGCGCCAATGGAACGAAGATTGGCTGGGGGTGCACGAGCAAAGGTAGGCCGAAGCCTATTAAGTCCAAGTCCAGGGAGTAGGCTAGAAGAGGCGTCAATGATAGGCTTGGATCAGGGCCAGTGGCAAAGCGGAGGTTGTGGAAGCAATGCTGAGTTCTGATCACGGAGAAGTCAATTGTAGGGATGTGAATCGTTTTTTAACGATTTAAATTATCGTCCGATAATTTTAAAATCATCATTAATCGGTAAGGGACTCGATACAATAGGAATTCCCTCGATTTATCGTGAAAAATCATTAAATCGAGTATGGGAATTATTTGGGGGGAGGGCGGGAAAACCGGCACACCAAAACAACCCCTAAACCCACCCCGACCCTTTAAAACCAATCCTTTACCCTCCCCCACCCTCCCGAACCCCCCCAAAATGTTAAATTACCTGGTGGTCCAGTGGAGGGGGGGGTCCCGGCGCGATCTCCTGCTCTCGGGCCATCGGCGCCATTTTGGCTACCACTGATAAAAATGGCGCCAATGGCCCGATAAAAATAAAACCACCCCGACCCTTTACAAATTACCCCTTTGCTTCTCCCACCCTCCCGACCCCCCCAAAAACCTTTTACATGTACCTGGTGGTCTAGCGGGGGGTCCGGGAGCCATCCCTTCAATCATACCCTCGGTGCCGGTGCCGGTGCTGGACTAGTTTCAAAATGGCGCCGAGTAGAGTAGAGAGGATTCTCTAGCAGCAACAAGAACTCGAGTAGCGAGGGGATCTGTTGCAAAGGCAATGCTATGGAGTGAGGCCTGAGCTTAAATGCACTGGAGAGATTGATGTCATCATCCGGGGCCACGGCCAGGTTCCCGCCACGGGCCCTTCATAAGGATCAGCGATGCGCACGCACACTCACGCACCTAGGGAGGGGCACAGCATGGGTAGGGTTGTCTCTTTGAGGGCCATGCGGAGAGGCCCGACGAGCAATGGCATCTTGACCTGCAGCACTGGAGACCATGGCAGAGCCAGAGGCACCTGGGGTGGCCTGAGGTCAGAGCTGGTGGCCCACCACCGCTAGCGAGGAGGAACCAGGAGCTGGAGTCTGTAAGAAGGTGAGGGGATCGCGTCGCAGGTCTGCCGTGGACGGCACATGTACCACTAAGCCTTCCCAGCCCTCTTGGTCCTGGACCATCAGAGTCACAGCTTCCAGCTAGTGAACAATCTTCTAGTCTAACATTCCCTAGGGTTTCATAAGAACATGCCATAATGGGTCAGACCAAGGGTCCATCAAGCCCAGCATCCTGTTTCCAACAGTGGCCAATCTAGGCCATAAGAACCTGGCAAGTACCCAAAGAACCTGGCAAGTACCCAAAGGGCTTTGAGGGCCCCATTTTTTCTGGGTTTTTTTTTCTGGTTTATTTAATTTTCTTAAACAAAATGAACATTAAGCAAAATGAAAATCATGGGGAAACACCCCCTCCCCTAAAAATGAAATGAAAAATAAAACAAAATTTTTACTTTTTCACACCTAAGTTCCCTTAGAAACTTAGACTTCTGTACAGCGGTCCTTTACAGCATGGCACTTATCTAGTAATAACAATCATGAGGTAAGCTTGCTGACAGGGAGAGTTGTGTTGGAGTATGCCTTACATTCCAATATGGCTATGATGTAGCCACAAGGCAAATGGTCCTTGTTGGAAGGGATGCATGGAGATTCCCTGGAAACTGTATTTCGAGTAGATTCTAACACTCTACTTACTTCTATAGTTGGCTTATAAGTGCAGTAAAAGTAGTGCTTCATGACATGACAGACCATGACCCAGGGGTTGCGCTTGTCCATCATACCGCTGCATGGATGCCTATGGCCTCTAGAACAAAGAACATTTTTCTGCATTTAGGGGTAGATTTTAAAAGGTGTGCGTGGGAGTAGATTTGTTTGCGCAACCCAGCACGAACAAATCTACTCACGATTTTATAACATGTGTGCTGCCGCGCGCATGTTATAAAATACAGGGTCGGTGCGTGCAAGGCTGCGCAAAATTGGCAGCCTGCGCACGCCGAGCCTTGCAGCCATCCTCCGTTCCCTCCGAGGCCGCTCTGAAATCGGAGCGGCCTCGGAGGGAACTTTCCTTCCGGCCCCCCCCCCCCACTTTCCCCTCCCTTCCCCTATCTAACCCACCCCCAGCCCTAACTAATTCCCCCCCATCTTTATTTTACAAGTTATGTCTGCCTGAGGCAGGTGTAATTTGCACGTGCCGGCCGGCTGCCGGCGCGCCATGTTCCGGTCCAGGGGCTGGTCTGGAGGCTGCGGCCACACCCCGGGAACGCCCCTGGGCCAGAACAACGCTCGCGGCCCCCGCCCCCGGAATGCCCCCGTTGACGCGCTGGCTGCGACACGCCCCCCCCCCCCCGACATGCCCCCGACACCCCCCCCCCCAGGAAAGCCCCGGGACTTACACGCGTCCCGGGGCTTGCGCGCGCAGCTGAGCCTATGCAAGATAGGCTCGGCGCGAGCAGGGGGTGGAAGGCGCATCTTTTCGGGGATTATGCGCGTATCTTATGCGCATAACCCTTTGAAAATCTGCCCCAATGTATATTTCTAACTATTGACTGAGACAGATTATACGGACATAGTGAGAGCTGTAATAAAAGCAGCACATAGACAGAGTATGCTGATATCTCCCTGATGTGCATTTAGGGAACTTACCACCAGCCTCCTCCTGCCTGCACACAGCTGCTGCAACCAGTTCCCCTCCAGGCAGTGTAGGTCCTGGGCCTTCTTTTTGAGGTCCTCAATCTAAATAGATGAGACATTTGAAAATAAAAATACTTTCAGTGGTATGTTGCAGGTTCTGTCACATCCTTATGGTATGTTTACATTCATCAAAGGGGAATGTATGAACGTGGTGTAACAGCTGTTCAATGTCTCTCATCTCACCAATATAAATTTTAAAAATGATTTATTCAAGACTTCACAGAGACAAACAGATCATCAAGAATACAGTCCCCCAACATGGGTTGTATTTTGCTGGAGGACTGTATCGAGAGAAACATAGATGTTTCAACCTTAAATCTATGAAAAAGAAGAGATCCATATAAGGAACAGCAGGAAGATGATTACAGTTAACATTTCATAAGAGAAGCTATTAATGTGCACCATGTAAAAATAGTGCATACAAAGAATACATCATTTAGGAAACATCATGTATGAAAGAGCAACATACAATGGATAAATACTGTGTAGGTTAACAGCGCATGCATATAATGTGTACCATATTAAATAATCTATATTTGCTTGCTCATCATTCGTCATCCTGTAAAGCTTAAAGGCAGACGCACCATTAAAGGTAAACCTTACACAAGTCGAGAAACGCAACAAAAGAAACCTTAACCAATCACATTTGAGATCACTTGACCAGAAGTGACCAATTCAGAACCAATAGGAAATAGCCATTCTGACTGCATGGAAAAACGACAAGAAACCAATCAGAATTGTCAAATGGAATCCAATGATTTATCATGAGTGAAGGGGTGAACCTAAGGTTGAAAAACCTGAAAATCTCAAAAATCTCTAAAAAATGGTACCCAATCAATCTCTCAGTTTAGATCCCTATGGACTAAGGATTGTAATTCGAAAATCCATCTTTGTTTTCAACAAATTAGACCCATAGAAAAATCACACCCTCTGCTCAGTGAGTTTCTTTTATTGCAAAAAAATGCAAGTCAGCAATGTCATGGGATTTCTCATACCATTGGGATACTAAAGCTAACTTTTGTCTCTTGGCTTATAAACAAGAGTGATGTTCCAAAATTCCAGTCTTGAGAGTACGGGTAGTTTTGCAAACATATAGGAGAGGGCTAGGGCACATAATCACATAGATGACTCCAGTCAAAAGGCGAGTGGAGGAAGGAAATACTATTTAAGGAAATACTGTTTGTCAGTGTTAGGATGTATGAAAATGGTAAGGATTACTGAAAGAGGAGAAGCCACACATTGACCTCAAGGATAGAACCCATATGAAGGGTATCAGGGGCAGTTACATGGGGATGCAATTCTAGGACACTAAAAAATCCCATAGGTTTTTGCCATGGTGAAATGTGAAACGGGGTGTGTGTTGAAAAACAGGGTGAGGGGTCAAAATGGACCAATGAGGTTTAATGATAGTACAGATCTAATGTATTCTCCCCAAAAAAAGGAGATGACAAGTCACCTGGTCAGACGACTTTATAGATGGGGTAAGAAAAAATAAATCCAAGTTAATGATTTAAATGCTTTTTTGATAACCAGAGGGGGATAGCCCCTGTCAAGAAAATGCGAGCACATAACTTGTACCTGTCTAATAAAATCTGTGCAGGACGAACACAGCCGTCAGAGTGTGAAAAGTTGTCCAAGTAGGATGTTATCTCGGAGAGGCCAAGGATGGTGGCTCATATAGAGTAGAAGTCTGTTACGATTGGTTGGTTTGCAGAATAATGTGGTCTCAAAGGTCCCATGCAGAATCTTAGAGCTAGATTCATCAAAATGCTATGTTTATAGCAAAAAATATATGGCCGCATTACAAAAAGGGGCGTGGCTAGGCAAATTTGCAGCCTGCCACATTGCAACAGAACATTAAGTCACGCAGCATTGCGGTATCGGACGCTGTGATTTCGGCCGCACTAATACATTGTTCCCCTGAAGCACCCAGAAGAAATGTGTAGGTATTTCCAGCGAAATTTCCTGCACTAACATGTGATACTTTAATACATGCAGTGCTACCAGCCCCTAATTTCCCTTAATCCCACCCAAACTCCTCCCACTTTACTAGAAAATTAAAATTAGCATTCATAATTCGCTATGCACCGTTTATCGCGTGCACAATAATGGCCTATTGCAAATTGATGAATAACCCCTAAATGAGTAGTTCTTGCGATGTACAAATGTAATGTCCTTCTGATAACACATGTAGATTTCACTTTTCCTAGTTTCTTTCTTTTCAAAGCTTAACTATACCTTTAACAAATATCACTGGCATTTTTCCTTTTATGTGCTAGCTGAAAATTAAATATATTCACGATTTTTGCTCTTATTGGAGCATGTTTCTCAATAATTTATTCCTTTTTTGTAGACCCTAAAGGCAAATTAACATTTGCTTTCATACTCTGCTGGTGAATATCTTGCATTTTCTGATCACAGCAGCAAAAATGATGACTTTTGTACTCTGTTTATTCAGCTTATTTCTAACTATATATAGCCAAGATTGGCCTATATCTCGTCATCTCCCCCTCATGATTCCCATTCAATTCATTCTCTGCTTGCCTCCCCCATAAACCCATCACTTACCCCAGATCACTCCCTCCCTCCCACAAACCCCTCACTTACCCCTCTGTACTCTCCTCAACAAACCTTTCACTCACCCTAGTTCACTCCCTCCCCACACCCCAAAAAACCCTCACTTACCCCATCCCCCCTTCCACCCCAATGAAACCCTCAGTCACCCCAGTTTGCTCCCTCCCCCTCCCTATGAAGCCCCTACTTTCTCCAATTTACTGCCCCCCCTCCCATTATCCCCATTCTGTGCATTCACTCTACCCCCAAGTTTTCTCCCTCCCTGCCCCACCCATATTTCCTCGCCCACCTGCTCCAATGACAGTGAAAAATGAGGAGGAGGAGGAGGGGTGCATCCTCCCTCCTCCCCTGCTTGGGCCCTAGCATCAAGACATGCTTTGAACCATGTGGCAAAAATTGACTGGCATTCCTCGGGGTGTCTGGTCAGTAACATATATAGAGATTAAAATTGAACAAAAGTGAAAATGATATAGTGTTTTATTTTATTAAGTAAATTAACAAAAATCATATAGAAACATAGAGAACCTATCTATAAACTACACTGACAGTATATTAGACCTCTCCTATTGCTGGCCACTGTAGGATTCCATCCTGTAGTAGCTGAAGAGGCTTACAGGATGGCCAATATGGATCCAATCCTGTGGCGGTCAAAAAAATAGAGAGAGCCACCATGGGATCATGGTGGCTCTCTCAGCAGCCAACGAAGGGGAGGGCTGTCGAGGACCACATCCTGTCTTGGATGAAGAAGGTGTATGTCTGTAGTTGAAGAAGAGGCCCTGTGAGTGTGTGTATATGTGTGAATGGGAGTCTGCCTGGGTTGTGTGTATGTGTGTGTGTGAGTGTGTGTATATGTGTGAATAAGAGCCTGCCTGAGTTGTGTGTGCAAAGGGGAGACTGCCAGGGTTGTGTGTGTTTGTGTGTATTTGAATGGGAGCCTGAGGGGGTTGTTTGACGTGTGTCTGTATGAATGGGAACTTGTCTGGGTTGTGTGTGTGTGTGTGTGTGTTTATGTATGAATGGGAGCCTGTCTGCATTATGAATATGGAAGCCTGTCTAGGTTGTGTTTATTTATTATTGTTTCTTATATACCACACGACAGATACCAGAGCGGTTCACAAATACAAAGCACAATTTTAAAAGTTTCAATCAATGTAACAACCACTCTTTAACCATAATATTTATGCCTGGGCTGTCTGTGTGAATGGAGCTTACTTGGGTTATCTGTTTGAGAATAGGAGCTTGCCTGTTTTTGTGTATGTGTGTCTGTGTATGAATGGTGTTGCATTTGGTGATCCACGGGCTAACCCTGCGAACCACAACCCTTACTTCCGGCTCCGGGCCAGCCACACCTTCATCCAATGCAGGGAAGCCCTATCAAGACGCTGCACACTGCACAGTGAAACACTGCTCCCAGATGCAGCAAGAAGCCTCTGGCCAAGGATGCTGTCAATTGTAGCATGCTGTGCTTTACCCTAAGCACACACATCTCTCCTCAGCCTTCAAAGGGCTGAGGAGATCCATTTAAAGGTAGGGCGAAAGCCCCATGGTTCCTGGAGATGACATCACTAGTGCTGCCCTATAAAAGGGCTGCTCCCAAACAGGAAATTGCCTTAGCAATAGATGCAACTACTTGCTAAGCAGTGCATGTTGCTTTTCAGCGTCTCAGTCTTTGTTCCAGCATTGTCTTCACTCTTTGTTCCAGCTTTGTCTTTGGTCCTCATTCAACTATCTTCTGCCTTCATCCTCATCTGTTCCTTCCATGTTGTCCTCCTGTTCTTGCCCTCGCTTACCACCTTGCCTATTTGTCCCTCTGCTCCTCCACTCACACAGATACGTGGGTTGACCTCGGTCTGGACCTCGAATATGCTTGAATGCCGCCTGCCTGCCTCTGACCATTACCTGGACCCCGGATACCTCTGAATGCCACCTGCCTACAACCCAGCTAACTACGGACCTCTCCTGCCATCAGCAGCGACCCCACCTAAGTCCTTCTGGTACTGGCACCCAAAGACTCAACCTGAGGGGAACAAGGGCTGGAATAGGTGAAGATCCTGATGGGTTTCTGCCTCGCTTGGGTCTGCTTGCTGATGGTGGGAACCTGCAGGGCTCCTCCCTGCAAGTAGAGCAAATCCTACCTCAGCCCAAGGGTCCAGAGATGTAACAAATGGGACCTGCCTGGATTGTGCGTGCGTGTGTGTGTGTGAATGGGAGACTGCCTAGATTGTGTGTGTATGTGTGCATGTGAAAGGGAGCCTCTCTGGTTATGTGTGTTGTTTGTGTGTATGTGTATGTGCATGGGAGTCTGCCTGGCTTGGGTATGTGTTTTCGTGTGAAGAACGTTTTTGCCACCCCCCACTAATCCATGACACGCTTAAGGTGACTGGAAATCAAAAGCTTTCAGGTATGGAGACCAAAGGATTTTTCCATCCTTATTAGTTTTAATTACTGGGTGTTTGATGTGTTGTGGGAGGCGGGGGGGGGGGGAGTGAATAAACTGGTGGACATTAGAAGGGAGTGAATAAATCAGGGATGGGGTAGGAAGGGAGTGAATAAATCAGGGATGGGGTAGGAAGGGAGGGTGGGGATGATTTGGAGATGGCATAGGAAGAGGAGGTTAATGGGGGATGCCAAAAGAAGTATCTGCCTCGGGTGCCAAATACTTTAGGTGCGCCACTGTGTAGCAAACCTTGTTGACAGGTTGAATAAGAACTTTCTTATTGAATAATTATCAAAATATGAAATAAGGAAGGAGAAATATGAGGCATAGAAGCATAAATAAAAATACTCCAAATTGTAAACCCTAGCACTACAGTTTACAGCAAACCCCACTGCCTGGTTATTGCTGTGGAGGGGGAGGAGGCTGGCACTTTTTATCCAAAAACCCCCAACCCCAAACATTCCAAGAGGGAGTCTCTGTGGCTCCACTGCACAATCCTCTGGCCTCAAATATCTAGCACTGGAGTTTCGTTCCCCACTGACCTTTCCGGAATGTGAGTATTCTGAGGCAGGTGACCAGGGATTCTGGCTTATTTTTATTTAAATAAATATTTTTTTTTTAAATAGAAAATGAAAAATAACCTCATAAAACCGGTCAAAGAAAACAAAGATCCCTGTAGAGAACCGCCCCATCTAATATTCACTAAAATGTTCTCACTGTGTGTGCATTCTTCATGTAGCAATCCTTGTTGACAGGTTTCATGACAGCTTTCTCACTGAAAAAGTATCAAAATATGAAATATGCAAAACGAAATATGTGGCGTAGACGTTTAAATAAAAATATCCCAAATTGCAAGGCTTAGTACTACAGCTTACATCTTTCTACTTTGGCTGATTATTGCTGTGGCTGTGGGGAGCACTTTTCCCAACTCCAAATATATTATAGGCAGTAGGGGTGTGCATTCGGATTGACCGCATTAGTAAAACGCAACTCATATTTTTTTTTTACTTAAAAAATTGATTCGACATAAACGATCGGATTTCCCACATATCGAACATAGATATGTTCGATATGTGGGAAATCGCGATTGTTGAGCCAAAATAAAAATATAAACCCCCTCACCCTCCTTAATCTCCCCCCCCCCCGACTTACCACAACTCCCTGGTGATGGAGCGAGGAGTGAGGACGCCATTTCTGCAATCCTTGGCGAGAAGCATGTGACGTCGGCGGCACGTCGAGTGACGCCGGCGTCACGTGATTCCCGGCTCGTTCGCGCCGGACGGCTCGTTCGGCCCAAAAAGAACTTTTGGCCAGCTTGGGGGGGCCTCCTGACCCCCCCAAGCTGGCCAAAAGTTCTTTTTGGGCCGAACGCGCCGTCCGGCGCGAACGAGCCGGGAATCACGTGGCGCCGCGTCACTCAGACGCGACGTCACGTGATTCCCGGCAAGTTCGCGCCGGACGGCTCGTTCGGCGCGAACAAGCCGGGAATCACGTGACGCCGCGTCACTCGACGTGCCACCGACGTCACATGCTTCTCGCCAAGGATTGCAGAAATGACGTCCTCACTCCTCGCTCGATCACCAGGGAGTTGTGGTAAGTCTGGGGGGGGGATTAAGGAGGGTGAGGGGGTTTAATTTTTTTTTTTGCACATACGTACATATACCCAACTCATTGGATTTTTTTTATGTCCATATTGGCCGCAAGTGGGACCCCCTTTCGGACATAAAAAATATGAACATAAAATTTTGCTCTGCACATCCCTAATAGGCAGTGCTGCTGGCACTGCCTATGATTACACTTCACGGATTTTGCATGCTTGAATTATATAAAGAATAGAGTTACAGAAGTTCTATTGGGCACAGAGAAATGCAAAGTCTTCACCAGCTGTGATACATTGTAAAGGGCTAAGGATCCTAGATATTATACAGTCCTATTTTTTAGTTTATTTTTTCTTCTTTGAGCCTGTTTTTCTTCTCTTGCAGGGTCATGTTTTGTAACTGTGAATAAACTACCTTGTTTGAGGATCCTGAACTGCAGTTTTTAAGAGTTGAAACAAACAACAGCATGTGACCTTAATTATGTCATATACAAATGTCTGCTTCGCTCTAAGCTGGTAGGAGAGTTATCAGCACTTCCAGGGCTGAGCTTGATTGAGCAAGGAACTGGAAAGAAAATAAGCAGGGTGATCAATCTGATGAAATCGGATGCCATGAAATCATCAAAGGGTGGAATAATCTTCAGGTTTGTAAAGTTTGTAAAGATGCACTGCATGCATGTTTGCAGAATTATTTTACATTGCAAAATAGACTTGTATCATTATTAAGTCTAGATATGGAAATGCGAGTGATAAAACCAATTTTCCACCAAGAATTTACTTGTCAAGCATTTTCTCAACTATAATTGAAAATATCAATATATTACATAAGAAGATAAGAATTGCCATACTGGGGCAGATCGAGGGTCCATTAAGCCCAGCATCCTCTTTCCCACAGTGGCAATCCAGTCACAAGTACCTAGCAGGATCTCAAATAGTAAATAGATCCCATGCTGCAAATGCCCAGGGATAAGTAATGGCCTTTCCCAAGTCTATCTGCTAAGTAAGTTTATGGACTTCTCCTCCAAGAACATACCCAAACCATTTTTTAAACCCAGCTATGCTAAGTGCCTTTACAACATCCTCTGGAAATGAATTCAGAGCTTAATTGTGCATTGAGAGATAAAGAATTTTCTCCAATTTGTTTTCAATTTGTTACTTACTAACTTCATGGAATGCCCCTAATTTTTGTATTATTTGAATGCCTAAATAACCAATTCAGATTTACCAGTTCTAATCAATACAGGATTTTATAGACCTCTATCATATCCACTCTCAGTCATCCCTTCTACAAGCTGAACAGCCTTAGCCTCGTTAGTCTTTCCTCGTAAGGTAACCTTTCCATCCCCTTTATCACTCTGGTAACCCTTCTCTGTACCTTTCCAGTTCAGCTATATCTTTTTTGAGTTGTGACAACCAAAATTGCACACAGTATTCTAGGTGCAGACTCACCATGGAGCAATAGAGAGGTATTATGTCATTCTCGGTTTTATTCACCTTTCCTTTCCTAATAATTCTTAACATTCTGTTTGCTTTTTGTTGCGAGCATAGATCTTTGGCCCGAGGTGGTGTTGGCGCTACCTTGGGCCACAGGTCCCCACCATCAGGTGGTGAGGCCAAATGGGAAGCAGAGGCCAGCAGGAGCTTCGCCTCTACCAGCCCATGTTTATTTATTTATTTTATTTTATTTAAAAACTCTTCTATACCGTCGTTAAGTTGGAGAACCATCACAACGGTTTACATATAGGCACGATAATTATGATTGGTATAGCTTACAACTTGAATATGTGCCATCATAGTACGGTAACAATAAAGTGCAATAAGCTATGAGTTTAAGTAAACTAATCAGTTTGGTATGACAATTTTTCAACGGTACAAAATTAACATTACTGTGGGTTTGTTCGGTGCGTCTATCTTAATCAATTGTTTTTTTCCTTCTCTGTGTCCTTCTCGAAAGCTTGTATATAGAGCCAGGTTTTCAGGTTAGTTTTAAAGATTTTCAGATTTCTCTGGAGCCTTAGTTCGAGAGGCATGGTGTTCCATAGTACAGGGCCAGCCAGTGACAGTGCTCTTTCCCTTACTTGAGTGAGCCGAGCTGATTTGACTGAGGGGACAGTTAGTAGGGCCTTATTTGCAGATCTTAGGTTTCTGTGAGGGACATGTACGCGGAGTGCTGTGTTGAGCCAGTCGGCTTTTTCCTCATGTATTAGCTTATGAATTATACATAGAACTTTGTATTGTATTCTTTGTTCGATAGGGAGCCAATGTAGTTCGGCAAGTGTTCCAGTTATGTGGTCCCTTCTTTTTTTGCCGGTTAAAATTCTTGCAGCGGAGTTCTGTAGTATTTGCAGTGGCCTAAGTGTAGATTGTGGTAGCCCTAGTAATAGTGCATTACAATAGTCCGTGCTTGCGAATATTAGTGCCTGTAGGATTGTGCGAAAGTTGTTCAGTGTTAAGAGGGGTTTCAATCTTCTAAGTGTCATTAGTTTACCGTATCCTTCTTTTATTTTCTGTGAGATGTGCTGTTTCATGCATAACTCAGGGTCCACTATAACCCCAAGATTCCGTACTTTTCTTGTTCTCCGCAGGTTGAGCCCTTGGATGCCGGGGCTGGCTGGTCTTAGGTGGGCCTCTGCATGGATGATCCCAGGAACACAGCCAGACAGGGCGGATGGCGCCACGAGCTGGAAGTGTGAGGCAGGCAGCCGGAGACATGGTTTGGTCCAGTCCAGAGGACAGAGGCAGGCAGCAGAAGACGTGGTCAGGAAGCAGACCAGGTCAAGAGCCAAGATCCGTCTGAAGGAAGAAGGACAAGGAACAAGAACTGGAATGCAGGGACTGAAACTGGGAATCCGGAGCAGAAGCAGGAACAGAAGACAAGCGCAGGTACAGGAAAGCAGGAACAGGAACAGCATCTCAGGAACTCTGGCAGATGATAGCTAGGAGACCTGTTGCCAAGGCAAGCTCTGAGTGTCGCCCGTATGACATAGTGAGGGCAAAGGTAGCGCCGGCGCCATTTTGAAGATTGGCAATACGGCCTGCGTGCAGGAGGTCGCTCCCGGACCCCCGCTGGACTTTTGGCAAGTCTTGTGGGGATCAGGAGACCCCCCCAAGCTGGCCAAGTCCCTGGGGGTCCAGCGGGGGTCCGGGGACGATCTCCTGCACGCATGACGTCGGGAGCCAGGAACCAAAATGGCGCCAGCGCTACCTTTGCCCTGTCACATGATAAGGGCAAAGAGCCACCGGCGCCATTTCTCTTAACGCAGCCATGGCTAGAGAGAGGGAGATCGCGCCGGGACCCCCCCCCCCCCCCCCACTGGACCCCAGGTAATTTAAAACATTTGGGGCAGGTTTGGGAGGGTGGGGGATTTGTTTTAAAGGTTTGGGGTGGGTTTTAGGGTATTTTTGGTGTGCCGGTTTTCCCGCCCTCTCCCGATTTATGATTTTTAACGATTTAAAAAAAAAAACAAAAACACGACGATCAGATTTCCCTCCCCCCCCCAGCCAAAATCAATCGTTAAGACGATCGATCACACAATTCACACCCCTAATATATATTACAATTTACCCACCTTTTTGAAAAAAAAATTCACCCAAGGCAGAGGACAACAACTTAAATATGCACACAAAGGTGAAACAGCAGAACTTAAAATAAGCTTAAACAGGGATGACAAATAAGAAGGACCATGGAGCACAACTTAAATAAGCAAATATTGATACGATAAACTGAAACTCCAAAGAATCACAATCTTACAAATATCACCTAGGATAAATAAAACACTTACAAGGATATGCTGCAGTAGCTAGTCTGTCAGAGATATCAACCATTAAATATTATATACAGGTATAGATAGATATAGATATAAACAATGCTGCCTTCTTAAACAACTGCAATGAGACACTCTGAAGTGGACATCCCTGTGTAATAATTCTCATGTATGAGCATTATATCAGGAAAAGGCTGCACTGTGAGATTTCTTGCTGAAATGATTGACTTTCACATATATGACAATGAATCATATGCATGGTGAGACAGCTGTGTTGGCAACATGACACGAAGGGAAAGAACATCTGAATTATGCATCAAACCACAGGAGTAAATAACAAGGTATTTTTACTGGTCGCAGGGACTTAGGTGAATAAGTGTTGAGCAATTGTTTGTTTTTCTTAATTTTAAAGGAAACAAAGTAAACACAGAGCAAACACAGACTAAACATTGGATGTTATAACCATAAAAAAACCAGCTTTGATTAACACAAGCATCTATTCTGTGAGATTCAGGAATTTGCAAGAAAATTGTTCCAACAGGACAGGCTAAGTATCATTTTTCTGCATGAGAAAAAAAATTCAACAAACAGAATATCTCCAGATATTTTTGTAATTTATATTCTCAGGAATTTTGTTAGACTAAAGCAGAGGACCCAATTCCCCCAAATTAATTTCAGCCAAAAGGTGGTGAATATAAAAAAAATGAATTTTTCCTCATTTTTCACAAAAATTGCACTTCTGCCTACCACAATGCACTCTTCTGTGTGTTTCTTGCTATTATCCTTACAAATATATATTTCAAATATCTTCAGAATATCATATATGCATATTGAAACATTCATCTTCAGGGTGACTCTTTTTATTGGAATTTGGAATATGTACACTGTGGAAAATAAGTACATAAGCGAAATATTATAACAAAATCATTAGAAACATGCATACACCTGATGACACCTATTTCAGAGGGCTGCTCTTCCTTACCATTGGTTTGTAGTAAAGTGACAGCAATTCCTGTTCATTCAGCAGTGACTGCATGGGTGAAATGTATTCTCTTGTAACTCTTTTTAATCCTCTTTTGCTTGTAAATGAAGGTTAGACAGGATATAGGGATTGTACAAAATGTGAAGTTAAATGAGGCATGCATAAATGATAAGATTATAAGAAAATTCCATTAATCACACTCATAACCGGAGCAACCTCAGATTCTACTGCTTTATTCCTATCTTAGGCCCGGATTTATCAAAATGCACTAAATATTGCATGTGATAGGAAAAGGGATGTGCTTTATGGTAATAGATTGTTTATTGCAAAGTGTGCTATCTTAATGTATTACTGCAGACTGTGATAACTTTTTTGTGGTAAATACCACAATTGTTGCAATTCCTATCTACAACCACTGGGGGGGAGGGGGAGGGAGAGGGAGAGGGAGAGAGAGAGAGAGAGAGAGAGAGAGAGAGAGAGAGAGAGAGAGAGAGAGAGAGAGAGAGACTAGCCATAATGTGCTCATACTAGATAAGTATTTATATCTCTATGGGAGACCTACCTAGTAACTCGAGGTGAGGTTTAGGTATTAGTGTAGGGGTTAGGAGCCACTTTGATATGCAGAGTGCGGTGTACAAACAGAACAGTGCACTCTTGTGAAGATTTGATGACCTTCGGAGTGAGGAAACTCACCCAAAGATGAGATTTGTTCTCTCAGCCTAGCTTGATGTTACCCAGGTAGAGAGTCCATCAAGCTAGGTTGAGAGAACATTGCACAAATCTCATCTTTGGGTGAGTTTCCTCACTCCGAAGGTCATCAAATTTTCACAAGAGTGCACTGTTCTGTTCGCAAATTGCGAAGCCAGCCCACTTGGCCAGAAATCCCACCTCAAACTCCTCCCCTTTCCTAATTTGCATTGTGTTATTGTGTTTTCACATGCATTAAAGGAGCTTTTCACATGCGAAAATGCCTTAATGCATGCGAAAACGCCATATAGCACTTTGATAAATGATCCCCTTAATCACCTATATGGACCTACAACCTGTGAAACTCCACCAAAACAACCTAACATTATCACCTACTAGGGGTGGGAAGAAGAAACATTTTCATTTCATTTTAGGGAGTTTGATTTTCCATGAATTTCAATTTGTATAGGCCTACACAAGGCTATGGCTACAGGTAGAGAGTCCATCAAGCTAGGTTGAGAGAACATTGCACAAATCTCATCTTTGGGTGAGGGTCATCATATCTTCACTAGAGAGCACTGTTCTGTTCGTACATCTCACTTTGAATGTCAAAGTGGCCCCAACCCCTACATTAATACCTAAACCTCACCTTGAGTGACTAGGTGGGCCTCCCATAGAGATATAAATATCTATCTGGTGTGAGGCCATTATGGCTAGTCTCCCTATCTCTCTCTCTCTCTCTCTCTCTCTCTCTCTCTTTGCACTTTGTGGTAACTTCGCTCTTCACATACAGGCAGATTTTAAAGCCCTGTGCAGGCTGCCCAAAATTGGCAGCCTTGCACGCGCCGATCCAGGATTTTAGAGGATATGCGCGTATCTTATAAAATCCAGCGTACTTTTGTTTGCGCCTGCTGCGCTTTTTTAAAAAATCTACCTCATAGGTATTAATTGTGATAATTAGTGCATTTTGATAAATCCAGGCCATATCATGTCTTGTAAACATCCAGCAATAACAAAACAAGCAGCAATGACCGATATTAACATAAAACCCATATATCATGCATGATAGAATAAAGAAGGAAGAGACGAGAGAGAAGAAAGAAGGAACATATAGAAGCAGAAAGTAAAAAGGGATAAGAAAAAGAGGGAAAAACTAATCCATATGAAATAGATAACAAGTTGCCTTTTCAACCAGAGTATGAAATTGATTAGAGAGAGGAAATATAATCATCTAAAGTCGACCACATCATAGACCATTTAGCAAGTCTGTTAAATTTTACCACCATCGCTTTTTCATATTTACTGTATATACAAACCAAATTCCACCATAAATGTTCAGAAAGCAATTCGCTGCGGTTCCAATTGGACATAATGTTATGCAATGTGATAACTAGAAAAAAATCTAAGAGTCTCAGCTGGGGGAGAGAGAGCTTTAAAGACAGATCAGCTCCTTTCAAAATTAATAATGAGTAATATATCAGAATATTAAGGGCCAATATTGAAGAAATGGTGGACAAAATTTGCTGCCAAAACTTATGAACATAGGAGCAAGAGAAAATCATGTGTTTCATAGTAGCTTTAGCAGTCAAACAAGACCAGCATTTGTGTATAGTGAGAAGGCCAGCCCGGTGTAGTTTCCAAGGAGTCCATATGGCTCTGTGAATAATGAAAAAGGAAGTTTGTATGATACTGGATGAAAGTGAGGTACAGATAGAAATGGACCACACATATTCCCACATTTTTTCAGAGGGAACAGCATCTATGTTAGAGGACCATATGGGATATAACTTCTTGGATACCTGACGCTGCGAGAGGCTCTTAATAATTGTATATAGTCTAGAAGCCAGATTGCCTTTAATTCCATGTTCTAAATATATCGTAAGAAGATAAGGCAGTTTGTCAAGAAACAGTTTGGACACGCTTATAACTTGCAGAGCATTACGTAGTTGCAGCCAGGCATAAAACTAAGTTTGAGGAAGATCAAAACACTCTTTCAGCCGATTGAAGGACAGGAGGTGGCCATCTATCATTACAGAAGAAAGGAATCAGATACCTTTCTCCTGCCATTTAATCCAGTTTAGGGGGTGTCCCCCTATCCTGATCAAGGGATTGTGCCATAGAGGAGCAAATTTAGAGTTCTGCCAAGAGTAAGTAAGGGGTGGGCGGAGCGAGTCAAATTCCCCTAATGCTCTGTGTAGGGACCATAGTATGGAATTGGAGGCCAACTTAGGAGAAATGACTATTCCGGGAAAGATTTGTGGTAGGAAAGAGGAAAAAAAAATTGTTCAATAGAAGCCCAATGGGGGTACTCCATGGTTGAAAAATAGGAGGTAAAGTGATGAAAGCCTTGTTGTAAAATGAATGCTTGATGGTAAGCATAAAAATCTGGGAAATTAACTCCTCCACAGGACTTTGCTCCCTTCAGTTTAGATAAAGCCATACGAAGCATAAGAATTTTGTCAGTAATCTATCTACTTGGGTATAAAAGTCTTTAAAAAAGAAGACAGGCAGCATAGATAATACATAAGTGATCTTAGGTGCTAGGACCATTTTTATAGTTTCCAATCGACTCCACCAGGTGAGATGCAAGGGTGACCATTTTAAAGTAATATCGCATAGCTGTTGTAGTATCATGGTTTCTCCATTTGACAAAGTCTCTGAGGGGTCCATAAAGAATCTTATACCCAAATAATTTAAACCTTGTGTGACTTTTTGAACCGGGTATTGAGTGAGATCAACCAGAGACGTCAAGTAGTTGAGGGGGAGAAGCTCAGTTTTATGCCAATTAATTTTATAGCCAGAGATAGAAAAATAGGTAGAAAACAGATCAAACAAATGAGATAGAGATTCCGCAGGGTTAGTGAGATAATGGAGAACATCGTCCACATAGGCCGAGAGCTTAAACCTTTCAGTTCTGATAGTAACCCCTTCAATGAAGGAATTTTGCCGTATAGCTAGAAGCAGTGGTTCCAAAGCCAGGTTAAATAAAAGTGGAGAAAGAGGGTAGCCTTGATGAGTACCTCTAAATAACTGGAAAGGTTGGGACGCTTGATTGTTGATGTACAGAAAGGCCTTGGGAGAATGATATAAATGCTATACCCAAGCTATAAAGTTATGCCCAAATCCAAACTACAATAGAGCAGCAATTAAAAAAGGCCACTCTACTCGGTCGAAGGCCTTTTCAGCGTCAAGGGAGATGGCAGCCGCGGGTGTAGAGGTGGAGAAAAGAAATTTGTGAATATGAAAAAAAAGGCGAATATTGTTAGCTATAAGGCGATGTTTAATAAAATCTGATTGATCTGGGTGGATTAGTGAATACATAACCTTAGATAACCGGGTAGCTAAAATGTTTGTGAACATTTTATAATCTGTATTTAGTAGGGAAATTGGTCTATAAGTAGCTGGATTTGTCTCATCATGGCCTGGCTTTGGAATCACTACAACACATGCCTCCGTAAAGGCGGATGAGGAAGGGCAATGAGAAAGAATTGAGGAAAAGTACTTATATAAGTGAGGCATAAGGGTCTTCTTAAAAGCATGATAAAAGTCTGTAGTAAAACCATCGGGGCCGGGAGCCTTTCCAGAGGTGAGAGAAGAGACATCAGCATTGATTTCTTCAATAGTTATCGGGTTGTCTAATATTTGCAGCTGCTCAGGCGATAAGGAAGGGTGTGAAAGATAAGAGAAAAAGTCCTGGATCGCAGCTTGTGAGGGTTTTGCTTCTGATTGGTATAATGAAGCGTAGAAATCACGGAAGACTTGTAATATATCAGTATCATTAGTTACTATCTAATTTGAAGGAGAAGTAAGCTTGACAATGCATTTCCTGTCAGTCTTCTTTTTGAGATACGAAGCCAATAAGTGGCCACATTGATTGTTTCCAGCATAATATTACGACTTAGATTGAAAAAGGTTCAGCTGAACTTGTGAACTAAGGAGTTGATTGTACTGATATCTAGCCATATGTAGGAAAAGCAAAGAAGAGGCCATAGGAGATTTGATTTTATCTTGCTCAAGAGAAGCTACTTTGAGTTGAAGAGCAAGCAGTTCCACTGATTGGGTTTTTTGACAATGAATAGAGTAACTGATTATATCTCCCCTAATCGTAGCTTTAAAGGCCTCCCATAGTGTTGAATCTGAGACATCAGTGGTGATTTTGAGTTGAAAGTATTCAGGAATTTTGTGATTTAGAAAATCCAGAAAGTCTGGTTCCAATAACAATGAAGAATTAAATCTCCATTGGCGGTCTACGGAAATAGGGATGGTTAAATTGTATTTAATAATAATAGCAGCGTGGTCCGAAATCAAGATTGGGCAGATCAGTGCTGAGATGATTTGAGGAACCAACTTGTGGGAGGTTAGGAAAAAGTCTATGGGCGAATAGGAGGAGTACGGAAAGGAATAAAAGGTGTAGTCTTTCGCAGTAGGGTTCAGTAAGCGCCAAGGGTCTGATAATCCAAATTGATTCATAAGGTGTTGTAATGTGTGAGTGGACTTGGATATTGTGAAGCGGGTCTCTGATTTTTTATCTAGTAGGGGATCCAGAGGTTGATTAAAGTCTCCCACTATAATACACTGAGTGGAATCCACAGAAAGCAGCTGAGCGAACACATCATGAAAGAAACTCGGGGTATCCACATTTGGCGCATATAAATTCAGTATAGTATAGAGTTCTTTATGTATTGGCACATGGATGAGATTCCATCTTCCTTCAATATCTGCAGCTTGATATATAACTGTTGCATCCAAACGCTTGTGAAGTAGAATCACCATACCTTTCTTTTTATGTATAGCAGGGCTTGAGAAAACTTGTCCCACACATTGTTGTTGAAGCTTAAGCGCTTCTGAGGAGGAAAGGTGGGTTTCCTGGAGCAAGGCAACATCTGCCTGTAAAGATTGCAAATTGGTCAGTATTTTCTTCCGTTTGATTGGATGTGAGAAGTCGTTGACATTTAAAGAAACAATCATGATTGAAGTAATATTGGATGCCATAGCTAAGAAGAGATGAATAGACTTGTGAGCTGGTTGAGGAGGGATCTCGTATAGACAAGGTTTGTTGACAGTCTCATAATTAGGATCCGGGATGTAGAGAGAGCAGAGAGATCAGCCATAGCACAGTGTGAAAGAGTAGTCAAACATAATATAGGAAGTGGTAAGTTCTAGTACTTGGATAAGCACAATAACAAACAAAAGTAGGTCGATGCCAAATCTAGGCACCGGCAAACCATGAAAAAAATAAAGAGCCTCGAGTTGGACCATAGGCTTCCCAAGATTCTCGCTCTCAAGTTATTACTTCAAAAACAGAACATGGGGGAAGGGGAAAAATTAAGTAAGTAACAGAGACACACAAGAATCTTTGTTCATAAAAATATATGAGAGCAAAGAGAAAAAAGTGAATCAAAAGAATTGTCTGCTCTGGTACCCCTTATAGCAAATGAGATTGCGCTATAAGTATAGACATATTACAAAATGAAGTGTGAGGGAGGGATAGTTTCTATATAGAGCCTTGGAGGTGTAAGCAAGGCATATAAAAGAAACAGGAGATTACCTGATTAATAAACCAAGTAGTCCTAAAATGAAAACACATTCCAGTCTTAAGAGAAATTTTTCAAATGACCATATCCTGTGCCTGCTCACAAGATTTTAAGAATTCCTCAAGGTCAGCTGGATCTTGAAAAAGCTTGAATTGGTTATGGCAGGTAATCCACATTAATGCTGGATACAGCAAACCATATTTCACTCCTAACGATTGAAGATGGGGCCTCAGCGCCAAAAAAGCCTTGCATTTTGCAGCCATCGTTTTAGCAAGATCAGGAACAAATAAAATAGAGTTCCCTTAAAATTGAAGGGGAGCCTTGCTCCTGGCCACTGCAAAAATCAGCAGTACTTGTGGATATCTTAACACTTTAAAAATGATGGGCCTCTGGTATTTTTAACTGTGAGGGGGTCTTGATGGAATCTTATGAGCCCTTTCTAGCTCAAAAGGCATATCAAATTTAGGGCCTCATTTTCTAAAGTATCGAAGGCCTGTGATACTTTAGGTAATGAGGGGTGGGGGGCCGAAACGGGGGGCGGTCCTGCGCTAGCCGGCAGCGATCGCACCGCCGTGGTGTGATCACTGCCGGTTTCGCACCCAATAGCGCCACCATAGAAGGTGTAGCTATTGGGCGCGAAATAGGACCCGAAAAGGGCCTTACCTTTTCGTTGTCCGTGGCGTCTTCGTGGAGTCGGCCCCGGTGATGCCCCAACTCCTCCTCTTCCGGGGCCGACTCTGCCCCCATCCTGGCATTGCACGCGATAAGGGACTTTTCACATGCGAAATGTCTCTTATCGCGTGCGAGCCACTTGGAAAATGACCCCCTTAATTTGTAAGGTAGCAGGGATTATCTGAAGAAGAAATTGCATGAGATCGTTACCCTCCGCTCCTTCAGGTATCCCCAAAATTCTGACATTGTTATGATGATTTCTATTCGATAAATCCTCCATGTCATGGCACAGTAGTTCCTCTTCCTTAATTAAATGAGGGAGTGGCTCGGTGGTAAGTAGCAGAGAGGCAACTTGCATTTCATTGTCATCTAAGCACGTTTTGAGATTTTCCATCTGTGTGGCCATCAATTGTAAGTCGGACCGAACTGCGGTAGAAGCATCTATATTTTATTGGAGCATGTTCTTAAGCTGTTTGAGTTCAGCTAGTACTAAATTTGCAGACGTGAAAAAACAAAAAAAAAAGACTGATGCCTTGGAAAAGGATTTATTCAAATAGAATGGAACACGCCCAACTCTGGCCAAAGTTTCACTCTAAAGCTACATCAGGGGCTCTACAAAAGATACATTGAATATAAACTTTAATAGTAATAAAAACAACCCAACAAAAATAAGTAAAATAAAACAAATTACATAGTATCAAGGTAAACTGATGAACTGTCAATGACAAACTTTGTATCTTAGAATAAATGAAAGAATGAGGTGACAAGTTAAATATTAAAGTAAAGAACAGAGAAGAAGTAATGGCTGCATGAATCAACATTACCTTTAAATTGACTAACATCCAGAGTATGTACTGAAGTACAATGTGTATTCTCTGGAACTATCCACTAAAAATAGAGATAAAAATTATTTAAAATGTTTAAGAATAAAATTAAAAAAGGAAGAATAATCATAAAAGTAAAAATTAAAAATAAATTTAAAAAAATTCATAATATATAAAAAAAATGTCTTTATATACATAGAACACATCAGTGATGTAAAAATTGATTTTACCTTATTTGATATATCGGAATGTCTTTAAAAACATATCTTGATCAGTTGTCCTAAAAAATGGGTAATGAGGTTAGTTATAGAATCATGTAATCTTATAAAATCCTTAATTTTAAAGTTTAAATTAAAATTAAAATTGAAGACCATGCAAGTGTTATGTGCTATATGGATTCATTCAGACATTTCTCTTGGGCTTCCATAATCAATATGTATATATGTTAAATAATAATCTAAAATGAATTCAGTCACAATTTATCACCTCAAGAAGTCTTGGAGTCCACAATTAAGAATGTTGTATTGTGCTCAATGCAAAGGCACCTTTCAATGAAAAAAATTATGCAGCCTCATTCTTTCATTTATTCTAAGATACAAAGTTTGTCATTGACTGTTCAACAGTTTACATTGATACTATGTAATTTATTTTATATTACTTATATTTGTTGGGTTGTTTTTATTACTATTAAAGTTTATATTCAATGTATTTTTTGTTGAGCCCCTGATGCAGCCATAGAGTGAAACTTTGACCAGAGTCGGGTGTGTTCCATTCTATTTGAATAAATCCTTTTCCAAGGCATCGGTCTTGTTTTTGTTTTTTCACATCCGTGGCTATCCTAGACCGATTACCGTCTTGCTTTTTGGATCCTAAATCTGCAGACGCCATACCTTTAGAAGGCGAGGCCTTGTTGGGAGAAGACGGATCCTGCTTCACGTGCTTGGAGCCAGCTGCCACCACAAAAGCAGCCTCTATTTTTCCTGATTTGGTAGAAGTCATAATGAGGCTTATTATAGGAGGTTTGCTCAGTTGAAAAAAAATGCATTTATCTGCTAATTTCTCCAAATTGAAGAGTGATATCTCTCGGAGCTTCATCTCAGGCAGCCATCTTGGTCACTGCTCAAGAGCACCCCCTCCATGTCATCAAATTTTCAATTGTTTCACTTTGATAAGAAAATGAAAAAAATAGGACATTTTGTTTAATTTCCTATTTCATTTCTCCCGAAGGCCTTCTCTATCACCTACCTTATATTAACATAAGAACATAAGAATCGCCATACTGAGTCAGTCTGGGTCCATCAATCTCAATATCCTTTTGCTAACAGTGTGCAGTCCAAGCAACAAGTACCTGGCAGGATCTCAAACAATAAATATATCCCATGCCTTTTATGCCCAGGGATAAGTAGTAGCTTTCCCCAAGTCTATCTGGTTAATAAAAGTTTATGCACTTCTCCTCCAGAAATTTGTCCACATCTTTTTAAATCCAACTGCACACACTGGGGCGGATTTGAAAAGGCCCGCGTGCGCCGGCACACCTATTTTGCATAGGCCGCCGGCGCGTATAAAGTCCCGGGATGCACGTAAGTTCCGGGGCTTTCGAAAAGGGGCAGGAGGGGGCGTGTCCGATGGGGTTCCCGAAACGACGCGTCATTTCAGGAGCGTGCCGTGGCATTTTGGGGGTGGGCCCAGGGGTGTGGCGCTGGCCTGGGGGCATGGTCGAGGCCTCCGGACCAGCCCCTGGGACCGGAGGACAGAGCGGGGCTGCCGGCGACGCGCGCAAAGTTACGCCTGCTGAAAGCAGGCGTAACTTTGCCGACAAAGGTAGGGGGGTTTAGATAGGGCTGGGGGGGGTGGGTTAGGTAGGGGAAGGGAGGGGAAGGTGGGGGGAGGGCGAAGGAAAGTTCCCTCCGAGGCCGCTCCGAAATCGGAGCGGCCTCGGAGGGAACAGGCAGCGCGCGCAGGTTGCACAAATGTGCACCCCCTTGCGCACGCCGACCCTGGATTTTACAAGATACGCGTGGCTACGCGCGTATCTTATAAAATCCAGCGTACTTTTGTTTGCGCCTGGTGCGCGAACAAAAGTACGCAATCGCGCAAGTATTTAAAATCTACCCCACTGCCTTTACCATAACCTAACATATTAGTCATTCCTCCAAGTTAAGATGGTGTTCACCTCCTCTCAGACACATTCCAGCTGCAAACACTATACACAGTCATGGAAACTCAATCATGGTCACAGACAGAATTAAATTTGAATGGCCCGATTGATTCACTGGACAGAGTAGTACTGAACAGATGTGACAGAGTTAAAATATTATAAGGAGTTAGAAAAGTGAGAAGTGAGTATTGAATTTCTTGAAATGTGCCTCTTATTCTATGTTTGTGGGTGATAATACTATATTTTCATCTCTCTGCTATATTTTAGGAGCCCTCTAGTGCTTTCCACATCATCAAGGCAGTTACAGAGTAACCTTCTTTCACTTCCTGGACAGCAATGGTGGCTTCCTGCCTCTTGCTCCAGACAAAGTATGCCATGTCTCTGTGGTATGCTTCATGTTGTACATCCCTTGTGTTATGGATCATCTATCTTTGCCAGAGGAAGAGTTAGTTGCTGGCTCTAAAGAGGCTGAAGAAGAGGAAGAAACATTAAATGCAGTGACTGCAGTACACAGGGCCCACATCATACAGCAGTACTTCAGCTGAGATGTAGCAGATAAATAAGAGGTGTGTGACGTTTGAGGGATGTCCTTGCATAACTGCTGAAGATAAGAGATGGGATATGTATATCTATTAGAAGTTTTTAAAATTCCTGAGCAAACTCTGCCTTTGCCAGCTAGGGTAATTTATATCCCGCAGTTTAAAAGGGCTACCTCAGATCAAAAGGGATTCAATGTTCTTACAGCAGTTGATTCATCTCGTATGGATTTAACTAACCTTCTGGAGACTACCCAGAAAGATTTGATCTCCCCGGCAACGCTTATTGTCACCTTCTTAATGGAGTCTGACCGAGACTGGGTATTGAAGTTGTTTTTTCGACATCGCTTGGATACCTTCTTGGATTCCAAAGTTAGTATTTACCCCAATCTGGCTAAACAAACACAATAGAAAAGGAAGCAGTTCTTATTGTTAAGACCCAGGGTATTGGAAATTGGAGTATATTTTTTGTTGTTGAAATTTCCCTGTAAATGTATAATTAAATATCAGAATGTTTCTTGTATTTTCTTTTTACCTTCTCAACGTACATCTTTCTTATCTGATAAAGCTCCATTAACTACTATTTCAACTTCCTCTCCTATTGCCTTAAATTGAGCACAAGAGTCTAGCATTGGTTGCATTGAAATTAAGTATGATCCCTGAAATGCCAGTCTATGTTCCTATTCGCGATGTTTCCTGAGGTTGTGATATTGATCCTCTTGTTGTAGACTTGGAAAAAGAGACATTTTATAATTTTTTTTTTTTGTTATTATTATAGCTTTCCTTCAAGTTTCTAGAGGAATGTGATTTTCCTGTGTTTAATTTTTTCTAATGATAGTTTGTAATTTCCTTTGTCTCTCTGTTTCCAATTCAAGTGTATTCCTTGAAATGTTTATGGTAAAATTGCATAAATAAAAAATGTAAAAAAAAAAGAAAGAAGTGAAATGTGAATGTTTGGACAATTTCTGCTATGTATTTCTTTGTTTCAGGTGGTATCCCTTAGGCATGTGCAGAGGCCAAAAAATTGTTTTGGTTTGTTTGTGTCGTAAATCACAGTCATTCATTTTGTTCATTTCAAATAAAAAAAAAAGAGTTTTATTAATTTACTTCCCATTATAATCAGTGGAGAAAGCAATACAAATTTGGCTCTCAAATTTGGATTTTTCTAAAGATTTCTAAAGAAATTGATGGGTAGAAAAACTTTGAAGGGTGAAGGCATGACAAAACATCAAGACTATGTCAACATGACATCAAAACTAGTATGAAGAGCCCAAAGACCTGCAATGTGGCAAAACAGTACCAGCAGTGGCAGAATTTCTCCAAGACATCACCAGAGGAGAAACTCAGCAGCAAGATTGACCAGAACACCCAAAGCCTCCAAAATCTGAGTAAAAGTCACCAATAGTAGTGGCTTGAACCTCCGCCCCCCCCCCCCCCAAAGGCTTAATGAGAGGGGCAAAGTGGCACCAAGTATAACATGAACAACTCAAGGTACCATGAAGGGGGAACAAAGAACCAAAAGTGGCAGGAAAACATCCAAGGCAGTGATAGAGGGTCAAAGCAACATAAAAAGTGTCACGAAGAACCCAAAGTATCATGAAGTGCTCAAAGTAACCACCTAGAGTGGCAAGAATACACCAAGGCTTCAACTGAGCACCAATTAAATAGTCACCAACCAAGGAGAAGCCAGAGGAAATCCTTAGAGGAGGTCTATGTTTCCATATGGCATCATTAGGACAAGGAGTTGGCTGTTCAGGATTGGGGTTGGTTTTCCTCTGTCTTGTGTATAATCTGATTCTCAGCTTTGTCAATATTATCTGCCTCCTCCATCTCCTCATTGGAGTCTATGATGCTACTGAATGGAGGCACCAAATGCTCTTTAGCTACTCTTTGCTTAATATCAGGTGGCTATTTATTTATTTGAAATGTGTCTATACCACCACTCACCATGATAGCACAGTGGCTTACAATATAAAATCACAAACACAAGGTAGCAAATACAATACACTGTTTTCTGGTCTGGACTCCATTCATACTCAATGCTAAGTGTTCCTTTTTCGTGGGACCTCCTACCAACACTCACTTCCAAATTCCCATTTCAACAGCCACTTCTTTAAACATATTCAAATGTAGTTATTTTGCACTGTGTTCTTAATTGTTCTGGCATGTTGTTCCGGGCATTGGGTCCTGCTTCAGAAAAGGCACGATCTTGAATCTTACCTAATACACATTCTTAATAGATGGAATTTCTACTAAGCCCTTATTTTGGGAGCGGCGAGATCTAGATGGAATGTAGACTCCCAATGTGAACCCAAACCTAATGACTTTTTGTTATTAATCAGTTTATGCATTAGCATTAGTAGCTTATAATCGATTTGTGCTCTCATAGGAAACCAATGCAATGCTGCCAGAACTGGCAATATATGATCACATTTCTTATAGCAGTTGAGCAGCTGAGTTTTGAAGCAACTGCAGTGGCCACAGGGAAGTAATTGAGAGTCCCAGGAACAAAGAATTACAATAATCCAGACTTGATAATAAAAGGTATTGCAAGACAAACCTAAAATCAGTAAATTCTAAAATTGGTTTGAGTTGCCTCAACATACAAAGTTTAAAATACCCTGAATGGACTGGGGTAGATTTTAAAACCCCTGCACGCGTAAATCCTCCCGGATTTACACGTGCAGGGCACTCGTGCGCAAAGCCCCGGGACGCGCGTAAGTCCCGGGGCTTCGTAAAAGGGGCGGGAGGGGGCGTGACCGGGTGCATGTCCGGAGCAGGGGGCGGTCTGGGGAGGGTCCGGGGGCGTGGTGACAGTTCGGAGGCGGGCCGGGAGGGCGGTCCCGTGTCCCCCAGCACTGCGGCCTGTGCCGGGGGATGCTGGGGCGGCGCGCGCAAGTTACGCCTGCTTGAAGCAGGCGTAACTTGCCCAACAAAGGGGAATTTAGGTAGGGCTGGGGGGTGGGGTAGATAGGGGAAGGGAGGGGAAGGTGGGGGGATGCGGAAGGAAAGTTCCCTCCGAGGCCACTCCGATTTTGGAGCGGCCTCAGAGGGAATGGAGGCAGGCTGCGTGGCTCGGCGTGCGCAGGCTGCCGATTTTGTGCAGCCTTGTGCGCGCCGACCCCGGATTTTATAAGATACTTGCGGCTACGTGCCAATGGCACGAACAAAAGTACACGCACGCGTATGTTTTTAAAATCTACCTCATTAGGTTTTTTATATGGGAAGACATGTCTTCTTTTGAATCAGTTTTTGTAAAGACTGCCTTCATTACTTGAGAAGCAGTAATAATGGAGGAGTGTTGTCCTGGTTTTGTGTGTTACATTCCTTCTGCCTCTGTCTTTTGCTATAGTATAATCCATTGAAAGCTAAATACTGGATGAAACCAATATGGAAGGTGTTACGAAGCCTGGCCATGGAGCCCGTGGCCGGCTCTTCTCACCTCTCTCCCGTGGCACAGAAGACTCTCTCCCGCGACGCTGCACGGCAGGAACGCTGTCACTGTCCACCTTCAGGCCTCGCGCAGTTCGCCCACCGCCGAGCCCCGATTTGGCCGGGGCCTTCCCTAGTGCGCGTGCCTTCCTTCAAGATTTAAAGGGGCTGGGACGCACTAGGACTGCTGGGCTCCCTCAGATGACGTCACTCCCTCGGGAGTATTTAAGGCAAGCTCTGGCAACCAGAACTTGCCTTTGCAACTGGCTTCCTCCTTAGGTTGTCCGGGCTTCTTGTTGCTTGTCTTAGTCTCTAGTAATTGTCTGGTATTTGACCTCGGTTTGCCTGTGACTTCATCTGACCTCTGGAACCTGACCTCTGCCTGATTGACCACAGTCTTCCTCCAGTCCTGTTCCAGTGCTCTGCTGTCCCAGCGCCTATCTGTTCCTGTGCACTCCCAGGTAGTACCTTTGGACTGTCTCTTGGTACTGACCTCGGCTTGCTTCCTGACCTGCCTGTCTGCCACCTGCCAAAGACCTCAGCTTGTTCCTGACTTGCCTGTCTGCCTGCTGCCTGCCTAAGACCTCAGCTTGTTCTTGACCACGTTGGACCTCTGGCTCTTGACCCTTGCTTCATTGACCACTCCTCGGACTGATATCTGGACTTGACCTTGCTTGCCTGACCACGTCTTATTTCCTGGCTCTGTTCCTCGCCTTGTCTTCATCATCCCTGTTCTGGTTCTCTCTACTGCCTCCTGTCTTCAGTCTCAAACCTTACAGTGCTCCCCTAGTTCCTGTGGGCACATTGGACTTCCATTCTCATAGGAGCCTCTGCAAGGCCCACCTAATTCCAAGCAGCCCGGGTCCCTATGGACTCCTCCAGGGGGGGACCTTGGGCTTCCAGTGGTGAAGCTTGACTCTGCCTCTATCTCCTTTGGTGCTCCGCCCCCTGGGGGCAGTTGCCTTCTGTTCTCTATCAGGAGGAGTCTCTCCACTGCCCCAGGCCAAGGGTCCATCTCCAAGCACAACAGAAGGAAGTTTGAAGACAAAGTCTAAGAGAGAATGAAACTATTAAAGATAACTTGGTGAGGCCTGTGTAAAGCATCTGATTGACCAGTTAAGACCAAGAGTTGGCAAGACCAAGAATCATGAAGAACTGAAAGGTAAGAGGATTTGTAAAAAAAACTTGAAGATTGTTGGAGCAGAGGAGGGAAACACTCTAACGTACCAAGAGATGGTTGTAACAGAAGCAGCAGCAATGGCACTGGTGATTAAAATCAGAAACAGTAGGAGTACCATGAGGTTTGAAACAGGAGGAAGAATAACATCACAAGCCCAAGGCACTAAGAGGGAGAAAGCAGTACCAGAAGTGGCATAAAGGGTCCAAGGTTCCACAAGTGGTACAGCGAGTGTGCAAACATTGGATTGCCAGGGCAAGACCATGAATCAGCAAGTACTGTAGGAGAAGGAGATTTGGAAAAAACCGTGAAGACAGCCAAAGCAGACGAGGAAGCACCCTAAAGAACAAAGAATGGGTTTGAATTGCAGTGGCAGCAATAGTGCTGATGATTAAAACTAAAATGGTAGGAGCAGAATAATGCAGCAAGAAGAGTGGTGGTAAGGCTCCAAGGCCTTCAAGGGTTGAGGCAGGAGGAAAAATGGCATCAAAACCCCGATGGCATAGTGTGGAGGAAATTGCAAAGAGCACAATACATCCAATTCTCCGAGGTGTAGAGTGCGGGGAATTACAAAAACCACAAAGGTATCAAAACCCCCAAGGAAACTTGAGATACAAAAGGAACCAATAATTATTGTATGAATAGGCCAAGACAGTAAAGACAGCACCAATAATGGCATGAATATTCCAAAAGTAACTGCAAAGCAGTAAAATGGTAACGTAGTGTCAGGTTTTCTCCAAGGAAAGATGAAAGAGCCAGGGGCAAGCAGATCAGTAATAATAATGGGCTTAGACAGCAAGGGCAAAACCAAAAAAGAGATGGGGTG
The DNA here is from genome assembly GCF_901001135.1 of Rhinatrema bivittatum. Lineage (NCBI taxonomy): Eukaryota > Metazoa > Chordata > Amphibia > Gymnophiona > Rhinatrematidae > Rhinatrema > Rhinatrema bivittatum. The sequence goes on along the minus strand of NC_042615.1, from coordinate 791,035,636 downwards.
GGAAAAGAAACTTGTATTTTTTTTCTTTTTCTTCACATCTTTATTTTGGGGACAAAACACCCCAAACAAAACAAGAAGCTGGGTGGGATAACTAGGCCAGGATTGTAGAGGGGTACAACAAAACAGTAAGGTGGAGAACCAGAAAAGAGGTCAGGTGGCAGGAAAAATGTGTACATTTTTATCTTTTTTCAGAATTTTTAATTTGGGGGCAAAACTCCAGTATAGTGAAGAATGAAATAGTGTAGAAGAACTAGGCTAGGCTCCAAGCAGCAAACAACATAGAGGCATCAAAATCCCCACAGTGGAACATCTGGGGCATAGCAACTAGGCATAGTATAAGCAAAACCCACAAGTTGGTACACCAGGGGATTGGCAGCAGACAGAGTGGCAGCAAGTCCTCCAAGGTACTTTCAATTATCTTGCATATAAATTCTGGAGATTCTAGCAAAGACAGATTGATTTTCAAAATGGCCAACTTTTTCATCAACTCTTGCACCAGCCTTGAATGCTGAGGGCTCACAATGATTCCTGCCATTGAGAAGACATGTTCACTGTGCACACTGGTTGATGGGCAGGAAAGATAAGGCTCACCATTTTGGTCAGGTCTGGCCAGACTGTGGACTTCTGTGCCCAATATGCCAGTGGATCTGTGTCCATGTCCTCTATGGGCTCTGTTAATATTTCATATAAATTTCTACTGGTGGGGCAAGGATCTCTCTTGCCAGCTGCTTTAGCTATGGCCTATGTCAGGAGATACAGTGTTCTCTGGGGGCAATGTGACTTTGTGGTATTGAAGTGGGGAAGGTAGCTTGTAGGGATGTGCAGAGCAAAATTTTATGTTCATATTTTTTATGTCCGAAAGGGGGTCCCACTTGCGGCCAATATGGACATAAAAAAAATCCAATGAGTTGGGTATATGTACATATGTGCAAAAAGAACTTTTGGCCAGCTTGAGGGCCTCCTGACCCCCTCAAGCTGGCCAAAAGTTCTTTTTGGGCCGAACGAGCCGTCCGGCGCGAACTTGCCGGGAATCACGTGACGTCGGCGTCACGTGATTCCCGGCTTGTTCGCGCCGAACGAGCCGTCCGGCGCGAACTTGCCGGGAATCACGTGACGTCGCATCTGAGTGACGCGGCGCCACGTGATTCCCGGCTCGTTCGCGCCGGACGGCTCGTTCGGCCCAAAAAGAACTTTTGGCCAGCTTGGGGGGGTCAGGAGGCCCCCCCAAGCTGGCCAAAAGTTCTTTTTGGGCCGAACGAGCCGTCCGGCGCGAACGAGCCGGGAATCACATGACGCCGGCGTCACTCGACGTGCCGCCGACGTCACATGCTTCTCGCCAAGGATTGCAGAAATGGCGTCCTCACTCCTCGCTCCATCACCAGGGAGTTGTGGTAAGTCGGGGGGGGGGGGATTAAGGAGGGTGAGGGGGTTTATATTTTTATTTTGGCTCAACAATCGCGATTTCCAACATATCGAACATATCTATGTTCGATATGTGGGAAATCCGATCGTTTATGTCGAATCAATTTTTTAAGTAAAAAAAAAATATGAGTTGCGTTTTACTAATGCGGTCAATCCGAATGCACACCCCTAGTAGCTTGCACTACTCTGCGGTTTGGCCATTTTCCTGAGCTACAGTACATTCCTCTGTGCTTCTGCCTCTGGCACTGCTGTTCATGCACCCTAGTTGCCACTATCTCCTTCTTGTATGTGAAACATTGGAACTGAAGGGTGAGAGTCCCTTTAACCATGGATAACAAGTGACAAATCTAGGAGGACAAAAGGAGAAAGCAGAATCAGATGGGCCAAGGTCAGGGGCAGGCAGCAGACAGACAAAATTCGAAGAACGTACCAGGGTCAAACCCAGAAGAACCATCCAAGGAACAGGACAGCAGGTCCGGGACAGGAGTGGAGGCAGGAACACAGAGAAGCAGGACCACAGAGAAGCAGGAACAAAGAGAAGCAAGAACATGGAGACGTAACTAGTAGACTCGGAGAGCGTGACCTGTTGCTGAGGTAAGGTTTGGGCAGCAGGGGATGCCTAAAGTAGGGCCTCCTGCTGACATGAACATCCGGGGCCATGGAAGCTTTCCCGCCATGGCCCCTTTAAATACCGTGGCAAGCCACGTGCACATACCTAAAGGAAGTCGGAGCAGGCATTGTGGCGATGGCAGTCCTGTCTCCCTGCCATGTGGGAGGGAAGCGACGGTGGCAGCTCCAGAATGCCGTAAAGAGGATGGCTCTGACTCGGGAAGTAAGTGTGACTGGCCGCATGGTCCTGCGGCCGGCCATCACAACAACTAGAGGGGGTCTTTGAAGAGGGAATTTTGTCTCTGGCAGGAAGTTGTATTGTGTACATAGGGGAGGGGATAGGGAAAGGATGTGGACCATCATCAGGCTTGCCATCAAAACATGGGAAACTTCACTTGCAACCATCAGCAACTTCCTCTCAAGTCTCAGCCTTGCTCTCAATACAGCAAAAACAGAAACCTTAATAATAACTCCCCCACACAACCATCTCATTACTAATCAACACAACAACCCTCTAAATTCAAATCTTACACCTCAACCTCCCATAAATTCAATTCTTACATCTCAACACGCAAGGAATCTAGGAATCATCATAGATGATCAACTAATCCACAAAAAAATCATTAACAACACCCTCAAGGGATGCTACTTCAAGCTGCAAACCCTAAAAAAATTGAAACCACTATTATATTTCAATGATTTCCAGACAATACTTCAGTCCACAATATTTACAAAAATAGACTTCTGCAACTTGCTACTCCTTGGCCTTCCAAAAAACACCATCTCCCCCCTCCAATTGCTGCAGAACGCAGTTGCACGCATCCTCACCAACACGGGTAGGAATGAACACATAACCCCAATCCTCAAAGAACTATACTGGTTACCTATCCAACAGTGCATACAGTACAAAACCCTCACAAAAATACACAAATCCCTACACAACACAGATATAAACTGGCCCCACAGCACCTTCTCATTCCATGACACAAACAGACCCACCCATTCACGCTACCAAGCGACCTTAAACATACCCTTGCCCAGACTCACCCACTACAATGCCACCAGAGAACATGCCCTATACATTGCTAGCCCCACACTCTGGAATTCTATGCCCGCTGACATACGCCAAGAACACTGCCTTAACAAATTTAAACAAAAACTAAAAACTTGCCTCTTCACACAAGCATACTCATGATCTCAAGATACCACATTGCATCCTACTACTCCACCCTGCCTCCTATAACACCCTTCTCTCTGCCCTCACAATAACCTATGCCCCCATCACATACCTTATCACCTCACCTCTCAGTAGCTCTCCTCTCGGAGAATACTAATCTCTAGGGATGTGAATCGTTTTTTGACGATTTAAAATATCGTCCGATATATTTTAAATCGTCAAAAATCGTTAGAGGCACGATACAATAGGAATTCCCCCGATTTATCGTCAAAAATCGTAAATCGGGGGAGGGGGAGGGGAAGGGGGAGGGGAAGGGGGAGGGCGGGAAAACCAGCACACTGAAACAAAACTAAAACCCACCCCGACCCTTTAAAATAAATCCCCCACCCTCCCGAACCCCCCAAAATGTTTTAAATTACCTGGGGTCCAGTGGGGGGTCCCGGTGTGATCTTCGACTTTCGGGCCACGGCTGCATTAATAGAAATGGCGCCGGCGCTACCTTTGCCATTTTGCAATACGGCAATACGGCCATACGGCCGGCGCCATTTTGCAATAAGGCCCGAGTGCAGGAGGTCATTCCCGGACCCCCGCTGGACTTTTGGAAAGTCTTGTGGGGGTCAGGAGGCCCCCCAAGCTGGCCAAAAGTCCCTGGGGGTCCAGCGGGGGTCCGGGAGCTATCTCTTGTGCTCGTGACGTCGGGGGACAGGAACCAAAATGGCGCCGGCGCTACCTTTGCCCTGTCATATGACAGGGCAAAGGTAGCGCTGGCGCCATTTCTATTAACGCAGCCGTGGCCCGAGAGTGGAAGATCACACTGGGACCCCCCCACTGGAACCCAGGTAATTTAAAACATTTTGGGGGGGTTTGGGAGGGTGGGGGATTTATTTTAAAGGGTCGGGGTGGGTTTTAGGCTTGTTTTAGTGTGCCGGTTTTCCCGCCCTCCCCCGATTTACGATTTAAACGATTTTAAAAAAAACAAAACCACGACGATCAGATTCCCTCCCCCCCCAGCCAAAATCGATCGTTAAGACGATCGATCACACGATTCACATCTCTACTAATCTCCACCTTACTCTAGTTTATCCTACTGAAAACGGTCCAGTCCACACTCCCAATAATATTATGACAGTATTTATACCAGTCACTTTAGATATATATCTCCATTATTATTATATCACTTAGCAACCCTGATTGGTTAAATTATAAACCTGTTACTACTGCACGAAGCAAATATATTCTGCTTAGCTGTTTTTGTTAAAAACATTATACTGTTATTATAGTTACTCTGTAAAAGCTGTTACTCTGTAAAAGCTGTTACAATGTAAAGCTATGTTGCTGACTCCATGTTGCTGACTCCATGTTGACTGTAAACCGATATGATGTCCATTGTCCAACAACGGATATCGGTATAGAAAAACCTTAAATAAATAAATTTAAAATTTTTCTTTTTTTTACTTTTCAGGTTGGGTGAAGCTTTGGGCTATTTGGTCCTTTAACTAACATTGCAGGGGCATTGGGAGGCACGTTAGTGTCCTGGTGTGCCTGTGATGGTTTATCTACATCTCCCTGAAACACGATAAAATAATGGGGCTGACTTTTTTCTAAGTTAGCCTTGCTATTTTATTTACAATGAATTGCCAATCCATGCACTGCTTTGAATACATTAGGCAATTTTATGCATGCAAAACTATGCAAAGTGACTTATTTCCCTAGGGGGAGGAATACATTGAAGATATCACACGATATGTCAGTGATCTGGCAATACTATGTGATAAACAGCGTTTTACATGCATTACAAGTTGTGTAATGAGTGATATCATCTTACCACAGCTTAGTGAATCTAGCTGAGAATTAGCAGTTTGCTACTACACAAACTTAATTTTTACATTCTAGGGTTATCCCTTACATTGTGTGCAAAAATGTCTCTGTCACGCACACACACACATGGGCGGATTTTAAAAGCCCTGCGTGCCGGCGCGCACAGAGCCCCGGGACGCGCATAAGTCCCGGGGCTTTCTAAAAGGGGTGGGGAGGGGGCATGTCAGGGGCGTTCCCGAAACGATGTGGCGTTTCGGGGGCGTGCCGCAGTGTTTCGGAGGCAGGCCCGGGGGCGTGATTGAGGCCTCCGGACCAGCCCCCGGGTCGGGTGACGGCGCGCCAGCAGCCCACTGGCGCGCGCAGATTTACGTCTGCTTTTAGCAGGCGTATATCTGCCAACAAAGGTAAGGGGGGGTTTAGATAGGGCCGGGGGGGGTGGGTTAGGTAGGGGAAGGGAGGGGAAGGTGGGGGGAGGGCGAAGGAAATTTCCCTCCGAGGCCGCTCCGAAATCGGAGCGGCCTCGCAGGGAACAGGCAGCGCGCGCTGGGCTCGGCGCGCGCAGGTTGCACAAATGTGCACCCCCTTGCGCGCGCCGACCCCGGATTTTATAAGATACGTGCGGCTACGCACGTATCTTATAAAATCCAGCATACTTTTGTTCGCGCCTGGTGCGCGAACAAAAGTACGCGATCGCGCAATTTTTTAAAATCTACCCCACAGTGTATGTGTACCCTGCTGACTGACTGCTTTTGCACGCACTAATGCTGTTAGAAAGACAACCAAGAAGGCTAGCAAGACTGTGCTATCTTCATTTCAATCTGTCTGCTAACTTAACTGCACTGCATTGTGCTACGTCATACAGAGAAACAAAAGTCAATGGCACTGCTTCAGTCTCCACTCCATTCATATCCTGCCCCCAGAAAGCAATTCTACTGCTTCTGCTTTCTGTCACAGTGAGCAACTGCAGTGAAGAGGATCAGAAATAAAGCCTATATTTTTAAAGCTTTTCTTTAGCTCTCAGAGAGTTTCTAAAAAGAGATCATTTTCTGCAAATTCCAACAGAACAAATGGAGTTTCTTTGCACATGCTCAGACTTTTCAGTAGAAGGATGTGAGTGTCGCTTGATCCAGATGGCAGCTGTAGGATACTTAAAAAGATGTTTTACTGTGATTTATCCTCCATCTGGTCTCCATGCCAACTTGTCGCACTTTGGCTATGATGAGGCTGCTATGTCACACAGGCAAAAACTGGTTGCTATAGTTACCAGTTAGTTCTTGCCTACATCTGCTGTTTGCTCATTACAGCCATAGACTTGAATGGGCATAGACTGAATGGTAAACATAAACAAATGAAACAAATTTTCATTTAAATTTATGGGCACCATCCATTCCTTTTGGGGATCCTCGAATGAAATGAAAATGGTCTCATTTGTTGCATTTTATCCATTCATTTCAAACATATGCACTTCCCTAGTATCTTTTTCCAAGATGATTCTTAGCAGGAAATAGGGGATGAGCCTTTTTTTCCTATAGTACTCTGGCCTTTCTGCTTTGGGTTTCTGGATCTATTACTGTGGTGAGCTGTCATTGAATGCTGCACTAGAAGGGTTGACTACTAAGTCTTCAGAGTAAGAGATAAATTTGCTTTGCCATTTGAGCAGCCAGTATTATACTTTAAGGGGCAATCAACTTGTTTGTGGATGGTTTCCCTGAGATAATTTTCAAAGTGAAACAGCCACGTACTTTCACTATAAAAATGAAGGCAATGTCTGTAAGTACAAAGTGCCCATGCATTTTGCACCAATACAGGCAGTTAGGAATTATTCCTTTAGTGAGAAATTAAGAGTGCAGGCAGGGTGAAAAGGATTTTAAATGGTTTGTATATGTTTGCCTTCATGAATGCAATTCTTGTCTATTCTTTCTGCTGATGTTATGCAGTAAGCATGCTCTGTGCATTTCCTCTGCCGTATCCCAGATGTTGTTGATATCAGCATAGTGACTGTCCTATCCGAAAATGGACAATGAGGATCATGCAGTTGCACCAAACAGTAGGAAGAATGTTTTAAAGTCTGAATAAATGGGTTTTATTCAGCCTCTCAGCAGCCTTTTCCAAATATTTTTATTCATTCAGCCTGGCAAATAACAGGACTGAATTGAGCCTATTTTTGCTCTGAAGCACATGCTAAGTAAGTGTCTCGATGTAGAATAATTAATGTGGATAAATACCGTTTCATGAGTATTATCTGGAAAGCCCTATTTGTTTTCTGTTTTCATTGACATATTTTTCAATTTAGTTTTATACAGCGCAAACTTTATATGATCTAAAGTCAACGGGTGCAACTTTCATTTATTAATGCCACCAGAGATCTTGGCTTCCTGGTAGACTCTTACACTTTGCCTGAAGCCACAACTGGGTGCTGTAATTAAATTCTCTTTCTTCAAACTCAGAATGAGATGCCCTTTGAAATATCAATTGCCAGTCAGGAATTTTAGAACTGTTGTTCAGGCATTCATTATGACCACTGTGGACTAATGCAATTCTCTTTATGTAGAGCTACCAAAATATATCAAAATAAACAAGGGAAAGAAACAAAACTCTTCACAAAACTTTATTTTACCTTCTAAATAACTTCTATAAAATAGCAGTCTCTTTTATAATTTTATCCAAAACCCCAAACTTTCTTAGACATGCCTAAAGCATTAAAATAGATACCAAGTCATAAAACCCAGATCACATACATACCACTTCTAAAATCTCATAACACGATCATACCACATGCTACATTCTACATCACGTTTTACAAAATATTTTTTCTATAATGCAAATATATCCGAATAACTGGGACAACATATATAGCTTTTAGAAGTCATCACAGATGTCTCCCATTTGATACAAATATCTCTTGCGGCTCCGGTCTGCGGCTGGTTCCTCTTACTACCTCGGGGCTGCTCTGACTGACTGCAGCATCCTCACTGCCCGTTCGGGCCTTCTTGGGGACTTTCCTCAGTGCTCCCTCCACGAGGGAGATGCTGCTGACTCTCTGTTGCTGGTCTCGTCCCCCTTAGGCACGTGCGTGCGCAGGGGCCTGGAATTTAAAGGGACCAGCATGGGAAACTTAGCTCCACCTCGGGGAATGACGTCAGACACCTTCAACTATTTAAAGCCAGCTGTGAGTTCCATTCTTTGCCTTGCAATGGGTCATCTCTGCTGAGAAGTGAGTTGCTTGTCCCTGATTCCAGCTTGTTCCTGATGATTCCTGCTCCCTTCCAGCTTGTTCCTGATTCCAGCTCCATCCTTGCCTGCTCCTGCTCCTGCTCTCGCCTTGGCTCGTCTTCCTGGCTTCTGACTTCAGTACGTCCTCTGGTATTCCTGCTTCGTTGCCTGCCTTGACTCCTGGTCCATCTCTGGTTTCTGCTGACTGCCACCTGCCCTGACCGATGGTTCGTCTCCTCATTGTGCATCACTGCTGCCAGTCCCAACTTCTGGACTTCTACTAGATCCTCTGCACCACTGCCTGCCCCAACTAGGACAGTTCTCCAGATTCCTCTTCACCAGGAGACCCCACCTAAATCCTGTGTGATCTCCTGGCCCTGATCTGCCTCCCAGCTACAAGTTGCTGTGGGCCTTCCCTCAGCAAGTCTACGTCATCCTCTAGCCGGCTCAAGGGTCCACAGTTTCAACAGTTTGCAAGGCCATGGACCCAGCGGACAATTCGAATTTTCAGGTCGTACCTGGCATGGCCCAGCGAATACAGCAGCAGCAACATTGCCTAGACATCTTAGACGTCTTGGCGGCTACCGTGGAAAGACTGGCTAATTGTCTGGATGCTACACCACCGCCAGTACCGATCCCTCCCGCACCAGCTCCAGCTCCTGGACCATCTGCCTCGTTTCATCTCCCAGCACCTCTACAATATGCGGGAGACCCGAAACAGTGTCATGTTTTTTTTAAACCACTGTTTCATGAGATTCACTTTGCAACCTACACAGTTCCCTTCTGACCAAGTCAATACAACTTATATATTATCCCTCCTGGAAGGACGAGCACTAGCTTGGCCTCTCCCTTCTGGGAGCGTGGGGACTCCCTACTATCTAACCTACACTTATTCGTTCAAACCTTTAAGACAGTATTCAATGAACCAGGCTGGCAGTCCACTGCAGCTACCGAACTTTTGCACCTTCGCCAAGGGGGACGTCCTCTTATGGATTACGCTGTTGAATTCCACACACTGGCAACGGAGCTAGGCTGGTGCAAGGACAGCTTGCAGAGCATCTTTTTAGAAGGTTTGTCGCCTTGAATCAAGGATGAGCTCACCGCTTGGGATCTCCCTGAAGACCTAGATGTCTTGATAGACCTTGCTGGACAGACTGACTGTCAAATACAACAACGAGCGCGAGAGGTCAAGCCAACCAAAAGACCAGTTGCCTTAGCTCCTTCCTTCTCGCATCCACGGCTTCCTTCCACTGAGACGGCAAATACCCATGGTGAAGAACCCATGCAACTGGGTCAAAGCCCATTGACACCTGAGGAGAGGAGGTACCATCGTTCTCTAGGCCTCTGCTTATACTGCGGAGGAAAGGGTCACCTGTTGGCCCAATGCAGCGAATGGCCTGAAAATGCCAGGGCCTAGAAGTCATTGGGGAGCTGACCCTAGGCTGCATCAATCCCACTCCTCAATGTATCGTACCAGTTACCCTCGATTACCCGGGGGTTTCTTTCTCCACTTTGGCTTTTGTTGACTCTGGAGCAGGAGGAAATTTCATTCTCACTGACCTCATTCAACAACTACAGCTTGCTGTACAGCCTCGCTACCCTCTGCTTCAGATTTCTTCTATTCATGGAACTCCACTTCTGGGAAGTATTTCAACCAGCATGATTCCCTTGACTCTCCAGACTGGAATCTTACATGCTGAAGAGATTTCATTTCTAGTACCAGAAAGAGCCATTCATCCTATCGTCCTGGGTCTGCCTTGGTTTCAGAAGCACTCACTGGTCATCCTGTGGGATACCCTCCAAATAGCGTCCTGGAGACCATACTGTTTCTCATCATGTCTGGCCACGATTCCGTGACCCTGTGTTCTGCTTATTACCACATCGCTAACCATACCTGACCAATATATGGAATACATGGATGTCTTCTCTAAAGAAAAGGCTGAACTCCTTCCAGAACATCGGCCTTTTCATTGTGCCATAAATTTGCTGCCATGCACCACTCTTCCAAGCGGCGTGTACATCCCTTATCTCTTCCGGAGACCCGAGCCATGTCTAGCTACATTCAAGAGAATTTGGACCGTGGCTTTATCAGACCCTCCACTTCTCCAGCAGGAGCTGGTTTCTTTTTTGTAGCAAAAAAGGATGGTTCACTCAGACCTTGTATTGTTTACCGGGGTCTCAATGCCATCACTCTACATGACAGGTACCCATTGCCACTTATCCCAGAACTCTTAGTCCGGCTACAAGGAGCCAAGTTCTTCACCAAGCTTGATCTCTGTGGAGCGTACAACCTCGTGAGAATACAACCAGGAGACGAATGGAAAACCGCATTCAGTACTCGAGATGGGCACTACAAGTACCTGGTTATGCCCTTCGGCATATATGAGATATGCTGCACACCTCCATCATAGTATACCTGGATGACATATTGATATATTCTAAGGATCTCGCCACACATCGCCTACACGTCCAGAGAGTATTACAAAAACTTTGAGACAATCATCTCTTTGCCAAATTAGAGAAATGCCAGTTTGAGCAGGAATCTCTGACATTTCTTGGGTACATTGTGTCTTCCACAGGCTTCCACATGGACCCTGACAAAATGGCGGCATTTAAGGACTGGTCTCAACCTGTCGGCATTAAAGCTTTCCAACGTTTCCTTGGGTTTGCCAACTTTTACCGACAGTTCATACCACACTACTCTCAGAAAGTAGCTCCACTCACAGCTCTCACCAAGAAGGACGCGAATGCCAAGACCTGGCCTCTGGCAGCACAACATGCCTTTCAGATTCTTAAAGAAGCCTTTCTTTTGGACTCTTGTCTTTACCACCCAGATGCACATGTCAGTTCATTGTGGAGGTTGACGCATCCGATTTAGCTGTAGGAGCTGTTCTTAGTCAAATATCCAATAAAGGCAAATTACTACCATGCTCCTATTTTTCTCGAAAGTTCTCACTGGCTGAGAAGAATTATGGTATAGGGGACAAATAACTACTGGCTATTAACATGGCATTTGAAGAATGGCACCAGTGGCTGGAGAGGGCACAAAATTCTGTCATCGTCTACACAGATCACAAGAATCTGGAATTCTTGGGTCGGGTTCAATGCCTCAACCCAAGACAAGCCCGATGGTCCTTATTCTTCAGCTGGTTCAACTTTTCTCTTCACTACAGACAAGCTTCTAAGAACGTCCGGGCAGATGCCCTGTCCCGTACAACAGAAACAGAGGACACACCTAATCCTCCTCAATACATCTTAGATCCAGCCGCTGTGCATTGCCGCTATGGATGTGGTTCCCACAGGTAAAACTGCGGTTCCTATCTGACTACAAAAAAAAGTTCTATCATGGGCTCATGATTCTCTGACTGCTGGACACCCTGGGGGAGCTCAAACCTTGGAACTATTAACCAGATACTACTGATGGCCTCAAGTCAAGAAAGATGTTCAGCTGTAGATCAGCTCTTGCCCTACCTGTGCTAGGCAAAAACCCTAGCCTGGTCGCTCATGGGGCCTTCTACAACCATTACCCATTCCAACAGAGCCATGGACTCATCTTTCTACTGACTTTATAGTAGACTTACCACTATCTGAGGGGAAAACCGTGATATGGGTTACAGTTGACAGATTCTCCAAAATGGCTCACTTTGTGCCTCTACCCAAGTTTCCGACTGCACCTGAACTAGCACAACTTTTCACCCAACATATATTTCGTATACATGGATTTCCTCTTCATATCGCCTCCGACTGAGGCTCACAGTTTACTGCTAAATATTGGAAAGCACTCTGCAAGAAGTTTGGGGTCCAGTTGGACTTTACATCTGCCTTCCATCTGCAGGGCATTGGGCAAGTGGACGCACAAATCGGACTTTGAAAGCCTTCCTCTGAGCCTTTGTAGGAGACAAACAAAACAACTGGGTGGCCTTGTTACCCTGGGCAGAATTCTCGTATAACCACCACTGTCATTCAACTACTGGTCTAACTCCTTTCCTGTTGGTTTACGGGAAACAACTCAAGCCTCCCTTGCCTCTGCCCGTACCATCTCCAACTTACGACTCAACAGCTGTGAGATCTTTGGGGATCCACTCAGTCTAGACTGCAACAAATAGCCACCTCTGCAAAAAGACACGCAGACAAACATCGCCGTCCTGCTCCTGTATTTTCCCCTGGAAGCAAAGTATGGTTAAGTACCAAGAACATCCGGTTGTGAATTCCCTCCATGCACCTAGCGCCTAAGTACATTGGTCCATTTATTGTTACAGAATGAGTGGGCACAGTTTCTTATCGTTTACGCTTTCCATCCACCCTAAGAATTCATAATGTGTTCCATGTGTCCTTACTCAAACCTCTGGTCTTGTCGGTCTTCCACAACAAACCTCCTGATCCCACCAAGGCTGTGGAAGAAGAGGAGACCATTTATCAAGTGCGAGATGTCCTTGATGCACGTTTTCATCATAGTAGATGGGAGTATCTTCTCTCCTGGGAGGGCAGAGATCCTGAGGAGAACACTTGGGAACCCGCCTCCAACATTCTGGACAAGTCTTTTCTCCACAAGTTCCATCTGGATCATCCTGCTAAGCCCAGCCCCCCGGGGAGGGGGCGTAAGAGGGGGTACTGTTGTGACTCTGGTCTGCGGAGGTCTGCAGCCGGTTCCTCTCCCTACCTCAGGGCTCCTCCATCTGACCGCGGCATCCTCACTGCCCATTCGGGCATTTTTGGGGCCTTTCTGAGGCACTCCCTCCATGAGGGAGATGCTGCCGACTCTCTCCTGCTGGTCCTGCCCCTTAGGTGTGTGCACGCGCAGGGGCCTGGAATTTAAAGGGACCAGCGTGGGAAACCTAGCTCCACCTTGGGGAATGACGTCAGATGCCTTCAACTATTTAAAGCCAGCTGTGAGTTTCATTCTTTGCCTTGCAACGGGTTATCTCTGCTGAGAAGTGAGTTGCTTGTTCCTGATTCCTGCTCCGTTCCAGCTTGTTCCTGATTCCAGCTCCATCTTCACCTGCTCCTGCTCCTGCTCTCCCCTTGGCTCATCTTTCTGGCTCCTGACTTCTGTACGTCCTCTGGTATTCCTGCTTCACTGCCTGCCTCGACTCCTGATCCGTCTCCGGTTTCTGCTGTCTGCTGCCTACCCTGACCGCTGGTTCATCTCCTCATTGTGCATCACTGCTGCCAGCCCAACTTCTGGACTTCTACTAGATCCTCTGCACCGCTGCCTGCCCCGACTCAGACAGTTCTCCAGATTCCTCTTCACCAGGAGACCCTGCCTAAATCCTGTGTGGTCTCCTGGCCCTGATCTGCCTCCCGGCTATGAGTCGCTGTGGGCCTTCCCTCAGCAAGTCTACGTCATCCTCTAGCTGGCTCAAGAGTCCACAGTTTCAACAATATCTTCTTTTAACCCCAACAAGAGCCCCTTTTCCGCTGTAGTCCAGCTTCCTCAGGAGGTATACAAAGGTTCAAAATGTTGAGAACTCATGGGAATCACTGTTGTTAATCAGAAATATTCCTCTTTGATTTCACATTTCAAAATAAAGCATGTCCTAAAGATGTCCTCAACAATTATTATTGAAGATGCCAAGAATTGAATAAATTAATTGTGCAATGAATTGTAATCCACTGAATGCTTTAATTGAGGTTTTTAAATTAATCTCTATCCTTATGAAATGACGTTTCTGTAAACAAATAATAAAATTTACACTAGTTTGTGCTCAAATAAACTTTTCTTATTGTGCTAGAATTGAAAAATACAATTTACTTTCTCATTTTATGAATGACATCTTGACCTACAAGATTCCATCAGCATTTAATTTTCTGGCATCTTCAATGGAACTTGACATAAGTAAAAATATATATTTAAAATGGTATCATTTGAACAATGTTTAACAACTTTTCAATATTTTGTAAAACCTGATGTAGAATGGATGTGTTTGCATGTGGTATGAATGTTATGTTATGTTATTCTTTAATTTTATGCCAATATCAAAACACTCTAAGAAGCTCACAAAAGAAAAAAATCCATAAATGAATACAGATGCTTAAAATTAAGCAGTTTACAGATAATAAAAAAAGAAAAGTAAAAGCAATTACAATTAAAACAGTGCATGTTAAAAGAAAACCTTAAAACCTTGAATGTCTCATTATATATTAAAAAATCAAGCAGATTAAAAAAAACTAATAATAATATTGGAAAAGGCTCTTGGTATGTATGGAAAAGCCTGGAAAAAGAGAATGATTTTTAACTGTATTCTGAACAATTTGGGACATTGGGTTACACGTAGCTCTTCTGTAGTTGATTCCAGTACTCTGGTGCTGTAACTTGCAGTGATGGAATCTCCAATAAGAACTTTTAAGAAGATCTTAAAGCTCTTACAGGGCAACAAGGCTTCAGCACAGCAGAAATCCAGGCAAGTGCAAAAGTACTGAACTAGGTTAGCAATTTTATAATTGATCCTTGACTTAATAAGCAGCCAGTATGGTATGATTGTGTTATGAGATTTTAGGTGAGGTCCATATTCATAAGCATTTAGGCGGCTAAACACTAGATGCATCAAGTCGTGGTAAATAAAAAAGATTTATAGTACATTAGGCTTGTTTGATAAATATATGGGCGTAGCTATGCAAATTTCCAAAATATTGTGTTCTGAGATATCCTTTCGTGCTGCATACTAGTTAACATTTGGCACAATACATGGTCGCGTTGCATGATGATGTTGTCACGTTGCACACCGGTTTACATGTCACACAACAGTTTACGCATCACAAGATATATTTTTTTGTTTATATAGCTAACTTCCTGCACTACCTCTTTGAGATGCTGGAGAGAGAGCTGGTTGGAGTTTATTTGGAGTTTTTCAGGAGAGTTCTATTGATTACCTGAGTGAGTTGTCCTGTTTATTGTTTATCATCTGTTTACCTTTATCTTTGTCTATTGTGTTTATCTGTGTGTGAAAGAAGAGTGTTAGTTCTTTGTGCATTTGTCTTGTTTGTCTGTCTGTCCCTTTTGTTCAGGAGAGGAGAGGAGTGGTGAGAAGTGGAGTGGAATGGAGTGGAGCGGTGAGGAGTTGTGAGGAGTGGAGTGGATAGGAGAGGAATGGTGAGGAATGGAGTTACTGGAGTTGACTGGAATGAGAGAGGATGGACTGTGGAAGGCATGGGGAGAGGCAGAAGAGGTGAAAGGAGGAGGAGGAGGAGAGCGGGAGTGATAGGTGACAGCGGAGGAGAATTATGAGTAGGAGTAGAGAGATAGGGAAGAGGGAAGGGATAGGAGGAAGGGGGAGAAAAGGGAAGGAGAGGGGCCTACGCAGGCAAATATGGAAGGAGGAGGACATCAGGTAGAGCAAAATAGAGGACAGAGGGTTGGGCAGTTGCAGGGCAGGTACAGAGAGTGTGGGAGGAAGGCAGGGAGAGGGGAGTGGGAGTGAGAGTTCAGGGAGTGACACCTCTTCCAGAAGTTGAAATGACAACCTAATCCTTGGGCATCTAGGCAGCACTTTGTGCACAACTCTGTGCAAATAAATTCAGCATGGAGGACAATGCGATGCTCATTGCTGGTGTCCTAGACAACTACAACATGCCTAGGAACTAGGCTGCAAAGACCTCCAGGGCTGCCAAGGATCAGATATGGAGGACCATTTATGCAGAGGGATCAAAAGGACTAGAAAGCAGGTGCCACACTGCTACAGGGATGTCAAGGCCCAGCTGAAGGTGAAGATGTCAAGCCAAAATAAGTACATACGGCAGACTGGCCACCTCACCCCTATGGAGGAGCAACTCATACAGCGGCTGGGACCAGATATATTCAAGGGCATGGATGAAGCCCTGAACTCTAAGTGAACCAGGGCCGGCAATTGACACCATCTGTCCATATGAAGTATGCTACACACTTTTTTGCATTGGATGCTCACATTGAATGTTGCAATCAATGTGAACATCTTATGCAAAATGGTACATGTGCACTTGTTAGCATTCATACTTACTGTATGTCTTCTTTGTTTCTACAGCTGACTCTCAGGATGCCCCTGGTCCCAGCCATGCAGCCCCAGGTCTCAGTGGCCCCTTTCAGCTGGATGCAGATAAACAGTGGACAAAGGAAAATGATGATGAGAAGCAGCAACAGCCACAGCAACAGCATCTACTTGAGCACATGGGGGTGCCCATACCTCTTGACCCAAGCCTCAAGCTATCCAGCTTAATGGAGGGCACTGTGCTGCCATGGGAAGAAGATGCACAGTCACCAGCCGCCTTCAGTACCCTATATGTCCTACGAGATCTTGCAGATTACACCCAGAAAGTTCATTCTATGAGTCCAGCAATGTCAGCATTGCAGCTGCAGACACCATCTCAGCAACTTGCATCCCCACTACCAGCAGCACCAGCAGTGATAGATCCATACTTGACCACATTGAGAAGAGGCATGGGCTGCAGTTACACCATATACAGACAGAGCTGGTCTGACTGAGAAGAGCTCACGTCCAGCACATCCATGCTGTAGATGAGCAAACTGTGGCCATTATACAGGGCTATACTACTTTGGCAACTTCCATCAATAGTTTGACCACTACTGCAGATCATATAGCACCTGTTATAGCCTGCATCCATACCATCCCAATCCTCATAGAAGTCCACTCCATGTAGCAGTACCCAGCTATCAGAATAGGCCATGGGTAGACCTCTAAAGGAAATGCTACATCCAGCCAGAAAAAAGCCCTAGGGAGGAAAAGGCCATGAACCGGAGTAGTGGAAACCCTAAAATATTGCACTCAAAAATGACATTTCCAAACTATTCAGGCCTGTCCTGTGTACACAGTTTCTGTGCCGGCTAAATTGAATAAAACAGCTGGGCACATCCTGTCTACAGAGTTCCTGTTCTAGTTAGATGGAAGAAGACTTCTGGGCCTGTCCTGACTACAGAGTTCCTGTGCAATGCTGCTGATTTGGACAGTCCTATGTGTGCAGTGTAGTGTTACAGTTACCTGTTAATGCCCTCCTCTATGCTCTGCCCATACTCCTGCTTCCATTCTACTGTGTCCAATCATGATCCTGCTGTTTTGTTAACTCATCTCATCAAGCTGCTGCTGTCTTGTCTCATCATATCCTGCTGCTGGTGCCTCCATGCTGCTGTCTCATATCCTGGTGCTGCTGTTGTCTCTGGTCTTTTCATCCTGCTGCTGCTGCTGCTGCCTCCATGCTGCTGTCTAATATCCTGGGGCTGCTGCTGTCTCTTCTCATCTCATCCTGCTGCTGCTGCTGCCTCCATGCTGCTGTCTAATATCCTGGGGCTGTTGCTGTCTCTTCCCTTCTCATCCTGCTGTTGCTGCATCCATGCTGCATTCTCCAATCTTGGTCCTGCTGCTATTTCATCTCATCTCATCTTGCTGCTGCCTTCATGTTGCATTCCCCAGCCATGGTCCTGCTGCTGTCTCATCTCATCATGCTACTGCCTCCATACTGCCTTCTCCTGTCCTGCTCCTGCTGTCTTCTATGTCATCATTGCTGTCATGGCCATTTTCAGTCCCCTTTGAGTGCACTTTTTCAACATTAAGCTTTTTCCAGACCTTTGCTCCCATGGCTCTTTGCAGTCCCCTTTGAGTGTACTCTTTCAACATGGACTGTCTGGACCTTTTCAAGACCTTTTCTGCAATGGCCCTTTGCAGTCTTATTTGAGTTCAATGGACTGTCTGGGTTTTTTCTTGCCATCATTTTGTTGTGCTGGCATCAGCTCTAACATTAGAGTTGTACTGTAGAAATTGGGTTGTCATTTCCACTTCCGAGGTTCTTTGCTGTAATCATAATTTTGCCAAGGGATTAAATCATTAATCTGTATATGTAGTGTTACCATTTGTAACAATGTATGTACATGTAACCACAAAATGTGTTGGTTGTTTCAGTTACTATATCATGTGCTATTTCGTATCTTGCCCTTGCAAAATGTGATTACTAAAGTTGTTTTATTTATTTGAATGTCGTGACTGCAAATGTTGTTTAAAAAAGTGGTTTCATATTTTAAATTTGAGTTTTTTGTAGTGTCTTTTTATTGTGTGGTTTTAGTCTTAAGGTTTAATTAAGGTTGATTTCAACTAGGCATATTTCTCACATGCAAAATCATGAGGCCTAGGCCTTAAAAAGGAAGGCAAATAGTATTCTCACAAGAAAAAGTAGCAACAGCAGAATACAAAACTCCTTACTGTAGAGCTTCAGAAGTGGCTGGTGTTGCCTTTTCCAGAGAGCATACTCTTTGCTAACTATTGATTACATCGCCATGTATGTGAGATGGGCACTATATAGCTAGTGTTTACTTCCATACACTGCCAAATGGAATAGATGTTTGAAATGCTTGGCAAGAGTGATGTATCTATGCTTTACTCTGTTGATAACCAATAGGGCAGCTATACCAAACCATTGGCCTCTTCTAGTATGAAGATATATCACTTCTGACCAAACAATGAGCCTTCTCTCTGGGTCATCACATAACTCTGACTAAAGAATTATATGATAAGAGCAGCTAATGCTGTTATCACATGACTCTTCAGTCAGAAGTCTACTTGAAAAGTTAAATAATTACTTGGTGTGGTTCATCTATAATGAACATAAATTTTCAGCTGCAGGTGCCTGTACATGTAACTCTTGTCTGGTCTTAGGTGGAGTAACACAAAAAAAAACCCATAAGAGATTATATTGGGGCCCTTACATTTATTTTCATGCCACCTAAAAGGCAGGCATTTCATTAGCTTTTTAGATATCAGAGAAGAAATACTTGGCATGTACTTACAGCCTCCTAGAACACAGTGTTATGCAGGAAAGTCAGTGTGACAACAGAGGAGTCAAGGAGCTATGGAGTATAGAGAGTACACACTGCCTACAAGAAGAAAGTGATGAGGCCTGCTGTTGCTTGTGACCAGGCGGATATCCTCATACTGCCTACCACCACTGCACTGCCTTTGGTTGTTGATATATAGATTGTTAGTTGCAAAGTCTCATCAATGTGTTCTTACTATCCCTTACTGGCATACATTAGTGAAATACTTGCTTCGACTACCTTTTAAATTAGGTGACCTCCCCCAAGAGTAGGCCTTCTGTGCTGAAAAGCCTTTGGATGCTTGTAGACTGTCTTGGGAAGGTTTGCTTACAAGAACAGGAACAAAGTTGCTGATGTCTAGGCTTGGCTATCTATACGAAAGGTATACCAAAGTGTTTGCAACACAGAGTAGGTGTACTTCTTGACTGGAAGTGTTCTGTACCATATCTAGGCCTCTTAAACTACTGTGGGCCTGATGGAGTATATACTCTTTTTTTATGGGTCAAGTCAGGGCCTTGGAAACAATAACACCCATGGCCCACTTCATGCACATCGAGTAGTGGTGGCTTCCAAGTCAAGGTAAAGATATGCATGTATAACTGTGTACATATATCCAAAGAACAAGCAGGCACATGTATATATATATATATATATATATATATATATATATATATATATATATATATATATATATATATATATATATATGTCTTTACAGGCAGTGTGTGGTTATGTGGCTGCCTGGTCACAATCCCTCATGTATCATTAATATATTTCTGCTAATGACAATGCAGCCAAAGTGCTTCACCTTGGTGGAAAGAACCCATTTGCTTGATATTAATGTTGCACATGAGATTCCATTGACACATACACAAAAGCATAAAGGCTGCAAGAAAGCACTCAGGGAGTCAATGACTCCTCACATCCTGATTGCAAGAGAGCAACATAGATACCCAGACATACTTAGAGTGATTCCCACACATTGACAATAACTGACCCAACATTGACAAACACACCCAACAACCAGACCCTCTAAAAGAAATAGCAAGCCAGAAAGGCCAATGGTGGACAGGCACAGTAACTTGCACATACCACATATGCAGACCAGTGCAGAGGTGTGGTGGAGCAGTTCTTTGTGACACTCTGGCAGTCAGTGGCATGGCTACAGCCAGAGGAAAGCACAGAGAAATTCTGGCTGTTCTTAAAGTGCTCTTTAATTACAGTGATCTTTAAGACTCACAAATGGCAGCAGACAATAGAACAGACTCCTTGAAGTCAGGAAGTCTCTAAGCTTTTAGTACAAGCAGTTTACAGACCTTACATATAAGTCCTCAGTCAGTATGCTGGGACTCTGTCAGCTCCCCGGGGCTCATCTACCCTGTCAAGGCCCTCAGATTTTATGCTAAGGGGTTGGACTCCTCTCTCCTCCCAGGATACCTTGGAGAGGCCAAGCTTAAAGAGGACCGGGCTGTCAATTGAGGGAGATGCGTATACACTTTCTCACACACACACACACACACACACACACACACACACACACACCCCCGGTGCTCAGACTTGGTGGGATGAGAGTCCCTCAGACAGAGAATCAACTACAACATATTGTCTCTTGCATAGCAGTAGCTTCTGGATAATGTACACTTGTGGACATCTTTATCCCACTTTCTTTTGAGCTAATATGGCTTTTTCAACTTCTTCTGACCCTCAGATCTTCTCTGGCACCCTCTTCAGACATCATCTTGTGAGCGGTTCCGTCTCTCTTTGCAGGAGCGCATTCAGATGATTACCTCATCCCTCCAGTCCTGTTGTGATGCCAACAAGAAAACTTTGCATCTTGGAATTCATATGGCATCATACCTATTATGATATATTTCGGCATGGTCCTCCCGTATCAACACAATACTATCTACCAACACTCAAAGAATAACAACCCTACCTATGAAAAAGAATACCAAAAATATTACACCAGAATCTAAAATATCAATACACCTCCTATCAGGAAAACAGAACAGGCTAAGCTACTACAAATCCCTACAGAGAAACCACATGTTAAAAGAATGCTTCATCTCAGTCTTTGCATGCAGAACACAAACCCTCACCAAATACAGAATAAAGCCACATAAAGTATAAATAGAAATGTGCAGACAAAAACTGAACTGTAAAACGCATCACGCCAGACTCTATACAGTGTACCAATGGAAAAAACAAAAATTTCACCATTCCTCGTGAAACAAATCAATAAAATAAAGATATATAAATCATTAATCATAATTATAAAATCACACAAATAAAATAATTTCAAAACAGCTGGTGAATAGAATATCCAATAATTAAAGACTCATGCAAATTTTGAAAGCTTTACCAAACACCAATAAAATATTTCAAACAGCAGACACATCACATACTACCCAATAATTAAAATGATAGTCAATCAAGAAAAATGAACTTAAAAAGCCACCTTTACTTACCCTTTCCAGCAGTTCTCCTACTCCTTTCCCTTGCAGGCCATACCAGAAGCAGCAGTAGCTGCTGAAGCTGTCCTCACAGACCTCTTCCTTAGGGATCACAACCAGTCTCTTCTCTCTCTCACACACACACATTAGTCACACCCTCAGGACCAGTTTCTGTCTCTCACACACCAATCATCTCCTCAACCAGTCTCTCTCTCTCTCTCTCTCTCACACACACACACACACACACACACACCAGTCATCTCCCTGATCAGCCTTTCTCACACATACACATGTCACCTCTCTGGCCAGTCTCTCTCAATCATACATGCTCTCGCTCTCTCTTACTTACACACAGGCTTTCAATCACACACATGTTCTATCTCACTTCCAAACAGGCTCAATCACACACATGCCCTCTCTCACAGCCACAAGCCAGCCAAAAACATGCTCCATCTCTCTTGCACACACACATTGACGCACAGAAGCACCCTCCCTGACTCACATATACACCACACACGTACAAAAGCACCCTCTCTGTCTCACATACACGAAGCACCCTCCCTGTCTCACATACATATTACACTCTCACGGAAGCACCTTGCTTTCAGACTTGCATCATTTTTCACTTTTACTAAAAGTGAAAGTGATGCTCCCAACCCTTAAATAAGAAAACCAAATTCCTATCAAAAGGCGAAATGACACCCTTCCTTCAGGTTCTGTCCTCCCAAGAGACAGCCACCCACACAGTACAGCTTTTCTTGTTTTATGCTTCCAGGCAATAAAGCAAGTGTCTTTCTTCAAACTATCAGTCGTATGATTATTCATGTGGGAGATATGGAACAGAAAGACATCCTTAGTCAGCTTCCCTTTTAAATGGGAAGATTCCAGTCTTAGTCATTTAAAAATACACATTTTCTAAAGGCTTAAAAAAAAAAAAAAGCAAAACCATTTCAGGTTCTATTCTAGTCTTCATGCTTAAATTATGCTTTAAAAAAAAAAAAACCCACCTGGCATCAGTATCTTAAATTTGTGATTTTGCTGAGATGAACATTTTAAATGCTTTATTTTTTTTTTGCTTTAGTATTTGGGTCTACCCACTTTAAGTTAAATTTTATTTTCCAGAAGGGGGATGCTTAAAATTCAGTAATTTTATCTTTCATCCAACTTTTCAAAAGTTCAGGTATATGTATTATCATATTTCATTTTTTTAAACTGGCAGATTCCTTTCTCACATACACACTCACAGAAAGAAGATCGGTGCCGAGACTTAGGGGGCGCCGCGGCAGGCAGGCAGCCAGCTCCCGACTCGCCCTGCCTCCCCCCGAGTGCCATCCTCTCGACATCCCGCTACTGGTCCAGCAGAGGTCCTGGGAGCGATCTGCCGCTCCAGGGGCCTTGGCTGCCACTAAGCAAAATGGTGCCAGTGGCCTTCAGCCCCTACCATGTGACAGGGGCTAACAGTGCCATTGGTTGACCCCTGTCACATGGTAGGGACTGAAGGTAAATGGCGCCATTTTGCTTAGTGGCAGCCGAGGCCCCGGGAGCAGCAGATCGCTCCCGGGACCTCCGCTGGACCACTAGGGGGGTGTCGGGAGGGTGACACTCGGGGGGAGGCAGGGCAAGTCGGGAGCTGGCTGCCTGCTGCGGCGCCCCCTAAATCTCGGCGCTTGGTCTCCATCTAGGCGAGTCAAAGGCTGGCAGAATTTTGAAAGGGCACTTTTTGCCCTTTCAAAATTCTGCTGCCTGCCACGGCGCCCCCTAAGTCTTGGCACCCTAGGCACAGGCCTAGCTCGCCTAGTGGTTCCGCTGGCCCTGCTCAGAGTGAGTACTCTAATATCTCATCTGTCTCATCCACAGTAACGCCTTGCTGTGGAACCTCCTGATGTCACCTAAGAGAAAAGGGCTCCCTCTGTCGAGGTCCCTGAGACTACAACTCACCACTGCCACCTGGTGGCTATCTTCAAGCTGTATAATAAAAGAGCTTAATTCTGGTGTTTTGTGTATAGAGTCTAGCCCAGTGCTGTGGCTCCTCACAGGGCTCCTCCCCATGGGCGTGGTCATTTCCACAGCACCCAAGTGCCAAAGAATGAAGAGGACCAGGAAGAGGCTCCGAGTCCTAGGCCTGACCCTGGGACAAGGCCCAGGCATCAGGACCTGGCCTCCTGGCTGAATCCTTGATATCGGGCCCGGGTCCTGGCCTAGGCCCTGGCATCAAGACCCAGCCTCCTAGTCAGGTCACAGCATCAAGTGTGGGTCCAGGCCTTGGCCTAAGCCGAAGCCCTTGCATCAGGATCCAGCCATCAGGTCAGTTCTCAGTGTCGGGCCTGCATCTGGGCCTAGATCCCAGCATCGGGACCCGGCCTTCATCAGATACCCGACGGATAAGGTAAGTTTTTTATTTCTATAAATTTCAGGAGTCTCAGCTGAGGCCACGGCATTGGCCTGTGCCTCCACTGAGACCCCAATGGTATCACAGAAACAGAGGGTAATGTTATTCATTTCTTTACCACTCAAATTACTCTACACATAAAGTGATTTCACTGGGATCGATATACTTATATGAGCGTCAATATAAGGGGAGATAAGAAGATTATTATCTGTTTTTTTTCATGAACAAGTGGTGGGTTAGGTGATTATGCAGAATGAGACTCAGGTATAACAAATTTAGATGGAATCTTAATTAGTCCTTCTTTATAAAGAGTTAGTTACGGCTACCTATTGATGTGTAAGAAATGACGAGAGTAGATGTCAGTTCTGGGATAATGTGAGTATGGAGCAACATGGCTGTCTTGGTAGAATTGTGATGCTGGTAAGAAAGTTAATTTTGGTATTTTTTTAGTTTTGAGCATTATATGTGCTGAATTTGATGTTCATTTGGGGAAATGAAAGAAAATGTTGAAAAATCGATTGGAACTTGTAGGACATATATAAACTTTGTGGAATCATATTGATATAGACATTGTTTTCGCATAAGTGGTAAGTGGATAGATTATTTGGGGAGAAAGTAGATAGTTTTGAATATTGAAGTACAATTAGTTTTTTGTATTTTCAGAATGAGAACGAGTATGTTTTATGAGTATTCGGGTTTCCTGAGGAAAGCCGAAAGAAGCTTGTTTTATGAGTATTTCGGGTATCCTGAGGAAGTCCTTATTAAGAACATAAGAACATGCCATACTGGGTCAGACCAAGGGTCCATCAAGCCCAGCATCCTGTTTCCAACAGTGGCCAATTCAGGCCACGAGAACCTGGCAAGTTCCCAAAAACTAAGTCTATTCCATGTTACCGTTGCTAGTAATAATAGTGGCTATTTTCTAAGTCAACTTAATTAATAGCAGGTAATGGACTTCTCCTCCAAGAACTTATCCAATCCTTTTTTAAACACACAGCTATACTAACTGCACTAACCACATCCTCTGGCAACAAATTCCAGAGTTTAATTGTGCGTTGAGTAAAAAAGAACTTTCTCCGATTAGTTTTAAATGTGCCACATGCTAACTTCATGGAGTGCCCCCTAGTCTTTCTATTATCCAAAAGGGTGAAAATGGAGATATCTTTGTTGGACTAGAAAAAGAGAGTAATACCCGAAGAACAAGAATAAAAATAGAGGATAGTATTCGAAGAACATTGAATAAGTGAAGACAACACGCAATATTATATATGTGAAAAGAAGGAAAGATGAAGAAATATTGTTGATAAAGAAAGTAAATTGTATTAGTGCAATATAGTTATAATTAAGGTGCAATATAACATGTTTTTAATTGGATGAATGGATTATGTTTGAGATAGATAGTTTTTAATTATCTAGATAGGATTCTGTATTTTTGATACAATAAACATGTGTTAAAATTTATATTAAATAGTAGAGTTTCTCTTTATGTGTAGAGTAATTTATTTATTTATTTATTTATTTATTTATTTAAGGTTTTTATATACCGGCATTCATGATAAAATCACATCATGCTGGTTTACATTAAAACAGTGGTGCATAGAAAGAAAAACCAAACTGGAACTGTAGTGCGGAAGAAAGCAGTTACAAAAAACAGGGATGCTTAAACTGGGAGAGGAAGGAAAAAGAAAAGGTTAATAGCATTTTAAATATTTACAACGAAGAGTTAAAAGAGCTGGTTGTATGAAGTGGTATTTGTATGAAGTGGAATTTGAGTGGTAGTGGTATGTCCTAAGCAAGGCCCTGGCTTCAGGCCTAGACAGAGGCGCAAGCATTATGCTCGGGCATAGGCCGTGGCCTCTGCTTTGGTCCTTGGCCTATGCTCTAGGTGAGGCCCCAGCTTCAGGCCTAGATAAACCTAGGCCCGAATTATTAGTTTAAAACAGGGTGAACAAATAAAATTTCTTTCAATAGAGGGGCCCCGATTCCATTTGGGGAACCCCAAATGAAACAAATTAATCGTATTTGTTGCAAGTTTCATTTTAAACTAATGTACATCCCTAGCTGATATACATGTTTGAATGCATTAGGCATGCCTAAATATGTTTTGGGTTTTCGACAACAATTATAAAAGTTATTTTTAAGGTAGAATACA
Source organism: Rhinatrema bivittatum (assembly GCF_901001135.1). Taxonomy (NCBI): domain Eukaryota; kingdom Metazoa; phylum Chordata; class Amphibia; order Gymnophiona; family Rhinatrematidae; genus Rhinatrema; species Rhinatrema bivittatum. Next base: position 791,009,611 of record NC_042615.1, on the reverse strand, counting down.
TTATGTGAAGAGTTTTGTTCTTTCCCTTCTTTATTTTGGTATTGTTAATGCAATAGTGAATAGTATTCCTTACTTTCATTTTCTTATACCTAGTTGCTACCATAATATATTAGGGATGTGAATCGTTTTTCAACGATTAAAATTATCGTCCGATAATGTTTATATCGTCTTAAATCATTATAGAACACGATACAATAGAAATTCTAACGATTTATCGTTAAAAATCGTTAAATCGTGTTAGTGCGCACTAACTCGAGTTAGTGCGCACTAACTCCCCGTTAGTGCGCACTAACTCGATTTAGTGCGCACTAACTGAAAATGATACAAATAAACACTTTCCAGGTCACTGAAGGTCAGTTAGGAATGAATATGTGTTCCTATTGGCTGGCTGCCCTCTTATCTATTGATATTACCAAGGTTACCACTGAGGTGATGGTTGGGGGGATGGGAAATGGAACTGGAAACTAACGAACACCAACAGAAAATGAAACAAAGTGTTCACACTTCCCAGGTCAGTAAAGGTCACTTAGGAATGAATATGTATGTATGTATTCCTATTGGCTGGCTGTGCTCTTATCTATTGATGTTACCAATATGGTTGGGGGGATGTGAAATGGAAACAGTTGGAAGCTTGACAAAAAAAGTAATGTAATGATCAGCACTCACGTGACTAGAAATTGTTTGTTTATTATTTTGTTAGCAGGCACCTGAAATGCTAGTGCATGTTGAATTTGCCAATCACTGTGCATTTTAGAAAGGTGGTCCTGGCTGGAACTGTACACAGTTCAAATATATGTAATTGATTGTTGGTAAGTGTATTTTTTAAGTAGCCACACTGGCACCAGTATGTTTACTTTTCCTCCTACTTAACTCACTAGCTCAGCTTTGTAAGAAGGGCTTCTCTGCTTGTGTGTTGTTTTTGTTTGGTGTGAGGAGAGCAGAAACATCAGATCTTTATTCAATCTACTACAGTCATCTCTTACAGTGCCCTATCCCTATTAATACCAGGAGTGTTGTGATCTTCCTGCACACAGTGCCCTAACCCTGATACCAGTCTGAGACAGCTCCCTCCCTGCATTACTAGTGAGAGGCTGGCTTCACAGACAGGGGGGAGCTGCCTGACCCTCACTCCTGACTTCCCCCATGTCCCAGCTAGTGAATGGTGTGTGGGTGAGGGGGGGGGGGAGGATGGTGAAGTCTGAGACAGCTCCCTCCCTGCATTACTAGTGAGAGGCTGGCTTCACAGACAGGGGGGAGCTGCCTGACCCTCACTCCTGACTTCCCCCATGTCCCAGCTAGTGAATGGTGTGTGGGTGAGGGGGGGGGGGGGAGGATGGTGAAGTCTGAGACAGCTCCCTCCCTGCATTACTAGTGAGAGGCTGGCTTCACAGACAGGGGGGAGCTGCCTGACCCTCACTCCTGACTTCCCCCATGTCCCAGCTAGTGAATGGTGTGAGGGGGGGGGGGGGAGGATGGTGAAGTCTGAGACAGCTCCCTCCCTGCATTACTAGTAGGGATGTGAATCGTTTTCCATATCGTCTTAACGATAGAAATCGTGTGGCAGGGCAAGAAAATCGTCTTAGGCACGATTTTTTAGTTAAAAAATCATTAAAAATCGTTTTTTCCGATTAGTGCGCACTAACTCGAGTTAGTGCGCACTAACGGGAGTTAGTGCGCACTAACTGGGAGTTAGTGCGCACTAACTGAAAATGATACAATTTGACACTTTTCAGGTCAGTTAAGGTCAGTTTAAGAATGAATATGTATTCCTATTGGCTGCCCTCTTATTTATTCATGTTACCAAGTTTCCTACTGACAGTATATGGGGGATGGGAAATGGAAACAGTTGGTAGCTTGACAAAACAAGTAATGTGATCAGTCAATGTGACTAGAACTTGTGCCCTAACCCTGATACCAGGTGTATTGTGATCTTCCTGCACACAGTGCCCTATCCCTATTAATACCAGGAGTGTTGTGATCTTCCTGCACACAGTGCCCTATCCCTAATACCAGGGGTGTTGTGATCTTCCTGCACACAGTGCCCTATTCCTGATACTGGGGGTGTTGTGATCTTCCTGCACACAGTGCCCTATTCCTGATACCGGGGGTGTTGTGATCTTCTTGCACACATCCCGATATCAGGGATAGGGCACTGCATGCAGGAAGATCACAACACTCCTGGTATTAATAGGGATAGGGCACTGCATGCAGGAAGATCACAATACCCCGGAGGAGTGAGGGTCAGGCAGCTCCCCCCTGTCTGTGAAGCCAGCCTCTCACTAGTAATGCAGGGAGGGAGCTGTCTCAGACTTCACCATCCTCCCCCCCCCCCCTCACCCACACACCATTCACTAGCTGGGACATGGGGGAAGTCAGGAGTGAGGGTCAGGCAGCTCCCCCCTGTCTGTGAAGCCAGCCTCTCACTAGTAATGCAGGGAGGGAGCTGTCTCAGACTTCACCATCCTCCCCCCCCCCTCACCCACACACCATTCACTAGCTGGGACATGGGGGAAGTCAGGAGTGAGGGTCAGGCAGCTCCCCCCTGTCTGTGAAGCCAGCCTCTCACTAGTAATGCAGGGAGGGAGCTGTCTCAGACTTCACCATCCACCCCCCCCCCCTCACCCACAGACCATTCACTAGCTGGGACATGGGGGAAGTCAGGAGTGAGGGTCAGGCAGCTCCCCCCTGTCTGTGAAGCCAGCCTCTCACTAGTAATGCAGGGAGGGAGCTGTCTCAGACTTCACCATCCTCCCCCCCCCCCTCACCCACACACCATTCACTAGCTGGGACATGGGGGAAGTCAGGAGTGAGGGTCAGGCAGCTCCCCCCTGTCTGTGAAGCCAGCCTCTCACTAGTAATGCAGGGAGGGAGCTGTCTCAGACTTCACCATCCTCCCCCCCCCCCCCTCACCCACACACCATTCACTAGCTGGGACATGGGGGAAGTCAGGAGTGAGGGTCAGGCAGCTCCCCCCTGTCTGTGAAGCCAGCCTCTCACTAGTAATGCAGGGAGGGAGCTGTCTCAGACTGGTATCAGGGTTAGGGCACTGTGTGCAGGAAGATCACAACACTCCTGGTATTAATAGGGATAGGGCACTGTAAGAGATGACTGTAGTAGATTGAATAAAGATCTGATGTTTCTGCTCTCCTCACACCAAACAAAAACAACACACAAGCAGAGAAGCCCTTCTTACAAAGCTGAGCTAGTGAGTTAAGTAGGAGGAAAAGTAAACATACTGGTGCCAGTGTGGCTACTTAAAAAATACACTTACCAACAATCAATTACATATATTTGAACTGTGTACAGTTCCAGCCAGGACCACCTTTCTAAAATGCACAGTGATTGGCAAATTCAACATGCACTAGCATTTCAGGTGCCTGCTAACAAAAATAATAAACAAACAAGTTCTAGTCACGTGAGTGCTGATCATTACATTACTTTTTTTGTCAAGCTTCCAACTGTTTCCATTTCACATCCCCCCAACCATATTGGTAACATCAATAGATAAGAGCACAGCCAGCCAATAGGAATACATACATACATATTCATTCCTAAGTGACCTTTACTGACCTGGGAAGTGTGAACACTTTGTTTAATTTTCTGTTGGTGTTCGTTAGTTTCCAGTTCCATTTCCCATCCCCCCAACCATCACCTCAGTGGTAACCTTGGTAACATCAATAGATAAGAGGGCAGCCAGCCAATAGGAACACATATTCATTCCTAACTGACCTTCAGTGACCTGGAAAGTGTTTATTTGTATCATTTTCAGTTAGTGCGCACTAAATCGAGTTAGTGCGCACTAACGGGGAGTTAGTGCGCACTAACTCGAGTTAGTGCGCACTAACACGATTTAACGATTTTTAACGATAAATCGTTAGAATTTCTATTGTATCGTGTTCTATAACGATTTAAGACGATATAAACATTATCGGACGATAATTTTAATCGTTGAAAAACGATTCACATCCCTAATTACTAGTGAGAGGCTGGCTTCACAGACAGGGGGGAGCTGCCTGACCCTCACTCCTGACTTCCCCCATGTCCCAGCTAGTGAATGGTGTGTGGGTGAGGGGGGGGGGGGAGGATGGTGAAGTCTGAGACAGCTCCCTCCCTGCATTACTAGTGAGAGGCTGGCTTCGCAGACAGGGGGGAGCTGCCTGACCCTCACTCCTGACTTCCCCCATGTCCCAGCTAGTGAATGGTGTGTGGGTGAGGGGGGGGGGGAGGATGGTGAAGTCTGAGACAGCTCCCTCCCTGCATTACTAGTGAGAGGCTGGCTTCACAGACAGGGGGGAGCTGCCTGACCCTCACTCCTGACTTCCCCCATGTCCCAGCTAGTGAATGGTGTGTGGGTGAGGGGGGGGGGGGGGGAGGATGGTGAAGTCTGAGACAGCTCCCTCCCTGCATTACTAGTGAGAGGCTGGCTTCGCAGACAGGGGGGAGCTGCCTCACCCTCACTCCTGACTTCCCCCATGTCCCAGCTAGTGAATGGTGTGTGGGTGAGGGGGGGGGGAGGATGGTGAAGTCTGAGACAGCTCCCTCCCTGCATTACTAGTGAGAGGCTGGCTTCACAGACAGGGGGAGCTGCCTGACCCTCACTCCTGGCTTCCCCCATGTCCCAGCTAGTGAATGGTGTGTGGGTGAGGTGGGGGGGGAGGATGGTGAAGTCTGAGACAGCTCCCTCCCTGCATTACTAGTGAGAGGCTGGCTTCACAGACAGGGGGGAGCTGCCTGTCCCTCACTCCTGACTTCCCCCATGTCCCAGCTAGTGAATGGTGTGTGGGTGAGGGGGGGGGGGTGGATGGTGAAGTCTGAGACAGCTCCCTCCCTGCATTACTAGTGAGAGGCTGGCTTCACAGACAGGGGGGAGCTGCCTGACCCTCACTCCTGACTTCCCCCATGTCCCAGCTAGTGAATGGTGTGTGGGTGAGGGGGGGGGGGAGGATGGTGAAGTCTGAGACAGCTCCCTCCCTGCATTACTAGTGAGAGGCTGGCTTCGCAGACAGGGGGGAGCTGCCTGATCCTCACTCCTGACTTCCCCCATGTCCCAGCTAGTGAATGGTGTGTGGGTGAGGGGGGGGGGGGAAGGATGGTGAAGTCTGAGACAGCTCCCTCCCTGCATTACTAGTGAGAGGCTGGCTTCACAGACAGGGGGGAGCTGCCTGACCCTCACTCCTGACTTCCCCCATGTCCCAGCTAGTGAATGGTGTGTGGGTGAGGGGGGGGGGGAGGATGGTGAAGTCTGAGACAGCTCCCTCCCTGCATTACTAGTGAGAGGCTGGCTTCACAGACAGGGGGGAGCTGCCTGTCCCTCACTCCTGACTTCCCCCATGTCCCAGCTAGTGAATGGTGTGTGGGTGAGGGGGGGGGGTGGATGGTGAAGTCTGAGACAGCTCCCTCCCTGCATTACTAGTGAGAGGCTGGCTTCACAGACAGGGGGGAGCTGCCTGACCCTCACTCCTGACTTCCCCCATGTCCCAGCTAGTGAATGGTGTGTGGGTGAGGGGGGGGGGGGGGGAGGGTGAAGTCTGAGACAGCTCCCTCCCTGCATTACTAGTGAGAGGCTGGCTTCGCAGACAGGGGGGAGCTGCCTGACCCTCACTCCTGACTTCCCCCATGTCCCAGCTAGTGAATGGTGTGTGGGTGAGGGGGGGGGGGAAGGATGGTGAAGTCTGAGACAGCTCCCTCCCTGCATTACTAGTGAGAGGCTGGCTTCACAGACAGGGGGGAGCTGCCTGACCCTCACTCCTGACTTCCCCCATGTCCCAGCTAGTGAATGGTGTGTGGGTAGGGGGGGGGGGGAGGATGGTGAAGTCTGAGACAGCTCCCTCCCTGCATTACTAGTGAGAGGCTGGCTTCACAGACAGGGGGGAGCTGCCTGACCCTCACTCCTCCGGGGTATTGTGATCTTCCTGCACACAGTGCCCTATCCCTATTAATACCAGGAGTGTTGTGATCTTCCTGCATGCAGTGCCCTATCCCTGATATCGGGATGTGTGCAAGAAGATCACAACACCCCCGGTATCAGGAATAGGGCACTGTGTGCAGGAAGATCACAACACCCCCAGTATCAGGAATAGGGCACTGTGTGCAGGAAGATCACAACACCCCTGGTATTAGGGATAGGGCACTGTGTGCAGGAAGATCACAACACTCCTGGTATTAATAGGGATAGGGCACTGTGTGCAGGAAGATCACAATACCCCTGGTATCAGGGTTAGGGCACAAGTTCTAGTCACATTGACTGATCACATTACTTGTTTTGTCAAGCTACCAACTGTTTCCATTTCCCATCCCCCATATACTGTCAGTAGGAAACTTGGTAACATGAATAAATAAGAGGGCAGCCAATAGGAATACATATTCATTCCGAAACTGACCTTAACTGACCTGAAAAGTGTCAAATTGTATCATTTTCAGTTAGTGCGCACTAACTCCCGTTAGTGCGCACTAACTCGAGTTAGTGCGCACTAATCGGAAAAAACGATTTTTAACGATTTTTTAACTAAAAAATCGTGCCTAAGACGATTTTCTTGCCCTGCCACACGATTTCTATCGTTAAGACGATATGGAAAACGATTCACATCCCTATAATATATGGCACTATCTGCAAATGTTATGGAATGCTGCTGTGCATTAGTCACTCGTCCCACGAGAGAACATATCACCCCTGTGCTGAAGCAGCTGCATTGGTTACCTGTTTTAAAAGAATTCGGTTTAAGGTTTTGATTTAGGTTTTCAAGATTATGAAGGAGGATGGCCCTGCTTATTTGTCATATAGATTACAGAAGTATACTCCCTCACATATCTTGAGATCTTCTGATATATCACTGTTGAATGTGCTTTCAGTTATGGCTGCACATTTGCAGCCCAATCAGCCTTTTTCTGTCATCGGCCCCACCTTGGGGAATGAGTTACCATCAGAACCTTGCGCTATTTCTGATTACAAGCTCTTTATGAAAAAGTTGAAGGCTCATTTTTTTTTCACCTGGCTTTTCCTTGACTCAATTTATAGTAAAAATTGCAAAATATTATATACTGTAGTTGTTTTAAGATATGCTGTTGTTGATTTTATTATCTGTTTATTTTTTTTTCATGTTTATTTTATGTATGTCCCACTGTACACTGCTTAGCATGGTAGTTCCATTATAAGTAAACTTTAATATATAAATACACGTGCTGATCATTGTGGGGTTTCGATCACTCAAACCAAGTATATCATCCATCACATTTATTATACTTACCACAGTACCATAATAAATGTTAGCAAATAAAGACTAAAATGGTTCATCCAATCAATCTTCTAGCGATTTGTTCACTTTGCGTAAGATACTGCAGGTTTGCAAATTCCCATAGAGAGAACAGTGCACCCTTCCCCTTCCTCTTCCCCTATGTGTCTTTTAGGATTGTAACTGCCACTCTGTACAGGTTACCCCATGCCTTCTAGTTGTAACACTGCTGTTTTGGCTGAAACTGCCACTCTATGCAGGTTATCCATGGTTTCTAGGAAGCACAATGCAGTCATATCACTGCCGTTTTGGGCTGAACATAATTTTAAGAATGTCTTAATTTCATATTTAGGAATAATTATAAAAAAAACAAATGCTATTCCTGGCCTATGAAGAAAGTCTGCGCTGCTTATTGGGTGTCATACTTTACTTTCGGAAAGGTAATTCAAAACATTAATGGACAAGGGGATTATAATATATACTGCATTTATTGCTCATTGGAAAGCTAGAGGCCACCTTGTTATTGCTAATAATATGCAAATGGAGCTTTTACTACACAAAATGAATAATCGTCCAGACTTGAAGGAACGGCACTATAGCAGTGAGCATTAACAAGACTTGCAATAAAACCTTTATACACTAATTAATAATTAAATTTCAAGGATTACCACTTCAATGAGCTCGAAATACATTATTTATTAAAAGTAATTAAATGATTTATTAGTCAAACGACAAGCGACAGACAACTGCAAGTGAGTATTTTTGCTACATACATATGACTGCGACCATGTTTACAAGCAATCACAGGGTTTCACCTTATTGTCATAGCAGATTAATGATCTACAACAAGCTACATAATAGTTTGCTTTCAATATGTCAGTGACTGTAATATGGTCGCTAGTTAATCAATTTAATGAACAAAACTGGTGGTCAGAATAAAAATCACGCAAAATGCAGTGCACTGCTGCTGAAGAGCTCAAAGAGGGAAGCATACAGTCTAATCCAAAACATTCCATAGTTATGCAATTTAGGATTGCCACATTACTCATATCTTCAACATAATTAATATCCCTTACCATTTTTTTTCCATCACAACTGTAATATTTTTAAAGGTGCCAACTTTGCATTATCAGGTTTGCAGCCACTGTTTTATACTTCCATACCGAGTATCGATCATGTATCATGCCTTGCTTTTTCAAATGATGGCATCTTAATGCAGAGTTCATTCATTGACAGTGCTAGGCATGCTGCAGATGGTGTACCTACTAAAATGGTGCTGAGAATCTTTGCATATCACAGCACTGATGAGCCAGGATAATTGCGCAGGTTGTGTTGACACCGCCGAGCTTATTCAAATATATGATAGGTTTGGAAGATGATCATGACAGTTCCATGTGTCTATCTCCCTTTCTGCAAAAAAAATTCCTTACTACCCCCCTTTCATCCTAATCCCATGACCCCCTCATTCCAGAGCCTCCTTTCCATTGAAAAGGCCTGCCCCTTGTGCAATGATACCCTGGAGGCATTTAAATGTCTCTATCATATCTTCCCTTTCCCTCCTTTCTTCCAGGATGACAGGATAAATGATTTTAATAGGAATGAAAAGCAGTGATGTGCAAAAAATAAAATACATTTTTTGCTTTGCGTGCTATTTATTCAAATTTATGACTGAGAAAGCTATTCGGTAACTGCAATGAATAAAAATACATGCATTCTTTGTTTTAGAAAAGTTATTTAAAAGCTAGGAATACAGTGTCTTCTGAAAAGTGAATAGCACTTCCCTCACTCCCCACCGGCATAGTTTGAGGCTAACCTCTGCTTGGAATTCCTTAACACATGTAAATTATAATGAAGATGATATTTATTTAAATATGCATGGTTCTCATCATTCCTTTTCACATCTACAAAGTAGCTCTTTTCATGTTCCCCAATCCATATTCTCCCACGATAAAGACAACTTAAACAAAGAGCAAGAAGTAAAAAAAAAAAAAAAAAAGCATTTGCCCACACTTCAATCACCATATTGACTTCAATATGCCAAGCCATTCACATGGTCCAACTTTACAGGAACAAAAATGGACAAAGAACAATTAAATACAAATAAAAATCTATCATTTCTGCTGGGAAAAACATTGTCATGACTGCAATGTTTAAGACAATGCTATACAGGAATAAGAGAAGACTGGCTTATGTATAGGTGTATATATATACTTAAATGAAAACAATAAAATATCTCATCCTTTTTGCATAACTTGCTCTTTTCTCATTCTGTTATCAGAAGTACACAGTAAGGGGAAACATATAACCTACTTTTCACTACTCTTCTGTTTCAGGCTTTTACTCTTTTTCACATGAAGAAAGTGCTGCAAACATGCCCAGTCTCCCACATTGGGCGGGGGACTTCTGATCCGGTTGTCAATTTCCAGTTATTCCATAAAAGAGGAGGCATCTCCCAACCCAGGGCTGGCATCCCTTGCAGGTCTTTGGGCAGTTGCTCACTGCTTCTGACAGCCTCTTCTATAACATTCCCCTGGGCCTGATCCTTCCCTGTAGGCACTTCTTCCCCTCTCCTCCCCACCAGGCATTATCAGCCCTCTGGTAGGCAGAAGAAAAGCTAAGGCAGCAATTCTTACCTATGGCTGCCTGCTTTCTCCTTTGCTGGCACTCTATGACGTTTGAGCTGTACTAATCTAGTAGACTATGGGGATCCACGCAGCTCAAACTTCATTGTGAGCCAGCAGTCACAGACAACATAGTGATGATCCTTTTCTTTTGCCTATAAAAAGGGTTATCAGGGCCAGATCACACAGGAAAGAACAAACAATGGCAGGGACAAAGAGTGAACAAGAGCGAGAGGGAGGAAAGATACTGGAGAGGTTGCAGCCCATATGCATACTTGAAATTCACTACACAACCCACCTCAGTCCTGAGTTGCACCCACCCCATGCTCTCTGAGCAGCCAGGCAGGTACTGGAGAGGTTGCAGCAGATCTGGCCGGCATGGGTTTGGTGATTCCAGAAGTCACCAAACCCATGCCGGGCCTGAACTGCTCTCACCTTGTGCTTCCTGAGTAACTGGCTAGGTACTAGGGAAGTTGCAGTCTATCTTCATACTTCTCCCAGTTGCCTCATTGGTTGACTCTAGAAATTAACACAACCTGCCTTGTGCTCCCTGACTAGCCAGTCAGGTACTGAAAAGATTGCAGCCCATCTGCATACTTATCCCAGCTGCCTTGGTGGTTGAGTCCAGAAGTCACCACAACACACCTTGAGCCAGAGCTGCTTTCACATCCTCAATAAGCTAGCCATATACTAGGGAGGTTATAGGCCTTTCTTTATTTCCTATGGCTCCACTACATTATCTCTTCCTGATGCTAATCCTCTCCAATCTTATTCCCTGCTGCAAACTACTACTAACACAAAATCCATCTTCACTCTTCCCAACATTCTTTGTCTCGTCTGCTATATCATCATCTGCACTGTCCACTGCTCTTGAACTTTAGAGTTTTCTTCTACTCATTCAGCCATCTCTAATCTCCCTGATAACATTTCATCCTTTTTGCTGTTGTCATACCTCTACCTCTCTTCTAGGCAATCTTCTGCTTTTCCTTCTACTCTCAGCTGGGGATATCAATTCTAATCTTGAACCTCTAAATTCTACCCCATTGGTGCATATCAACCCATTACCCTCCAAACTTATAACTATTCCCCTTCTACCTCCCTCTGCTCTTTCTTTCTCATGCTCCCTGTGGAATGCCCACTTTATTTACAACAAGCTTGCCTATATTCATGACCACTTTATCTCTCATAGTCTTAATTTCTTTGCCTTGACTAAGAGCTGAGTTTCTCCTAGGACTCTGTTTCAATTGCTGCTCTCTGTCATGGAGGTTATCTTTTCTCCTATACACCTCACACAGTAGGCCACAGTTGAAGTGTTGGAATGCTGCTCTCCCCCTCCTGTCGGCTTCAATCCCTTCTTACACGTCAATTCCACTCCCTTTGAGGACAACTCCATCCATCTTTCACCCCATTAGCTTTTCATGAGGTTAAATGCTTCTCCTCCTTTCTCACCAACTTTGATTCCTGGCTTTCCTTCTTCCTTGACCCATCTTCCCCTTCCCTTATTCTTGGTGAAATTAACCTCTGAGTTGATGACTCCTCTTTTAGTCTCAAAACTCCTTCCCTTAACCTTAACATATGATCTCTAATTCTGCTGTATCATCACTACTCACAAACATGGCCACTGCTTGTATTAGTTCCTTCTCTATTTGCTGTCTCTCAGATTTGTCCACCTCACTTCTTTTTATCTCAGACCATCATCTGATAACTTTCTCACTAAACAACCCTCCCCCACAGCCTTGTACAATCACTACCAACAAGTTCAAGAATCTCCAAGCAGTCAACTCCTGTATCCTTTCCACTACTGTTTCATCTCTCCTTTCCTCCGCTACATTATCTGAGTTAGTTGACAAAGCAGTTTCTTCTTACAATACTATACTCTCCTTTGCTTTAGACATTCTTGCCCCTCCTCTTAACCATCCTGTAAGGCACACCAACTCGCAGCCTTGGCTCACCCCTTGAATATGCTTCCTATGTTTCTGTGAGTACTCTGCAGAATATATCTGACTAAAACCCATGCCCATGCAGAGTTCATACATTTCAAATTCATGCTGATCTCCTACCAGTCTTCTATCGCACTTACCAAGCAAGACAACTACATCCAACTGACAAACTCTCTTGCATCCAATCCTCACATCTCTTTGCTGTTGCAGAGGTGGAGCCTTGGCCTTAGGTGGTGTTGGCGCCACCTGTGGGGGGAAACCCCCACAGGTGCCCACCATTGGGATGCGAGGCCAAACAGGAAGCGGAGGCCAGCTGGAGCTTAGCCAGTACCAGCGCTCGTTCCCCGCATGTTGAGTCCTTGAACACCGGAGCCAGCTGGATTTAGGTGGGCTACCACGTGGATGATCCTGATGGGTTGGCCAGAGGGCAGTATGCCAGAGACAGCGGTGATGAAGAGTATCAGCAGGGATGCATGGCATAGTATGAAGTTGGGTACAGGCAGATGGTCAGAGGCAGGCGGCAAGGTTCATAGTCAGGTTCAGGTGGATGGTCAGAGGCAGGTGGCAAGGTTTGTAGTCACATTCTGGTGGATGGTCAGAGGCAGGCAACAAGGTTCCTAGTCAGTTCAAGTCTGGGTCAAAGCCAAGGAGGTCCATCCAAAAGGAAAGGAGGGCTGGAGCAGGAACTGGAACTGGAACGCAGGAGCTGGAATTGGAATGGATACTGCAATGGAACTGGAACAAAGCAGGATCAGGAGCAGGTACTGGAACATGAACTAGTACTGGAACAGGAACTGGAACTAGCAACGAAGCACACAGCTGAGCAGTGTGGAGACCTGTTGCCAAGGCAGGCTTTGAATGTTGGAGCCTGCCTTAAATAATGGAGCTGGTTGACATCATCAGCAGGGGATGTGGGAGGCTTTCCCGCCACAGCCCCTTTAAATCCAGGAGAGATGCACGCGCATCTAGGGCCGACAGACTGGAAGAGAGGTGATGGTGGCATCTCCCCTAGTGGTAGAAGGGGAGGCCTGGTTGGGCCCAAGGGAACTCCCCGTGGAGCTGGAAGTCCCAGAGAGCACGAAAGGAGCAAGTGCACAGAGACGGCTACCCGCCGCCACCAACGAGGTCACGCTCATTCCAGAAGCCAAGTATAGAAGGTGAGTGAACCCGGCTGTGGGCCTGCCATGGCTGGGGAGCACAACAGTACCCCCCCTTACGTCCTCCTCCTGGAGGTCTGGGCTTACTGGGATGATTAGCATGGAATTGCTTGAGGAAGTCTTTATCAAGAATATTAGTAGCAGGCGTCCAGGAGTTCTCTTCATGGCCATACCCCTCCCAGGAGAGATGGTATTCCCAACGACGACCTCTTCTTCAGACATCAAGAACTTCCTGTACCCAGTAGAGAGTATCAGTTTCAGAGACGAAGTGTGATGGCTCCAGAATTCTGTGAGAAGGCCAGAAAAGAACAGGTAGTTTGAGAAGAGATACATGGAATGAGTTGTGGACTCCCAATGTAGATGAAAGATGGAGCTGTTAAGTCACTGGGCCAATGCATCGAGTGACTGGGAATGGTCCAATATACCTGGGAGCAAAGCGTTGCGACCGGAGTTTTAGATGAATGTGGCGAGTGCTAAGACACACCTTGTCGCCCAGTTGAAACACAGGAGCTGGTCTTTGATGAATGTCTGTAGACCTTTTAGCATGGATAGCCACCTCCTTAAGTTTTAGGTTTGTGCAGAACCATAGGGCGTGAAGGGCATCCGCAGTCACTTGAGCCACTGGAGATGGAACAGAAAGGTGACCATGGTTGTCTTCCGTAAACAACAGCAAATGGAGTTGCTCCCATGGAGGTACTGATGTGCGAGTTATGGGAAAACTCTGCCCATGGGAGCAACTGGGACCAGTTATCCTGTTGATCGTTGGAGTAAGATTGCAGAAACATTTTGACTGAATGGTTTATATGGTTGGCCTGGCCATTGGCCTGCGGGTGGTAAGCTGTGGTCAACTCTAGTGATATGCCAAACTTTTTGCAAAGGTAATGCCAGTAGCGGGTGACAAACTGAGGTCCTCTGTCTGAGGTTATGTGTTCAGGAAGCCCGTGAAGTCAGAATACATACAAGAATAACAAGTGTGTCAGTTTGGGAGCAGAGGGTACACTAGGCAGCAGAATAAAATGGGCCATCTTGGAGAATCTGTCCATTACCACCCAGATTATGGTATTGCCATTAGATGAAGGAAGGTCCACCACAAAGTCAGTGGACAGGTGGGTCCAGGGTTCCTTGGGGGCTGGCAATAGCTGTAATAGCCCCCAAGGATGTCCCATGGGCGTTTTTTGCTGCACACATGTGGGACAGGAGTCCACATACCAGTAGTAGTGTTGAAGGAGAGACAACATCCGTGTGTGCATGGGATGTCCAGTCATATGGGAATCGTGTGCCCACTTCAGCACTTTTTTTGCGAAGTCTACAAGGGACCACCGTCTTCCCGGCAGGCAGTCATGGCAGCCGACATGTAGATACAGGCTGGGTCAATAATATGTTGGAGTTCTTCTGGGGAGCTTTCGAGTTTGAGTGGGACAATGTGTCAGCTCGTAAATTCTTTTCTGCAGGATGATATCTCAGATCAAATCAAGTAAAGAAAAGAGCCCAGCAGGCCTGACAAGCATTTAAGCACTGGGCATATCTGAGATGCTCCAGGTTTTTATGATCTGTAAATATTGTGAACCGATGTTGTGCACCCTCCAGCCAGAGGCACCACTCCTCCAAGGCAAGTTTAATGTTGAGGAGAGAACAAATGCGAGAAGAAGAAGCACGGGAGTAGAGTGCCCTTAGAAGAATGTTGACTCAGGACTGTACCTGCTTCGATGGAGGAGGCATCAACATCATTGATGTAAGGATGTAAGGATGACTCAGATCAGGATGCCATAAGCAGGGACCATGTAGGAAAGCCTCTTTCGGCACTTGAAAGGCAGAAACTGCTTCAGGGTCCAATTCCTGGTGACCGCTCCCTTACGAGTAAGCGCCGTAAGGGAGACTGCAATGACTGAGTAATTCTCAATAAAATGTTGGTAGTAATTTGTGAAGCTTAAGAATCGCTGGAGTGCACATAAGCCCACTGGTTCCAATTACAAATGCTCAGCAATTTACTGGGGTCCATAGAGAAACCATATCTGGAAACAATGTACCCAAGGAAGGGCAGACTCTCCTTTTCAAACAGACACTTGTCTAGTTTGGCATATAGGTGGTTATCTCACAAACGTTGAAGTACTAAGCGGACATCCTGGTGATGAGTAGTTATGTTCTTGGAGAAAATGAGAATATCATCTAGGTAGGCAACGACTTTGGTATATAAAAGATCCTGGAATATCTCATTTATCATGCATTGAAACACCATAGGAGCATTATAGAGGTCGAAGGGCATAACAAGATATTCATAATGTCCATCTCTGGTATTAAATGTGGTTTTCAAGACGTCTTCAGGACATATGGAGATTAAGTTGTAGGCTCCACGTAAATCTAACTGAGCAAAGATGGTGGCTCCCTGGAGGCGATCAAATAATTCAATGATCAAAGGTAGTGGATATTTATCCTTGCGAGTTATGGCATTGAGCCCATAGTAATCGATGCAAGGTTGTAGAGACCCTTCCTTTTTAGTAACGAAAAAGAAACCTGGACCAGCGGGTGATGAGGAAGGGCGGATAAATCCCTTAGCTAAATTCTCTTGGATATACTCTGTCATAGCCTTGGTTTCAGGTATGGAGAGAGGATAGGTTCTACCTTTAGGAGGCAACGTTCCAGGCAGGAGATCAATGGGACAATCGAACTTCTGATGGGGAGGAAGGATGTCGGCCTTCTGTTTGGAAAAGACATCCTCAAAGTCTGCACAGGGCACTGGAATGTCAGGGATGGCAGCAGCCAGAGGAGCGATGGAGGCGGTTCCACCTTTTTCATACAGAAACGAAGGCAGTATGGACTCCATTCCGACAACTGCAGGTTCTCCCAATCAAACTGCGGAGAGAGTCAATGAAGCCAAGGTAGGCAAGAACCACCAGGTGGATAGACTTGTTAAGTATGAAGAATTCAATTTCCTCCTCATGAAAGGCTCCAATCTGAAGCTGGACAGGGGTAGTGACCTGCGTGATCCTCCCAGGCAAGGGATCAGCATGAATGGAGGCGATGAGTAAGGGAGTCTCGATAGCTTTGGTAGGGATTCCCAAATGCCCTCCAATCGCCCATCCAGAACCACCATGGTAGGCACACTACACATCCCTCCCCTCAGAACTGCACACCTCTCCACTACAAGAGATAGAGCTTTTACCATTGCCGGCCCCTCCCTATGGAACTCTCTCCCCAAGTCGCTTCGCCTTGAGCCCTCTTTACCCAAATTCAAAAAAGGCATCAAAACCTGGCTCATCTTGCAAGCCTACCCTGACTCCAATCAGACCTAATCTCATATACTGCCTCCCCCCGCCCCCCCCCCCCCCCACTAACTGCTAATTTTTTCATGCATCTCATGGAAATGTTGATTTTGTAAATTTGTAAATTGTTATGATATGTCAGTTGTTAACACAGTTCCTATATTTTCTCTCTCCCTTTACTTTTTTACTAACTTTTTCCTTCCCGCTGCTTGTGTGCTTGCTGTCACCTGGCCCCCATCTTCTCCTTTTTCCAATTCTGCCCCCTCTCCCCCTCCCTGTTATTTGTAATTTTCTCTTTCACTGCTTCAATGTTGATTGTAAACCGGCATGATATGTTCTATGAATGTCGGTATATTTTAAAAGCATCTAAATAAATAAATAAATAAATAAATAAATAAATAAATAAATGAGAAGCAAGATCATTCATTAAAAAATTACCACTAGCTCCAGAATTGACCATGGCCAGTGCTGGAAAGGATCAGGAATTCCAGGTTAAGGTGCCTGGAAAAGTCAACTGGGAGCCCGGACAAGTAGCACCTAAGTTCAGTGAACTTAGGCCAGAGAGTTTCCTGGATGGATTGGACACATTGATAAGCGGTGTCCTGCAGCACAGCAATACAGGCAGAGGCTGGCTTCCCTCCTTCTAAGGCGCTCTTCCTGGGAGAGTCATCCTCGCCCTAACCGCATAAGCTCCTCGGATTTATTTTGGGGAGAACCCCCAATGAGAGAGGTTGCCTCAGAGGGAGGAGAAAGAAAGCATTCCGTAGCTGGACGTTGAGGCACCTGGACTTCCCGGTGGCACTCCTGAAGGCGATGGTCTATGCGGTTCATGAGGTCGATGAGGCCTTCAAGAGAAGTTGGGAGCTCTCCGGCAGGAGCGGGTGAGTAAGATCCTTGCTCCTGATAGGGATGGAGTTTGGCCATTGGGGTGGAGGGGATGGGGGAGTCTGGAGTGGGACAGGGGAGAGCCTGATTCTTGTGTGAATGAGGGGGGGGGGGAGTCTGGGGGAGCCCCAATTGGGCTGCAAGCCCATTGATTTTTTTTTGGGTGACACTGACAGTGCTATTTAACTAGATATCTTTGAAGACATCAGTTAACTCGAAAGTTATCCAGCCACACATAGTCGAATAACTTTAGATGTGGTCAGAAGCAGTCCTAAAGTTATTAGCCAGATATACCCAATATTCGGCAAGATTAGCTAGATAATTCAACCCCTTCCCAGAATGAACTTGAAACACCCCTTTTTTATCCAGCTAAATTATATCCAAATAACTACTTATCTGGCTATAAGTTAGCCGGATAAGTGACTGAATATGCCACATTTGTGATTTAAGTTGAGTGGCGGGGATGCTCAAAGAGACCTCATAATAGATGTCACCTATTTAAGCTGACATGAAAGCTTATAATGGCTCAAGCTTTTCTTTGCTTGTAATCATCGGTCTCTATGAGCATGTGATGCTCCTGCAATAGGTAGCTATCTCGCGGCATGGTCAGTCTCTATTAGTACTCTAATATAGAGTCTCTTAATATACTTAACTTGCGATTTTCGTGTCCGTAGACAAACCAGTGTAGTTAGTATAAGTGTAATCCGACGCTGTTCCGACACGGCGTGTTTCGGAGGAAACCCTCCTTCCTCAGGGGCTCGGATATCACTAAGGCTGGTGCGGAACTACATGGCATCACTTTAATTGAATATGTGAAACAACAGTACATTCCAAGGGGCCTGAGAATGAATAAGGAACCTCTTATGTTCACAGAACGACCGGAATTTCTGACTAAGTGGGTCGCCATTCTCAATAAGTGCTCCCTAGACCTCATGCTGTTAATAATTGAATATACCAAAATAGTCACTAACGAGATTAAAGCAGAGATCGTTGTCATCGAGGATGAATACAAACAAAGCACCTCTGAGGAAATAGCACAGACATCCATAGAAGAACTTCAACGGTCTACTGAAAAATTCAGAACAGACATTAAACGCAGGAAGATCACTAAATTCAATCGTGATAAAAATGATTATGATGAAGACAACATTTACCTTTGGTTAAATAAATATAAGGAAGCATCAGCAGCTCCACCTAGAAAAGTTGCCTTCGCAGATTCGGAAGAGTCTTCTAATGGCTCGGATGCACAATCAGATACACGCAAGAAGTCTTTTTTAGACAAGCGCAAATTTCCTCCCAAACCAGGACGAGCACGGGGCAAGAAAACAACATACCAATCATCCCGAGACGAAGACACAATGTGGCACAAACCGTTCACTCGCTCGCAGTCCAATCGTCAGTGATCAACTTATCACATCACCATCTAACTTCAGATGAGGAATCGGTTCTTAACAGGGGATTAGCTTTTGTTCCAACCAATAGGCACAATCCATTCACTAGCAGGATAGCACTGCATAGATTTTTTCGATCTCTTATAATCAAACATCATTTTTCTACCATAGATATCGCTCATGACATGTCCATAGTGCGACCCAAGTCCCGATGGCTCCCACCGGGACCTATTGATCCACACATTAAAACTTTTCAAACATTGGTCCTTCAAGATGTCACTAACATGGAGATTTCACTTCGTCATACCTTTTATAACCTACCTAGAAATGAAAATTACGCACTTAAACAGCTAGCACAGAACACAGATATCATTATCAAACCTGCAGATAAGGGGGGAGTGGTCCTTATCATGGATCACACCACATATCAACAAGAGATCTACAGACAACTTGACGATAAAAATTTTTATCGCAAATTAACAATGGATCCTACATCAGACCTCCTTCAGATCCAAGATGTATTACAAACAGCCTTATCGATAGGATTTCTTACTACAAAAGAGTACAGGTTCCTGAATGTACAACATCCCAGAACACCGGTCATATATGGGGTACCCAAAATACACAAAACCTTGGTAAACCCACCATGCAGGCCCATTGTATCTGCAAATGGTTCCCTTTTGGAACCATTGGCTAAATTTTTGGATCATTTCCTCCAACCTGTTGTCAGTACATCCAAATCATACATACAGGACACATCACACATGTTAAGGCTACTTCGAGATATACACACAGTTCCGAATGAAGCCTTATTAGTCAGTTTAGACATAGAATCACTTTACACCAACGTACCACAAGAGGAAGCGTTAGAACTGGGCAAAAATATTTTCAACAATCGTATACGTCCACAACGTATACCCACAGAATTTTTAGTGTCCCTATTGGAATTTGTACTGTTTAAAAATTATTTTGCATACCAACAGGAATACTTTTTACAGATACATGGGGTTGCTATGGGGTCCCCTGTGGCCCCGGATATTGCTAATCTATTTGTTTCTCAATTTGAAGAAACAGTTATATATCCTTCTCCATTTTTCAAATCCATTACCCAATGGTCAAGATATATAGACGACATATTCTTCATCTGGAATGACACTGTACATCAATTGACCGAGTTTCTCTCATGGCTTAATACAGTTAGTGCACACCTTAAATTTACCATGGTGTTTGATAGAGACCAACTATCTTTTCTGGATATTCTGATTTCTAAAAAAGCAGGTACCATTCAAACTACTCTTTTCAGAAAACCTACTGACCGCAATAACCTTCTAAAATTTGAGAGTCATCACCCCAGAAGGTTTAAGGAAGGGCTTCCAGTAGGACAGTTTTTCCGTATCCGCAGGATATGTTCTGATCAACAAGATTTCATACAACAAAGTGCCATCCTTGGTGATAGATTTCGAGACAGGGGTTACCCAAGCACTACAATTAAGAGAGCATACAAAAGAGCCAAATTCTCCCCACGGGAATCCCTGTTACACTACAAGAGTAAGACACAGACGTCACAACTAGTGTGTGTGTTGGAACACACTGATCTCACCCAACGAATCAGACAATCTATACAACGCAACTGGCATGTTCTAAGTCCCCACCCTATCTTTTGCAACCAGCCGATGTTTGCATACAGCCGGGGCACCAATATTAAACAACATGTGGTTCGGGCTTCTCAACAGCTCGATCTAACCACGAGTCCTCCTGGCCAGATACAATGTGGCAATTGCAGTTTTTGTGTTCAGGCGATTACGGGCATTGAATGGTTGGACACTAACACGCAGGTGCGAATCACTCGGCAACATCTTGTCCATTGCAATTCAGATTTTGTCATATATGGACTGATATGCCCGTGCAACAAAATATATGTAGGTCGGACCAAGCGCAAAATCCGAATACGTCTCATTGAACATAAAAGTCGGATCAAGAACCAGGACCTCAAGGCTCCCATGGTGCAACACTGTGTTACCCATCAACATACGTTTGAACAGCTTAAATGGTTAATTATAGAGCAGGTTGTACAATCATGGCGAGGTGGGGACAGAATTTCAATCTTAAATTTGAAAGAACAACAGTGGATATACCGTCTCAAATCTGTGGAACCACATGGTCTAAATGAAAGGATCGAGTGGTACACTTTGATTTAACTGTATCTATTTGGGACTTTATGTTATTACCGATTCCTCTTCAGCCAAGATGGCGTCTTGAGTGATGCACAAGTCCTTATATGGATAGATATGGGGGTACCCTGAAGTTGAGAAATTTACAAGATGGCGTCCGATGACGTCACTTCCCTTTTTTGGATAGTTCAGATCTAAAATGGCGCCCGTCAGTGACGTATATGCCCATTTCAGGACTTAGACACTGTTTTGGCGCCCTTTTCCCCTTTAAAGCCAGCGTTAGCATCGCGCCGGCCGCTGACAGACGTCTTGCACGGCTCCATGAATGCTAGTTCAGCATCACTGGAAGTCAGTATTCTATGGGGACAAGGTATTTCTTTGTTCATTTCAACATAAAGTGGATATTTTATCAACTTCCACACTTTGCTTTACAGAACCATTTGAGACGCTATAATACAGCCGCATAACTTGCCTTCCACAAAGTAAGTGCTTTCTTCCATCCTTCACGCTAGCCTAAAATTTGCGGGTATCTTGGCACTGTCTTGTCTATATTTACTTTATTGCAGCAATGTGAAAAACCAGCCTTAGTGATATCCGAGCCCCCTGAGGAAGGAGGGTTTCCTCCGAAACACGCCGTGTCGGAAACAGCGTCGGATTACACTTATACTAACTACACTGGTTTGTCTACGGACACGAAAATCGCAAGTTAAGTATATTAAGAGACTCTATATTAGAGTACTAATAGAGACTGACCGTGCCGCGAGATAGCTACCTATTGCAGGAGCATCACATGCTCATAGAGACCGATGATTACAAGCAAAGAAAAGCTTGAGCCATTATAAGCTTTCATGTCAGCTTAAATAGGTGACATCTATTATGAGGTCTCTTTGAGCGTCCCCGCCACTCAACTTATACGGGATTTCTTATTTGTTGTTGAAATCATTTGTATCCTGACCAGTGGATTCTTTTATTTGTTACATTTGTGATTTAGACATATTACTTGTGAGTTATCTGTCTAAATGGATTTTGAATATCTATCTCAATAATTCTCAAATGGCTATCTATTACTGGCTGTTTCTATAGTTTACTAGTTTTAAGGTTAGTATTTGCCAGTATTGTGCATAGTAACATATTTACATAGACATGACAGCAGAAAAGGACCAAATGGTCCTTCCAGTCTGCTAGCAAGCTTCTTATGATAGTATCTGCTGCACAGTGCAGGTTACCACATTTTTCTATTAAGGGTAGCAAATGCTGCTCTGTGCAGTTATCCCCAGTCTTATGATAACCCATAAAAATGTACTGCTAGCAACATTTTTACTGGATGATGAGCCTTTATGGACTTGGCCATAGAAGCAGTCCTGTATATTTTCCCTTATTCCTGCGCATCAGTTCTCCAGACTGTAAAAGTTGGGGCCCTCGTTGTTTACCATCTGAAACCAAATTCCAAGTTGCATCAAAAGTATCAAGGCTTATTGGTTAAAGGTAGTAACAGCTGCACCCGCAAATTACTCCCATGCACTCTTTTCTTCATTTCCATCCTCTGTCTAGCCTTTAGTCACCAATAGTGTTTATCCCATGCTCCTTTGAATTCTTTCACTGTTTTCATCTCCACCACCTCCTCAGGAAGGGCATTCTAGGCATTTACCACCCTCTCCATGAAGAAAATATTTCCAGATATTGGTTCTCAGTCATCTTCTGTAGGGAATCAGCTGAGGTAGTGGCTGGCAAACCATGCTGACTCAGCGATTTCAATACATCTTCACTTCCTTATCTCTGACCTTTGCACTGAGTGCAGCAAGACTAGCACATCTTAAAGCTTTAGCTTATAATTAACCCCCACTGCCTAAGGAGAGGATACCTGGCTGCCACGTAAACAGCTGCAGGCAGAAGACAGACACATATATGGTATAGGCTTCAGCAGCCAATGAAATGATCTGTATGCACCTCCTGAGCCAATGGTCTAATGACATGTCTGTATGCTATGGCTAAGAGAGCCAATGATGTGATGGCACATCTGTATGCTATGGATGTATGTACAATAAAAGGGGACCCACGGGAGTGTTCGGCCTTTCCTTTTTGCCATGAATCCTGCCTGATGTGTCTTCATTGCCGCAACATCTGGTGACCCCCGCGACGTGATAGCCCCTGCTCACTTGGCTGGAACAGCCTAGGTGCGCACCGCAGCAGCAGACCCGCTCCCGCAATCGTAAGTATTTTTCAGCGAGTTTGCTCCCAACATTCGTGAGTATGGGTGGTGAATTGTCAGCTCAGCAGACGTGTCAAGCAAAAAAGCTGCAAAAAATAATAAAGAATCATTATTTCGTCACCAGGGGAGAATAGCACAAGTCAGACTAGGGGACTTAGAAAAATTGATAGGTGAAATAGCCTGCCAGTGTCCATGGTATCCAGAGGCTGAGACTCTGGACATCCAGGACTGGATTAAGATAGGCAACAGTCTCCATGCGCCTCCACGTGCTCCCATACGGCAATTGTTACTCTGGCAAAAATGCACAGAAGCGCTAGAATATCTGGGGACATCACCGTCCCCTACCATGACTCCCATGGCTTTGTCTGCGTCCACCTCAGAGGAAAAACCCCAGGAAACTAAAGACACTGAAATCAAAGAAGCTAGCCTCCCTCCACCTTACCCGCAAGCCCCTTCCCCACCAACCACCAGCTCCCTGTACCCCCAGCTGCCATTGCCTGCGACAGTCATTGATTCTGCATCACCGATTTGTCTAGGTAAATTACCATCTCAAACCGCCGCTCCCTGTAACGATTTATGTGCTGCGGTCAGCATGCGGTCAGCATGGGGTTTCATCTAGAACAGCTGAATGGAAATCTCACAGGGGAGGAATTATTGGAAAGGATTCAAGCATTTCCCATCACGGAGGTGCCTAATGCCCAGGGTGAGATTCAGTATCAATGGTCAGCACTACCTTATACTATTTTAAGGGAACTTAGAAAGAGTGGGGGAGGCTAAGGGGGTAATTTTAAAGGGTCGGGGTGGGTTTTTTTTTTATTGGCGCGGGCCTCACTAAAATAAATTAGTGATGTGAACTGGAATCGGAACCGATCCCAATTCACATCTCTAACGATCAGATTCCCCCCCCCCCCCCCCAGCCGAACCCGATCGTTAAAACGATCGGGCACACGATTCACATCCCTACTACTCACTAGGGATGTGAATCGTTTTAGGACGATTAAAATTATCGTCCGATAATTTTAATATCGTCTTAAACCGTTATGGAACACAATACAATACAGATTCTAACGATTTATCGTTATAAATCGTTAGAATCGTGAGCCGGCACACTAAAACCCCCTAAAACCCACCCCCCGACCCTTTAAATTAAATCCCCCCCCCCCCCCACCCCCCCCCCCCAAATAACTTAAATAACCTGCGGGTCCAGCGGCGGTCCGGAATGGCAGCGGTCCGGAACGGGCTCCTGCTCTGAATCTTGTCGTCTTCAGCCGGCGCCATTTTCCAAAATGGCGCCGAAAATGGCGGCGGCCATAGACGAAAAAGATTGGACGGCAGGAGGTCCTTCCGGACCCCCGCTGGACTTTTGGCAAGTCTCGTGGGGGTCAGGAGGCCCCCCACAAGCTGGCCAAAAGTTCCTGGAGGTCCAGCGGGGGTCAGGGAGCGATTTCCCGCCGCGAATCGTTTTCGTACGGAAAATGGCGCCGGCAGGAGATCGACTGCAGGAGGTCGTTCAGCGAGGGTTCCGGCGCCTCGCTGAACGACCTCCTGCAGTCGATCTCCTGCCGGCGCCATTTTCCGTACGAAAACGATTCGCGGCGGGAAATCGCTCCCTGACCCCCGCTGGACCTCCAGGAACTTTTGGCCAGCTTGTGGGGGGCCTCCTGACCCCCACGAGACTTGCCAAAAGTCCAGCGGGGGTCCGGAAGGACCTCCTGCCGTCCAATCTTTTTCGTCTATGGCCGCCGCCATTTTTCGGCGCCATTTTGGAAAATGGCGCCGGCTGAAGACGACAAGATTCAGAGCAGGAGCCCGTTCCGGACCGCTGCCGTTCCGGACCGCCGCTGGACCCGCAGGTTATTTAAGTTATTTGGTGGGGGATTTAATTTAAAGGGTCGGGGGTGGGTTTTAGGGGGTTTTAATGTGCCGGTTTTTCGATTTTTCGATTTTTAACGATTTTTAACGATTTTTCACGATATTTTACCCCCCCAAATGGCAACAATACGATTCCCTCCCCCTCCCAGCCGAAATCGATCGTTAAGACGATCGAGGACACGATTCACATCCCTACTACTCACTACCTATAGTCTCTCCTTACAGCTCAGCAACTCAGAGATCGTAGTTCCAGTATCAGAAGGACTCCAGCCCTGCCGGGCATATCAACTCATTACTTCCAACTTTGGTGGTTCTACTTCCAGTCTAATAAAGAACTATCTGTGTTTGTCTCAATACTCCAGCCTAGCCAGTGGTCCCTCTCAAGATCTCCACTTGAGGGCGCTGTCATCTGCCATCGGCCCATGGATTCACCATTTTACTAAGTGTTCATTCCTTACACTAATAAAGCGGTATTATCATCTGCCACTCTGTGGGAGCCAACCCACATCAGACCATTATTCCTCTCTCTGCGGAAGCTGATCCATATCAGATAGCTATCTCCCAGTGGGAATCATACAGGTTGCTGGTTCATCTTTCTATAGGAACAAAGCATAACAGTTGGTACTCCTTCCCTCTGGAAGAGCAGAGCACTAACAGATTGCTACTCCTTAGCAAGATCCATAACAGAGTGCTAACTCCGCCCCCTGGCTGGGTGATTGCTAACAGATTGTTAACCCCTCCTTCAATGGGAGTATCCAGCAGCCAGATTCATAACACATTACTAACTCCTCCCCTCTGGGGGAGCAGATCTATCACAGATTGCTAACTCCTCCCCTCTGGGGAGCAGGTCTTTAACACCTTTACATATTTTTGTACAATCCATTTACTGTAAAGACATAGGTAAATAGTTCCACATACTTAGAGCTCCATTGAAAAGACATATTCCCTCTCTGTGATAATCTAAGAGAACGTGAAGGGTTGTATATGCATAGAAGCGTAATTGCCCAAGAGAAAGAGTCCAACTTTAATAACGTATGTATTGTCATCACAACTTTGTATTTAATTCTGTAATTAATCTTGAGCCAATTGAATTTGCCAAGATTGGTGGAACATTGTCTCTCTGCCTTATTCCTGAAATTAGTCAACCTGCAGCATTCTGCAGCAAATGTAAGGCTCTTATGATGCAGCCCGATAAGCCAACATAAATGGCATTACAATAGTCTAATAGTGACAATACAGATGCCTGTTCCACTGTGCAAAAGTTACTAGGCTCCAGAAATGTTTTCAATCCACATAGTACTTGTAGCTTGAAAACTCCAGATTTTATGACAGAACTAAGGAATAGCAGAAAGATAAATTGGAATCAATCCACACCCCAAGGCTCTTTACCCATGGTATGACTGGAAAAATAACACTGTCAGTGGTCAAGGAAGAGGGAAAGCAATGATCAGTATGGCGATGAATTACTCTAAATTCCATTTTTGCCATGTTTAGTTCCAATTTATTATGAAATAACCACTGTTTAATAGTAGAAATAAAAATGTGAATCAGTTCCACAGTTTCTGACCATGTATACTGTGGGTAATTCAATCACTAAGAAAGTAGATAACAGGTGGCTGGCACTTTTCCTCCAGGATATTTACGATGGGGATGACCCTGCTCAGAGTGGCACTTCTGGAACTCAGGTACTCTGTGGCATCCTTGAAGGGTTTGGATTTGTACTAGCTGATTCATCACTATCCAATCATGATGCTACAGGAACAATCCATACATATCATTGTTTCCAGAGATAGATAATGAAAGAGTGTCTACTGCTCCAATAACTTCTGCAGCATGATATGGTCAGAATTCCAATTGGTTCCATCTTCTTGAATCAGATACTTCTGAGGCATCCTGAATTGTTCCTACGTTTCATAGAGAAGCTGCCCAGCCTTCATACTTCTATGGAAATACCCTACTATTTACCTGCACTTATCTATCAGCTCTTGCAGGGATCCTGCAGGGATCATTCTCCTGCAGGGATCCTTGGACTCCAGTCCCAGGATATCCTTTACTGCCAGGTACAGCAAGTGTGCAATACAATGAGGAGCCTCAAATCCCCATATTCTATTGCCTTTACCATATTTGAACCATTGTCTGAAACAAAGAAACCTGAACTTAGATTTCTTGTTCTCCGGATTAACTGCCAATCCTCCAGCATCTCTCTTACAGATGATAGAATACTGGCCGAAGAAAGAGTGTTCAGCAAAGACCACATGCATCCTGTTGCTCCATTCATGTTGGAGCTGCTGACTACCTGTGCTTCAGCCAGGTCCCAATAGTGTGCTATCTTGGCAGGTAAGCATGTGCAGCATTAATGGTGGTCCAGATATCACTGATGAAATGCACACTTTCCCCTCTACCTTAATCAGCTCACCTGGATGTGACTATGGTACTGGTTGTATAGGTTGGGGAGATCCTTCCTACTAAATGTTGTCCTGGAAGCAAATGTGTTTCTGGGGGCTAACACATGCAGCAGGGGTTGGTAATCAAGAGCAATCATTTCCCTAATGCTCTTTATTACAACTTTTGATGCTGCCTGCCTCTTGTCCTGGGACAGTACAACAGAACACCACCCCATTTCTTCCATGGTGAGCTGCCACTTCAGACACATAATGGGGGCTACTGGCTTGCCACCTGATTGCTGGAAGTGGTGTGGGGGTCACCTTGGAAAAAGTCCTCCCTTTTTCACCCCTTTCCTCTTGCCTTTACTTGGAGTAACAGAAGAAGTCCCCTAGCCATTACTGCCAATGCTAGTAGGTGCTATTTCTCCAGGTGAAGCTGCATACCAGCAATTGTGAGATGCTCCATTTGCTTCACTTGACTGAAATCTTTTGTACAGTGAATACACTCAGCAAATTACTGAACCTCCCTTACTTTGAAGTGCCTCCAGATGAGGAATTTCTTCTCAATCCCTTTTCTACATTTTTGGAGCAGATGCTGGCACTGGAGAAGTAGAAGGTGGACCATCAGGGAGCATCACTCATGCTCTATAGCTGCACTGCCTGCTCTTCCTTGCCATCCTCAGTTTCCTCTGTCCCCTCCCCACCATTAATCAAGTGGAGGCTAAGATGCTATTAACAAATCCTACAAAATATTCTTCAGCTAGTAGCTCTTCAATATCTGATTCAAGAAATTATGTAAAAGAGTATTCCTCAAAATCAGATGATGTAAATATTGCCTTCACTGCCTCAGCAGCAGTCACCAAAGAAGAGTACACTGCTAGGTTTGGGTGTTCTACTTCTGCTGCTTGCTACTGTCTACCTTGGGTGGCTATCCCACTTTTTTCATCTGCTCCAAAACAACAAGGAGAAGAATAGAAGGAGGTAGCACATCCTTCTGGCTGAAGATACCTTCTTCTCCTGCCATTCTGGACTTGAAAAAGTTCTTATTTAATTTAGGTGCAGGACTCCTTTTTTAAAAGTTGCCAACCCTGCAAACAATCCCTCATCTCCATTTTCCTGACTGAAGGAATTTGTTCAGGTGAGATTAGAGCATTGCCTACTGGGGACTTGGATTTTACAAATAAATAGTATTTATAGGTACCATAGCTGTACACCCACTCTTTGGTCTACTCTAATGTCTGTGTAGAGAACTGTCTGTCATACACACATACAGACAGTACAGTGTGTATGTTCTGTGCTGCATGCAATGCCTTGCTGTGCACTATTGCTGACAGACTCCACATTCAAAAAAAAACTAGCAGCCTGGTATAGACACTTCGCCTTAGTCTCTGTAAACTACTGTCACTTCACTGGTGCCCACTGCCCAGACAGACAGAGACAAAAATATCAATAGTACTGCTGCAACTCCTCACACTGTCTCCCTCCCAGACTCTCCTCACACGAAGGGAAAAATCAGCTGCAAGTGCCATTGCCTATCTTTCTCTAGTGACTGGCACAGTGTGTGAGACCAGTACGGCATAGAGGGATGTGAATCGTTTTAGGACGATTAAAATTATCGTCCGATAATTTTAATATCGTCTTAAACCGTTATGGAACACAATACAATACAGATTCTAACGATTTATCGTTATAAATCGTTAGAATCATGAGCCGGCACACTAAAACCCCCTAAAACCCACCCCCGACCCTTTAAATTAAATCCCCCACCCTCCCGAACCCCCCCCCCCCCAATAACTTAAATAACCTGCGGGTCCAGCGGCGGTCCGGAACGGCAGCGGTCCGGAACGGGCTCCTGCTCCTGAATCTTGTCGTCTTCAGCCGGCGCCATTTTCCAAAATGGCGCCGAAAAATGGCGGCGGCCATAGACAAAAAGATTGGACGGCAGGAGGTCCTTCCGGACCCCCGCTGGACTTTTGGCAAGTCTCGTGGGGGTCAGGAGGCCCCCCACAAGCTGGCCAAAAGTTCCTGGAGGTCCAGCGGGGGTCAGGGAGCGATTTCCCGCCGCGAATCGTTTTCGTACGGAAAATGGCGCCGGCAGGAGATCGACTGCAGGAGGTCGTTCAGCGAGGGTTCCGGCGCCTCGCTGAACGACCTCCTGCAGTCGATCTCCTGCCGGCGCCATTTTCCGTATGAAAACGATTCGCGGCGGGAAATCGCTCCCTGACCCCCGCTGGACCTCCAGGAACTTTTGGCCAGCTTGTGGGGGGCCTCCTGACCCCCACGAGACTTGCCAAAAGTCCAGCGGGGGTCCGGAAGGACCTCCTGCCGTCCAATCTTTTTCGTCTATGGCCGCCGCCATTTTTCGGCACCATTTTGGAAAATGGCGCCGGCTGAAGACGACAAGATTCAGGAGCAGGAGCCCGTTCCGGACCGCCGCTGGACCCGCAGGTTATTTAAGTTATTTGGGGGGGGGTTCGGGAGGGTGGGGGATTTAATTTAAAGGGTCGGGGGTGGGTTTTAGGGGGTTTTAATGTGCCGGTTTTTCGATTTTTCGATTTTTCGATTTTTAACGATTTTTAACGATTTTTCACGATATTTTACCCCCCCAAACGGCAACAATACGATTCCCTCCCCCTCCCAGCCGAAATCGATCGTTAAGACGATCGAGGACACGATTCACATCCCTATAGAGCATATTAGAAGCAACCAAAAAAGCTTTGCTTATTCTCTGAGAGTGCTTAAGCAGACATCCTTCTCTGACCAAAGCTAGAAATGAAATACAGTGCTTCTCACATATGTTGCTGGGAGTGGATCAGCATCACTTGATCTAAATAGTAGTGATAAGCTATTTTAGATAAATATTTCATTGTGATTTGTAATGTATGTGGTTTCCTTGCCAATATGCCCTTATTCAGCTCTAAGAAGGCAGTGAGGTCACACAGGGAAGGGCTGTTCGCTATAGTTACTAGGGATGTGAATCGTTTTTCAACGATTAAAATTATCGTCCGATAATGTTTATATCGTCTTAAATCGTTATAGAACACGATACAATAGAAATTCTAACGATTTATCGTTAAAAATCGTTAAATCGTGTTAGTGCGCACTAACTCGAGTTAGTGCGCACTAACTCTCCGTTAGTGCGCACTAACTCGATTTAGTGCGCACTAACTGAAAATGATACAAATAAACACTTTCCAGGTCACTGAAGGTCAGTTAGGAATGAATATGTGTTCCTATTGGCTGGCTGCCCTCTTATCTATTGATGTTACCAAGGTTACCACTGAGGTGATGGTTGGGGGGATGGGAAATGGAACTGGAAACTAACGAACACCAGCAGAAAATGAAACAAAGTGTTCACACTTCCCAGGTCAGTAAAGGTCACTTAGGAATGAATATGTATGTATGTATTCCTATTGGCTGGCTGTGCTCTTATCTATTGATGTTACCAATATGGTTGGGGGTATGTGAAATGGAAACAGTTGGAAGCTTGACAAAAAAAGTAATGTAATGATCAGCACTCACATGACTAGAACTTGTTTGTTTATTATTTTTGTTAGCAGGCACCTGAAATGCTAGTGCATGTTGAATTTGCCAATCACTGTGCATTTTAGAAAGGTGGTCCTGGCTGGAACTGTACACAGTTCAAATATATGTAATTGATTGTTGGTAAGTGTATTTTTTAAGTAGCCACACTGGCACCAGTATGCTTACTTTTCCTCCAACTTAACTCACTAGCTCAGCTTTGTAAGAAGGGCTTCTCTGCTTGTGTGTTGTTTTTGTTTGGTGTGAGGAGAGCAGAAACATCAGATCTTTATTCAATCTACTACAGTCATCTCTTACAGTGCCCTATCCCTATTAATACCAGGAGTGTTGTGATCTTCCTGCACACAGTGCCCTAACCCTGATACCAGTCTGAGACAGCTCCCTCCCTGCATTACTAGTGAGAGGCTGGCTTCACAGACAGGGGGGAGCTGCCTGACCCTCACTCCTGACTTCCCCCATGTCCCAGCTAGTGAATGGTGTGTGGGTGAGGGGGGGGGGGGAGGATGGTGAAGTCTGAGACAGCTCCCTCCCTGCATTACTAGTGAGAGGCTGGCTTCACAGACAGGGGGGAGCTGCCTGACCCTCACTCCTGACTTCCCCCATGTCCCAGCTAGTGAATGGTGTGTGGGTGAGGGGGGGGGGGGAGGATGGTGAAGTCTGAGACAGCTCCCTCCCTGCATTACTAGTGAGAGGCTGGCTTCACAGACAGGGGGGAGCTGCCTGACCCTCACTCCTGACTTCCCCCATGTCCCAGCTAGTGAATGGTGTGTGGGTGAGGGGGGGGGGGGGAGGATGGTGAAGTCTGAGACAGCTCCCTCCCTGCATTACTAGTGAGAGGCTGGCTTCACAGACAGGGGGGAGCTGCCTGACCCTCACTCCTGACTTCCCCCATGTCCCAGCTAGTGAATGGTGTGTGGGTGAGGGGGGGGGGGGGGAGGATGGTGAAGTCTGAGACAGCTCCCTCCCTGCATTACTAGTGAGAGGCTGGCTTCACAGACAGGGGGGAGCTGCCTGACCCTCACTCCTGACTTCCCCCATGTCCCAGCTAGTGAATGGTGTGTGGGTGAGGGGGGGGGGGAGGATGGTGAAGTCTGAGACAGCTCCCTCCCTGCATTACTAGTGAGAGGCTGGCTTCGCAGACAGGGGGGAGCTGCCTGACCCTCACTCCTGACTTCCCCCATGTCCCAGCTAGTGAATGGTGTGTGGGTGAGGGGGGGGGGAGGATGGTGAAGTCTGAGACAGCTCCCTCCCTGCATTACTAGTGAGAGGCTGGCTTCACAGACAGGGGGGAACTGCCTGACCCTCACTCCTGACTTCCCCCATGTCCCAGCTAGTGAATGGTGTGTGGGTGAGGGGGGGGGGGGGAGGATGGTGAAGTCTGAGACAGCTCCCTCCCTGCATTACTAGTGAGAGGCTGGCTTCACAGACAGGGGGGAGCTGCCTGTCCCTCACTCCTGACTTCCCCCATGTCTCAGCTAGTGAATGGTGTGTGGGTGAGGGGGGGGGGGTGGATGGTGAAGTCTGAGACAGCTCCCTCCCTGCATTACTAGTGAGAGGCTGGCTTCACAGACAGGTGGGAGCTGCCTGACCCTCACTCCTGACTTCCCCCATGTCCCAGCTAGTGAATGGTGTGTGGGTAAGGGGGGGGGAGGATGGTGAAGTCTGAGACAGCTCCCTCCCTGCATTACTAGTGAGAGGCTGGCTTCACAGACAGGGGGGAGCTGCCTGACCCTCACTCCTCCGGGGTATTGTGATCTTCCTGCACACAGTGCCCTATCCCTGATACCAGGGGTGTTGTGATCTTCCTGCATGCAG
The DNA here is from genome assembly GCF_901001135.1 of Rhinatrema bivittatum. NCBI lineage: Eukaryota > Metazoa > Chordata > Amphibia > Gymnophiona > Rhinatrematidae > Rhinatrema > Rhinatrema bivittatum. Next base: position 790,977,134 of record NC_042615.1, on the reverse strand, counting down.
TGCCCTATCCCTATTAATACCAGGAGTGTTGTGATCTTCCTGCATGCAGTGCCCTATCCCTATTAATACCAGGAGTGTTGTGATCTTCCTGCATGCAGTGCCCTATCCCTGATATCGGGATGTGTGCAAGAAGATCACAACACCCCCGGTATCAGGAATAGGGCACTGTGTGCAGGAAGATCACAACACCCCCAGTATCAGGAATAGGGCACTGTGTGCAGGAAGATCACAACACCCCTGGTATTAGGGATAGGGCACTGTGTGCAGGAAGATCACAACACTCCTGGTATTAATAGGGATAGGGCACTGTGTGCAGGAAGATCACAATACCCCTGGTATCAGGGTTAGGGCACAAGTTCTAGTCACATTGACTGATCACATTACTTGTTTTGTCAAGCTACCAACTGTTTCCATTTCCCATCCCCCATATACTGTCAGTAGGAAACTTGGTAACATGAATAAATAAGAGGGCAGCCAATAGGAATACATATTCATTCCTAAACTGACCTTAACTGACCTGAAAAGTGTCAAATTGTATCATTTTCAGTTAGTGCGCACTAACTCCCAGTTAGTGCGCACTAACTCCCGTTAGTGCGCACTAACTCGAGTTAGTGCGCACTAATCGGAAAAAAACGATTTTTAACGATTTTTTAACTAAAAAATCGTGCCTAAGACGATTTTCTTGCCCTGCCACACGATTTCTATCGTTAAGACGATATGGAAAACGATTCACATCCCTAATAGTTACTTGTACCTGTTGCAGATTGCCATAGACTTAAATGGACCATATAAATGAATTAGACACATAAATAAATGGGATGAATAATATTTGTTTCATTTGTGGGACCCCTCCTTCATTTTTTGGGGGTTCATGAATGAAATAAATAGGGTCCATTTGCTACTTTTTACCCATTTGTTTCACACAAATGCACATCCTTAAACCAAACAATATTGGGACATTGACTAGAAGAGTTTATCCTGAAGCATTTTGTAACACTGTCACCTCTATCACCCCCTTTAACTGAAAAATGTATGAATGAAAGTAAGCCATTGAAATGATGCAAACTTGGACTGTAACTTTCAAACCGGTATGAGGGTGCACATTGGTGTGTATGCATCAGTCCGCGCCCAGGCAGTGAGCGAGTGCAGAGTGTTTGATGTGACCCGGAATTTTAGGAGGCTAAATTTGTTGAAAGGTCTATTAAAATAGAGTTTGATGAAATAACTAAATAAAGGAACCATGTGTGCTAGATAAGAGAGTGTGGTTGCTCATTTGTCGTTTAGGGTGTAATTAGTTACATTGCACATTCATATAAGTTTTTTATGCCAATTTGTTACATAATATACAGAGAGAGAGAGAGAGAGAGAGAGAGTAAAAAGAAAACAAAGGCAAATGATACCAGTTAGTGTTCTTATACACACTCCATATACAAAAAGAACCAAAGAACACACATTTGCTACATTACCCCAAAAATTGTTATAAACACATTTTATTCTTAAATTGTATTATATGAATAAGTACAAAAAAGTTGAGAAATAAAATTTCATATATCAAAAAATGTTACAAAAATGCCACTTGTGCACACATGCATATAATTATTTCACTGCTTGTTGAGAGAATGAGAAAGTGCATGTCGTGTAAATGTAACGGATGACCATTTTATGTCTCAATTTGTAACATGATGCCAAAGCAAATGAGACACAGGTTAGTCATCTGCTATGCTTACATGAAATGGGTTTTGTCATTCTCTCAACGAGCAGTGATGTAATTATATGCAAGTGTGCACAGGAGGTGTTTTTGTAACATTTTTTGACATATCTAATTTTGCATCTACAACTTTTTTGTACTCATTCATATAATACAGTTTAAGAATAAAATGTCTTTGTTTATAACAAATTTTGGGGTAATGTAGCACAGGTGTGTTCTTTGGTGCTTTTTGTATAATACAATTATATATTATTATTTTCTCACCTGCTTGCCCTCAAATCTTTTCTCCTTCTTCCCCTTTTTACTCACCCACATTTCACTTCCGTGCCTGGAGTTCTTCAATCTCTTGTCTAAATAGTTGTCACTATATGAAGAAGAAGGGTGGGGTGGGGGAAGCTTTCTTGAAAAGGGTAGTAAAGCTTTTATGAACAGAAGGCTCATGCAGGCCAAGAATTACAGTTTATAAATTGATTTGTCTTTATACTGTTTAGAAAGCCTTTACTGTGAAAGAGACATTTTTGCCATATATCATGCATGCACTCATACTGAGGCAGCCTTTATTTGACCTCTTAATCAAATTGAGTGCCAGCACAAAGAAAGGAGATACAAGATAGTTTATATAAACGCCAAGCTGGATTGGATCCCCTGAACCATCTGTACTTCTCGCTATGGTCAGACTAAATGTCTGCTAACAGTCGCCTACTTCTTTGATCCATTTATATTTTGTTTTATTTTTTTTGTGGAAAACAAATGGCATTATTGGAGCTGCATCTCTTCACTACGGCTGTGAATCACAGTTCTGGAAAGTCATCCAAGCTTATGTCAGCCTGCAGAGTCTCTGCTTAGACAAGAGAAGCCCAAACTGCTGAATTGGCCACATTTGATCCTTGCATGTCTATTTATCTATAAATTGAGCATGCCTTGACGAGTGGGAAAAAAAAAAAAAAAAGGCTATGCTTGATTGTAACCCTAGCTCACCAATTTATCTTGGGCTCGCCAGTTGTTAATCACTTTGATAGCTCAATGAAACTTAAACTAAATTAAAATTATGTGTGCCTGATAGTGGTGGGAGGTGAAGAGGTTTCTTGCAGTGCAAGTCATTAAATGGCTTCCTATCATTCTGACAAGCTTCACTCCTTCCCCACTCCCTCATCAAGTCGCGCACATACAGGGCTTATCCCATTTTGTGTCTGTGGGGGAAATGACCCGGTTTTATGTGCAGACACTGGCTACATAAATACAGCTTTGAAATTAAAGAAATTAGTGACCATGAATGCTAAACCTTTCATTGGATATCATATGTGTTTTCTAAGACAGCAATTAACCTGAGGTCCAGAATCAAAAGATTTGTCTAGCCAACTTTTGAACTTAGCCAGACAAACCCCTAATGTTTTACATTTCTTACTCCCCCTCCTCTGCCCCTCCACTCACTGGCTAAATTTGGTTCCAGCAAATTTACACAGAAAAAATGCAGTGTTGCTAGGGGGAGTTCCAGGGCATGGTTTGGATGTGTCCGGACAGCACTGATATTCATCACTGTAAGGACAAAGTTATTGTAGTAACTCTATCTGGAGAAAGAGGAGGACTAAAGTTACCCAGACACTTTTGCACCTCTACCTTCAGACAAGATACTTAGCCACTGCAGATCCAGGCTGAATATCGGGATAAAGTTAAGAGGGCAAAGTTGTCATGATAACTTTGACTGGACTTGGCTGGATGAATATTGACCTCATTGTTAATATTTTTTTCCTTATGAGTACTTTAAATTTTTATAAAAAGCCATTCCTTAACCTCCAAAACCCTTTCCATTGTGGAGTAAATTTCCAAAGGCTTAAGGGGTATTTACTATATAGAAACACAGTGAAGGATGGCAGATAAAGACCAAATTAGTCCATCTAATCTGCCCATCAAGTTTATATTTATTTATTTATTTGTTTGTTTGTTTATTTCGGGTTGTAGCATTCCGTGAAGGCTACACCCAAGTCATCTGTTAAGGGTGGCAGCAACTGCCACTCCATGCAGGCTACACCAAAGCAGAAATGTAAACCTTAGGTGTAATTTGTAAAGTTAACCTATTTGGTCATTTCCATTGTCTAGTCAGCAGGGATCCTCTCTGTTTGTCCCCTGCCCTTTTGAATTTCATTACTGTTCTTGCCTTCACCACCTTTCCAGGACTGCATGCCATGCATCTACCATCCTGTAAAATTGGCAAGGATAGGGGATGGACAGGGATCTCTCTAGACTGCCAGGAGGCTCTTACACACTTGGTTGGGGGTGGGGGGAGGGGGGGCTATACCATGGAGAGGAAAAATACAATGTGCCATAAAAAATGCAATGGGGCTTTGCAAGCTGGGGTACTGGGAACTGCAACTATAGAAACGGCCTGGTATTTCCCCCATGGAAAAATTCCATGGATCAAAATACTGGGCTGAAAAATCCCCAGATTTTTGAAATGGTGCCTCTCTTTGCCTGGGGCTGCTATGTTTTTAAAGAGTCCCAAGGTCCAAAATAGCCATACCCCAAGTATTTAAGACTCCCTACCCAGGGTCTTGAGGGATTCCCCTTGGGGGTCTTGAGAGGTGGTCAAAAAGTGAATAGAGTATAACAAATACATTTTATAAATCATGCAGTTATGCCCGTCCCCTACCCAAATCTCCACTTTCAAAAAAATAACACTTCCCCAGTTTCCAGTTCTGTGCCCTTGCATTAAATTAGCTATTAATGAGCTGCTTTGCATGCATTTGCAAAGCTTATGCATGCAAAGCAGTTCATTTAAATACCTATGTTATTTGGCCAAAAATATTGCACAATGTGTATTTATTTAGTTAGTTATCACTTACATGACTAAGTGATTTACAAAATCACACACATAATAATATTCAAACAAAAACAACAACAACACTGAAATCTGCATACTAACCAAGACTTAATTACATTAAAGTTGTTTTTTTGGCAAAACCTTTATTTGAACAAATAGGTTTTAAGATTGATTTAAAGGATTTAGAGCAGTCCATCAGGCATAAAGCTTCTGGGATTCCAAATGGAGGGAGTAGCAAGCAAGAAAGAGGATTCTCATGTCCACTAGTCGAGCTTGTCTCACAGAGGAGATGTCAAGGAGCTCTGGAATTTGTTGCCAGAGGATGTGGTTAGTGCAGTTAGTGTAGCTGGGTTCAAAAAAGGTTTGGATAAGTTCTTGGAGGAGAAGTCCATTAACGGCTATTAATCAAGTTTACTTAGGGAATAGCCACTGCTATTAATTGCATCAGTAGCATGGGATCTTCTTGGTGTTTGGGTAATTGCCAGGTTCTTGTGGCCTGGTTTGGCCTCAGTCGGAAACAGGATGCTGGGCTTGATGGACCCTTGGTCTGACCCAGCATGGCAATTTCTTATGTTCTTATGCCTGTCTGGGAAGGTTTTGATGATCGTGTTGGGTTATAAACTCATAGTAGGGCATTAAACCTAAGGTAGAGAATCAAGTTTCAGTAATGGCTGTAACAGCTCTCAAGGGTTGAGTCGGAGGCTCCCGGGGGTGAATGTGGTCAGGGATGGGCCTGCAACTGACCACATTCACCCCCGGGAGCCTCCGACTCAACCCTTGAGAGCTGTTTATTTTATTTTATTTTATTTATTTATTTAAGGTTTTTATATATCGGCAATCATGAGGACATATCTTGCTGGTTTACATGAAACGGGGTGCATTAAATACATCAAACTAAAACTGTGGTGATCGAAGGAAACAGTTACAATTAACAAGGGTCACAGAACTTGGAGAAGAAGGAAGAGATAGGAAAGAATAACTGGTTAGACAAAATACAAATTAAATTAATTAAATACTATTTACAGCTGTTACAGCCATTGCCAGGTCTCAAGGAATCCTGAACCAATCTGGCCACTGACTTTGTCATTGACCTTCCCCTCTCTAATGGCCATACCACTATATGGATAGTGGTAGATTATTTTTCTAAGATGGCTCACTTCACACCACTGTACCACTTCTCCCATCTGTACCTGAGCTGGCTCGCCTCTTCGTACAACATATTTTCCTTCTACACAGACTCTCTCCCCCATATCCTCTTAGACTGAGGAGTTCAGTTCACAGTTTTGGAAGAGCCTTTGTAAGAAATGTGGTATTGCCTTAGATTTCACATCTGCATATCATCTACAAAGCGATGGGCAGACTGAAAGGGTCAACCAGAAGCTCAAAAAAAAGCACCAAGATGACTGAGCTTTCTTCCTTCAGTGGGCAAAGTTTTGACACAACTACCAAGTGGGGAGTTCTTTTGGATCTTCACTCTTTCAAATAGTCTTCAGCAGACACCCTAGAGAGCTGCTCCTGGTCCCACTCTCTGTTTCTTGTCCTGCAGCCAATAACATGAAGCACAACTTCAAAGACCTGTGGCAGAAAAACACATCAGCTCCTCACTGCAGCTGCCAGTCAGTTCACAAAGCAATTGAGATTAGATGCCAGCTGGCACCAGAATTCAAGCCTGGGGAACTGGGGTGGTTAAGCACCTGAAATCTGCATGTTAAGATGCCCTCGACCAAGGTTGCACCTAGGTTTATTGGATCGTTCCCCATTCTTCAGCAGATAGAAGCAGTTGACTACCAGCTAAAACTCCCACCCATGATGAAGATTCATAATGTATTTCATGTCTTGCTCCTGAAAACTCTGCTTCTTTCATGGCCTTCTCATCATTCTCCCAGTCCAGCAGAAGTGATATCTCAAATGAAAACCAAAATTGAGGATCAGGAAATACTAAATTCCAAGAAATGTTGGAATCAGCTTGAATACTTCATCTCATGAAAAAGTTTCATCCCTGAGGAGAATTGGGAGCCTATATCCAATCTCAAAGACCTCTGAATGATAAAGGACTTCTACCAACACTTCTCCCAGAAGCCCAAGCTAAAGAGCCTGGGGAGGAGGCTTAGGAAGGGGGGACTGTAACGTTTGGCCAGCCGTGGGATGGTCCTCCTACCGAATGTTCTCATCCTGGTAGCCTCTGATGTGAAAAAGTCTTTTGTTTCAGCCTGGACACCATCACTGCCCTGATATCCTTAGGCACATGCACACAGCACATGCTGGAACATGAAGGCCCCATGATGGGAAAACATCTGAGGTGCCAGGAGATGATGTCAGAGCCAGCTGGAGATTTAAACCTCAGCCACACTCCCAGTTAGTGCCTCAGCAACAATTCCTCCTGATTCTCAGCGTGTTGCCTTCTCCAGTATTGCTGATCCTGCCTTGCTCCAGACTTCCTGTGTTTGTCCTGTCTTGTACAGTCTGCCCTGCCTTGTCCAGCCTACCCTGTCTCATCCAGCCTGCTCTACCCTTCCAGTCCACCTCACCTTATCCTTCCTCCAGCCTTGCCTATCCTGGACCTTGATTTGACTGCCTGTTTCTGACCTCTGCTACAAATCTAGATTATTCTCATGTCTACCACCTGACACAGACCTTTTGCTATGGACATCAATTATGCTCTGCTTGCTGCCTGCCCTGACCCTAAGCCTAACTCTGGTAATTGTATGATCACTGCCTGCACAGACTTCAGCCCGGCCCTGGACTCTCTCTTCCTGTTTTGCAAAATGGCGGCGCAAAATGGCGCCGGCCATAGACAACACAATTCGACTGCAGGAGGTCATTCCGGACCCCCGCTGGACTTTTGGCAAGTCTTGTGGGGGTCAGGAGGCCCCCCCAAGCTGGCTAAAAGTCCCTGGGGGTCCAGCGGGGGTCCGGAACGACCTCCTGCAGTCGAATCGTTTTTCCATACGGAAAAACGATTCATGGTAGGAGATCGTTCCGGACCCCCGCTGGACTTTTTGCAAGTCTTGTGGGGGTCAGGAGGCCCCCCCAAGCTGGCCAAAAGTCCCTGGGGGTCCAGCGGGGGTCTGGGAGCGATCTCCTATGCTCCTGCCGTCGGGGCACAAAAAAAAACAAAATGGCGCCGGTGCTACCTTTGCCCTGTCATATGACAGGTCAAAGGTAGCGCCGGCGCCATTTCTACAACGCACGGAGGTCCGAGAATAAAAGATCACACCGGGACCCTTCCTCTGGACCCCAGGTAATTTAAGGCATTTGGGGGGGGTTCGGGAGAGTGGGGGATTTATTTTAAAGGGTCGGGGTGGGTTTTAGGTTGTTTTAGTGTGCCGGTTTTTCCGCCCTCCCCCTTCCCCTCCCCCTTCCCCCGATTCACGATTTTTTGACGATAAATCGGGGGGAATTGTTATTGTATCGCGGCTCTAATGATTTTTGACGATTTAAAATATATCGGACGATATTTTAAATCGTCAAAAAACGATTCACATCCCTAGCTACTAATGTAATTAATAGCAGCGGCTATTCCCTAAGTAAACTTGATTAATAGCAGTTAATGGACTTCTACAAGAACTTATCCAAAGCTTTTTTGAACCCAGCTACACTAACTGCACTAACCACATCCTCTGGCAACAAATTCCAGAGCTTAACTGTGCGTTGAGTGAAAAATAATTTTTTACGATTAGTCTAAATGTGCTACTTGCTAACTTCATGGAATGACCCCCAGTCCTTCTATTATCTGACAATGTAAATAACCGATTAATATCTACTCGTTCAAGACCTCTCATGATCTTAAAGACCTCTATCATATCCACCCTCAGCCGTCTCTTCTCCAAGCTGAACAGCCCTAACCTCTTCAGCCTTTCCTCATAGGGGAGCTGTTCCATCCCCTTTATCATTTTGGTTACCCTTCTCTGGACCTTCTCCATCGTAGCTATATCTTTTTTGAGCTGCAGCGACCAGAATTGTACACAGTATTCAAGGTGCACTCTCACCATGGAGCGATACAGAGGCATTATGACATTTTCTGTTTTATTACCCATTCCCTTCCTAATAATTCCTAACATTCTGTTTGCTTTTTTGAACCGACAATTTCAAAGTATTATCGACTATGATGCCTAAATCTTTTTCCTGGGTGGTAGCTCCTAATATGGAACCTAATATCGTGTAACTATAGCAAGGTTTATTTTTCCCTATATGCAACACCTTGCACTTGTCCACATTAAATTTCATCTGCCATTTGGATACCCAATCTTCCAGTCTTGCAAGGTCCTCCTGTAATGTATCACAATCTGCTTGTGATTTAACTACTTTTGTATCATCTGCAAATTTGATAACCTCACTTGTCGTATTCCTTTCCAGATCATTTATATATATATATATATATATATTGAAAAGCACTGGTCCAAATACAGATCCCTGAAGCACTCCACTGTTTAGTCTTTTCCATTCAGAAAATTGACCATTTAATCCTACTCTCTGTTTTCTGTCTTTTAACCAGTTTGTAATCCAGAAAAGGACATCACTTCCTGTCACAAAACTTTTTATTTTAATGTATAGTCTGAAGACTGTACAACTTTGTGACTCAAACACGTAGTAGAACAGAATAGAGCTATTATCAGGGCAGTAGGATGCAGACTCCTTTGGGACTAGAAGAGCATATTCTCAGTATGATGAAACTGACAAAAAAGACAAACAAATGAGTCATAAATGGTTGTTTACAACCAGGTTGCCATTTGTAAACAGAATGTTTATTGTATCTTATAGCATCCACTCAAGAATTTTCTTACCTTTATTCTTCATTGGAATCATCTGAAAATGGGCAACCAGTTTAATTGATTTGAATGGTAGCTATCCTAGCCATCTCATTGTATAGGGTAAGAACAGCACTGATAATTTGAATGTATCTAGGGCTTTCTTTATGCCATTGCTGAATAGCAAATTAATTTAGTGCTTGGGCAATAGAGTTCATTCTATGAGCTTGCAAGAGAAAGGGAACATACATAATTGTCACTATTATTTCTATTCCGCAACTGATGCTGGGAAAAATAGACCACATGGATGCAAGGTGGCTTGCCCAATGCAGAAAGAAGAAAAACCAAGCATAGAACCTGGGCACTAATGTACTACATCCAGATAGCAATGACTTTATACTACTGAGGAAAAGATTTATCTCAAGATGATAAGATGACTTCATACACAGATCACTGGTAGGAGGACAGAATAATTTCATGTTGCTTTGTATTTTGCAAGCTACTATGATTTCCCTAAAAAATAGCTCTCACTCCTACACTCTCGACATGTACTGGGCTAGCACTGGAAATCCAGGAGTATTCTTTAACTACTCAAGCATGGAGGTGGCTGGCCATGAAACTATGCAGTTTAGAGAGAATATAGGGGTCAATGTAATAAGCTGCACTCAGTCTAACACAGGTGTTTACTTGTGTCTTAGAGTGGGCTTTACCGCACTAATGTTGGCCATGTTAGTAAAAAAGAGCTAAAAATCCCAATGTAGGTTTAGCACATTGATGCAAATTGCAGTTAATAGCCCCTGCCAGAGAAGACCTTACCTCTTTCAGTGGGGCTGTTTCCTCACACTGACAGCCAATTGGCTCTTTCACTGACTCAGGGGGGGGGAATGTGGGTGGTTCTGCAGTGCCTCTTCCTCAGCCATTGGCTGCAGGGAAAATGCAGGCACTACCATAGGGTCTTTACCTCAGTTCCAGCTGTAGGGGAAATGCCAGCTGCTCCACCAGGGCTACTTCCTCGGCTGCAGTTACAGAGGAAATGATTGCAGGCCTCACAGGGCCTCGTCCTCAGCCGCCAGCTGCAGATGGGATGTCGGCGTTCCCACAGGCATCTTCATCAGCCGCGGCTGCAGGGGAAATGCCAGTGGTACTGCATGACTCCTTCTTCTGTTCCGCCAGAGGCCAAAGACACAGAAACTCAAGACAGTGAAGAAGAGATTCAGGGCAGAAGGCTTATGTGCCCAGTGCTAACGACGTCCCTGATTTATTCTCTTCTCGACAGTTATGAAAAACTCAGCTAGTGAAATGGCTACATTAATTTGTGTGTAGGAGAGCTCTTATTCTGTAAGTGGATTCCAAGCCCAAATAACTGATAACACTTTAAAATGGGGTGAAAACTGCTAAAATAATCTCAAGTTAGAGACGGTTTCATTATTTGTTTTCCCGTAATCAGTGGTAGGTTAAAGATGTTTGATGAAATAGACTCTATTTTATTTTCTGTTGACAGCAGAAGAGCTCAGTTTGTGGTGTTATGATCCATATATCTCAGAATCTATGGAAAACAACAATTTGTAATCAGTACATAAATATACAGCAAGGTATAATGCCCCAAGTCATGTATCACAAGCCTTTTATCAGAGAAAGAATGCAATTCTCGCAGCTATTTTACAGTACCTTTTCTACTATAAATATGCAATTCCACATAACAGCATGTGCTCTTGTAATCATCGGTGCAAGGTAAGTTATTATTATTATTTTGCCATTTATTTATGCTTTTATGCATGCCTTAATCTGCAACAAAAAAAGAGAAAATACCACGTGTCATTTAGATCCAGTAGTTAGACTTTTGAACTATGAATCAGAAGAATTCTTGGAGTGTGATTCTGAGTTTCTTTCCTGTTACTGAAACTCGATGTGACTTTGGACATGTCATTAAGGAGCCCATGTACTCAAACCTTTCTCCCACTTTCAGGACAATGTTCAAAGGTTTTAATCTGGTAAACTGGCTGGGCTGAGAGTTGGCCTCCTCAGCTCAGCTAAAAGTACTTACATGTGTACTTTTGGCTGAGTTATAAGGAAACATTTCTGAGGGTGTGTATAGGTGAAGGGATGCAACAGCAAGTTTACACTGACATTTTCAATTGCACATGTGCCAGTTTTCCCTGATTGATTGCCTGCACAAATAGCACATGGAAAGTTCTATTTGTGTAGGCTGGAAGATTGAGTGCCCAAAAGGCAAATGAAATTTAATGTGGACAAGTGCAAGATGATGCATATAGGAAAACATAATGCATGCTGTAGTTAAATGATGTTAAGTTTCATGTTAGGAGTTACCACCCAGGAAAAGCATCTAGGCATCATAGTGGACAATACATTGAAATCGTCGGTACAGTGTGCTGCGGCAGTCAAAAAAGCAAACAGAATGTTAGGAATTATTAGGAAGGGAATGGTTAATAGAACGGAAAATGTCATAATGCCTCTATATCTCTCCATGGTGAGACCACACCTTGAATACTGTGTACAATTCTGGTCGCCGCATCTCAAAAAAGATATAGTTGCGATGGAGAAGGTACAGAGAAGGGTGAACAAAATGATAAGGGGAATGGAACAGCTCCCCTATGAGGAAAGGCTAAAGAGGTTAGGACTTTTCAGCTTGGAGAAGAGACGGCTAAGGGGGGATATGATAGAGATGTTTAAAATAATGAGAGGTCTAGAATAGGTAGATGTGAATCGGTTATTTACTCTTTCGGATAATAGAAAGATTAGGGGGCACTCCATGAAGTTAGCATGTGGCACATTTAAAAATAATCCGAGAAAGTCATTTTCACTCAGGGGCAGATTTTAAAAGCCCTGCTCGCGTAAATCCGCCCGGATTTACGCGAGCAGGGCCTTGCGCGCCGGCGCGCCTATTTTCCATAGGCCTGCCGGCGAGCGCAGAGCCCCGGGACTCGCGTAAGTCCCGGGTTTTTTTTGTCGGGGGCGTGTTGGGGGCGGGGCCGATAGACGCGGCGTTTTGGGGGCGGGCCCGGGGGCGTGGTTTCGGCCCAGGGCAGTCTGGGGGCGTGGCCGCGCCCTCCGGAACCGCCCCCAGGTTGCGACTCGGCGCGCCAGCGGCCCGCTGGTGCGCATGGATTTACTTCTCCCTCCGGGAGGCGTAAATCCATGGACAAAGGTAGGGGGGGGGTTTAGATAGGGCCGGGGGGGGTTAGGTAGAGGAAGGGAGGGGAAGGGGAGGGGAGGGCGAAAGGGAACGGAGGCAGGCTGCGCGGCTCGGCGTGCGCCGGCTGCCCAAAATCAGCAGCCTTGCGCACGCTGATCCTGGATTTTAGAAGATACGCGTGGCTACGCGCGTATCTACTAAAATCCAGCGTACTTTTGTTTGCGACTGGTGCGCCAACAATAGTACGCGAACGCGCATTTTTTAAAAATCTACCCTTCAATGCACAATTAAACTCTGGAATTTGTTGCCAGAGGATGTGGTTAGAGCAATTAGTGTAGCTGTTTATAAAAGGATTGGATAAGTTCCTGCTATTAATTAAGTTGACTTAGAAAATAGCCACTGCTATTACTAGCAACAGTAGCATGGAATAGACTTAGTTTTTGGGTACTTGCCAGATTCTTATGGCTTGGATTGGCCACTGTTGGAAACAGGATGCTGGGCTTGTTGGACCCTTGGTCTCACCCAGTATGGCATGTTCTTAAGTTCTTAAATTAGGGTTGTTCAGCTTGGAGAAGAAACAATTTAGGGGGAATATAACGGAGGGCTACAAAATCATGAGCGGACTAAAAAGGGTAAATGTAAATCGTTTTTTTACTCTAAGGATTAGGAGGCAATTCATGAAGTTGGCAAGAAGCACATTTAAAACAAATCATAGAAAATTATTTTTCACTCAATGCACAATTAAGCTATGGAATTTATTGCCAGAGGATATGGTTAAGGCAATTAAATTAGCTGGGTTTAAAAAAATGTGGACAAATTCATGGAGAAGAAGTCCACAAACTGCTGTTAGTCAAATTGACAGGGGCAGATTTTAAAAGCCCTACGCGCATAAATCCAGCTGGATTTACATGCATAGGGGGGGTTATGCATACTGAGCTTATTTTGCATAGGCCCAGTGACGCAGGCAAGCCCTGGGACGCGCGTATGTCCCGGGGCTTGAAAAAGGGGTGGGGGCGGTCCGGGGTGGGGCGGGGCGTGGCGTGGCTGAGGTTTCCGTGGGGCCTCTAGGCCGGGGGATTGCGTGCCAGCACTTGGCTGGCGCACACAACCTATGCCTGCCCGGAGGAAGGCGCAACTTGCCAAACAAAGGTTAGGGGGGACAGGAGGGCTGGTGGGTGGGTTAGGTAAGGGAAGGCAGGGGAAGGTGGGGGGTGGAAGGAAAGTTCCCTCCGAGGCTGCTCCGATTTCAGAGCGGCCTCGGAGGGAACGGGGAAAACCATCAGGGCTCCCCTAGGGCTCGGAGCGTGCAAGGTGCACAAGTGTGCACCCCCTTGCACGCGCCAACCCTGGATTTTATAGCATGTGCATGGTTCCTTGCGCATGTTATAAAATCGGGCGTAGATTTGTGTGCGCCAGGTTGCGAGCACAAATCTACGCCCACGCGTAAGTACTAACATCTGGCCTTAGGGAATTGCCAAAGCTTATTACCAGCATTAGTAACATGGAATCTTTTTAATGTTTGAGTATATGCCACGTACTTATAACCTGGATTGGTCACTGTTGGAAACATGTCTTGATGGACCCTTGGTCTGACCCAGCATGGCAACTTCTTATGTTCTAAAGAATGTAAGCAATTTTTCAAACAAGATAAGTAACAGGGTCATATTATTGGAGTCATTTAGTTTTTGTTTTCAAAAATATTTTTTCCATATAATATACACTGACCTATGATTATATATAAGGCAGAGATAAAAATGTGCACTGCATCATCAATGTTGCCAGAAATGATGGTCACTACATATAGTGATTTATATATAAACTCTGTGATATTAAGAGATATCAAATATAGACCTAGATTCATCATTTTGCTATAAATTTTGATTGAATAGTGCCTGCAATAAAAAAGGGGCATGGTTAGGGTAATTTTTGAGATACCGCAATGTATATAAAATTTATTGCACCCATGATATTTTCACAGAGAGAGAGAGAGAGACTCTTTGTAAGGCTCTCATATAAGTAAACTATTTATACAATTGTAGGATGGTCAACTAGTGCCTCGAGGTGAGGTTTTGGTGGGGTCTAGGGTTTGGGGAGCAGTTTGACATGCACAGTCAAAGGTGCAAACAGCACAGTACACATCAGTGAAGATTTGATGTGATTTGGAATGAGTAAAGGAATACAAAGATGGGATTTGTACAATGTACTCTCGACTGATAGCAGCTAGGTAGAGAGTGCAACAAACTAGGTCGAAAGTACAATGTACAAATCTCATCTTTGTGTACCTTTACTCATTTCAAATCACATCAAATCTTCACTGATGTGTACTGTGCTGTTTGTACCTTTGATTGTGCATGTCAAACACCCCCCCCCCCAAACCCTAGACCACCACCAAAACCTTACCTCGAGGTATTAATTGACCCTCCTACAGTGATATAAATAGTTGACTAATATGTATGCCTCCTTGGATTCTCTCTCTCTCTCTCTCTCTCTCTTCTTGCCTGAAATGGGGTTTGTGCTAAATATTGCAAATCCTGGTTCAGGTATAACACCAGAAAAAAAGGTGTAGTTATTTCTGGTGTTAAAATGTGTGTTATGCTATTGCACGCAACGATAAACTCCCCTCATTTTCATAAACTTTGAACAAGCTCCTCCCTTTCAAATACATTTTTAGAATTTGCATTTGCATCTTGCGATGCGTTATTTCTCGCCTGCATTATGGCATTATCGAAGACTTTAGTAGGGATGTGAATCGTTTTCCATATCGTCTTAACGATAGAAATCGTGTGGCAGGGCAAGAAAATCGTCTTAGGCACGATTTTTTAGTTAAAAAATCGTTAAAAATCTTTTTTTCCGATTAGTGCGCACTAACTCGAGTTAGTGCGCACTAACGGGAGTTAGTGCGCACTAACTGGGAGTTAGTGCGCACTAACTGAAAATGATACAATTTGGACACTTTTCAGGTCAGTTAAGGTCAGTTTAGGAATGAATATGTATTCCTATTGGCTGCCCTCTTATTTATTCATGTTACCAAGTTTCCTACTGACAGTATATGGGGGATGGGAAATGGAAACAGTTGGTAGCTTGACAAAACAAGTAATGTGATCAGTCAATGTGACTAGAACTTGTGCCCTAACCCTGATACCAGGGGTATTGTGATCTTCCTGCACACAGTGCCCTATCCCTATTAATACCAGGAGTGTTGTGATCTTCCTGCACACAGTGCCCTATCCCTAATACCAGGGGTGTTGTGATCTTCCTGCACACAGTGCCCTATTCCTGATACTGGGGGTGTTGTGATCTTCCTGCACACAGTGCCCTATTCCTGATACCGGGGGTGTTGTGATCTTCTTGCACACATCCCGATATCAGGGATAGGGCACTGCATGCAGGAAGATCACAACACTCCTGGTATTAATAGGGATAGGGCACTGCATGCAGGAAGATCACAACACTCCTGGTATTAATAGGGATAGGGCACTGCATGCAGGAAGATCACAACACCCCTGGTATCAGGGATAGGGCACTGTGTGCAGGAAGATCACAATACCCCGGAGGAGTGAGGGTCAGGCAGCTCCCCCCTGTCTGTGAAGCCAGCCTCTCACTAGTAATGCAGGGAGGGAGCTGTCTCAGACTTCACCATCCTCCCCCCCCCCCCCCCTTACCCACACACCATTCACTAGCTGGGACATGGGGGAAGTCAGGAGTGAGGGTCAGGCAGCTCCCCCCTGTCTGTGAAGCCAGCCTCTCACTAGTAATGCAGGGAGGGAGCTGTCTCAGACTTCACCATCCACCCCCCCCCCCTCACCCACACACCATTCACTAGCTGGGACATGGGGGAAGTCAGGAGTGAGGGACAGGCAGCTCCCCCCTGTCTGTGAAGCCAGCCTCTCACTAGTAATGCAGGGAGGGAGCTGTCTCAGACTTCACCATCCTCCCCCCCCCCTCACCCACACACCATTCACTAGCTGGGACATGGGGGAAGTCAGGAGTGAGGGTCAGGCAGCTCCCCCCTGTCTGTGAAGCCAGCCTCTCACTAGTAATGCAGGGAGGGAGCTGTCTCAGACTTCACCATCCTCCCCCCCCCCTCACCCACACACCATTCACTAGCTGGGACATGGGGGAAGTCAGGAGTGAGGGTCAGGCAGCTCCCCCCTGTCTGCGAAGCCAGCCTCTCACTAGTAATGCAGGGAGGGAGCTGTCTCAGACTTCACCATCCTCCCCCCCCCCCCTCACCCACACACCATTCACTAGCTGGGACATGGGGGAAGTCAGGAGTGAGGGTCAGGAAGCTCCCCCCTGTCTGTGAAGCCAGCCTCTCACTAGTAATGCAGGGAGGGAGCTGTCTCAGACTTCACCATCCTCCCCCCCCCCCTCACCCACACACCATTCACTAGCTGGGACATGGGGGAAGTCAGGAGTGAGGGTCAGGCAGCTCCCCCCTGTCTGTGAAGCCAGCCTCTCACTAGTAATGCAGGGAGGGAGCTGTCTCAGACTTCACCATCCACCCCCCCCCCCTCACCCACACACCATTCACTAGCTGGGACATGGGGGAAGTCAGGAGTGAGGGTCAGGCAGCTCCCCCCTGTCTGTGAAGCCAGCCTCTCACTAGTAATGCAAGGAGGGAGCTGTCTCAGACTTCACCATCCTCCCCCCCCCCCCTCACCCACACACCATTCACTAGCTGGGACATGGGGGAAGTCAGGAGTGAGGGTCAGGCAGCCCCCCCCTGTCTGTGAAGCCAGCCTCTCACTAGTAATGCAGGGAGGGAGCTGTCTCAGACTTCACCATCCCCCCCCCCCTCACCCACACACCATTCACTAGCTGGGACATGGGGGAAGTCAGGAGTGAGGGTCAGGCAGCTCCCCCCTGTCTGTGAAGCCAGCCTCTCACTAGTAATGCAGGGAGGGAGCTGTCTCAGACTTCACCATCCTCCCCCCCCCCTCACCCACACACCATTCACTAGCTGGGACATGGGGGAAGTCAGGAGTGAGGGTCAGGCAGCTCCCCCCTGTCTGTGAAGCCAGCCTCTCACTAGTAATGCAGGGAGGGAGCTGTCTCAGACTTCACCATCCTCCCCCCCCCCTCACCCACACACCATTCACTAGCTGGGACATGGGGGAAGTCAGGAGTGAGGGTCAGGCAGCTCCCCCCTGTCTGTGAAGCCAGCCTCTCACTAGTAATGCAGGGAGGGAGCTGTCTCAGACTTCACCATCCACCCCCCCCCTCACCCACACACCATTCACTAGCTGGGGACATGGGGGAAGTCAGGAGTGAGGGTCAGGCAGCTCCCCCCTGTCTGTGAAGCCAGCCTCTCACTAGTAATGCAGGGAGGGAGCTGTCTCAGACTTCACCATCCACCCCCCCCCCCTCACCCACACACCATTCACTAGCTGGGACATGGGGGAAGTCAGGAGTGAGGGTCAGGCAGCTCCCCCCTGTCTGTGAAGCCAGCCTCTCACTAGTAATGCAGGGAGGGAGCTGTCTCAGACTTCACCATCCTCCCCCCCCCCTCACCCACACACCATTCACTAGCTGGGACATGGGGGAAGTCAGGAGTGAGGGTCAGGCAGCTCCCCCCTGTCTGTGAAGCCAGCCTCTCACTAGTAATGCAAGGAGGGAGCTGTCTCAGACTTCACCATCCTCCCCCCCCCCCCCTCACCCACCCACCATTCACTAGCTGGGACATGGGGGAAGTCAGGAGTGAGGGTCAGGCAGCTCCCCCCTGTCTGTGAAGCCAGCCTCTCACTAGTAATGCAGGGAGGGAGCTGTCTCAGACTTCACCATCCCCCCCCCCTCACCCACACACCATTCACTAGCTGGGACATGGGGGAAGTCAGGAGTGAGGGTCAGGCAGCTCCCCCCTGTCTGTGAAGCCAGCCTCTCACTAGTAATGCAGGGAGGGAGCTGTCTCAGACTTCACCATCCTCCCCCCCCCTCACCCACACACCATTCACTAGCTGGGACATGGGGGAAGTCAGGAGTGAGGGTCAGGCAGCTCCCCCCTGTCTGTGAAGCCAGCCTCTCACTAGTAATGCAGGGAGGGAGCTGTCTCAGACTTCACCATCCTCCCCCCCCCCCTCACCCACACACCATTCACTAGCTGGGACATGGGGGAAGTCAGGAGTGAGGGTCAGGCAGCTCCCCCCTGTCTGTGAAGCCAGCCTCTCACTAGTAATGCAGGGAGGGAGCTGTCTCAGACTGGTATCAGGGTTAGGGCACTGTGTGCAGGAAGATCACAACACTCCTGGTATTAATAGGGATAGGGCACTGTAAGAGATGACTGTAGTAGATTGAATAAAGATCTGATGTTTCTGCTCTCCTCACACCAAACAAAAACAACACACAAGCAGAGAAGCCCTTCTTACAAAGCTGAGCTAGTGAGTTAAGTAGGAGGAAAAGTAAACATACTGGTGCCAGTGTGGCTACTTAAAAAATACACTTACCAACAATCAATTACATATATTTGAACTGTGTACAGTTCCAGCCAGGACCACCTTTCTAAAATGCACAGTGATTGGCAAATTCAACATGCACTAGCATTTCAGGTGCCTGCTAACAAAAATAATAAACAAACAAGTTCTAGTCAGGTGAGTGCTGATCATTACATTACTTTTTTTGTCAAGCTTCCAACTGTTTCCATTTCACATCCCCCCAACCATATTGGTAACATCAATAGATAAGAGCACAGCCAGCCAATAGGAATACATACATACATATTCATTCCTAAGTGACCTTTACTGACCTGGGAAGTGTGAACACTTTGTTTCATTTTCTGTTGGTGTTCGTTAGTTTCCAGTTCCATTTCCTATCCCCCCAACCATCACCTCAGTGGTAACCTTGGTAACATCAATAGATAAGAGGGCAGCCAGCCAATAGGAACACATATTCATTCCTAACTGACCTTCAGTGACCTGGAAAGTGTTTATTTGTATCATTTTCAGTTAGTGCGCACTAAATCGAGTTAGTGCGCACTAACGGGGAGTTAGTGCGCACTAACACGATTTAACGATTTTTAACGATAAATCGTTAGAATTTCTATTGTATCGTGTTCTATAACGATTTAAGACGATATAAACATTATCGGACGATAATTTTAATCGTTGAAAAACGATTCACATCCCTAGACTTTAGTGCCCTAATGCCTGCAATAAGGCCCTAACACAATTTGATGAATAACCCCCCAACACAATGTCCCCTCCATGAAACAATGCACAGTGCACTTCTGAGCTTGAACTCAGGGAGGATAACTTTCAAACATATGAACATGGCAACATATGCACACATATATGGCCATGAGCAGGTCTTTGCTAGTATTTTAAATGTATATCCTTTATGTAAGATATGCATGCATTTTATAAAATATGTGTATCTCTTCCCCAAAACATAAGCATATATGCAAACTTATGTGCAAATACTTGCAATGCATTGAAATAGCATTTGTCATTTATTGAATAAATGCACTTTTCCTACCTATTTTAAAAACATACACACATAGATGGTAACTTTTAAACCAGCGAGTGGGGCACACATGTGTGCATGTTCATCAGCCTGAGGCCAAGAACGCAGCTATTTTATAGCATATGCAGTAGTGACTTTTGATGAGTCTTGGGGGAGGTCTGGAGGGTAGGGGGCATTGTATTTAATTAAATTTGAAGGGTTGAGGCTTTTTTTTTTTTAACAAAATTGGCAAAGAAAAAAAAAATTCCAATCCGGGGTGAACTGAAATGGCCCAGCCCCGAACCAAAAATGAATTGGAGATGAAAAAAAAAAATGTATGCACACCTCTAATTGACTTATTTTGAAGATGTTCCTGCCAGTGGCGGTGGTAATCTATATATCAAAAAAAGATTCAGGGGTGGGTAGGAGGGAATTTAACTAATAATTTATTGCCCAGCAACCAGTACTTTCAACTTCTCAGATCAAGTAACTGACCTTATCAAACTCATTGGCAAAAACTTTCTTTTACTAGCTCAGAGAATCAAAGTTTATTTTTCCACTACATACTGGCAAACACACATTAACTCTATAATTAGCAAACAATTCTAACATTGGCAAACAAATACAATCTTTTACTAGCTCAGAGAATCACAAGCAATTCTAAGACTGGCAAACAAATTTTAACCTTTCAACTCCCAAACAATTCTAATACTGGTAAATGATTTGATTTATATTTCACCTTTCAGACACTTCAAAGCTAGCTCCGAGAATCAGTCTGTTTTTCTATACAAATAATTCTGGCAAACAAATACTATTTTTACTAGCTCAGAGAATCAAAGTCTATTTTCACACTACACAAACAATTCTAACACTGGCAAACATATATTAACCTTAAAACCAGCAAACAATTCTAACACCGGCAAACAAACTAGCAGACAATATAAACAGCCAACAATAATTTAACATGCCAAAAGTGTATATTTTTTACATTTTTCTTAAGATTTAAGTGCTTCTTCCCTGGAAATTCAAACTTACCACTAGCAAATGAAGACTCTGCTGTCAGCCTTCTCTCTGGACAGGTTTACGCAGTTCTTATTTTCATCTACAGGCTGCTACAGGTTCTGATTCAAAGAACCTGTAGCAGCCAGTAATAGGGATGTGAATCGGGCTTCGGACGATTAAAAATATTGTCGATATTTTCAAAATCGTCAGAAATCGGGGGCTCCCCCAAAACGATAGGAAAAGCCCACAATATTGTTCGTGGGGGTTCTCTTATTGTTTTGGGGGAGGGTGGGCAAAACGGCACACAAAAATAACCCCTAAACCCACCCCGACCCTTTAGCTTCCCCCACCCTCCCGACCCCCCAAAAAAACGTTTTACAGGTACCTGGTGGTCCGGTGGGGGTCCTGGGAGCGATCTCCCACTCTCGGGCTATCGGCTGCCACGAATCAAAATGGCGCCGATGGCCTTTGCCCTTACCATGTGACAGAGTATCCGTGCTATTGGCCGGCCCCTGTCACATGGTAGGAGCACTGGATGGCCCGCGCCATTTTTAAAGATGGTAATATTATAATAGGGGCTGATGAGTAAAGATGGCCGGCGCCATCTTTAAAGATGGCGCCGACCATCCAGTGCTCCTACCATGTGACAGGGGCCGGCCAATGGCACGGATACCCTGTCACATGGTAAGGGCAAAGGGGCATCGGCACCATTTTATTTTAGCGCAGCTGATGCCTGGGAACGGGAAATCGTGCCCCGAAGCCCCCCTGGACCACCAGGTAATGTTAAAAGGCTTAGGGGGGATCGTGAAGGTGGGGGAGGCTAAGGGGGGTTGATTTAAAGGGTCGGGTCAATTTAAAGGGGGGTCAATTTATAAGGTCGGGTGGGGTTTTTTTTTAGCGGCGCGGGCCTCCCTAAAAAAAAAATTAGTGATGTGAATTGGAATCGGAAACGATTCCAATTCACATATCTTAACGATCAGATTCCCCCCCCCCCCCCCCCCAGCCGAACCTGATCGTTAAGACGATCTGGCACACGATTCACATCTCTAAACACTTTACATCGTTCACTGCTTATTGCTCTCTCCACTAACATTGTCTCTGGTACAGACGTTGAGATTATCAGCATATTGTTATTTTATGTTAAATCGTATGCTTTTCTAAAGAGTCACATTTTCAGTTCTTGCTTGACATTCTTTCTTTCTGTTATCAGGCATATTGACTCTGGAAGAGAGTTCCACCACTTGGGGCCCACTATGAAGAACATTTAGTGTGTCTTAGCTCTTCGCTCTACCAAGGATTCTTTTGTTTTGCTGAATTGAGTATAGGGTATCAGCTATTTCATTGATGGTTTTATCCCAGGAATCGAAGGATGAGGAATCATTATCGTGTTCAAACTCAGTTATTTTATTTTTTATTGGGTTTTTTTTTAATATCTCCAGTTCTACCTTTTTCTGTATGTGAAGGATTGATTATTTTTCTGTATATGAAGGATTGATTACTAAGTGGGTTTGTTTGTTGTGTGGTGAGGAGGGTGAGAAGGGTTATTTCTGCTTTAATTAGTTGGTGATCTGTCCAGGGTATTGTGTTGTATATAGTACTGATTATGCAGTTATTGTGATTGGCAAAAATTAGGTTGAGGATGTGTCCTGCTTTGTGAGTAGGGTTGGTCACATTATGGGGTAGATTTTAAGAAAAGTGCACGCAGGGTACATTTGTGCACGCTACCTGGTGCGCACACGTGTACACCCGATTTTATAACGTGCGTGCTGTCGCGCGCATGTTATAAAATCCAGGGTTGGCGCGCACAAGGGGGCCTTACGGGGAACTTTTCTTCCGCTCCCGGTCCCCCCCCCACCTTCCTCTCCCTTCCCCTATCTAACCCACTTCCCAGCCCTACCTAAATTCCCCCTACCTTATTTCGCTTCTGGCAGGCAAAACTTGTGCATGCCAGCTGGCTGCCAGCGCGCCATCCCCTGGCACAGCCATTGTGCCAGAGGCCTCGGTCCCACCCTCGGACCGCCCCCGGACCACCTTCGGACCAGCACCCCGCTCCTTTCCTGCTCCCTTCCTGGCTCTTTTTCAAAGCCCCGGGACATACATGCATCCCGGGGCTTGCACGGGCTGCAAAGTCTATGCAAAATAGGCTCAGCGCGCACAGGGGTAGATTTTCAAAGGGTTATGCGCATAACCCCATTGGGACCATCCATTGCTTCCATGGTGTCTAAAAATATTTCACATGGGGTGGTTTTCAGTATGCTGTCCACATGTAGGTTAAAATCTCCTACTATTATAGTTGATTTGGGGGATGGAAACGCTTTAGTGAAAATTTAGATTACATGTGCGTGTAGCCCCTGTCACATGGTAAGGGCAAAGGGCCACTGGTGTCTTTTTGATTACTGGCAGCTGACAGCCCGGGAGCGGGAGATTGCTTCTGGGACCCCCGCTGGACCTCCATGGACATTGGGGGAGTCTTGGGGGAGTCGGGAGGGTGGGAGGGTTTGTATTTATTTAAATTTGAAGGGTTGGGGGTGGGTTTGGTGTTTTTTTCCTAGATGTGCACTTCCCCCCCGCCCAAAAAAAAAAAAGATTGGAAAACCACATAAAATTTCATGGGTTTTCCTTTCATTATTTTTACTTCCAAAAATCCACCGAATTAGGAAATATCGTCTTTATTTCCTATTTCATTGCAAATGACTGCACATCTCTATCAATTAGTCATTTAAAATAACATTAAATTAACCTTCATTTTAATGATTGACTAATTTTAGTCCTGCTGCTGGTCATTCATTAACTAACATTAATCATGCAGTTATCAAAATAAAAAAATAATTCGGGTAGATTTTAAAAAGGCAGCATACATGTCCATAAACGCGTGCAAAGATATGCAATATTTTATAAAATATTCTTCATGCACATATGTCTGCACCTCTGTAGACATGAGAGAGAGAGACAGAGAGAGAAAAAGAGAGAGAGAGAGAAAAAGAAAGAGAGAGAGAGAGATACTCTTTATGAGACTCAGTCTGATACTCTATATATGGACCATTGTAAGGGAGCATGGGTGAGCCTATTCTGATTGGAAGGGCTCCACCTTAACCAGAGTAGAACCAGGCTGCTGGCAGTAACGATTAGAAAGGAAATAGAGTGTTGCACCTATCGGTTGCAGACGGCTGCGCCCTCTGTTGCTTACCTTTTTTCTGCCTAACTCCATTCATCTTGGGAAGATGGCTGCCTCTACTTCACTACGCCGACCCCTCCGGCATCCTCAGACCAGATTGCATTCACCATCTTTTTCCTGGAATCACCTAGGGCACGTGCGGATGCGCAGCCCTGTCCTTTACCCTTTAGGTACCCGCTCCACTGGGTCCTTGCCTCGCTCCTCTTTATCCTCTGGGGTTATCTGCTACCAACAAGGACGCCAAAGGTACCCGCTCCTTGGGGGCCTTGTCTTGCTCCTATTTACACTTCGGGCTTGCCTATCTATTTCCAGGATGCCTACGGTACCCGCTCCTCGGAGCCTTGCTTGTCCTAGACCTCCGCTTCTCGGGGCTCCCTCCTACTACAACTACCAGCATCAGAGTAACTACTGCCGCTCCAGTTCTGTCTTTGCTTGTTTCATATCTCTCTCCATAGACTCCCGATCTACCCTGCACTGTGGGCCTGGTGAGACTGTGGAACTGCCATTCCACTCTGCTATTGACAGATGGAACATTATCATCTGGGTCTCCTCTCTTAGCTGGCATCCTCACCTGATCCTCGGGTTACCATCTACGTTGCAGTACAATAAAGATCATCTCTGCCTAGAGCTAGTCTATCGTTGCAAGTCCCCACAGGGTGGAGCCCTGTGGGAGGTGTCATCTCTTACAGCGACCAAGGGCCCACGCTTCAATGTCCAAAGTACAACAGATTGCTAACTCCATGGATCCGGCACAGCTCGCAGCCTTACAGGCCATTCCTGGCCTGGCCCAGCAGATTACAAAGCAACAGGAATCTCTATTGAACACCCACTGAATATGCCGACGGTTCCAGAGAAAGAGTCTTCTCCTCAAGTGGTTGCAGTTCACAACACTGTACCACTACCAGCTCCTACACACTTCTCTGGTGATGCCCAGATGTGCAGGGGTTTTATTAGCCATTGCTTTATCCACTTTTCGTTGCAACTGGACTACTTTCCCAATGCGGTTTCCAAGACTACGTAAAATCCTATCGCTACTCGATGGAAGAGTCCTGGCCTGAGCTTCACCCCTCTGGGAATGCAGCGACCCTATTTTGAATGATCTGGCTGACTTCTTCAACCTGTTCAAATCCATCTTTGATGATCCAGCACATCAGACCATAGCAGGGTCTACTCTTCTTCACCTTCAACAAGGAAGCAAGCCTTTACCAGACATTGTTATTGAATTCAAGACACTAGCATCTGAACTTCATTGGGATTTGGGATGTCTACGTGCTATATTTTTAGAGGGCCTCAACTCTCGTATAAAAGACGAACTAGCAGCTCGTGATCTGCCTGACACTCTGGAATCTTTCATTGATCTAGCTGGGAGAGCTGATCGCCGGATATGCGACCAGACACAAGAAGCTAAGAGTCACAAGAAGCACTCTACGGGAGGTAATCACCCTCGAGCCATGCACACGACTTCAGCCCAATATTCTGCACCCAGTGAAGAAGAAGAGGAACCTATGCAGCTAGGACGCAGTCACCTGACTTCTAAAAAGAGATGATTTCTCAGACGCTCAGGTCTCTGTATGTACTGCGGCCAATCTGGCCATGCTGTCCAGACCTGCCCTATCTGTCCGGGAAAAGGTCAGACCTAGGCTCTGCTGGAGGACTCCTCCTAGGTCTAACTGCACCTTCTCCTCCATTATCTTTCCCCGTCTCTCTCATCTCCAGACCCCTTGAATTCTCTACACTCGCACTAGTGGACTCAGGTGCGGGAGGGACCTTTATGCTAAAAGAAATTGCAGACCATTTGCAAATTCATACTACACCCATTGCTACCCCTCTACTGCTGTCTTCTATACATGGAGAATTACTTCCAGGGGAGGTATCGCTTACCACACAGCCCATTTGCCTTTGCACTGGGGCCTTACACACTGAGAACATCTCTTTCTTGCTCTTCCAGAAGGCAATTCACCCCTTGGTACTCAGCCTACCATGGCAACAGGAACACATACCTCAGTTCAATTGGACCACCATGGAGCTCTCTGAGTGGGGTCCTTGTTGCGGTCTCGGGCCATGCCCCGGTCCCTCCACCTACCTCGGGGACGGACTGGGCCTCAGCGGCGTCTTTGCGGCCTGTACAGGCCTGCCTGGCTCCTGCCTGCAGGGCTCCCTCCCTGAGGGAGACGCCGTCGATGCTCCGTGACTGGCCCCCACCCCCTAGATGTGTGTGCATGCAGGGGCTCTACATTTAAAGGGGCCAGCGCGAGAAGGAACAGCACAACCTGGGGTGACATCAGACGCTCTCAGGGTATTTAAACCCTGCATCTAGATCTTCTCCTTGCCTTGCAACCAGGTTCTCTCTGTCCCCAGAGGTTGCTAGTTGCTGTTCTTTGTCCACTGGCTTCTGACTTCAACTCGTCCACTGGCTTCCGACTCTTCTCTTCCTCTGGTATCCAGTTCTGTAACATCCAGAGGGTCTCGCCTAAGTCCAAGCGGCTCAGGTCCTAACGGGCTCCTCCCGGGGGGACCGCGGGCTTCCAGTAGTGAAGTTATGGTTGGCCTCCAGGCTTCAGCTTCTCCTCTCTTCAATACTCTGGAACTCCTCTTCAGACACCGGCCCACAGGAGACCGCACATAAGTCCAAGTGGCCCGGATCCTCACGGGCTCCTCCTGGGAGGACCTCAGGCTTTCACTGGTGAAGATTCCTCTGGACTCCTGCCCTGTGCTGCCTCCCAGCTTCGACATCCACTGTGGGCCTTCCCACAGTGCGTCATCATCTGTCCCAGCCGGCTCAAGGGTCCACGAATCCAACAGTTTGCAAGGCTATGGACCCGGCGGACCTGACCGGCCTTCAGGCTATCCCCGGAATCGCCCAACGGCTGCAACAGCAGAAACACTGCCTAGATGTCCTGACGGCGACCGTAGAGAGGCTGGCTAACCGTTTGGATGCCAATACTTCGGCAGCACCTCCAGCACTGGCTTCTATGCCCAGTCCTGCTCCTACGACCTCTACCCAACTGCCAGTGCTGCCCAGATTCTCTGGGGAAGCGAAGCAGTGTCGCGTATTCCTCAACCAGTGCTACATATGCTTCACCCTGCTGCCTGCTCAGTTTCCGACTGACCTAGTAAAGACCAGCTATATCGTGTCCTTGCTAGATGGGAAACCCCTAGCCTGGGCCTCCCCATTATGGGAACGTAAAGATCCCATTCTTGTAAACCTGGAACAGTTTGTTTCTGCCTTTCGACACATTTTTGACGAACCTGCCCGCAGATGCACAGCAGTTGCCGAGTTACTCCAGTTATGCCAAGGTACCCGTTCCCTTGCCCAGTACGCAGTTGAATTCTGCACGCTGGCTGCCGAACTAGACTGGAAGGACGACAGTCTTCACAGTATATTCCTGGAAGGAATGTCTTCACATCTCAAGGACGAGTTAGCAGCAAGGAACCTCTCGGATGACCTGGATAGCTTGATCGACCTGGCAGGAAGGGTCGACTGCTGAATCCAACATCGGTTCTGTGAAGGGAAGTCTGATCTTAGACCCTGTAAGTCGGGGTCTACATTTCCCCAACCTGTGCCTTCCTTCTCTGCTTCTACCAGCGCTCAAGGGGCAGAATCCATGCAATTAGGACGAGGCCCGATTTCGCGAGAGAAGACATCACCGCACCCAGGGCCTGTGTCTATATTGTTTCAACAAGGGGCACTTCCTTGCTCAATGTGGTGAGCGGCTGGAAACACCAGAACCTAGGGATCATCGGGGAGATGACCCTAGGTAATACAAATTCTGCCTCCCCATGCACCGTACCGGTTACCATTGTCTACCCCGGAGGTACTTTTGATACGCTGGCTTTGGTCGACTCTGGAGCAGGAGGGAATTTCATCCTCGCGGATCTCGTCTGACAGTTGCAGCTTGAGGTCCACCCCGACTTCCTCTACTCTGAGTATCTTCAATCCACGGTACTCCTCTGCTGGGGAGCATCAGTCTCCTACATGCCGAAGAGATCTCATTCCTCATACTGGAGAGGTCCATTCACCCTATCATCTTGGGCTTGCCCTGGCTTCAGAAGCACTCCCCAGTGATCCACTGGTATATGCTCCAGATCACATCTTGGAGTCCATCTTGTTTCGACTCCTGCCTGGCGACTATTCCTTGGCCCAGCTTGCCACTTCTGACCACATTGGTGGCAGTTCCGCCGCAATATCTGGATTACCAGGATGTCTTCTCGAAGGAGAAGGCTGAACTTCTCCTTGAACATCGGCCCTTTGACTGTGCCATAAACTTGATCCCTGGCACTACACCTCCCAAGGAGCGGGTATACCCTTTGTCACTTCCAGAAACCCGGGCCATATCGTCCTACATCCAGGAGAATTTAGACAGGGGCTTCATTCAGCCCTCTACTTCCCCTGCCGGAGCCGGATTCTTCTTTGTTGCAAAGAAGGATGGGTCACTCCGACCCTGTATAGACTACTGTGGTCTCAACGCCATTACACAACGTGACATATATCCCTTGCCATTGATTCCTGAGCTGCTAGATCGACTACAAGGAGCCAAGGTCTTTACCAAGCTGGATCTTCAGGGGGCGTACAACCTGGTAAGGATACGACCAGGCGACGAGTGGAAAACCACGTTCAACACGAGAGATGGGCATTATGAATACCTGGTTATGCCCTTCGGCCTCTGCAATGCCCCTGCGGTGTTCCAGAACCTAATGAATGAGGTGTTAAGGGATATGTTGCACACCTCTATCATAGCATATGTTGATGATGTACTGATATATTCTAAGGACCTGGCCACGCACTGCATACACGTTCGACGGGTGCTACAGAAACTTTAAGACAATCGTTTCTTTGCCAAGATGGAGAAGTGCCAGTTTGAGCAAGAGTCTTTGCCCTTCCTTGGATATATTATCTCCTCCACGGGCTTCCAGATGGACCCAGAGAAAGTAGCAGCCATCAAGGATTGGCCTCAACCAGTGGGGGTTAAGGCTCTCCAATGCTTCCTTGGGTTCACCAACTTTTACTGCCAGTTCATACCCTATTACTCCCAGATGGTGGCCCCGCTTTCTGCCCTTACCAGGAAGGGAGCTGATACAAAAAAATGGTCCACGAAGGCGCTAAGGGCCTTCCAGGAACTGAAGAGAGCCTTTCTTCTAGACGTCTATCTTCATCATCCTGATCCCCAGCATCAATTTATTGATGCTGGGGATCCTACCGCATCCGCAAGGACGGCTCCTACCGCATCCGACCTTGCGGTAGGAGCCGTCCTGAACCAAATATCCACCAACAGCAAATCCTTACCTTGTTCGTACTTGTCCCGGAAGTTTTCGCCTGCTGAAAATAATTACGGTATAGGGGACAAGGAGCTTCTGGCCATAAAACTGGCATTTGAGGAATGGCGCCAGTGGCTGGAGGGGGCCCAACATCCCATGATTGTTTATACCAACCACAAGAATCTGGAATTCCTATGTTGAGCCCAATGCCTCAACCCCCGACAAGCTCGACGGTCCCTATTCTTTAACCGGTTCAACTTTCTCCTCCGATGTAGACCAGCTTCCAAGAACATCCGGACAGATGTCCTTTCCCGCACTATGGAGATGGAGGATAGCCCTAACCCGACTCAATATATCCTCGATCCGCCAAGGTCCTTCTTGCTGCTTCAAACGTGGTTCCTACGGGCAAAACGGTAGTACCGGCCCGCCTGTGCAACAAGGTTTTATCGTGTGCTCACGACTCATTGACCGCGGGTCATTCGGGAGTCACTCGGACCTTGGACTTGTTGACTGAATACTATTGGTGGCCTCAAGTCAAGAAGGATGTCCGTCTTTACATCAGTTCCTGCCCTACCTGCACTCAACAGAAGCCTTTGACTGGCAGCCTCTGGGAGCTTCTACAACCATTACCCATTCCCATTGAGCCATGGACCCATCTGTCCACAGACTTCATTGTGGATTTACCTCCCTCAGAAGAGAAGACTGTGATATGGGTTATGGTCAATAGATTCTCGAAAATGGCCCACTTTGTGCCCCTCTCTAAGTTACCCACAGCACCTGAACTCGCAAGTCACTTCACTCAACACATCTTCCGCTTACACGGGCTCCCTCTCCATATTGCCTCAGACAGAGGCTCGCAGTTCACAGCTAAATATTGGAGAGCTCTCTGCAGGAAATTCGGGGTCCAACTAGACTTTATGATGGCTTTTCACCCCCAAGGCAATGGCCAAGCAGAGCGCACAAATCGGACCTTAAAGGCCTTCCTCCATGCCTTTGTGGGAGGTCTCCAAGATGACTGGGTGGCTTTACTGCCGTGGGCAGAATTCTCCTTCAACCGCCATAAACATTCTGCAACCAACATGTCTCCCTCCTAGGTGGTCTATGGGAAATGCTTTAGACCTCCCTTGCATTTGCTTCCGACTCTTCTCTTCCTCCGGTATCCAGTTCTGCAATGTCCAGGGGGTCTCGCCTAAGTCCAAGCGTCTCAGGTCCTAATGCGCTCCTCCCGAGGGGACTGTAGGCTTCCAGTGGTGAAGTTCAGGTTGCCTCCTGGCTTCAGCTTCTCCTCTCTTCAATACTCTGGAACTCCTCTTCAGACACCGGCCCATAGGAGACCACACATAAGTCCAAGTGGCCCGGATCCTCATGGGCTCCTCCTGGGAGGACCTCGGGCTTCCAGAGAAGGTGGTCTTAGCAGTCATGCACACCGTCCCCGCTGGGAAAACAGTGGTGGGTACATGGCTCCCATCTGGCCGGCCATCCTGGGCAAGAAAGTACATTGGCTATGCTCCAATGTTTCTATTGGTGGCCTACCATGAAGACTGATTTCCAAGCGTACGGGGCTTCCTGCGCCACCTGTGCTAGACAAAAATCTCCTGCTGGACATCCCTGGGATCTCCTCCAACCTCTGCCTGTATTAGAGGAACCTTGGACACACATCGCGACCGACTTCGTGGTGGACTTACCCCTTTCTGCCGGAAAAATACGATCTGGGTGAGCGTCGATCAGTTTTCGAAAATGGCACATTTTGTGGCCCTGCCAGGATTACCATCCTCTGCAGAACTGGCTAAATTATTCGTGAAGCACATCTTTCACCTCCATGGCATGCCCATTCTGTCTGATAGAGGCATCCAGTTTACCGTAAACATCTGGAGAGCTCTGTGTCTGAAGTTCGACAATGCGTTGGTTCTGACCTCGGCCTATCACCCGTAGTCCAATGGCCAAACAGAGAAAATGAATCAGACACTCAAACAATTTTTACGCTCATATGTGAATACTAGACAAAGTGACTGGGCAGAATTACTTCCTTGGGCCGAATTCACCTGAAACTCACATCCAGCTTCTGCCACGGGATCAACACCCTTTCAAGTGGTATATGGCTGCCAACCATTACCTCCATTACCTCTACCACTCTCTGTGGCATCTCCAGCAGCTCAAGCCACCGCAATGGAATTACAACAATTGTGGAAACAGACTAAAGAACTGTTCCTCAAAGTGGGAGAAAGAGCCAAGAAGACTTACGATGCTCACCACAGGAAGGCTCCTCAATTTCAGTCTGGGGATAAAGTATGACATAGTACAAAGTTCCTCGCTTGAAGCTGCCATCTTCCCATTTTGCTCCACGGTACGTCGGACCTTTTGCTGTCTTCCGACAGTGGCTATTTGGCTCTTCTTGGCTTCTGACTTGCAGTCATTAAATAGCTGTCTCAAATAAGAATGATTCTAGTGCATCAGGAACAGGTAGGTTTTTCTCTGTGGGGTACTGGGCATATAGCAGATGGAATGCTGGATACAGCACAGTCACTTTTTCTTCTTTGACAAACCATTCCTGACTGGAGGCACCATGCAGAAGTAATAATTTTTGATATGATCTGTTGGCTCTCTCCACTGCAAAATGCATAGATTTCTTTTATAGGGATGTGAATCGTTTTAGGACGATTAAAATTATCGTCCGATAATTTTAATATCGTCTTAAACCGTTATGGAACACAATACAATACAGATTCTAACGATTTATCGTTATAAATCGTTAGAATCATGAGCCGGCACACTAAAACCCCCTAAAACCCACCCCCGACCCTTTAAATTAAATCCCCCACCCTCCCGAACCCCCCCCCAAATAACTTAAATAACCTGCGGGTCCAGCGGCGGTCCGGAACGGCAGCGGTCCGGAACGGGCTCCTGCTCCTGAATCTTGTCGTCTTCAGCCGGCGCCGAAAAATGGCGGCGGCCATAGACGAAAAAGATTGGACGGCAGGAGGTCCTTCCGGACCCCCGCTGGACTTTTGGCAAGTCTCGTGGGGGTCAGGAGGCCCCCCACAAGCTGGCCAAAAGTTCCTGGAGGTCCAGCGGGGGTCAGGGAGCGATTTCCCGCCGCGAATCGTTTTCGTACGGAAAATGGCGCCGGCAGGAGATCGACTGCAGGAGGTCGTTCAGCGAGGGTTCCGGCGCCTCGCTGAACGACCTCCTGCAGTCGATCTCCTGCCGGTGCCATTTTCCGTACGAAAACGATTCGCGGCGGGAAATCGCTCCCTGACCCCCGCTGGACCTCCAGGAACTTTTGGCCAGCTTGTGGGGGGCCTCCTGACCCCCACGAGACTTGCCAAAAGTCCAGCGGGGGTCCGGAAGGACCTCCTGCCGTCCAATCTTTTTCGTCTATGGCCGCCGCCATTTTTCGGCGCCATTTTGGAAAATGGCGCCGGCTGAAGACGACAAGATTGAGGAGCAGGAGCCCGTTCCGGACCGCCGCTGGACCCGCAGGTTATTTAAGTTATTTGGGGGGGGTTCGGGAGGGTGGGGGATTTAATTTAAAGGGTCGGGGGTGGGTTTTAGGGGGTTTTAGTGTGCCGGTTTTTCGATTTTTCGATTTTTAACGATGTTCCAGCGAGGGATGGGGTTCGGGAGGGTGGGGGATTTAATTTAAAGGGTCGGGGGTGGGTTTTAGGGGGTTTTAATGTGCCGGTTTTTCGATTTTTTCGATTTTTCGATTTTTAACGATTTTTAACGATTTTTCACGATATTTTACCCCCCCAAACGGCAACAATACGATTCCCTCCCCCTCCCAGCCGAAATCGATCGTTAAGACGATCGAGGACATGATTCACATCCCTATTCTTTTACCTGTGCAACCACTGGCAAAGATTTGTTGCACAAGTGTTGAAGCAAATGCTTAGTGCCCAGCTCTCATGCTGACCTCTAGTTTTGCAGCCAAATATAGCTGGTAGGGTTTCTTAACCACAATGGTTCTACTACATTTTTGTGATGCAAAATCACGTCACCACAAATATAGCAGATATTATGGGCCAGATTTTGTAACCTACGCGCTGTTGTGTCCCCTACCTCGTCCGTGGTGGTGACTCGCCGCGGCAGGCTCCGGGGAAACTCCTGACCAGGTGCTCGCAAAGAAGGACGGGAGTCTTCATCCCTGTATCGACTACCGGGGCTTAAATGCAATTACGGTCAAGGATCGTTACCCGTTACCCCTTATCTTGGAGCTCTTTGACCGGCTATAAGGGGCAAGGATCTTTTCCAAATTAGACCTTCGAGGGGCCAACAACCTCATCCGAATTAAAGAAGGTGATGAGTGGAAGACGGCCTTAAATACCCGAGATGGCCTCCCCCACCCTCCCTTCCCCCCCCAGGCCAGCGAAATAGACTAACCCACAAGAGTTGCAGAATCTTGGAACTGCCCCCTGGCCCTCCCCCCCCCCCCCCTGAACATGGACGCAAGAACATCCCCACGCCCCTCCCCCCCCCTGCCCGCAGGCCCGACGATACCTTTCAAAAATGGTAGTCGGTGGAGTGGGCGTTCGTTCCGGCATGGAAGTATTGGCGCCTGGCCCTCGAGGTGGAGCAATGGGAGTGGTCATCTCGCTCAGATAGTAAGGGCGAAGGTGCGCCGGTTGCCAGTTCAGAAAATGGCGTCGACGGGCCCTTGCCCTTACTATGTCATATGGGCTACTGCCGCTATTGGCATTCCCGAGTGTCCTAGTAAGGGAAAGAGCCGTCGGTGCCATTTTGATTGCTGGCAGCCGACAACCGTAGTATATGCGATGTGTCCCGGAGCGGTGTTGCCCCCCCCCCCCCCCGCTGGAGCAGCCCAAACTATTCTGCAGTTTTCCGTGCGTTCGGAGGTTGAGGGCAGTAAGTAGAAAAGTCATGTGTGTGAGGGGTGTCAGGAGGGTGTTTGTGTGTGAGTTCGTAGGGTGTGGGAATTGCAAACATGTGGCATGTTAGTGGCCTCTCGGTGTAGCATGCTGGTATTTAGTGGGGTTTTGTGTGTTTTTTGAGGGTGTGTGAAATAAGTACAATTGGCAAGTGTGCGGGGGGGGGTGTGTGAGAAGGGTGGATTTGTGTCTGCTCAGAGGGTGTGTGAATCGCAAACATTGGTCATGTGTGTTTGGGGTGTGAGCATTTGTGCAAGGTGTAAGAGCTTCCGCTTACGTCCACCAGATGTCGCTGTTTTGTGGAACCAAATTTTAAAACTTTTTTACCAGCCCCCGGTGTGACATATATGTAATGTGAGGGGCAGATTTTAAATACTTGCGCGATCGCGTACTTTTGTTCGCGCACCGCTGAGCCCAGCGCGCGCTGCCTGTTCCCTCCGAGGTCGCTCAGATTTCGGAGCGGCCTCGGAGGGAACTTTCCTTCGCCCTCCCCCCACCTTCCCCTCCCTTCCCCTACCTAACCCACCCCCCCCCCCCCCCGGCCCTATCTTACCTTTAACGCATAATCTACGCCTGCGAAAAGCAGACGTAAATCTGCGTGCGTCGGCAGGCTGCCCCGTCCGTGTTCCGGTCCTGGGGGCTGGTTCGGAGTCTGCGGCCACGCCCCCGGAACGCCCCCGGGCCGAAACCATGCCCGCGTCACCGCCCCCAAAATGCCGTGTCACGCCCCTGAAACGCCTCGTCGTTCGGCCACGCCCCCGACACGCCCCCTCCCGCTCCTTTTAAAAAACCCCGGGACTTACGCGCGTCCCGGGGCTCTGCGCACGCCGGCGTGCGAGGGCCCTGCTCGCGTAAATCCGGGCGGATTTACGCGAGCAGGGCATTTAAAATCCGCCCCTAAGTGTAGAAGATTCTTGCCGTATGTGAGGTGAAACTTGTGTCCAAATTTGAAAGCAATCAACATTTTTATTTATATAGATTTCTGGTTTAATATGAGATCCTTTCCCTTCTTAGCTTACTTATCCTCTGCAATTACCAAGTCAAAGGCTTAGGGGCTGATTTTAAATTTTAAGCGCGCGGGGTACATTTTATAACATGTGCGTCCTGCTGCGTGCATGCTATAAAATCCAGGGTCGGCGCGTGCAAGTGGGTGCACACTTGTGCACCTTGCACATGCCGAGCCCAAGGGGAGCCCTGATAGCTTTCCCCGTTCCCTCCAAGACCGCTCCGAATTCAGAGCGGCCTTGGAGGGAACTTTTTTTTTGCTCCCCCCACCTTTCCCTCCCTTCCCCTATCTAACCCACCCCCAGCCCTACCTAAATACCCCCCCACACACACCTTATCTCGGTGAGTTAGTGTGGCTTGCCATCCCCCGGCACAGGCTGCTGTGCCGGAGGATTCGGCCCCGCCGGACAGCCATTGAACTGCTGCCACGTCCCCGGCGCCGGCCCCGCCCCCAAATTGGTGCCATGCCCACGGCCCTGCCCCTGGACCGCCCATTTTTTAAAGCCCCGGGACATACGCGCATCCTGGGGCTTGCGCGCCCGCCGAGCCTATGCAGAATAGCCTCGGCGCGCACAGGGCTAGGTTTTCGGGGGTTACGCGTGTATCTTATGCGCGTAACCCTTTGAAAATCTACCCCTATATATACTAACCCAGTAGAATATCTTGAAAACAAAAGCCGATAAACAATTTTAAGCATCATGTTCATTCTCAATGACACAGATTTAGTAAAGCTTGACCACACTCGTTTTATTTATTTATTTATTTTTAGTTTTCCTGTATAATATACATATCACACCGGTGTACAAGGAAGTAAAACTGTCGCCTCGAGGGCGGCTTACATTGTAACAATTAACAGAGAAACATAAAGGGGCAAAAACGGAGCTTAATGGAGCATAAATGAACTTAGAGGAGCTTACAGTAAAACAATATGACTGATTAGGTTTCAGTAACAAACTTTTTGGAGTTTTGGAAGCATTTTGGCTGCAGACCAGAGTAAAATGTAATGTAATGATGTAAACTATCATTAAAGTCAGCTACAGTACCTGAAGATAGGAGGGTGCCCAAGTAACTTCATTTTTAAAAAGGTTTCATTCAAGTCCTGAACCATTGTATTCAAGATCTGGTCCCGTCCAACACAGTTTACAAAAGACAGTCCATGTCAGGGGACTGTGATCCTCAGTTGCAAATTTAAATTTGATATCTTGATGAATTTATTAAACGCATGATTCATGAACAGCCTATGAATGTTTGAAATCTCGGCTAAATCATTCTGTCTGTGTTCATTGAATTGGTGATTTGTCTATTCACCCATACCTTTACGCTCACAGACTATGGCATAATATTTGATAATTAAATTTTTAAGGAAGCAAAACTGGATATTTGTTCTATATTTATTCAGAGTTTGATCAGTTTTGATTTAGCAAATTGGGAGTCATGAATATTTTTTTTTAGATGTTGGCCAAGAAATCAAAACAGATTATGCAGTGTGCACCTAAAACTTACAAACAGACTCTATGTACTAAGTCAGGTTAAAATTGGCAATGTGAGTTAATGTGCCTCTTTTAATGCTGATGATAGATCCTAGTTTAATTCCCAGTGTAATTAAGTTTCTCTGATCCCAGTGGGTTAGCATAAATCACATTGCTTAATGCAATTTGCTCTAGCTTTTATTAATTATTCAGAAACAGAGAAAAAAGAAGGCAGATATAGACCATATGGCCCATTCAGTCTGGCTGGTATATTTCATGTTGTGCAGCTCATTTGAATATTTTTTACATTAGGCCATGATAAGTCCATGTATTCATTTACATACTAAAATGTATTATTTATCACATGTGTTTAATATA
Source organism: Rhinatrema bivittatum (assembly GCF_901001135.1). Classification (NCBI taxonomy): domain Eukaryota; kingdom Metazoa; phylum Chordata; class Amphibia; order Gymnophiona; family Rhinatrematidae; genus Rhinatrema; species Rhinatrema bivittatum. Next base: position 790,940,098 of record NC_042615.1, on the reverse strand, counting down.
TGTTAACATGTTTAACATATGTTAAAATGCTTGTATTAACATTGATGCTAGTTAATGCACTGTTCCCAAAGTCTGTGAATTTTCCAGTGGACTGGATTCATTAGATTATAAGCAATCATAGTGCACAAGTATAATATTCCTGAAAAATTGGAATAGTTTTGAACTTCCCTGGGGACTTCAAGTTATTCTATAACTTGCAGGGATGTTATTGCTATATTTTTAAAACATGGGTTGTTTATAGAATAATACATACCCACAAATGCACTGTAACTATATACTAATGTAACATTCTCACCTAAATATATTGACATAATATAATACAATAATGTTTCCTGGAGTTTTATAGTGGGTTACTTAACAAAATCTTCTGTTGAGGAGCGCTGTAGTTTTAACAACCAAAATCCTGTGAGTTTCATTATAAATCAAACTTAGAACTTTTTTTATTTATCTTACCGTAGGGCATGCAAGGTTTCAGTAAAGGATAGTCTTTCACTGACATTCCCCTTACAGTCAATTAACCTTGCAGAAAGGAATTTTTTTTTTTTTTTTGCAGAAGTATTTTTGTGACCTTTTTGAAGTGGCTTGTTTTCTGGGCAGAAAGCCAATCCTTTTTCTCATTTTGCCATAGGCCTTTTTTTTTTTTTTTTTTAAGACCTTATTAAGCCTAAGGTTCTAGGACACATTTTCCAGGAAGCTTCTTCTAGGTTTCTGCAAGCCAGATGCATCTTGAGAAGTGGGTGGGGAAGGGGGTGGAAGAATGTTCCCGGAAAAAAAAAAATAAAGTTCTGAATCAGGACTTGGCAGGTATTGTTTGTGCTTTTGACAGATTCTAGTATTCACACAGCAATTTTTTCCCCCCAAGGTTATGTTTCCAAACAGCTTTCTTCAAGTTAATCCCAAAGTCAATAGAATCGCAGCAACAACTGAAATCCCAGAGGTGTAAACTATAAAGTGGGAAAGTCAATTGCATGGCATTGCTTAAGGATGAGTGGCACTGAACACAAAATGCTCTGGTCTTTGAGACGGTTTGATATGTGGAGTGAGAACAATGATGAATGATAACCACAACTACAAAGGCAACAATAATAAGCTATTACTTTTATTGAAGACACGCCACTCTTAACTTAGACTGATTAAATAATGTCATCCAAATTATGGAATGCACAAAGGATGAAGCTCCTTTTTAGTAAATTATAGTGAAAGGATGTGCAATGATTCAGTTTGAAAAGGTAGAAAAACATTGGCTTTCTCCATTTAAAAATGATGAGATAGCAGCAAAAAAACTATATACTCTTATTTGTCAAAGCATTAATCAATGAAGAAAATAATAATGATTAACAATTGGTTACAAGCTAATACTTATGTGCCTTCTACACTCAGATTCTGTTTCAAAAGACACATTTGAGTGCCTCAGGTAAATGTAACAGACTTTTTCATTGCAGATAATGGTAGAGAAAGCCTATCCCGTCAGCCCAAATTCATGGGCATACAGGTCAGCTCGGCTTTCCTCCCATACTCCCAGCCCTCATCAAAACACTCCACATAAGGGATTTCAACCAGGCCACAGTTTATTTGGCTATAAGACATGAAGGAGACCTGAGCCGAAAGCACAATGTTAACAATAATGCCCCAGAGTGGCTCTAGCCTCATCCCAGGAGGAAACAGCCAACAGCCAACCCTGGCTTTTGAAGCTGCACCAGTGATGCTCCAAGGCATCCCAACAGGTGAGATCCTCCAGCAGAATCAGTGATTGGACTGTACTGTTACTGCCTCAGGATAACAATCCACCTCCCCCTACCCCCATACAAGAAAACCACTGCTCAACCTGTGAACACACGAGTTTATACATGGGAATAAGTCAGGGCTAAGGTCACCCACCACTGCGACAATTCAATGAAAATCCCAAAATAACAAAGAAGAAAATGGGTGGGAGGGACAGAACAGAAAACTGAGAGCTGGAAAAAAGAAAAGGAAGAAGGACAAATAAGCATTCCTACTTAAAAAGAGAGAAATGCACCTCACCCAAGCTGGGTGCTCATGAGATTCAACCAGCCAGGGTCTTCTCAAGCCCCTGCATGATTCAAAATTCCATGAGAACATACCATGAGAGAAAGAGCAGGAAGTAAGGCAAAAGAACGCTCCTAGCAGCCCTTTAATGCAATCATGGTCCCAACCTCAAGGGACCATCATTGCCTTAAAAGGCCCCTGGCTTCCCCCCAAGAAAATGTTGCAGCCACATGGGAGGTTAAGTGTGGGTCAGTGCTGACCCACGGTTCAAACCGGGGGCTACCAATCGAGGCGGCCCTGACTTCCACAAAGCAAAAAAATAGGAAAATGAACCCATGCAGTAACAGCTCTGGCTCCCCCCATACCTTCAAGGTCCAACAATTAACAATAAGGTTCTCTGGCTCACCTCCCCCCCCCCCCCCGCCCCCCGTCTAACAAGAAAAATTAGGGCCCTGGACCTTCACACCTTCTGAAAGATCAACATTCACAAAAGAGGCTCCAGACCCCCACCCCTCGGCCCCACACTCGCACTCCTCAAACCCTTTAAAATTTATAGATGGTACCAAATTGGGGCTGGTGGCACCCTTACACCTGGCCTGGTCATTGCCAGTTTTTCAAAATGGCACCAACCTGACCTTGCCTCAGCCATGTAACTGTATCAAGGTCAAGGGGTTGGATCCAGGCCATGTCACCAATATCTGATCCTTGGACCTTGCCCCTGTACATTGCTGGAGTAAAGTCAGGTCGGCGCCATTTTAAAAAATGACGCTTACTGGGCCAGCTACGAGGCAGTGACCCACTCCAGCAAAGGAGCCTGGACAACTTTGAAAAGGTCGGGGGGGGGGGGGGGAGTGGGACGAGTGAAGGAGTTGAGGAGCAGGGGCCCACAGAAATACCAGTTTTTTAACTTACCTTCGGAGGGAAGGGTGAGAGGAGGCACAGAGCCTCCAAAGCCCTACTTACCTTTGGGAAGGGCCTGGAGGGCTCTGGTCCCAGACCCCTTATTTTTTATACTCCTTTGGGGAGAATGTGGGGAAGAAGGGGGGCCACTGTGCCACCACTTTTTGTAATACTCCTTTAAGGGGTTGCAGGTGCTGTCGCTGCATTAAACTTCTGGGGAGTTGGAGCCACTACTTGAGGCAGCCCCAGTTTGAACCAGGGGTCAGCACAGACTCCCACACAACTTCCCCATTGTGGTGCTACATTTATTTATTTTTGCCAGCTCTTAATATGTGAGACGAGAGGCTTGGGACCTGTGTTAGGGTCCAGGGTCTCCCACCTCATATTTACCATTTTTCAAATAGGTGTAGGCATTTTAGCACAGATGACTACCTTCTCAGTACATCAAATTGAACCTTCTTTGGCAGCATTATTCATGCATACAAATTGCATGCAAATATGGTCATTGTAATAGGGGAGGGAACCTTCATGGAGAGATGCAAAATATCATATATGGGGAGTCCCGAAGAGGTGAGAACACTGCTAGCCATCAGATTGCTGAACTCGGGTGGGTGGAAGGAATGTTATTGACTCCTCCCCACTGACATCACTATCATCACACCTGGTACATATAAGACCTGCAGGTTGGAGGAGCCCTTGGAAGTCCTGAGTAGGTGACACCACTGCTGGCCATCAGATCACTGAACTCGAGCAAATTGATGGTACATTGCTGACTCCTCCATGCTGACGTCACTATCATCGAGCCTGGTGCCTATAAACGGGCCGATACAGTAAAACACGTAGGAGAGCCGGTGAGCGCCTGCTCTCCCAACACACACCCAGGCCACTCTCCTGGGCGCACAATTCAGTAAGCAAGAGCATGCAAATGAGGGCTCACGGTAAAAGGGAGGTGCTAGGGACACTAGCACGTCCCTAGCGCCTCCTTATTGACAGAAGCGGCAGCTGTTTTCGGGTTTGACAGCCGACATTTAATTTTACCGTCGGTTGTCAAACCCGCTGACAGCCACGGGTTCAGAAAATGGACGCCGGCAAAATTGAACATCTGTCTTCCAATCCACGGGCCGCGGGCAGATATATATATTTTTTTAAAGAATTTTTTTTTGTTTATTTTTGGGGCCTCCGACTTAATATCGCTATGATATTAAGTTGGAGGGTGTACAGAAAAGCGGTTTTTACTGCTTTTCTGTACACTTTCCCAGTGCCTGCCGAAATTTGCTGCACATTTTACTTTCTGAATCGCGCGGGACTAACTAATAGGCTCATCAACATGTATTTGCATGTTGCAGGTGCTATTCGTTTCGGGGGGGGGGGGGGGGGGGGGGGGGGGGTTGGCCGCGCATTTTCCTCTTGCTATTACCCCTTACTGTATAAAGGGTAAAAATAGCACGTCGAAAACGCGCATCCAAACAGGGGCTAACTGAGCGCACTTTACTGCATTGGCCTGAAAGACCTTTAAGTCTAGGGCGCACTATCGTTGAAGCACAGCTCAAGGAGTGAACATAAGGAGCTTGCCCCTTGTGAGCCTCATGGCGACCTAGCAGGGCCTATAAGATCTTACTAGTAACTTGTTCCTTCCCACATTGGATTGATTACATAAGTGGTTTGGTTTTTGGCTACCCTATGGGCAAGAAAAGGCAAGAAAAGGAAGGGCCAAAATATGTCATCTGCAGAAGGAATTATTTCTTCTTCTTCTTCTGGATCTTTAGACCCTTGGGTTATTCCATCTATTAGCCAAGTCGGCGGGGGGGGGGGGCTCTTGGAGGTTTGCCGAGTGTAAAATCTTCTATGTCTCCACCAAGCAATGTGTGACTTATAAGCCATAAAGACCGGAATTCACCTTCACAACCCCTCATTAAAATTGCTTCCTCTGAAGACTTACACCCTTCTGTCCCTGAAATTAATAAGTCAGGGACAGATGATGGGTTGGGTTGAGTAGAGACACAGGACGTCAAGTCATTTTTTCCATTCTGCTGAGGAATGACAATATTTCCTTAGCAGACTTGGCTTCCTCAATGCAGCAGGTAGAGGGTATTCTTGAGGGATGTGTGGCCAAACTGTAAATTTTCTGTTCATACTTCTGCTCAGACTGAGCACCATCAATTTTTATTGGATAACCATAACTCCATATTGAATTCCCTCTCTAATCAAGTTTCAGATGTTCAGTCCTTTCAGAATGTGTTAATTAAGGATAATTTGTCTTTTCATGTACGGGTTGAGATGTTTGAAAATTTGATCAGATATAGAAATGTACATTTTGTTAATTTCCCCAAAAGCAGAACCATGTCTCCCTAAGAAATGCTTAAAAAATATTTTTCTGAGATTTAAAAAAATGTAACTGCAGAATATGTTACCTCTTCAGAAAAGATACTATATTTCATCCTCAAAATGTTCTGCTGTATCTCAAGAAGTGGATTTAGATGTTCTGATCCCCTCTGGTAGGTTATAGAAACATAGAAACATAGAAATGACGGCAGAAGAAGACAAAATGGCCCATCCAGTCTGCCCAGAAAGCTTCACACATTTTTTCTCTCATACTTATCTGTTTCTCTTAGCTCTTGGTTCTATTTCCCTTCCACCCCCACCTTTAATGTAGAGAGCAGTGATGGAGCTGCATCCAAGTGAAATATCTAGCTTGATTAGTTAGGGGTAGTAGCCGCCGCAATAATCAAGCTACACCCATGCTTATTTGTTTTACCCAGACTATTTATACAGCCCTTATCGGTTGTTTTTCTTCTCCCCTGCCGTTGAAGCAGGGAGCTATGCTGGATATGCGTGAAGTATCAGTCTTCTCCCATGCTGTTGAAGCAGATGTCACAACTCTATTAGAAAACTCTCAGGAAGACATAGTGTCAAGGGAAACCTTGATTGTGATTTTTGTCCTAGAAATGGATAGGGATCTAATACTGAAATTGTTTTTTGTAATAGGTCATCCTCCTTTTTAGGAGGTAAAGTAATTGTTTTTCCCGACCTATCTAAGCAGACTCAGGAACAAAGGACATCTTTTCTTCAATTAAAGTCTCAAGGTTTTGAGTTGGGAGCTACTTATTTTCTTAAGTTTCCTTGTAAATGTATTATTGTTTATCAGGATATTAAGTTTAGGGGGCAGATCAAAGATGGCCGCTCGATAGAATAAGCTCGGCGTTGACTCTCTCAAGCATACAAGTTTGTTTTTTTCTTGCTGTAATTTTTCCTACGATGGGAAGAAAGCGAAAGCCCAGGACAGAACCTTACCCTGCGGTTCCTCTGATGACTCCTTTCTTCGGCCCAATGGATGACCAACGTTGTGCGCAGCAGCCCAATATCAGGGCTGCAGCCATTGGAGAGTGGGGGAGGGGAATCTGAGCTCTCCTCTCTCCTAGGCTCTTTGTCACCATTAAGCGTGGGGCACGTCACAGTGGCGATAACTGCAGTGAGCCCAGAGTTCCAGCAAGGGTAGTCCAGTTTGGGAAGAGGTGTACTGCTGGATGGAACTGGTGGCAATGTTGGGGAGCCCTTTTCTTTGAGAATGCCTATAGTGAGACCTATAGTATTCTCTATTGAGATAATTTGGGAAGCCATTGTGGAAATGAGAAGTTCCATTTTGCAACAACTATCACCAGTTATTGCTAAATCTAAGGAGATGGAAGAAAAGATTGTGGTGCTGTCTAATACAACATTAGTACTGGAACAACAAGTTACTTCTATAAGAGATCAAGTAAATGGAATACAGCAAGTACAGTCAGTAATGACTAAAGAAAGGAATAATTTGGCTTTGAAAATTGAAAACCTGGAAAATATGGTAAAGAATAGAAATCTGAGATTTATTAACTTTCCTCAAATACCACTAACCCTTCCTAGGGAATTGTTTAGGAGGTATCTTATGGAAATTCTCCAGGTTTCAGAAAATGCGAATCCACCAATATCCAAGATTTTTTACTTGCCAAAGTTCAGAAGAAGGGAAGAACAAGGTGAAGGAATAGTACCGTTGATACCGGTTCCTGAACTAAGTATGAATATTTCAGCAGTATATTGGAGACGTCCGACTCCGAGCTACCTGTTCCAGCTACACTTATAGTGACTTTAGCGCTTGAACCTGACAAGGAATGGCTAATGAGACTCTGTTTCAGATACAGGACTGAGTCTTTTCTACAATGTAAAGTCAGAGTGTTTCTGATATCTCACGGGAGACTCAAAAAAGGAGAAAGTCTTTTCTCCTGTTAAGGCCGCAGGTTTTGCAAATTGGGGGGGAGGGGTTCTTCTTAAAGTTTCCATGCTAATTAGTTAATATTTTAATCTATTTAATTATATTATGAAACCATGTACTTACTTCCTTTTCCTTTTAGAAATGCAAATATTATTAAATGAATATTTGTTACCTACTGTAAACCAGTTTGATATGTTTGCATGAAAAATGCAGTATATAAAAAATTATAAATAAATAAAGAATATGAATAATACATAATTATTCTATGATCCCCCACAGTTAACCCAGTTTCTAATTGGGAAAACCCCTGTGTCACCAGTAATGCCCAGCTCTAATACACTATGTTCCCTATAGATAAAATATGGATGCTGTTATGTCTATTGAGATTTCTTGGAAAAAAAAATTGCTTTAGGTTGGGGTTAGGTCTCACATGGAGGGAGCATTGGATGGCCGACGCCATCTTTAAAAATGGCGCTGGCCATCCAGTCTCTTACCATGTGACAGGGGCCAGCCAATGGCATGGATACCCTGTCACATGGAAAGGGCAAAGGCCATCGGCGCCATTTTTATTAGTGGCAGCCGACAACCCAAGAGCGGGAGATCGCTCCCAGGACCCCCACTGGACCACCAGGTACCTGTAAAAAGTTTTTTGGGGGTCGGGAGAGTGGGGGAAGCTAAGGGAGTAGTTTTAAAGGGTCAGGGTGGGTTTTTTGTTTATCGGCTCGGGCACAGCCGATAAACAAAACCGCGATCGGGATGGACAAAAACAAAACACGATGTGAATCGGAACCGGAATCAGAACCGATTCCGGTTCCGATTCACATCTCTACTATTGTATTAAAAAAGAATACACATCATCATTCATAGAAATGAAACATAGAAACATAGAAATGACGGCAGAAGAAGACCAAACAGCCCATCCAGTCTGCCCAGCAAGCTTTGCACTTCTTTTTTTTTTTCTCATAATTCTGTTAGTCTTGGCTCTTAGTAACCTTTTGGATCTATTTCCCTTCCACCCCCACCATTAACGCAGAGAGCAGTGTTGAAACTGCATCTAAGTGAATATCTAGCTTAATTAGTCAGGGGTAGTAACCGCCGCAATCAGCAAGCTACACCCATGCCTATCCACTTACCCAGACTATGTAATCCAGTCCTTGTTGGTTGTTGTCTGTATATAGATCCACTTTTCTTCATTCCCCCTGCTGTTGAAGCAGAGAGTTATGCTGGATATGCATTGAAAATGAAGTATTAGTCTTTCTCCCCTGCCGTTGAAGCAGAGAGCTATGTTGGATATGCGTGAAGTATCAGCCTTTCTCCCCTGCCGTTGAAGCAGAGAGGTATGCTGGATATGCGTGAAGTATCAGACTTTTTCCCCTGCCATTGAAGCAGAGAGCTATGCTGGATATGTATTGAAAGTGAGTATTAGGCTTATTTGGTTTGGAGTAGTAACCGCCGTAACAAGCAAGCTACTCTCCGCTTTTTTGTGAATGCTAATTCTTTTTTCCACATTTCCTCTTACCGTTGAAGCTTAGAGCAATGTTGGAGTTGCATTAACTGTGTGTATGTTTATTGAATAAGGGTACTATCTCCAGGCAGTAGCCGTCCTTCCCGCGAGCCACCCACTCTTCATTCACGTCCTCTAGACTTTATGGATCCACAGTGTTTATCGCACGCCCCTTTGAAGTCCTTCACAGTTCTGGTCTTCACCACTTCCTCTAGAAGGGCATTCCAGGCATCCACCACCCTCTCCATGAAGAAATACTTCCTGACATTGGTTCTGAGTCTTCCTCCCTGGAGTTTCAAATCGAGACCCCTGGTTCTGCTGATTTTTTTCCGATGGAAAAGGTTTGTCGTTGTCTTTGGATCATTAAAACCTTTCAAGTATCTGAAAGTCTGTATCATATCACCTCTGCTCCTCCTTTCTTCCAGGGTATACATATTTAGATTCTTCAATCTCTCCTCATAAGTCATTTGATGAAGACCATCCACCTTTCTGGTCGCCCTTCTCTGGACCGCCTCCATCTTGTCTCTGTCTCTTTGGAGATACGGTCTCCAGAACTGAACACAGTACTCCAGGTGAGGCCTCACCAAGGACCTGTACAAGAGGATAATCACTTCCCTTTTCTTACTCGATATTCCTCTCTCTATGCTGTGCAGCATTCTTCTGGCTTTAGCTATCTCCCTGTCACATTGTTTCGCCGATTTCAGATCATTAGATCATTAAACACATTCATCAATATAGAAGAGGGTAAAGAGTTCCAAAATACGGGCCATATGAAAGAAAATCACATAAGTGAACATCCTTTACAGATTGAACCTCTAAAAGTAATTTCCCAGCAGAACATTAAGGGGTAGATTTTAAAAGGTGTGCGCGGGCGTACATGTGCCTGCGCTACCTGGCGCGCACACACTATTGCCCGATTTTATAACTTGCGTGTAACCCTTTGAAAATCTGGCCGTAAGGGCTCTGAAGGATGATGCAGCATTAATCAATCAGCAAGGTAGGACAGCCATTCTGGTTTGAAAAGTTAAAAGACTAAACCTAGAACTTTAAATTTGATTCTTTGCTCTAAAGGGAACCAATACAATCAATATAACAGGGATGTCACATGATACTGAAATTTGGCACCCAACATCAGGTGGGCAGCCAAATTTTGAAGGACTGGTAGGGCCCTACGATAAAAAGTAAGAAGGCCACAATATAGTAAATTACAGAAATCGAAGATAGTCTAAATAGCTGCTTGAACACCATCTTAAAGTCATAAAAATGCAAAATATACTTTAAATGGCATAATAAACTCAATTTAAAATATTCCGACTTTAAAACTGACTGAGTATGAGCTTTAAAGGAAAAATGAGAATCAAAAGTAAAGCCTAGATTACAGACCATATGAGAAAAATTAATAGAATTACCTATCACAAACAAAGGGCTGGATTTTAAAAAGGTTACGCATGCCGGGCCTATTTTAAAAAGGCCCAGCGACTTGCGTAAAGCCCCGAGTCGCTTGTAAGTCCCGGGGCTTTGCTAAAGGGACAGTCCGGGGGCGGGGTGGGGAGGGGCGGTCCGGGGATGGGGCCAGAGGCCTCCGACCACAGCGGCCATGGTAAACCCACTTGTGAAAAAATGTAAACTACTGGTAAACTACAACAAATCTCAACATAATGCAGCTGCTACAATAGGATGGCATGATGAACAGTATCAAATGCTATGGTTATATCTAAAAAGACTGCAATAAAAGAAGCCCCACTATCAAATTGCCACAAAATAAAATCATTCACAGAGGGTAACAATGTTTCTGTACTGTTTTTCTTTCAAAACCCACACTGCAAATTATGCAGTATACTATTTGAAGTAAAAAATTAATCAAGCTGCAAATAAACAATCTTTTCTAACAACTTTCCCAATGAGAAAAGATTAGAAATAGGACTATTACTCGATGGTCAAACAACTGGAAGATTACCCTACAGTTGTTACAATTCCCACATTCAATAACTAATTAATCAAAGAAGACAAAGGCATTAAAAAATCATCCCTAAGAAAATATTAGCTCTATACAACCCATATTTTCAAACTCTTCCCGTGACCCATTAGCTGGAGACACCAAGACCCATAATAGCAGAATCATCCACCACATACCAAAGGAAACCTGTTGATGTCCTACTTTACAGGAAAGAGTTGTCATTATCTCCATATAATAATCAGCAAATTTCTGGAAAGAGAATCTCCCTTCCGAGATGCTTTTATTAGGTCCATCAACTACATTTTTAACAGTCCTAAACAACACATGCAGACAAGTAAAAGACTTGTGCAACTAGGCAGTAAAAAACACCCACCTAGCTGACACAACAAGGTATGACATATGAAGCTCTGGAACAGGATTTGTGTGCCATTTTCTTTTTGCCCAATGCATCTTCCATTTACCAGAACAAAGATTTCCATTAAACCATGGTACTCTTGGATTAATCTGTCGAGCAATTTGCTTCCTAGAAGGAGCTGTCTGATGAACGGCAGAAGACAAAGTGCACATGAAAAAATTCATGAACCTCAGCATTAGAGAAATCCAAAGGGCCTTTAATCATTTCCGCAGCCCATTCATCTTTTAATAATTCAGGATCAATTGAGGGATGAGATATCTTTGTAACAGGTGCAACAGAGAGTGCAGTAGTTCCTGTTTTAATTAAAAACAAATTGAAATTTAAAAAATGATCAGATCATAGGATGAGCTACATCAATATATTACAAATAAAATAATAAGATTTAAAATAATCATATATATACAATATGCAACCACATGTTATAAAATCGGTGCGTCCATGTGTGTGCGCCAGGAAGCACGCATGCTTCTTTTAATATCTACCCCTAAGTGAGGAATGTAGGCTTCACTGAACAGAAAGCATTCTAACAGAGCTCCTCCCTCTACAAAACCTAATCTCAAATGCAACACCTTCTTCTATCGTAGCCCCTACTTATAGTATAAGGTTCTAGAGATGTGAATCAGAACCGGTATCGGTTCGGATTCCGGTTCCGATTCACATCGTGAAATTTTTATCTTGCAGTCCGATCGGGTTTTTTTATCGGCTGCGCCCGAGCCGATAACCAAAAAATACAGCCGACTCTTTAAAATGAGTTTGTTAGTATCCCCCCACCCTCCGGCCCCCCCCCCCAAATTTTTAAATACCTGGTGGTCCAGCGGGGGTCCCAGGAGCATTCTCCCGTGCTCGGGCCGTCGGCTGCCAGTAAACAAAATGGCACCGATGGCCCTTTGCCCTTAGCATGTGACAGGGTATCCATGCCATTGGCCGGTCCCTGTCACATGGTAGGAACAATGGACGACCGGCGCCATCTTTAAAAATGGCGGGGGCCATCCAGTGCACCTACCATGTGACAGGGGCCGACCAATGGCACCGATAGCCCCTGTCACATGGTAAAGCCCTTTTGAAAGCTTTCTTCACAACATTCCTGGGATATCCTCTTTTCAGAAACCATTGAATCATATCTTGTGCTTGGACCCTGAAATCCTGAGTATCAGAGCACATTCTTTGTAACCGAAGAACCTGGATAATTAGTAAACTATTTTTCAACTTACAAGGGTGACAGCTGTTGTATAAGAGCAAGTTGTTATGGTCACTCTCCTTCCTATAAATTGTGGTACTTAAACCAGAATCATGTTTGGTTATTAGAATATCCAAAAATGGAATCTGTCTAGAATCATAATGCATGGTAAATCTTAAGTGGCCATCTGTTGATTAAACCAATGACAGAATTGCTGTTAAGACATTGAATCTGAGCACCAAACGAAAACGCGATCATTAATATATTGGTGCCATAGTTTAATGTCTTTAAAGGATGTGGATGAGTAGCCTGGTGGTTAGAGCAATGGAGTTATAAACCACCAGACCAGTGTTTGACTCCCACTGTTACTCCTTATGATCTTGGACAAGTCACTTTACCCTCCATTGCCTCAGATACAAACTTAAATTGTAAGCACTCTGGAGTGACAGTGGGACTCAAATCCTGGTTCATAGCCCACTGCTCTAACCACTAGGCTACTCCTCCTAACACACACACACATCTACTAATTTAATGATGTTACAAATATGAATATCCAGCAAAAAATAAAAGATTATGAAGGGAAGGAGTCAGCATCAGATTGCTAAGTCTCCCTCAGAAAGAAAACATCTATTTTACCCTCAGATAGAAAAGAGACAACATCAATCTTCTTACAAATGGAAGAAATATTGATGTACACATTGACAAAACACTGGATTCAAAATCCACTCTATCATTTAGAGCAAAAGACTGAGGAACAAGCTTGCCCTCAATAGCATGGACATTGGCCTAATGTAGACACTGGCAAAAAAAAGTTCAAACATCCACATTAGCTGTGCCATTAAATCCCTCATTTTTGGCGCCTTGGAGATGTCATGTCTAACTGATTGAGTTAGCAATCCATAACTGATTGAGTTAGCAGATCCATAACTGATTGAGTTAGCAATCAGTTATGGATCTGCTCCCCCAGAGGGGCAGAGTTGGCAATCTGTTGTAATGCTGCTCCCCCAAGGGGAGGAACTAGCAATATGTAATACTCCGTAGGCGGAGTTAATGATCTGCTGTGGGTTGGCTCCCACAGTCTGTATGATACCATTCTAGTAGTGTAAGGAATGAACACTTAATGTAAATTGGTGAATCCTTGGGCTGATGGCAGATGACAGCACCCCCAGGAGGATATCCTGAGAAGGACCACCGGCTAGGCTGGAGTATGGAGACAAGCACAGATAGTTCTTTATTAGACAGGAAGTAGAACCACCAGAGATGGCAGTAGTGAGCTGATGTGCCCGGCAGGGCTGAAGTCCCTCAGATACTGGAATTGTGATCTCTGGGTTGCTGAGCTGTAGAGAGAGACTATAGGTAGTGAGTAGACAGGGTATGCTGGATACATAACCAGTAGTAGATGATACACTCATAATTGTAGATATCTGTAATGGCTTCTATGCAACAGAGAGTTTTCAGTATATTCAGGAACAGGAGCCATAGGCGAGTACTGGTTCCTATATGCAGTCTGGAATGAGAACTCACAATATCTGTGTATGAGATGGGTTCTGGAATAGAAGAGAGTCTTTGGAGGGTTTTAGGAACATGGGCCTTCGTTGAGCGAGTACCGGTTCCTATCTGCAATCTGAAATAATGACTCACGATCTCCGTACCTGCGATAACATCTTAGACAGAAGAGAGTCTTCAGAGATTAGGAACATAGGCCCTCGTGGAGCGAGTACCGGTTCCTGTCTGTAATAGAACTCACAGTGTTCACGTCTGCGATCGCTTCCAGGCAGTAAGGAGTCTTCTGAGTATTTAGGGACGTAGGCCCTCGAGGAGTGAGTACCGGATCCCATCTTAGCAATCTGAAATCAAGAAGAGAGAGCGGGGGCCCCCTAGGAGCAGGTACCCCTTGGTAAGTTTGTAGAGGCAGAGCAGCAGAGAAAGAATTCCTCTTGCTAACTCGATTCGTAGTTGCAATCAAAGACCTTTTAAGTTGGAAGGGGATGATGTCACTACGGGGGGACGCCCCCCGAGGTTCGCTCCCTTGCTGTTACAAACTCTGGAGCGCGCACGCACGCCCTTATGTCATCAGGAACATGGCGGATCCGCAGCGTCAGGCCAGCCCGGGGATTCCAGGAAGCCGCGGCAGCATCTGTCCATCAGAGCCGAAGGGAGCCGCCACAAAGGTAGAGAGGGTGGAACGAGGGCGAGAACAGGCACGAACGCAACAGTCATGTCACTGCTGTTTGTGCCCTTTGCCCCTCTTTTTGTTGGGTTCGTGGACCCTTGGGCTGGTCGGGACCGGAAGATGGAGTACTGCGAGGTAGTAGCAGTAGCCCCGACCAGGAGGCGGCAAGGACGGAGAAGTGACTGGCCCGAGGAAGGCCCTGGAAAGCCCTTTGCGACCAAGGGCTAGGCAAGGGAGAGGAAGACGGATGGAGCTGACACAGTAGTGAGGAAGTCTTCGCCCTGGAAGCCGAGCCTCCCCCAAGAGGAGCTCGTAGGAGTTCGGCCACTGGGACTTAGGAGATTCACCCTGGAAGCCGGAGTCCCCCCAGGAGGAGCCCGTAGGAACCCGGCTGCTGGGACTTACGAGAGCCCGCGGGGGCAGAGTCAGACGGGATCCGCGGTCGAGTGCCGGAGGGTCGTTGCTCACCAGTCCAGAGTCAAGTGCCAGAGAGTCGCCGCTTGCCAGTCCAGAGTCGAGTGCCAGGGAATCGCCGCTTGCCAGTCCAGAGTCGAGAGCCAGGGAATCGTCGTAAGCCAGTCCAGAGTCAGAAGCCGAGGAGTCGTCGTAAGCCAGATCAGAATCAGAAGCCAGAGGGTCGTCGTAAGCCAGATCAGGATCAGGAGCCAGAGGGTCGTCGTAAGCCAGTCCGGGATCAGGAATCAGGAAACCAAGGAAGCACAGGACGCAGCAACTAAAGACAGGAAACCTGGAACCTCGTTGCAAGGCAAGGAAGGCCTCACGGTGCAGGGTTTAAATACCCTGAGCGTCTGACGTCATTCGGGGGGCAGTGCCGTTGTTTCCCGCGCTGGCCCCTTTAAAACCTGGGGCCTGCCGCGCGCGCACAGCTAGGGGGCGGGGCCTAGCCGCGGAGAACGCCGGCAGCCAGCGCGGCGTGGGAGCGCCGCTCTTGGGGCCTGCACGGCCCGAAAATGCGGCAGAACCGGAGGGGCACCGTGACAGGGTGAGTGGCGGTCCCGGGGACGGCCCGGGATCGCAACAGTACCCCCTCCCCTGCGCCCCCTCCCAGGAGGCCGGGGTTTGGCCGGATGCGCCAGATGGAACCGGCGAAGGAGATCCTTATCCAGGATATGAGAGGAAGGTTCCCACGAGTTCTCCTCGGGCCCGTAGCCCTCCCAAGACAGGAGGTACTCCCAGCGATGGCGACGGAACCGGACATCCAGCACCTCTTTAACCGTGTACGTGGCTCCCGGGTCAGAAGTAACAGCAGTGGGCTTCGGAGGCAAGGGTCGAAAGCGGGAGAGGACCACCGGTTTGAGGAGAGAGACGTGGAAGACGTCATGGATGCGAAGGGTAGAGGGAAGACGCAGGTGGTAGGAAACCGCGCCAACACGTTCGGCTACCTGGAAAGGACCAATGTAACAAGGTGCTAGTCTCATGGAGGGCAGGCGAAGTTGGATGTTCTTGGTGCTGAGCCATACCCTTGAACCAGGCAGAAACACTGGGGCAGGTCGCCGAGACTTATCCGCATAAGCCTTGAAGCGTGCGGCGGTGTGACGGAGCTTTTCTTGTGTGGAGTGCCAAAGCTGCTGAATCTGGCTGGCCGTCAATTGCGCCGCTGGCGAGGATGTAGAGATCGATAACGGTAGTGGCGGTTTGGGAACCTTTCCATAAACCAGCTTGAAGGGAGACTGTAGCATGGCAGAGTGTCGATGGCGATTGTAAGAGAACTCTGCCCACGGAAGAAGGGCAGCCCAGTTGTCCTGCTGTTCCCCTACAAAAGCCCGGAGGAACGCCTTCAGGGTGCGGTTCGTGCACTCCACTTGGCCGTTGCCCTGGGGGTGAAATGCCGTGGTCAAGTCTAACTGAACCCCAAATTTTCTACAGAGCGTCCGCCAGTATTTCACCGTAAATTGGGGCCCTCGGTCAGAGGCAATGTGCTGCAGCAAGCCGTGCAGACGGAAAATGTGCTGGATAAACAGTTCAGCTAACTCCGGGGCCGTGGGTAACTTGGCCAGAGGCACAAAGTGAGCCATTTTCGAGAAACGGTCAATGGTGACCCACACCACCGTTTTACCCTGGGACGGGGGCAGCTCTACCACAAAATCCGTGGAGATGTGCATCCACAGTTCCGTGGGTACAGGGAGTGGCTGGAGGAGACCCCAGGGACGGCCTGGTAAGGACTTCTGCTGTGCACACGTGGGACAAGACTGGACATAAAGACGGACATCCTCCTTTACCCGTGGCCACCAATAGAACTCGGTTAGTAGTTCCAGAGTCCGGGAGATCCCGGGGTGACCCGCCGTCAGTGAGTCGTGCGCCCAAGCTAAGACCCTTTTCCTTGAGCGGAGTGGGACTACCGTCCTCCCGGCAGGTGCTAAGTCGGTGGCAGACAGTTGGACCTTCGCTGGATCCAGAATGTACTGAGGGGGTTCAGAGGTGTCTTCCATTTCTGTAGTGCGTGAGAGAGCGTCTGCCCTAATATTCTTGGCCGCCGGTCGGTACCGAAGTGAAAAGTTGAACCGACTAAAAAAGAGTGACCAGCGTGCCTGTCGGGGGTTGAGTCTTTGTGCTTGGGATAGGTACGCCAGATTCTTGTGGTCCGTATACACTACGATTGGGTGTTGGGCCCCCTCCAACCACTGGCGCCATTCTTCAAAGGCCAATTTAATGGCCAGTAGTTCTTTGTCCCCGATACCATAGTTCCTTTCGGCAGGCGAAAATTTCCGGGAGAAGTAGGAACATGGTCGAGCTTTACCGTCTCTGGAAATCTGGGACAGGACGGCCCCTACAGCCACACTGGAAGCATCCACCTCCACTATGAACGGGCGTACCGGATCCGGGTGCCGGAGACAGGTGTCTTGAAGGAAAGCCTCCTTTAGAGTCTGGAAGGCCTGTATGGCAGTTGGAGTCCAATTCCGGGCATCGGCACCCTTGCGTGTGAGAGCCGTAAGAGGAGTCACCAAGGTGGAGTACTGCGGGATGAAGTGGCGGTAGAAGTTGGCGAAGCCTAAGAACCGCTGGAGCGCCTTTACCCCCATAGGCTGTGGCCATTTCCGGATAGCTGCAACTTTATCGGGGTCCATGCGGAAACCAGTCGAGGAGATGATGTACCCCAGGAAGGGTAAGGATTCCTCTTCGAACTGGCATTTCTCCAGTTTGGCATACAGTCGGTTTTCTCGTAATTTTAGCAAAACCTGGCGCACGTGTTGGCGATGTTCCTCAAGGTCCCGGGAAAAAATCAACACGTCATCCAGGTAGACTATGACTGAGGTGTACAAGAGGTCGCGCAGTACCTCGTTCATTAAATTTTGAAACACGGCTGGGGCGTTGCAGAGACCAAAAGGCATGACGAGGTACTCATAATGACCGTCCCTGGTGTTAAAGGCGGTCTTCCACTCGTCTCCCGGTCGTATCCGTACGAGGTTGTATGCCCCTCTAAGGTCCAATTTGGTGAAGATACGGGCCCCCTGCAGGCGATCTAGGAGTTCCGGGATCAGGGGCAACGGATAGCGGTCTCGTCGGGTGATCTGGTTCAGGCCCCGGTAGTCGATACAGGGCCGAAGGGACCCAACCTTCTTGGCTACAAAAAAGAAGCCGGCGCCTGCGGGGGATTTGGAGGGTCTTATGAATCCTCGGTCTAGATTCTCCTTGATGTAAGCAGACATGGCCTTGGTCTCAGGCAAGGACAGAGGGTAAACTCTACCACGCGGAGGCGTGGTATTTGGCAGTAAGTCGATCGCACAGTCGAAGGGGCGATGCTCAGGAAGTAACTCAGCCTTCTCCTTAGAGAAGACATCCCGGAAGGCCTGGTACTGTGGTGGTACTGTCAGCGGGGCTGTCAGAAGCGGAAGGGTCTGAAGCGGACGAGCCGGAAGACAACTGTGGGAGCAGGCTGGTCCCCAAGACGTGATCTGAAGCGAGTGCCAGTCGATTACTGGCGAGTGTTTCCTTAGCCAGGGCAGTCCGAGGATGAGCGGGTGAATGGATCTCTCGAGGATGAGGAAAGAGATCTCCTCCTTATGAAGGAGCCCGACCTGAAGCTGGAGAGGGCGCGTACGAGTAGTAATGGTCCCTGGAAGGGGAACCCCTTGGATAGATGATATCCGCAAAGGAGGTTCTTGAGGCAGGATCTTAAGCTGCAGTTGTTGCGCCAGATCACGGAGGATAAAATTCCCCCCGGACCCAGAGTCGAGCAGCGCCAGGGTGTCGAACCCTCCTCCAGGAAGACAGAGTTTAGCTGGAACAGTGCATGGGGAGTCCGGAGAGATACTGCCTAGAGTCAACTCCCCGCTAGACTCTAGGTTCTGGCGTTTCCCGAACGCTCTGTGCAGCGAGCCAGGAAATGCCCCTTATCACCACAATAGAGGCATAGGCCCTGCGAGCGTCGACGCCTTCGTTCTTCAGCCGAGAGAGGGCCTCGGCCCAACTGCATGGGTTCCTCCGGCGGGACGGCAGCTGTCACAGAAGGTGAAGGTCGGGCCCGAGGTGGCGTGGTACGACGGGCGACCGGTCCCTGCACGGACCTTCGCTCTCGGAAACGGCGCTGAATGCGTCGATCCACTCGTCCGGCCAATTCGATGAGCTCTTGGAGGTCGTCCGGGAGCTCCCGGGCCGCGAGTTCATCCTGGAGCCGAGGGGAAAGACCCTCCAGGAATATCCCGTGTAGGCTGTCCTCCCCCCAGGCCAGCTCAGTGGCCAGGGTCTGAAACTCCATCGCATATTCCTCTAGAGGGCGATTACCTTGTCGCAACTGAAGGAGTTCTTAGGCGGCCGTGGAGGCTCGGGATGGCTCATCAAAAATCCTCCGGAAGGCCTTGACGAAGAGTACAAGGTTATTCAACCGGGAGTCTTGGCGCTCCCAGAGGGAAGAAGCCCAGGTCAAGGGTTTCCCGTCCAGGAGAGAAATGATATAGGTCGTTTTGGACCGGTCCGTAGAGAACTGAGCAGGCAGAAGGTCAAAGCGGATATAGCAGTGGTTGAGAAAGCCCCGACACGCCTTCGGGTCTCCGGAATATCTAGGCAGTGCTGGCATCTGTACCGGGACAGGCGAACTGGCGCTGGCCTGGGACGAGGATGCTACAGGGCGAGTTGCGGAGGTCCCCTCAACGCGATCCGCCAGGCGCTGGACTGCTGACATCAGAGTATCGAGGCAGGACTGTTGTTGTTGCAGTTTCTGAGCTATGCCCGGGATTGCTTTGAGGCCGGCCAGGTCCGCCGGGTCCATGGCCTTGCAATCTGTTGGGTTCGTGGACCCTTGGGCCGGTCGGGACCGGAAGATGGAGTACTGCGAGGTAGTAGCAGTAGCCCCGACCGGGAGGCGGCAAGGACGGAGAAGTGGCTGGCCCGAGGAAGGCCCTGGAAAGCCCTTTGCGACCAAGGGCTAGGCAAGGGAGAGGAAGACGGATGGAGCTGACACAGTGGTGAGGAAGTCTTCGCCCTGGAAGCCGAGCCTCCCCCAAGAGGAGCTCGTAGGAGTTTGGCCGCTGGGACTTAGGAGATTCACCCTGGAAGCCGGAGTCCCCCCAGGAGGAGCCCGTAGGAACCCGGCCACTGGGACTTAGGAGAGCCCGCGGGGGCAGAGTCAGACGGGATCCGCGGTCGAGTGCCGGAGGGTCGTTGCTCACCAGTCCAGAGTCAAGTGCCAGAGAGTTGCCGCTTGCCGGTCCAGAGTCGAGTGCCAGGGAATCGCCGCTTGCCAGTCCAGAGTCGAGAGCCAGGGAATCGTCGTAAGCCAGTCCAGAGTCAGAAGCCGAGGGGTCGTCGTAAGCCAGATCAGAATCAGAAGCCAGAGGGTCATCGTAAGCCAGATCAGGATCAGGAGCCAGAGGGTCGTCGTAAGCCAGTCCGGGATCAGGAATCAGGAAACCAAGGAAGCACAGGATGCAGCAACTAAAGACAGGAAACCTGGAACCTCGTTGCAAGGCAAGGAAGGCCTCACGGTGCAGGGTTTAAATACCCTGAGCGTCTGACGTCATCCGGGGGGCAGTGCCGTTGTTTCCCGCGCTGGCCCCTTTAAAACCTGGGGCCTGCCGCGCGCGCGCGGCTAGGGGGTGGGGCCTAGCCGCGGAGAACGCCGGCAGCCAGCGCGGCGTGGGAGCGCCGCTCTTGGGGCCTGCACGGCCCGAAAACGCGGCGGAACCGGAGGGGCACCGTAACAGGGTGAGTGGCGGTCCCGGGGACGGCCCGGGATCGCAACACTTTTGCTGCCTATGGGGCAATCATGTGCCTCATTTCCCAATTTTTGAAGTTTTGGAGTCTTCATACCACTGCTTCTGCTGCTTTTCCCTTCTTTTGGTGCCTTTGGATCTTCATGCCACTGTTTTCGATGCCATTTGCCCCTCTTTTGGTACCTTGGGTTCTTCATATCACTGCATCTGCTGCTTTTCCCTTCTTTTGGTGCCTTTGAATCTTCATGCTGCTGTTTTTGGTGCCCTTCGCCCCTCTTTTGGTACCTTGGGTTCTTCATGCCACTGACTGTTCATGCTGCTTTGCCCCTCTTTTGGTGTGTTGGGGTCTTCATGCTATTATTTCTGCTACTGTGCCCCCTCACAATGTCATGGCATGTTCCTGCTAGTGTCTTGGAGTGCTGTTTCCTCTGCTGCAGATGCCTGCCTGCAAGTTTCATTAAACTTGGATAGAAACCCCCAATATTATAGTCCAAAATAGGATGCATTACTTCCCCCCATTGACTTTAATGGAAGCAAATGAAATGATAAGAACATAAGAACATAAGAAATTGCCATGCTGGGTCAGACCAAGGGCCCATCGAGCCCAGCATCCTGTTTCCAACAGAGACCAAACCAGGCCACAAGAACCTGGCAATTACCCAAACATGCTACTGATGCAATTAATAGCAGTGGCTATTCCCTAAGTAAACTTGATTAATAGCCATTAATGGACTTCTCCTCCAAGAACTTATCCAAACCTTTTTTGAACCCAGCTACACTAACTGCACTAACCACATCCTCTGGCAACAAATACCAGAGCTTTATTATGCGTTGAGTGAAAAAGAATTTTTTCCGATTAGTCTTAAATGTGCTACTTGCTAACTTCATGGAATTTTATTGGGACCTGAAACCAGCAAAATGAATAAAAAATGGCCACAAAACTAAAAAAAACCTTACACAAAAATGGGTTGAACTATATATATAAGCCTGGGACCCACTACTCCAGGTCCTGTGGGCAAAATTCTTATAAATGGGGTTGGACGAAAGGGGAAGGGGGAAACTAAGCATTTAGAAAAGGCTTTATATCTCTGTTTGGTTATCCTTAACAAGATAATTTGTATTAATGGAGTTCTGTTTTTCTTCTGTTGCATGTGCTACATTATGTAAAATATCAATAAAGAAAGTTTAAAAAAAAAAGGGTTGAATTAGCACAAGCTGAAATTTGGAGCAGTAATACCAATTGCTACTGCTCACAAGTTTCAAACGTGCTAAGTCAACCCCTTTCTGCATCTCTTACCATGTGTCCAATATATGCACATGAATTTTTTCCATACAGAAACTTAATAGTATTAATCTAAAACATATAGATGGCAATTTTCAAAGCCATATATACTGGTGAAACTGTACTTGGCCCATGGAACTGGGGTCTATGAATAACATAAATGTGTGGTACCCCCACCCATATACTTTTACCAGCAGATACAGGACATATTCCTGGGGACGGATTCTGGGCAGGCTTAGCACATATACAAATACTTTAGCATTTTCAAAAGTACAGGTGGGAATGGTGAAGGTTTGTTTGTGCACTTTTTCTGACTCAAATTATCAAAGGGAAATTTTTCCATTTGAAAATTGATGTAAAAAGTATCTGCAGATTTTACACAATTTTAAAATTGTCCTCTTAAGCTCTACTATTCTAGAAAACCTATTTACTGACATCACAAAACTAAGCCTATAATAACAAATAAAAGACTACTAGACTTTCAGTAGCTATGTTCCAGTGCCATCGAGGCTCAATAATAATTAATGGTGCAATATCCTTGCTCCAGCCTCTGATCCTTTCAACAGCAGTGCAAAAAGTGCAGTTTTTCAAATTGAGGACTCAGCAGCCAAATCTACATATCTAAACAAACTGATGGTTTGGACTTCGCAGGCCAGGGAAAAAAAAAAATATCAATCAGTTCTTGGTCAGTAAATGCAAAATTATTACTTCACAGATGACAAAACCTGATTCAGCCTTGTTTTGGCTTGCAAGGAGGAGGGGTTTCTCCAAACAGGCCAATCAGCATTATTTTTCTTTTACTTCATCATCATAACTCAGCTAGATAAAAAAAAAAAAAAAAGTTCACATTGATTTTATTTATTTTTTTGCAACATGGTACTATAAAGTACTGCTGTACCCTAGTTAAATCTTCTCTGACTGATAGAAGCTGGCAAAGTAGACTGCTGAATAGTTTTATACGGTGGTGGGCAGGCAGAGTTGTTTCTATCAATCTCTTATGGAGGAGCTTAATAATGTGAAACGGTGACATGCAGCCTCCTCCGTTTGATGCCAGAAGTCTATCTATATAATTGAACTCTGCAATCCAGCAAAATATATATCCTCCTCGGTTCTTGGCCTGCTCGATATGTTATTTTATCATTAATGGTGTATTGAAGAAAAGCACTCTAACTTCAGTGACAAATTGACTCCATTCGTTTCTTCCAATTTATGAAGCTCAGCAATTTATGTCGGAGTTTCTTTCCTCATTTAAAATAGATACTTTTCTAGCGTGTACCATATTGCACTCATACTACTTTTTCGGTTTATTTTTCATCTTTATCAAAAACAGAAATAAAAGGTAAGTCAAAATATTTGCTAAATAGGAATGAAAGGCATTGATTGAGGCTCCATATGTGAGGGATGTTTCTACTGTTGCTTCATTATTTCAGCTGGGGATAGTAAATGATGTCAATGTAGATTATATCTATGCAGGTTCAAATAACTTTATTTTTTAATTTCAGATTGGCACAAGCAAGTATAATATTTAAGAAAACCATGATAATCCATTTAAATTGCCTTTTTTGAAACTAGAATTTCATAAGAACATAAGAACATAAGAAATTGCCATGCTGGGTCAGAGCAAGGGTCCATCAAGCCCAGCATCCTGTTTCCAACAGAGGCCAAACCAGGCCACAAGAACCTGGCAATTACCCAAACACCTAGAAGATCCCATGCTACTGATGCAATTAATAGCAGTGACTATTCCCTAAGTAAACTTGATTAATAGCAGTTAATGGACTTCTCTTCCAAGAACTTATCCAAACCTTTTTTGAACCCAGCTACACCAACTGCACTAACCACATCCTCTGGCAACAAATTCCAGAGATTTATTGTGCGTTGAGTGAAAAAGAATTTTCTCCGATTAGTCTTAAATGTGCTACTTGCTAACTTCATGGAATGCCCCCTAGTCCTTCTATTATTCGAAAGTGTAAATAACCGAGTCACATCTACTCGTTCAAGACCTCTCATGATCTTAAAGACCTCTATGATATCCCCCCTCAGCCGTCTCTTCTCCAAGCTGAACAGCCCTAACCTCTTTAGTCTTTCCTCATAGGGGAGCTGTTCTATCCCCTTTATCATTTTGGTTGCCCTTCTCTGTACCTTCTGCATCGCAACTATATCTTTTTTGAGATGCGGCGACCAGAATTGTACACAGTATTCCAGGTGTGGTCTCACCATGGAGTGATACAGAGGCATTATGACATTTTCCGTTTTATTCATCATTCCCTTTCTAATAATTCCTAACATTTTATTTGCTTTTTTGACTGCTGCAGCACACTGAGCCGACGATTTCAATGTATTATCTACTATGACGCCTAGATCTCTTTCAAAAATCTAATAGATATATTTTTTTATTTCAATCTAATAGATATATTTTTTATTTCAATGTAATATATATATTTTTTTTATTTCAATGTAATAGATATATTTTTTATTTCAATGTAATATATATTTTTTTTTTATTTCAATGTAATAGATATATTTTTTTTATTTCAATGTAATAGATATATTTTTTATTTCAATCTAATAGATATATTTTTTATTTCAATGTAATATATATTTTTTTTTTATTTCAATGTAATAGATATATTTTTTTATTTATATTTTTCAATTGTCACTTAATAAAACTTGCTGGGTCCTTGGGCGAGGCTCAGACCCGGAGCCCAGGCCGAGGACCAGGTCTCCAGATATCTTCTTCAGTCAACATTCATTTCAATTGTCACCCTCTGCTTGGACGCTGCACCTGAATAGTGTATCTCCAGCACCTTCCTTCTAGGGAACAATGCCATTTTGATGTATGGCCATTCATTTTAAGGGCCCTCCATGCAGAAGGAAGGCACCAGAGAGAGGTCACTGCATTGCATCCTCTAAGCAGAGGGCATCATTTGAACAGGACCCTGACGGAAGAAGATGCCTGGAGATCTATTCCTACCCTCTGGGCCTAGGTTGAGTCCCCAGAGACATCAATCAACCTCTGGGATGAGTCCTGACATCAGGCCTGAGCTAAAGCCATAGCAATGGAACCTTACTTCTAAGTCAGACCAGAGTATTGGGCTTTAGCTGAGGCCCTGACAACAAGATCCAACCTTCAGGCTGGACCCAAGTGTTAAATCTGGACCTGAATTTTTGCTGAGGCCTTGGCATTGAGACTTGGCTGGGTTTTGGCATTGGGCATGGACCTAGGCCTTGATCCAGACCCCAGCGCTGGGCCTAGGCCTCGAGTTGGCTACATTGACTTAACACCCTCCCCCATTCAAAGTAAATGGGTAACAGGGAGTTCCTAGCCCTGGTAATCTTTGGAGAGGGTGGGATAAATGAGTCACGGGGGGGGGGGGGTGTCTGGGGAAACCTGTTTATTTTTGTTTGGTTTTTTTGTTTGTTTGTTTTATTTTAAATTTCTATTTCATTTCTGCAAACTAAAGAAATTAAATAAACATTAAACAAAACAAAACACTGGGAAAAAACCCCAAATACGAAACAAAATGTTTTCCCTGCACATCCACAATATTCACCATCTCCTCACATTGATC
The DNA here is from genome assembly GCF_901001135.1 of Rhinatrema bivittatum. Taxonomy (NCBI): domain Eukaryota; kingdom Metazoa; phylum Chordata; class Amphibia; order Gymnophiona; family Rhinatrematidae; genus Rhinatrema; species Rhinatrema bivittatum. The sequence goes on along the minus strand of NC_042615.1, from coordinate 790,914,698 downwards.
ACCTTCGTCAACTCTCCCAACATTCACCTCTTTTTACATCACTTCCCCAGAAGTATTTACTCTTTCCCCTAAGCATTCATGCACCAGGCCCTCACCTCTCCCAATATTCACCACTTCTCACACTGCCTCCCCCACCCCCCGCCTAAGTATTCATGCATTAATCCCATTCGTCCCTCGTTTCTTTTTAGCATTTACTCCCTTTCCCTTGCCACAGATCTTTCTGACCTGACTGGAGCTCCAGGTGACTCCATCCCCTCCTCTGCAATCAGCTACATTTCAAGTCCTGGCAGCACAGAGATCTGCTCGGTCTGGGGCAGTTCTCACTCCAGCCCTTCCCTTCAAGAAAGCAGACCAGGAGAACCTTCCACTCCACACAGCAAGCAGATTGGTGGACAGGATGGGGATGGCTTGAGCAGGCAGCTAACTGCCTCTCCTCTGCTCTATTATGCTCTGCTCCCCATTCCATCCACATTTTGTGCATGATAGAGCCACATGTGGCTCTATCATGCACAAAAGCAATAAAGAACAATTCCCAAAAGGAAGGCAGATAGATTGTTTGAGTAACCTCATCCCCGAGAGCTGGCTGCATGCCGATGGGGTCATAAAAGTAATTAATGTCTCTATGGGCCTGGAACCTCTTGGGCTAGCTCTTTTACTGTCTCTTTCCCCGGGATCGGAACACTTCGTTGGATGGAAGGGGTGGAAGAATTTCTCTACCTGGGCCCACAGTGCCTTTAGATTTCCTTCCCTAGGACAGGTACACTTATTTGTCCCATGGTGGGTGCCCTAGCGCCAATAACAATACTGGAGGCTTTTGGTTTAATGTCCAGAAATAAACACTTTACTGATGTTTGATCAAGTGAAGTAATGGCACAATTAGTAAAGCCATCTGCGTCACAGATGATCCTTAATTCTATTGCACTCTTGTCCCTCTGTCGGTGCTTGGGTCTCAGTTACCAGGGCATGGGAAATGTTCACCCTCCAGGATGTGGAGAAAGTGAAGTTCCCAGGTGGGCAGGGTACGCTTTCTTGGCACAGGAAAAAAAAAACCAACCCTTCAATACTGGTACTGTGAAAAGACTTCAGTACCAGCCTTTTCACAGAGTCCATTCCTCTCTCTCCCCAGGTGTTGAAGACACCAAGTCCTCAAATGGGTCTTGATCTTTCTCTTTTCTTGGTCTTGAATCCCTGATGGAAGGCTAATCCCCTCTGGAACATGCAGCTCCCTTGCACTGGGCAGGAGGAGGGGCAGCAAAATTCTTCACCCCAGATCTTGAACAAAAATGCGGATCCCCCAAAAACCGAAGCAAACATCAAGTCACCCACCAATCCCCTGTCCTCACTGAGGTGGCAGAGGGGCAGATTTTCCCTAGTCTGAGTCTCCCAGGGAGAGGGTTCCCCATGGCCTTTCCTCCAGGCAGTGCCCAGGGGTCTCTCCAGGCTCCTTACAAATCAAAATCTTGGTCAAAAAGCCCCCAAAACAACCCGGGACACTGTCCCCACCCACAAGGGAGCGGGTAAGCAGGGCAGATCCCCGACTTGTCTCACAGACTCCAAGAAGGGTTTGCCTGAGTACTAAGGAGGAAGCCTCAAAATTCCAACCTAGTGAAAGCCCCACACACCTCCTATAACTCCAAAAATCAACTATACTGCCCCAGGAGAGAGCTGCTTATAAAACTCCCAGAGGGGGGTGGCCATCCCAGCAACCTCAAAGGGGTGAACTGTCCCGAATGACACCTCCCCTCATCATTTCAATCTCCACTATCCCTTGCTAAATGAGTTAATCCCGGGCATTACTGGTAATGAGCCTGGAGGAGCCATTGCACTTATCTCATTGCTTGGCTGTCCTCAGAGAACAGCACTTTTGTTTCTCTGATCACAGGTATAACCAAGGAGGCAGGCAAATAGATGGGTTTTCTTCAGATAAATGGAAAAATGGGAAAGATAAAATAATTTTGTGGAGAAACCCCTATATTCTTTTATATTCTTTGTTTGTTTTACCAACAAACATCATAAAAACAGCAAAAGAAATACCCTGGTGGGGCACATAAAATGATACAGGGTCTGATGCCTGTTTGTGAGCTGAGCACCTTCTCTCGATGGTGTAGAGCAGATGGTGTAGTGGACCTGGCTCAGAGGCAAAGAGAGCACTTACCAAGCTCTAGCAATACTTCTTTCCCCTTGTGACCTTCTCTGACTGCTCCCTTTCCTTCAGAATGGATACCAGCCTCTGTCGAATCCACCCCATGGGATAAAGCAGGGCCTTACCAAAGAGAATCTTCAAGGCAAAACTTTTCATCTGTAGTCTGGGGATGCGAGCAAAGTAAAATTTCATAAAAATCACTGAATTTATTAAGTATACAAGCTTTTTATAGCATTGGTGGCAACATCAACAACAGCAACAACAACAACAAAAATTATTCTTCCAAACATGTACTTAATATGCTTTATAGGAAAATCTTTCAAATGACTCCCTTGCCAACCTCAAAATGCATGCTTAATCATCATAGGAAGGACCCAATCTAAGTGTCACAAATACTTGTAAGATCCACGCAATAATTTAATCCCTAGTCCAAATGTCCACACTAAGGGGTCTACATTCAGCCACTTAGCAACTAATTAACAGGGTCATTCTTTATTCTGCAAAGGGCCGTTATCGCGTGCATTAGGACCTTATCGCATGCTATAAAGCCCAACAACACACGATAACAGCCTCATCCTGGTGGTATCATTCTAATTAGGGGAAGGAGAAGAGTGAAGTGGGGTTTGGGTTTTCCACATTATTGCCGGCAGCACCATGGGAAATAACACCACCTTTTCCCATGGCACTATGGGGGCGATAGTGCGCAGTGCTAAATCTAGGGGTAAGTTAGCCAGATACACCTATCTGACTAACCTAACCAGGATATTCAGCGGTGCATATACTGGGTTATCTCAAAAGTTAGCTGATAGGTATATCCGGCTAATTTTAGACCTCCCTACAGTGCAGCCAGAAATAGCCATTTAGGCTCTCCGGCTAACCCTGGATATTGGAGTTAGCTGGTCAATCTAACCGTCTAACTCCATTCCTCCATGGAATACCTACCACCCCGCCCAGCAACACCTCCAATAGTTTTTGATGCAATTTTAATATTTTGCAATTTAAAAATGGGTAGATCTTCAAAAGCCATTTAGACAGATAACTGGCAATATTTGACAAGTTATCTGGCTAAATTCTAGCTAGATAACTCTTTTATCTCAGTTATGATACCAAGCTGATACCTGCTGTCTCTGAATTATCTTCTTTGCAGTGACCACAATGTCCCTGGAGATAGATATGGATCACCCTGTGGGGCATCATGACTGGGTAGTGAGGAGGCAGCTGATACAAGTCCTTCCAGTATGTCATGGTGGATCTGAGTTCCACATGCACCACCCTGGGCAGGGTCATCTCCATAGCAAATATTCTGGAGGAAAGGTTAGTCAGTTTGCATGGGAAAGTTTGTGGACTCCTTGCAGCAGCAGGTACAAGAGACTGAGACTGAAACCTCTGACAGAAAACAATGCCTATGTGTTTGCCACGGTTTATGACCCATGGGTGAAAGGAGTATTGCCCTCTGGTTCCACCATCTCACATACATGAAAGAGATACTGGTGACTTGGGTGCATTAACAGGAGCACCAGAGGCAGAGGCTTAATGGTAATGAAGCACAGAAAAGAGTGGTCACTCTGAAAGTTGTGTGAGCATGAGACGCTCCCTGCCATCCACCACTTCTTCCCACAGCTTACTGCCTCTCTGCCTAGCTGCCATGCTCATGATACTGCATGATTGCATTTGGAGGTGCATTAGCAAGAATATTCATCAAATTGAAATTGTGCTTAGTACGTCTCCTTATAAGTCAATAAACTGGATAACATGTGATAGCTGTGATAGTCCACCTGAATGAACAGACAAAAACACTCCACATCACAGAGAAAAGCCAGGTAATATTTCCTTGGAGGAACATGTTTTGGAACCAGATCACTGGGTCAACGACGTTTTGATCAGGATACTAAAACATAAATTCAGAACAATCCAGGAAGATGTTTGAAGTTAAAATGATCAGACACTTCAGATCAGACTTAAATGAACTTAACAGAGACTTCGTATTTTCAACTTACTACCATAAATAATTTTACTGCATCTCTGCATTTCTGTCACCTTCTTATCACTCTAACACCCCCTTGCTCCCTTCTCACTACCTTTGTAATGTAATTTATTCTATGCTATTTTCTGACAGTGTCATCTCTTGCTCTGACCTGCTCATTCTGTATAAACTTAAGGAAGGAAGTATTAAATCCTGAAAGCTAGTCAAGAAATGTGTTTGTTAGTGCAATATAAAAGGTATCCCTTTATATTCTTGTGTTTGTTGACCCTTATTTCAGTGCATGCCAATAAATTGAAATAGAGAAAGTAAAAGCAGTTTTCACCAATAATTAACTTTTAGTTATATGATTCTGCACATTTTCATTTTCAAACAAAGAAAAGGGATATTGTCAAATTAGAAAAAAATAAGAATTTGAAAGCCTCTCAAAGAGAAATCTTGTTAACCATGTGTTATTTATTGCTACAGTACATATTTTAGTTAAGCATTGAATTTATTGTAGCTTTTTGCCTCTTAACATTTGGCACCCTTTCCTGGTGTTAACTTTTCTGTAACCCCCTCTTCAAGGACCTCCCAGAATGCAGAAGTTCACAACAGTCTCTGGGGCTAATATTATTCCCAGTTCTCCTCTCTTATTTATCTTGGCCATAGTCTCAATAGGCTACCAGAGCGCCAGGGCTCCACAAGCAGGGAGGAGGATAAACCTCCAGGGCCCTGGAATCACAGGGGTAGGGAGTGGGACCAGGTGACACATTCCCGCACAAAGGTACACACAATTTTAAAGTTCTTGCTTGGGTCTTCTGTGTCCCAGAAGAAGTAGGCAAGACGAATTTGGTGTTCAAAATAATATTTACTATAATCAGGATGCTTGAAAAAAATTCAATCTACAAAAATAAAGATCAATAGAAATAATAGTCCAAGGGTTCCAGTTCTCAAGCTGGTTAAACTGAGTCAATGTCCCACTTGGTAATAATGCTGGGACTGCCTCTCCTGGATGGCAGAGAGCGGGCCCCAGTAGGGCAAGGGTCTGCTATATCTCTCTCCTGATGGTAAATTTCTATGATGTGTTTCTGTTGACAGAAATATAGGGGGGAAAAAAAAATCCAATGTCCAAACAGAGTCCCTCTCCTTTCTCTGGTGGTCTGGACTAGGTGGCAAAAATTGTCCTCCCGTTACACAACTGAAAACAAGTTCTTTAAAAAAAAAGAGTCGACAGAAAATGTATCTTCTAGCGCAGGACACTGCAGGCTGTCCCTTCTACTCTGCAGCAGGGAGCCAATAACTCCTTAGCCTGCTCTTCCTCAGACAGGGGAACTTCCCTCCTGATCAGGAACAAGTCTCAGCACAAAACTCAGTCAAAACTGGACAAAATTCCTGCAAAACCTCTTCTTCTTCTTTCCTGCAAGGGACAATTTCTCCCCAGGTGAGGGAATTGGCAAAAGCAAAGGCCCCCAGCCCACTGAAGAGAGGCCATGGGGGCCCAAGACAAGATTCACTAGCACTCTCTTCACCCTCTGTCCAAAAGCAAAATCTATAGCCCCCACCGCTACACATCTGCCACCCACATTTATAAAGAATGGCTGACCAATCCGGATTAACCTCAAAAGAAAGTTCTTAGGGATGGTCTGCCAAGTGCTGGAATCCATCAATAAGGGATCGTAGCATCCCTTACATTTCCAATGACCATTCATTGACCTTGAAAGCTTCAGAGAGCAATAGCTAACATCTTTTTATTTAGCCTAGAACAGTAATATCAAGGATAGGCAAACAAAAAAAAAAAGATACTCAGCAGGAGCTGGTTTAGTAGTTTGGGTTAATCCTGTTTTATCCCTGCCAGTGTCCCTCTCATGAGACTAAAATGAAGGTGGGCAAGAATGGCTCCTGCAAACTCAACTGATTAGGCTGGGGAAATTCACAGCCCTTGTTGCATTCTGCTCCATAGAATTCAATATTGATCTTTTTACCATTCTGTTAATTCATTTGAGAAAAATGTGTTTTATTTGCTTTTAAGAAAATTAAGCTAGAATAGCTACAAATCCAATACTTTAATCTGAAACATCTCCTTGTTCATGTGTGAGCCACAGGGGTTGGTTTCTCTTTGAATTGTCTTGAACTCATTTGCTTTCCAGTCACCTCTTTCTAAGATAGTATTGAATGACTACCTTCAGTCTTCATATTCCTAGCTTAAAGGAAAGAAATACAGATCTGTACAGACAGCTTTTTCACCTTAAGATCAAGGAGTTTATTTAAAAAAAACGATGAAAACTCGATTTATGCAACTATCAAGGGCAAACAGAATCATAAAATCTTGCCTGTCAGACACACCTAGAGAATGAACATAAAGGCACAACCAAACTGCAGTATGATTTTTTTTAAAAAGGACCATTAATAAAAAGACACTTAACATGATAATCGAGAATGTGGGTAGCGAAACAACGTGAACAATTGTATAGGTTAAAAAAAAAATCTGCTTTTGTGCAAAGTACTTGCTTTCATTGCCAACTTTTTTTTTTTTTTGCTTGCATCTGTTAAATGCTTGAATGTCTGCAGGGACGTCTGAAAAGCTGCACAATGTCAATTAAACTTGCAGAGCAGTATATCTTTTTTTTTTTTTTTTTGGAGTACGTGTGACCTTTTCTGTTTGTCATTTCCCGGGCACTGCACCAAGTGATCCTCTTAGGCTGCTGGGTTTGTGGAGCAGGCCGTGAGCAGCGGGACTGCTGGAACTGCAGGTTTCTGGGCTCGCTGCCAACCCCAGGATAATTGTCAGCTGCAGGAAAGTGCTAGAAAAGCTTGGCTGGCTCCATCTTTTGCAGAGAGATTGGCCCCCTTTCTGCCGCTGCTGAATTGCTGTAAAAGAGAAACAGAGTAAAAAAAAAAGAAATGTATTTTTGAGAGTTATGTCTGATTATAGTGCAGCATTTAGAGGTGAAACTATCCAAAATTAACATTCATTTTTAGTATGATTAGAAAATACTGAACAGTAAACCTTAACTGATTTCTGTAGAACCTAATTCAGCTGTTAAAAACAAAATTCTGAAGTGCCAATGCATAAACATCTGCTTCCAAATAAGTTTACTATCAAGCAGACATATATTTTACATATGCACTATATATTAGGGTTGCCAGCCATTCCACGTCACAAGGAACAGACTTAACCAGATCAAGATTGACTTGTTGTTCTGATTTTTTTTTTTTTTAAATAAAAGCTGTGGAGCACCTCCATGCACGCAATAGGATAAAACCAGGAGTGATTCAATTTGTCCCTTATAACATCCAACTCTTCACAACCCCAGCGTATGTATGCCTAGGTGTGGGTGCAAGTCTACACAGAATGCATTCAAAAAGCATGCAATCACCCAGTCTAAAATGTAAACGTCTCAGTGTCATATGTAAGTGATAGTGAGTATAAAGATGCTGGCTTTGCTATTCTGGCAGGACATTCTTGGGAAGGCTTCTTATGAAAGGAGCAGCAAGCTGGCTTGTCTTTGATAAGAGCCCAGTCAGAAAGTATGTGCCATATTGCAAAAAGAAGGAAAATAGGCAGAATAGGCAGATTTTATGATTTTTGTCTGCTACCAAATTCTATGCATGTTTTTATGTTACTATGGCAAACAGGGATTCATTTTTTTCTTTTACCTGGACCACAACTTGGGAACTGCCAGGAACAGATGAAGAAAGATGAATACAAAGGACGTTCAACCTTTGTCCACTCCGCTCCTGTTTCAACATGCACAGGAGAGAAGAGGAACCAATCATCCATTTTAGAGGATATGAAAAAAAAAACTGATTTTGGAAAGAAACACCAACATTACTAAGAACAAATAAGTATAAATAATATCTAAATACCTGTGTATTATTTGTCTCATTTATTGTTTTTTAATCTTTAAATACAATTTCATTATTCAAATAATACACTTTAAAACATCACCCCATCATTCACACCACATACACACATGCTCAATCATTATTATACAAACAAATATTGCACCTGATTCTAATACAACAGTTCACCTATACTAATGTATTGGAATACATCCATATACTGTTTATCAAAATAATATTACAATCAGATAACTCCAAAAAAAATTTTTTTGTATTACATTTATCAGTTTTTATTGAACAATTATCAACTTATCTTCCTCTTAGTTCCCTTTCATGTTTTTTATTTGTTCATCAATTTCCTCTTTATTGTTGTACATTCCCATAATAAAGAGGAAATTGATGAACAAATAAAAAACATGAAAGGGAACTAAGAGGAAGATAAGTTGATAATTGTTTGTTCAATAAAAACTGATAAATGTAATACAAAAAAAATTTTTTTGGAGTTATCTGATTGTAATATTATTTTGATAAACGGTATATGGATGTATTCCAATACATTAGTATAGGTGAACTGTTGTATTAGAATCAGGTGCAATATTTGTTTGTATAATAATGATTGAGCATGTGTGTATGTGGTGTGAATGATGGGGTGATGTTTTAAAGTGTATTATTTGAATAATGAAATTGTATTTAAAGATTAAAAAACAATAAATGAGACAAATAATACACAGGTATTTAGATATTATTTATTCGTTAGAATTATACCTGTGGGTTACCCATTTTGATATGATATTGATCTGACCTTTGTAAGAACAAATAAGGTAAGATGGATGGGAGACTGGCAGAAAATTATTACTATTGCTTGTCAATGCATCCCTCGTATCTATTAAGAGACTAGCGGAAGTTACACCCTAATTGTCTGCCAGGTCAGACTGACCAACAATATATATTTTTTTTGTCGACTTCTATTTTGGTATGAGTCATCCTATCACAACTCCGATTCAATCTGATAAAAAGATACACCTGAATCAGATGATAATTATTTTTAAGATGTACAACACAACTCAGATGTTGGCATTGACAATATGCAGAAGGTTTGTCATTTTGTAAATATCATTAAAATGTACAACAGGGAGCAGGTGGTATGGAGAGTGATCCAAGAAAGCTCGAAGAGTGAGTGAGTGCTTGGCAGCCAAGTTTCAAAGCAAAGGAATGTATTTTGGGTGCTGAAATCCAAATGAGAAATACTTGATGGTGGGGAGGGGTGATTTGAGATTTCAATGTGTGCCAAGCAGGAGAGATGATGATAGCTGATGATCTCCATGTAGCAATACAGTGAGGCAAAGCAGTGGCCAAAGCTGAAGAATGCTAGTATGCACAGCAGGAAGCCTAACCAGTAGAAAGAAGGAGGCGATGATGCCTCTGTATGGTTATTCATCTGAAGAATGGTGTTCAGTTCTGGGTGCTGGTACCTCTAAAAGGATACAGCAAGTCTTCACCTTTATGTTGACCAGCTTACGTTGTCATAAAGTTTGCACCCGGCTCCAGCACCTGATCCAGTGGTGAGCGTGGGGCTATCGGTGCATCAAAGGCCTGACTCTGCCACACAATCTGGCTGTCCTCTCCCACGGCCTGACTCCTCTCCCACAACTTTGTATGACTCTCTCTCTCCTCTCAGCTGTCTGAAAATGCCGATCGGGCAGCTTCTCTTGCACTGACTTGGCCCGGAAATTTAAAGATGCCACACGCAGGTTAGTTCCTCACTTCATCAGGGCCCCCTCTTTGCCCTTCAGTAGCTCTTTTCTTTTAGGGGGGGGGGCACACCTCTTCTCCCTACACGAGTTCCTCTTTACTTCAGGGGAACCCTCACTCCCCTTGGCCCCTGGACCAGGGAAGAGCCACAAAAGTGGCCCCGGGAAAAAAAAGTTTGCCCAAACATACTCCAAAGCAGCATTTTTCAACCAGGGTTCTAACAATCATCCCTAAAGGGTTCTGTACAATTCTCAGGTCATTTCTTGCTTATAGCTTTCAGCATTTTTGGTAATACATTCTGTTATTTCTTAGGTGAAAGTGGTCCTATGGATTTGGTGCTGGAACCAATCCTCCAAGTAAAACACATTTTTCAGGAACCAATTGTGACTTAAGTCTGAGGACTTCCTGTATAGGCAAGGCACACGTAAGACCAAATTATAGTTGGGTGCACCAATAGGAGATGGGGGAGATGGGAAAAGGCACCTGCTCAAAACCTCTCCTTTCAGGGCGGGCATCCTCTCCTCTCTCTTCATCTTTCTATCCTGGAGCTAGCTGCATCGTGCAGCGCCCTGTCCTCTCCTCCCACATGTCTTTCCTATTTCCAAGGCATCCAGGCAGGATGCTGCAAAGCCTGTCAGCACACGACAGCTACAAATGGCCCCACAGCTGAATTTCTTCGGTTGCTGCTGTAGGACTGGTGCTGCTATGGCAGGTCCAGATACCAGCATGGCAGCGCTAGCAATATTCCTGCACCTATAAAAATTGGGTGCCGGAGGAAGTTGCCTGTTTTGCCCATACATAAATACAGGCCTGAGTAAAGATGGTCCAGAAAAAGGCTAGCAAAGTGGTGCAAGTCTACATCAAAAGCCCTAGAAGATGGGACATAGATCTAAATATGTATACATAAGAATAAGAATTGCCATACTGGGTCAGACCGAGCATCCCTCAAGACCAGTATCCTGTTTCCAGCAACGAACAATCCAAGTCACAAGTACCCAGCACGATACCTTAGAAGGATATGATAGAAACATTCAAATATCTTAACACTTCGGAACAGTAACGTTAATACTGATGGGCAGGCGCTTATCTGCGTGCATTTGCTGGTTTGCATCCAGAGATGCATCCGTTTTGTAACATACGTACATATATGCGCTCGTTATGAAATAGCTTGGACACGCGCACGTGTGCGCACAAATTTAAATGGACCTGCGCATATGCACGTAAGTGACGCTTCTACCAAGTTAAGTGGGGGAATTTTATAAGGGATGCCAACCGACGCCATTACCAGTTTTCCCAGTTCATTCCCAGCTCGCCCAGGTAAGGGATAGGACTTCCTAATCCCCCTAATTTAATAGCCTCCCTTTCCCCCTGTTAGCCCCAACCCTTAAAACCCCACTGACTAGCTTAGATTTTTATTTTATTACTTACACGCCATCCATCGGCGCAGTAGTAAAGTTACACGGCAGGGGACTCCGGTATTTACGTGCACATCTCTAGGCTGTCCCTGACCCGCCCGTGCCCTGCCCAGACCCTGCCCCCTTTTTGCAAACGTTTTCCTTGTGCACAGAGGGAGATACGTGCATCCTCGGGCAGCTTTTAAAATCCGCTCTGCGCGCACGCCGGCGCAACCTGTGCGTGTATCTCCAGGTTTTGGAGCGTGCAGGGCTTTTAAAATTTGCCTATAAATAATGAACAAGAAGCAAACCTTTTTCTCTGGAAAGGAAATTGTAGAACAAGAAGTCATGCATTCAGGAGTAACATCGAGGTTCCAAGTGGTTAAAATCAGGAGTAACATCAGAAAATATTTGATAGAAATAGATGGCAGCAGAAAAGGGCCACTTGGTCCAGCCAGTGAGTCTACCCAGTTGTGTAAGCTTCCTCAATCTGTTGTCCTCTCTCTCTCTCCATTTCTCACTGTGTCTATCCAAGGCAAGCTTAAATTCTGCCATTGTTTCAGCTCCAACAACCTCCTCGTTCCAGCTGAAGTCGTATTTTCGCAGATTCATTTTCATTCTCCCTCCCATCAGTTTGCCCTTGATCTTGAGGTTTTCATTTTGTGGAAAACGCTGCCTTCTGGTCTTTTATTGATGCCTTCCAGATATTTGAATGTGTGAGCTCCCAATGCTTAATCCTTTTTTTCACTTGTCATCTCACCTGAGTCCCAGCAGCTTCTTTACTCCATCTCCTGTTGTTTGCTCTCTCTGCTTTCTGTAGGTCCTGGAGGGTGCGATTTGGATAGAGCTCTGTTCCTACCTCTTCCAAACCTTTGCCTCAAGGTCAAATTTTTTTCTTCTCTTCTCTTTTTACTCTTTTGCAATGCTGCATTTATAAGCTCCTATATTTATTCCCTGAGTCTGTGTTTCCTGTCCTAGATACATGGTCCTTTTTGACTGGCTAGCCTGCTTTCCTTCTGAGGCACAGAGATTCCATCACACCATAAAATAATTACATTTGGGAAACTCATCTCTCTGTTCCTTTGCTTCCCTGACTTAAATGCCCCCACAGGAATGCTTCATTTTATCCTAGTAAAAAGAACGTGTGCTATGGAAGCCAGCATGTATTTTTAGTCAGCTAAAGAAGAGTCATTTTTAGCCAGTCTATTTTGCCCAGGTAATTAGCTATTTACCGAGGTAAATGGCTTTGAAATAGGCTGTATTATTGCATATAGTAAAACAAATGTGTCTTTATGCAAAAAAAAAAAAAAATCTAAGCAATAAGATAATGTTTCAGAATTTATAGCAGAAATGCATTGCTGTAATTTGATTCCCTATAACAGTCCTTCTCAACCCAATCCTCAGAGCACACCTAACCAGTCAGGCTTTCAACATATCCATAATGAATATGCATGAGAGAGATTTGTATACAATGGATCTATCTCATGCATATTCATTGTGGATATCCTAAAAACTTGGCTGGCTAGGTGTGCCCCGTGGACTGAGTTGAAAAACATTGCCCATAATATGTGGACAGTGACTATTTAGGTTTTTTGCCAACCCTAGTAACCAGCCTCCCAGCCTCCCTCCCCCAAGAAGGTCAGACAATAGGGAATAGAAGATCTAAGGCACAGCCCCACTGTTTCCTACAGCAGGAATTAGAAAATTGTGAAGCTCATTGGCAAATATTTCCATCTTTTATTTTACATTATACTTGCTTGTGTCTGTAGAATTTATGTTCTTATTATTGTATAAGGGAAACGATCTCGAGTATTATTACAGGGAGGAGATCTTGGAATGTGAGAGGACAAGTAGAGGGTGAGAGGACCAGGGATGAGGGGAGAAGAGGAGAGGGAGGAATGGGGATTGAGAAGGGGAGATTGAGAAGAAGGGAGGACTTGGAGGAGAGAGGAGCGAGAAAGGACTGGGGATGGGGAGAATTGGGAATCTGGGATTGGAAGGAAGAGGAGAAAGTGGTAGGAGAAGATCAGAGGATAGAGGATCTGAGATTAGGGGTTGGAGGAGGCACTCTGGAATCTGGCAGGAGAGAGGTAGGAAGGAAGGGATGTTCCAGGTTCTGGGGGGTAGCATCCTGGAAATGAGGATTTGAATTCCAGGTGGGGGGAAGGGAGGAGTGAGAAGTCCCTACAGTTCTCTGGTCCTGTTCCCCTTTTCATCTCCTCTCTAACTTCCCAACCAATCTGGCATTATATGCACTTACAACCTGCACAAATCCACCTTCTCTCACACACACAAACACCCTTCACCATGATCCCTTCTCTTTTACAAAATGAATGCACCCCAGCAAATCCACTCTCATCTCCTAGCTCTTCCCCTCACCGCCAACAATCTTCCACTCAGGTTCTTCTAACCTCCCCAAAATGATCCCTCATTGCTCATCTCCTCCTATCCTATTCCTTGCATCTGGATAAGGCAGTAACACTGCTGTTCTCTGCTGAATGAGATTCAGCACAGCAGAGGGCTGCAATTCTTCAGTCAGCCTGCTGCTCCCAGATCTTTACCACCCTAGGCACAGGACTAGTATGCTAACTGACAAACCCAGGCCTGTGTGTGAACAAAAGGCATTATACTAAAACAAGATGATCAATGGCAGTAATTGCAGTGCTCTAAAAAGTTGAACACAGTTCTGAAGAAGTTATTGACTAGCAATGTGAGAACTTCTTCAAATTAAATTTGTCAAACACAGAAAACATTTGAAGTTTCATCAAATTAGTTTGATATATAATTTTGATTTTTTTATCATGTAGAGACATAAAAATAAATCAGAACCAACACTGGGATCCAATGACATGAGCCTTCAATTATAGCCACCTGGAGATTTCTCGCCTATTTTATAACCCCTCCCAGGTTACTATATTCCAGCCATTCCAGGGCTGGTGCTTCCATTAGGCAAACTCGGCAGCTCTCTAGAGTACCAAAATTTTGGAGGTAGCAAAATCCATAGGGGTTCTGAGTCAGATCCAATACTGCCAAAGAAGGGAGTGCTGTTCTGTAACTACTACCACTAGTAGGAGGGAGAGCTGTGCTGGAGCTGCTACCAATTGGAAAGTTGGGGGTAGAGTACATGACCCAAGGTTCACCTAGGGCACCAAGTACTTTTTCATAAGCTCTTTGATCATTGCAGATAGTTTTAGGCTAGGGGTGAGGGCCATGCAACATTGCTTCCTCTGGAACCCTACAAACTTGTTCCTGAAATCTGGCCACTGGGTATTAGGGATGTACATACATTAGAAACGAAATAGAAAATAGGAAAATTAAGCCCTCTTCACACCCGTTAGACCACATTCCATCCAACCTGCTCTTAACCATTCCGAATATCATCGCCAAGCGTATAGCAGAAGTCATAAACTGCTCTCTTGCTCAAGGGCTTATCCCAGACCAACTCAAGCTCACTATGCTGAAACCTCTATTAAAAAAAACCCAACCTATCACCATCAGACCCAGCCAACTTCTGCCCCATAGCGAATTTGCCCATGATCGCCAAACTCATGGAAAAACCGTAAACAAACAGCTATCTGAATACCTTGAAGAAAACGATATTCTCACCCCAACACAATTTGGCTTCCGTAAGGCACTAAACACGGAATCATTACTATCCTCCCTCTCGGACACCATCCTCCTAAACTTGGAAAAAGGTTAACCATATCTACTCGCTCTTCTGGATCTATTTGCGGCTTTTGACACCGTGAACCACACTATTCTATTACAGCAACTTGCAGACATTGGCATCAAGGGCACCGCTTTCAATTGGTTCAAACCCTTCCTAGAAAACAGGTTCTTCAAAGTGAGGATTAATAATAAAGAATCACACCCAGTCAGATCCAACCTGGGAGTCCCCCAGGGATCATCTCTCTCACCCACTCTATTCAACAACTACCTCCTCCCACTCTGCCATCTACTCACCAACCTAAACTTAACTCACTACCTCTATGCTGACAACATTCAGTTCCTCATCCCTATCACAGAGTCGCTTTACAAAACATGGTCTCATTGGAAAAGTTGCCTCCAGGCCATCAACCGACTTCTCACCAATCTTAACCTTGTCCTCAATACCAACAAGACAGAGATCCTTCTAATAGCTCAGGACAACAACAACATTCTGCTCAACTGACCCAGCTCATCCCAACTATCCAAAATTCCATTTAATCATGCACCACACGTGAGAGACCTGGGTGTTCTGCTCGACAACCAGATTAACTTGAAAACATTTGTCAATAACACCTCCAAGGAATGCTTCTACAAATTGCAAGTACTCAGAAAACTAAAGCCACTCCTACACCTCCGGGACTTCCAATTGGTGCTCCAATCAATCATCTTGTCTAAAATTGATTACTGCAACTCCCTTCTTCTGGGTCTACCGGCTAACACCATTAAACCCTTACAGATGGTCCAGAACGCGACCGCCAGGATACTCACCAACACCAACAAAAGAGATCACATCACCCCATCCTTCAGAACCTTCACTGGTTACCAATCAAATTCAGGATTCTCTTCAAAGCCTTCATGATGATCCATAAAGCCCTTCATAATATCGCTCTCCTCAATCTAACCATCCAACTACGGCCACACATCTCAAATAGACCGATCAGAAGAGCATACAAAGACACTCTTTACACCTCTCCTGCTAAAACTTCATTAAGGAAGCGTGCCCTGTCCACAGCTGGTCCCCTTTGGAACTCCCTCCCTCTGGACCTCCTCCAAGAACCCTGCCCCCTGGGTTTTTTTTTTGTGTTGTAATCTTTTATTAAGAATTTTGTATTAATAAACAATACAGATACAGATAAACATATTTAAGAGAGAAAAAAATTATAAAAGGTACAAATCATTAACAACGCCGTCAGCACAATATCACAAACAGAACTAAATGAGAAACCTCCACATTAATTGGAGCCTGGGTTCAATTCGAAAATCTTTTGAACAAGAAAATGCAAGATATTGTGTACAAATACAAACTGAAAAAAAACTTAAAAGAGCAAAAGAGAAAGCAAAAGCAAACAAAACGAGAAAGAGAGGAAAAAAAAGAACAGTCAGAAGTATATAGAGGTAGCCCACTAAATAGAACAATCAGCCAGGAGTCAGACAGGTAGAATTAAGCAAATTACACATATGGGTTACGAATGTAATGTCAAATAAACGTCTAATGGCTTCCACACCTGTGACCAGGCTGCCAATCTCCTAAACTTTATTGCCATAGCTTTCTCATATTTCAAATATAAACATACAGAATTCCACCATAGTTGCTCAGAAAGCAAGTCACTTCTTTTCCAGTTGGAAAGAATATTGTGTTGTGCAATGGTAAGGAGAAAATCAAGTAATTTACAATGGGGAGCGGTAAGGGATATAGAAGGATGAGCGCCCTTTAAAATAATAATAGTATAAGATAAAGAGGTCTTGAACTGAAAAATCTCAGTCACTATGCGCCACACTTGCGTCCAGAATTTGAATGTATAAGGGCAGGAAAAAAGCATATGTTGTAAGGTAGCATTGGGACCAGCACAAGACCAGCAATGATGGGATGCAAGAATACCAGCTCTATGAAGCTTCCAAGGAGTCCATAGGGCTCTATGCAGGGTAAAAAACATGGACTGAGTAAGACTAGAAGATAAGGATATGCGCATTGCAACTTTCCAGACATAATCCCAACATTCCGGGGATATATGAATGGACAATTCCTCAGCCCAAATTGTGGAAAGCGATGAGTGGGATGACTTTTGAGTTAGTTGGTTAATTAATTTATACATACGAGAGGCCAAATGGCCTTTGGGACTATATTCCAAATAAATATCCAACAAAAAAGGTGACTTGTCTGGGTAAAGAGTTCTCTCTCTTGTAGAAAGAAGAGCATGTCTAAGTTGAAGCCAGGAGTAAAATTGAGACTGAGGGAGCAAGTATCGGGCTTGCAACATGGAAAAGGAGCAAAATTCACTATTTTCAAAAACATCCACTATAGACCATATGGCCGCTTTGCTCCAGACTAACCAATTAATAGGATGATTATTAATACGGAGTAAGGAATTCCCCCAAAGTGGTCCAAATTTCGAAGATTTCCATGAATAAGTTTGTACCGGGCGTAGCTATTCCAGCTCTCCAAAAGCTCTGTGTAAAAAGCGTAATATAGGATGTGAAGCTACATGTGGAGAAAGTAAGACACCCGGAAATAAATGGAGTGGGAGTGGAGAAAGAAAGGCAGATTCTACCCCTAGCCATCTTGGGGGATATGCCGTCTGGATAAAATGAGAAAAATAAAAGGAACCCGCTTGTAAAATAAAGGCTTGATGGTACCTGTAAAAATCAGGGAAATTTACCCCACCAGACTGCTTATTAGCTTTGAGCTTTCGCAGAGCAATACGCGGGGTTTTATGGTTCCATGAGAACATAGTCAAAAGTCTGTCTACATATGAATAAAAATCCGCAGAGAAAAAAACAGGGACCATAGCTAAAATGTAAGTAATCTTTGGAGCTAACACCATTTTGATAGTTTCCAGTCTCCCCCCACCAAGTTAGATGTAGAGGAGATCATTTAAGGGTAATACTCCTGAGTTGTTGCAAAATCGTTGCTTCACAATGGGTAACAGTTTCTCCTGGATCGGTATGAAAATATATCCCCAGATATTTAAGACCTTTATTCATTTTCTGTATTTGATAGTGAGAGAGATCTAATAGAGCTCCCCTATAGTTAAGAGGGAGCAGCTCTGTCTTGTGCCAGTTGATTTTGTATCCAGAAATCATAGAATATTGAGAGATAAGAGTAAAAAGGGCGGTCAAGGAAGAGGAAGGGTTTGTGAGAAAAAGTAAGACATCATCAGCATATGCAGACAACTTAAATGTATCCTCCCCTATTGTTATTCCAGTTACATCAGGGTTGACATGGATCGCTGTCAATAGAGGTTCCAAAGCCAGGTTAAAGAGCAAGGGAGAAAGGGGGCATCCCTGTCTCGTACCCCTAAAGAGGGGAAAACATGTAGATTTTTGATTATTAATATAAAGGTAAGCAGAGGGAAAATGATAAATGTGTTTTATCCAGGATAAAAATATAGGCCCGATACCGTACCATTGCAATATGTGGAAAAGAAAAGACCACTCGACCCTGTCGAAGGCCTTTTCTGCGTCAAGAGATATGGCAACCGACGGGTCAGAATCATGAAATTGTAGATGGCTCATATGCAAAAAAAAGACGTGAATTATTGGTGATTAGGCGACCTTTAATAAATCCAGACTGGTCTGGGTGAACCAGTAGCGGCATTAAATGAGATAATCTAGTAGCTAGTATCTTAGCAAAAATTTTGTAATCAGTGTTAAGGAGAGATATTGGCCGATAGTTGGATGGGAGAGAATCATCTCTTCCTGGCTTTGGAAGAACTATCACACATGCTTCGGTAAAAGCAGAGGAGGTTTGTGGATTGTGTAGCAAGGAAGCAAAGTAGGATTGTAAATGATTGCATAACGTCCCTTGAAAAGCTTTAAAGAAGTCTGAAGTGAAGCCGTCCGGGCCCGGGGCTTTACCGGATTGCAATGAGGAGATGGCCGAAGTAATCTCTGACGCTTGAATGGGTTGATCGAGTTTTGTACTCTGATCGTCCGTCAACGTAGGGTGAGGCAGTGTTGATAAGAAATCTTGTATTTGATCCGACGAAGGAGAGGTTTCACATTGGTAAAGAGTTGCGTAAAAATCACGAAAAGTTTGCAAGATATCCGCATCCGAGGTCTTGATTTGATTAGTTGAGGATTGAATTTTCACTACATTCTTCTTGTCCATTCTTTTCTTCAAGAGGGAGGATAGTAGATGACCACATTTATTATTTTCAGCATAGTATCTAGCCTTGTTCTGGAACAAATGAAGTTCCACTTGATCACTGAGGGCTTGGTTGTAGTGGAAACAAGCTTTTAATAAGGGGTATAAAGTGTTAGAAGATGGATTTTGAATATGTAGTTGTTCTAGCTGTTCCACTTCTTGCAGCAACTGATAGAGGTGAGCTTTTTGGGATTTGTGTTTGTGTATAGAGTAGCTTATTATTTCACCTCTAATCGTAGCTTTAAATGCGGCCCAGATAGTGGGAAATGGTATAGTAGGCGAGTCATTTATTTGAAAAAATTCTTCTATTTTAGCAGAAAGGGATGAAAGAAAAGTTGAATCCGAAAGCAAAGCTGAATTAAAACGCCATTGCCTGTCTAAGTGAAGAGGCATCTGAAATTCGCAAGTAAAAGTCACTGCTGCATGATCTGATATCAATATCGGATGGATTTTAGAGGATCGGATCTTAGTCATTAACGCATGAGAAATCAGAAAAAAATATATCCTCGAATACGACGTATGAGGAAATGAATAAAAAGTATAATCCAATGTAGTAGGGTTGAGTATTCTCCATGGGTCAGACAGACCATAGACTTGCGTCATATGTCACAAAGTCTGTGTAGATTTGGACAAAGTTGGTGTAGCTGTAGACTTTTTATCCAAGATAATGTTCATAGGTTGGTTAAAATCACCACCAATTGTATATTGCGCTGGGTCCATAAGCAAGAGTTGTGCAAAGACCGCTTGAAAAAAGGTCGGATCATCATTATTAGGCACATAAAGGTTGAGGATTGTATAGCGTTCATTCTGTAATAATATCTGAATAATATTCCAACGCCCATCAGGGTCTGCCGCTTGATGAAGAACTTGTGCCCCTAGATTTTTGTGAAGCAAGATGGCCGTACCCCTTTTTTTCTTGTTAGCCTGGCTATAGAAGACCTGACCTACCCATTGCTGTCGTAATTTGACAGACTCTGCAGCTGTGAGGTGAGTCTCTTGAATTAAAGCAATGTCCGTATGTAAAGATTGCAGATACGTAAGGATTTTTTTTCTTTTGATCTGATGCGTGAAACCATTGACGTTCAGCGACTGTTCAGTTTATATGTAAACCGGTGCGATATGTATCCTATACAGGAACATTGGTATATAAAAGTAAAAACCAAACAAACAAATAAATAAATAATAGGAAATAACATCAAAATTTCCTATTCCATTTCATTTCACTCTCAAAACAAAAAGATTGAAAATCCGACTAAATTTCCTTGATCTTCACATTTGTTTTGAAAACTCTCCCCCCCCCCCCAGGACCAAGGTACGGCTTCACCTAGGGAATAGATTGAGGCCCAAATCAGGGGCCCAGCATGATGCTAGTATCTTCACCTCGGCATAGGCTGTTGCCCCTACACAGGGATGCAAAGCCAGAGTCTTGGCTAAGATCCAAGCAAAGGCCCAGGTCCCAAAAATTTTGCCAGGGCCGGGAAACTTTCCAATTACTTTGTCTGTTGGGGATCTGACAATGTGGCCCAGGCATGTCCCAGAGGCTGTGTCCTGATCCTTGAGCCTCAACTCAGACATAGGCCCGGCCCGACCTGGAGTCCAGGTCACAATGCCTGGGTTTCAGCCTACATCAAGACCTGTCACTGGGGCCTGACACAGCGGCCTAGTCAGAGGGCCAAATGTCCAAATCCCAATGTCCTAAGCCAAGGCCTGGGCCTGGGCCCAGGCCCAGGCCCTGGCCAGGAAACTGGAGCCCAGGCCTCATACACGCTGCCCTCTTCTTTTTCTTTCAAATTACAGCATCTCCAGGGGATGCACTGGAGTTAATTAATTCTGGCACCTTCCTCCTTAGAAGAGGGTGCCATTTTGATGTATGGCACCATCATTTTAAAGAAGAGGATGGTGCATGAGGCCTTGGCTCTAATCTCCATGCCTGGGCCTGTGCCTAGGCTGAGGCCCCGGCATCGGAACATGGACCGGCCCCCGCATTGGACCTGGGCCCAGGTGTCAGGACCTGCCGTCTGGGCTGGTCCATATTCTTGGGCCTGGGCCTAGGCATTGGCTGAGGCCTTGGCATTAGGACCCAGCCTCCAGGCTGATCCCTGGTGTTGGACTTTGGCTTAGGCCAAGGCCAAGGACCTAGCATCCAGTCTAGGCCCCGGTGTTGGGCCTAGGCTGAGGTGTTGGGGCCAGGCCTCAAAGTCTGGCCTTTGCGTAGGGCCTAGGCCGAGATTGTGGTAACCTACCATGGCCTAGACCTATGCGAAGACGAGGCTTCTGCCTGGGCCTAGGCCTCATCACTGGATCCCCCCCCCCCCCCCAGAGTGGGAAGAGGGGACTGGAGAGGATCCCCACCCTGGCATTTTTTCTATGTGGGAGGGATGGTTGCTGGGGAAAGAAGGCCTCGGTAGGCTCTGTTTCTATTTTAAATTTGTTTTTGGAGTGAGTTTTTTTTAATGTTTATATTGTTTGGTAAACTAAAGAAAATGAAATAAACTTTAAACAAAATGAAATTTTTGAAAAATGACACCCTTATAACAAAATTTAAAAACAATCAATTTTTTCCCCCCAAACAGCCCTACAAATATTGCCATTGTTTGTCTTCTCCCAATGGCTGTGCCTCCATAGAATTCCAAGCCCCAGCTAACCTGGGGAGGAGAAGAACCAAGCTAGGAATCAAGCGCAGCTCCCGCCATATAGCAAGGCCCAGCACTACCGCTGAGTCACTGCAGTACCCCTTTGACAAGCCTTTTTTTAAGAAAAAATTCTTAAGTGAATTAAAAATAATGTGTTTCATCTTTTCCAAAAGTCTATTGGTAGACTTATTTTGGATATTTTCAAAATTTAAATCAAATTTTTCAAGTTTTCCTCCA
Organism: Rhinatrema bivittatum; assembly: GCF_901001135.1. NCBI lineage: Eukaryota > Metazoa > Chordata > Amphibia > Gymnophiona > Rhinatrematidae > Rhinatrema > Rhinatrema bivittatum. The sequence continues at coordinate 790,892,881 of NC_042615.1, read as the reverse complement.
ATTTGGTGGATGAAAATCCAACAGATTTTCAAAGTGGATGTAGGGCAAATTTAAAACTTTCTTGTTCTCAGTCTTCAATCCATTTCTCTCACTTTTCCCATAGTGTTCTTTTCCTTTCCACTCTACCTCTCTCATTTCATTTTTATTTTCTCTCATTTCTCTCTTTTCCTTTGTTGCACTGGTTGGAAGGGAGCGCTAGGGAGCATTCCCCAGCCTGGGACAAGTGATGTATGCCTCTGCAGTGAGACAAGTCCAAGTCTGGGAAGGACACAGGAGATGAGATGAGGACTTGAATTGAAGATCAGATGAGACAAGGACTGTAACTGAAGATCCGATGAGACGAGGACTCAGACAAAGACTTGGAAGGAATTTGAGCACTAGGAAGACTCAGTAGTTAAGGATGAGCAAGTAAGGAGCTCCAAACCAGGAGAGAGTGCAGAGTTCTGATTCAGATTCAAGTTCAGGGTTAAAACGAGGTCTCAGACACTTGCACTTCTGAGGAGATCAGAGACATGGAGGTTCCTTGGCGACAACCACAGGAATCCCACCGAGCGCCCTACACACCCCAGCAGGGATGGTCACGGACCACTCGGCCACTGCATACCCTACACAACCCCACTGGGCTTGTCGTGGACCATGCAGGGATGGGACGGTGGAGCCACATGAGACATCAAACTGGACACGGACATCAGGGAACTTGGAACATCATGGAACTTGAACTTGGAACATCACGGAGCTTGGAACATCATGGAACTTGAAACATCAAAGAACTTGGAGCATCAAGGAACTTGGAACAGGAACTTGTAACAGGAACTTGGAACATCACGGACCTTGGAACAGGAACTTGGAACATCAAGGAGATGCCAGACTGGAGCGGAGGACAGGAAGTCCTGGAGAGAACTTGCTCCTGGAGGACTAGCTCCTTGCGAAGGCACATTGGGAGTGACAGCAGGAGCCTTTTGTAGGCAGAAGAGGACTACGCCCAGGGAGGAGCTCACAGGAGGGCCAGGAGGGCCCCACCTCTGCTATCCCTTTAAGAAGGGAAGAAAGCCGTGGGCCTGCCCCCTAGGAGGAACAGGAACAGGAAGTCCAGGATTTTGGACAGCAGCGTCCCCGTCATGGGAGGTGGCATCCAAGCCACAGGAAGGCCTCCGGGAGTGACTCCAAGCCGCAATTGAGTCCAGGGACCTCAGCCTCCAGGCCGCGGAGGAACAGGCATTGGCGGCAGCCTCCGGGCCACAGAGGAAGGATCGGCGCGGCTCCTTGCTGCAAGAAAGAACCCTGGTATGGCTCCTGCCATGCCAGCACAATGGCGGCCCCAGGCCGTGGGAAACAGAGCGCCGGGAAAGCAGCAGGCAGGTAAGAGGCCTCCCATGGCTCCAGCTATGGGAGGCATCGCAACATCCTTGTCTCTCCTCTAGGTACCAATTTTCTCACATATTTAGCAAACACTTTCTTTGATACATTATCATATATATAACTATTCTAGTTTATACGCAATTCATTAAGTACATATATAGATACCTACAAGTTTCCAATTTTGCTAAACACAAATGTTATTATGGAACTAGGACTACTAATACATTCTTTGTATATATTTAATTCTTCTTTTTGCCTTTGTCTTATTCCCTTCTGTGATTTTTAGCATATCAAAATATTGTAAGCGTTTTCTGTGTTGTAGGGATGTGCATCAGTAAAATGCAATGAACAGGTCAATTTTTGGTTCTGTTGATTCCAAAATGAATGAATGGTGCCTCTAAAATTGCCTGAACATTTTCATTTCATTTGTTTTCAGACACATTATAGACTATGAAGTAAGAAGACTGCAAGTTTTTTTTCTCTTTAACAGGAAACAAGAGATGTGAGACAAAAGAGTAAGGCTGCTCCAAATAACCATAAGCAAATCCAATTTAATCTTCAAAAGAATGATGATTATTTTAAATGTCAAGGCATTATTTAAAATGATACAGTCCCCCGACAGGGCCATGTTTCACCTTAAGGAATGCGTTGGGAGGGACTGAAGACAGACCGAAGACAGACAAATTGCCATGTAAGTGTTGATATCTATACAAAAACAAGAAAGTCAAGGGTAAGAACAGCGACAAAATATTCAGCTGCTGAGCATATAATGTAAGTGTAGAGGTGTACCAAATTGAAGTGCAAAGAGAGTTTATATTCAAGATTCACATTATGGGAATACACAATATACAACAAGGCATCCTAGAATAAAAAATTCAAATACATAAAAATTAGAAACGAGAACAGTTTCAAAAAAATGAAAAATAAAAAATAATTAAACATAATAGATAATGAGTTGTACAAACCGCAACCATTGTGCTGGAATAAAAAGTGAGACAATATTGGTGGGTTTTGATATACAAAGATCTTTAATATCCTACAGAACAATGAGAGAGAAGAGTTAAATTTTTAATGAAAAGAAATTCAAGATTGCTACACAGAAAATAAGAGCTGCATGTTCTCTGAGTGTGTTTCATATGCAGCACAGCAGGACACCTACTGCAAAGTAAGAACTGAAAGGAATAAATGCATTCAAAAAATACCACCAAAATTGAGGCCATCCAATAGCATGAGTAATCCAAAGTCACGTGATAAGACAAAAGCTTAACTAAAGATCAAACAGAATCCAAGTAGTGAACAAAAGGACTTGGAAGGAAATGAAAAATGAAAAATGAATGGAAAACGGACCTGAAAGAAAACTAAGCCAGACAAGTATAGGGAAAATTCAGTGAGGGAAGATCACATAGGGAAATGAGTTAGTTAGATAAATGCAACCCATTCTACATCTCTATTGAGGTCATTAGGCATTAAAGAATTTAGCTCAAAAATCCAGTGGGGTTCGCACCAGATAAGCAAAGCTGAAAAATTGCCTCCCCAACTAGGAGAAAGACAGTGTTGAAGAACAAAGAATCTCATGTCAGTGATCAAGTGTGAGGATTCCTCCCAGTGGGCAACCAGGGAGGCTTCCAAACAATTAATATGGAATATAAGAACATAAGACATGCCATACCGGGTCAGACCAAGGGTCCATCAAGCCCAGTATCCTGTCTTCAATAGTGGCCAATCCAAGTCACAAATACCTAGCAAGCATTAAATAGATCCCAAGCTAATATTCCTTATTGATTAATAGCAGTTTATGGACTTCTCCTCTAAGAACTTATCCAAACCTTTTTGAAACCCAGTTACACTAACTGCCATGACCATATCCTCTGGCAATGAATTCCAGAGCTTAATTATGTGTTGAATGCAAATAATTTTCTCTGATTTGTTTTAAATGAGCTATTTGCTAACTTTATGGAGTGCCTCCTAGTCCTTTTATTGTTTGAGAGAGTAAATAACCGATTTATATTTATGTGTTCAAGGCCTTTCATGATTTTGTAGACCTCTATCATATCACCCCTAAGCTGTCTCTTCTCCAAATTGAACAGCCCTAACCTCTTTAGCCTTTCCTCAAAGGGGAGCCATTCTATCCCTTTTATCATTTTGGTCACCCTTCTCTGTGCGTTCTCCAGTACAACTATCTTTTTTGGGATACGGCGATCAGAATTGCATACCGTATTCAAGGTGCGGTCTCAACATGGAGCAATACAGAGGCATTATAAATCCATCATTTTATTCGCCTTGGCCTTCCTAATAATTCCTAACATTCTGTTTGCTTTTTTGACTGCCACAGCACACTGAACCAATGATTTCAATGTATTATCCACTATAATTTCTAGATCACTTTCCTGGGTAGTAACTCCTAATTTGGAGCCTAACATTGTGTAACTATAGCAAGGGTTATTTTTCCATATATGCATCACCTTACACTTGCCCACATTAAATTTCATCTGCCATTTGGGCACCCAATCGTCCAGCCTCACAAGGTCCTCCTGCAATTTATCAAAATCCGTGTGAGATTTAACTACTCTGCATAATTTTGTGTCATCTGCAAATTTGATCACCTCACTCATCGTACCCCATTTCAGATCATTTATAAATATATTTAAAAGCACTGGTCCAAGTACAAATCCCTGAGGCACTCCACAGTTTATCTTTTTCCACTGTGAAAAAAGACCATGTAATCCTATTCTTTTTTTCCTGTCTTTTAACCATTTTGTAATCCACAAAAGGACATTGCCTCCTCTCCCATGACTTTTCAGTTTTCTTAGAGGCCTCTCATGAGGGACTTTGTCAAACACCTTCTGAAAATCCAAGTATACCACATCTACCGGTTAATCTTTGTCCATGTTTATTCACTCCTTCAAAAAAATGTAGATTTGTGAGGCAAGACTTCCCTTGGGTAAATCCATGTTCTGTGAATTTTTCTTTATTTTTTATTTATTTACGCTTTTTATATACTGACAATCGGAACTTTATAAAAGTTTCCACAATTTTTCACAGCACTGAAGTCAGGCTTACCAGTCTATAGCTTCCTGGATTGCCCCTGGAGACTTTTTTAAATATTGGGGTTATATTGGCTAGGGATGTGAATCGTTTTTTGACGATTTAAAATATTGTCCGATATTTTTTAAATCATCATTAATCGTTAAAGAGTGTGATACAATAGAAATTCCACTGATTTATCATGAAAAAATCGTTAATCGGTTTAGTGCACACTAACGGGAGTTAGGACACAACCTAAAAACTCACCCCGACCCTTTAAAACCACTCCCTTAGCCTCCACCACCCTCTTCACCCCCCAAAAACCGTTTTAAAATTACCTGGTGGTCCAGCGGGGGTCCCGGGAGCGTTCTCTCACGCTCGGGCTGTCGGCCGATAAACAAAAAACCCACCCCCGACCCTTTAAAACCACTCCCTTAGCCTCCACCACCCTCCCGACCCCCCAAAAAATGTTTTAAAATTACCTGGTGGTCCAGTGGGCCCCAGGAGCGATCTCTCGCTCTCAGGCCGTCAGCTGCCACTAATAAAAATGGTGCTGATGGCCCTTTGCCGGCCATCCAGTGCTCCTACCATGTGACAGGGGCCGGCCAATGGCACGGTTACCCTGTCACATGGTAAGGGCAAAGGGCCATTGGTGCCATTTTTATTAGTGGCAGCCGACGGCCCGAGAGTGGGAGATCGCTCCTGGGGCCCACTGGACCACCAGGTAATTTTAAAATGTTTTTTGGGGGGTCGGGAGGGTGGTGGAGGCTAAGGGAGAGGTTTTAAAGGGTCGGGGTGGGTTTTTTGTTTATCGGCCGACAGCCCGAGCGCGAGAGAACGCTCCCGGGACCCCCGCTGGACCACCAGGTAATTTTAAAATGTTTTTTGGGGGGTCGGGAGGGTGGTGGAGGCTAAGGGAGAGGTTTTAAAGGGTCGGGGTGGGTTTTTTGTTTATCGGCCGACAGCCCGAGCGCGAGAGAACGCTCCCGGGACCCCCGCTGGACCACCATGTCATTTTAAAATGTTTTTTTGGGGGTCAGGAGGGTGGTGGAGGCTAAGGGAGTGGTTTTAAAGGGTCGGGGTGGGTTTTTTGTTTATCGGCTGACAGCCTGAGCGCAAGAGAATGCTCCCAGGACTCCCGCTGGACCACCAGGTAATTTTAAAATGTTTTTTTTTGGGGGGGGGGGGTCGGGAGGGTGGTGGAGGCTAAGGGAGTGGTTTTAAAGGGTCGGGGTGGGTTTTTTGTTTATCGGCCGACAGCCTGAGCGTGAGAGAATGCTCCCAGGACTCCCGCTGGACCACCAGGTAATTTTAAAATGTTTTTTTTTGGGGGGGGGGGGGGGTCGGGAGGGTGGTGGAGGCTAAGGGAGTGGTTTTAAAGGGTCGGGGTAGGTTTTTTGTTTATTGGATCGGGCGCAGCCGATAAAAAAAAAAACAATCGGGCCAGATGAAAAAAAAAATGCACGATTTGAATCGGAACCGGAACCGAACCGATTCTGGTTCCGATTCACATCTCTCATATTGGCCACCTTTGTGATTCATGTAGATGGAGCTCAAATTACTGACCCAATGGATCACCCCAGCTGTGGTACAATTGGAGGAGTGTTTCAAAGGTTGAAACTTTTCTGTGACAGGGTGAACAAGTAATGGGCAGTTCGAACACAGCTGACATGACTGATGACCACTATGCACAATCATGGAAGAAAGCAGGAAAGACAAAGAAATTTCCGAAGGAATCAGACTATTATGAAGGTTACGTCCTCGGCAAATGGCAAACCTTGGAGGATGGTAGAATACAAGAACTGACCAGTGGTGCCATATAATTTGACATACTTGGTATATCCTTTCATAAAATAGAAGATCATAGGTGAGACGGTCCAATGGATCTTTTGAACAAAGAATGAAAAGTAAATCTCTAATAATATAAAGTGCACATTTAAAAATTGTTTTGAGAACATGAGATGGATAGCCTTTTTCGTGAAACTGTACATTCAAAACCTGTGATTGGGAGATGAAATCAGACTGGGAAGAGCAAAGACAGCTTAGTCTGAAAAATTGGCCCAACAGGATGTTGTAAGGAGAGAGAGTGAAAGCGCGAGTAATGCAATAAATTGCTACGGTCAGTTGGTTTTCTAAATAGCATGGTCCTAAGGGAGCTAGAGCCTATTCTACCAGAGTGTCCAAAAATTTGTGATTCATGTAGATGGAACTCGAATTGAAGATTAATATCACATTTATTGAGCCAGTCAATGAACATATAAAATTGAATGTATGTGCCAGTTCATAATAGGAAGATGCCATAAATGTAGTGGAGCTAAAGAGGAAAAAACTGTTGAAACAGTGAAGTTTAAATATTTGTGGTTTCAAAATGAGCTACATACAGGCAGGTGATAGACAGGGCTATGGTGGCCTCCATGGCCATACCCTTAATTTGCTGCTAATACTGGTTGAGAAAAGAAAAATAATTTTGGGTAAGTGCTAGACGGGTCAGAGCTACTAGAAAGGATGTAGGTATTCTTGGGCAAGGGGCATGTCAGTCTAATGTGGTTTTGAATATTCTGATTGCTTCTTCCTGGGGTATATTAGAATAGAGAGAAGAAATATCAAGAGTAACTAGAAAAAATGGATCAGATGGAAAAGGTACCAAGTCCAATACAGTAATGAAATGACTAATATCGCACACATAGGAAGGACAAGTGGATACAAAAGGGCATAGAAAAATATCCACAAATTTTGAAAGGGTTCATGAATGGAGCTAATGGCCAAGACTATAGGCTACCCAGAGGGTTAAGGAGAGATTTGTGGATTTTTGGTAGACAGTAAAATGTTGAGATAACTGGATGTTTCTGCTGTAGAAAGTCAGCTTCCTAAGGGGTAAGGAAATGTTTTTCAGCTCCTGATTGTATTATTGTGGCAATAGAAGCAAATAAAGGTGCCGAAGGGTCAGAAGATAAAGGTTTGTAGTAGAGAGGGTCTGACAATTGCTGGGTAACTTTCCCTTTAAGCCACACAGAATGGAGCCAGGATGGGAAGGGACAAGGAAAGAGGGAGAAAATCAAGAAGCATTTCTTCAACCAGCCTGTTTCAAAGTGACTTCCTTATTTTTTTATCCTGAAAATGAAAGAAAAATTGATTTTAAGCATTCACCATTTTTTCAGTCATTTTTCTGTTGGATTTCAAACAAAACAAAACAATAGAAACATAAATAAAACATAAACAATAATACAATGCACTAAACTGTTTCCAAGTTCCATAACCTTGTTCCATGTACCGCCTCTAGGTGAAATTTATGTTCTGTTTCAATGTAAACCGATGTGATCTGTATTTCATACAGGAACACCGGTATATAAAAATCTAAAAAATAAATAAATAAATAAATAAATTACAAGGAAGCTGTTCATTTCAGAGGATATAAATCACAGAAAATACTTGTGCAAATAATCTCACATTCAATTGTTTCCTAAAGTGCAAATAGTCATGCTCTTTACAGATACTTAAAGGAAGGGAATTTCACAAATCAAAAGCAGCAATACTAAAAACATTTTTCCTTATTTCTTGTACAAAGCTGACTCCTCTCAGTTTCATCAAATATGCCTGCAGGATTATAACTTACCCACTGCCAATACCAAAACAAGCAAGGGAGAGGTGGGGTTGCAATACTCTTTAAATAAACTATTGGTTTATACCCTTCCAGAATCTGATGGAATCCAGTCGAACACACATCCCAAATAGTGGTTTTCCTGGTATACTGATTTCCAAGGCACAGCGATGACATCCTCAAGGAATTCCTAAGAATAATGTCTGAAATAATTCAAGAACAATCTAGAACACTCATCCTTCAGAAACTACTGTAAATATCCTGTCCTCTGAGGATGCACTAGACCTCTTCCAACTGATCCACGAGCAGACTCATCTCCAAGAACTATCAATCATATTCATCCAAACCATCTTGCTATTGTAGCCCTCCCCCTAGTAGGGTGCACTGGATTAAGGGAATCACATAGTTCACAGAGCAGCAACTCAATATCCCAGACCTCTCTTCCTTTCATACATTTTCCACACTAGCCTCTGGTAATGCCAGGGCTCTTCCAGCATGGGGGAGACTCAACCTATTGGGACCATGGTGCGGTGGTGGATAACTCAGTCATGGTCATGAACTCATACCCTTATTCTGTCTCTCACTTTCCACTGGTTGGTAAATATAACAAAAGTGTCTTCTTAGAAGAGAGGCTCTCTTGCAGCTACTTCGTTGTGTTCCCGCTAAAGCAGGTAAGGACGAGTTTATCACCTTCACTTATGATAAGCCACATTATGTCCCTGTGAACAAGCAGCACATTGACACCATAACATTTGAAATAAAGACAGACCAGAACCAACATGTCTCATTTCACTACAGGAAAGTGATCCTTAAGCCACACCTGCAACCCCAGAAAGCTGTTTTTTAAAATGGTGGTAGTTAAAGACTATGGGTTCCTTGACGCATACAGAAATTACTATGCAGCACAGGCCAGTCACGGTCTTTCGGGGTATTACAGTGCTTCGGTCATGTACGAGCGGGATAGGTGGTATGTTTCGTAGTCTCTTTAGAAAAGCAAAACCTCTTTTGAGAAGGGGTTTTGAGATTGTTAAACCTCATGTGAAAAGTGCAGCAAAAAACATCATTAAAGATGTTATGGGCCATGTCACAACAGCCGTTATGAATAAAATGAACAATAACGCAAAGCAGGAGGGGTCAGGATTAGAGGTTATTAGAACAGCTGTTAAAAAAAAAAGAACCAATCAATAGAGTCCCTCCTGAACCTTTTAAAACAAAGAAGCCCAAACGTGTCAAGTCTCAAAAGACTAACCGCAAGGCTAAGAAGAGAAACCTCTCCACCAAGAAGCAAGATATATTTTAAAACACTTTGGCTTTTGTACATCAGGATCTGAAGAATGCTTGAAATCAAAATTGGATCTGTTTCAACTAGCCCCCACACAAACCAGCATAGAAAAAAGTATGTATGTGGAGATTCCGCTGATCTTGATATAGGAGCCAAAATAGCTCTCATGAACTATCCAATAGTCTCTATTTTTAGCCAGCTGGATGACACTATCGGAGACAGACTCATTAGTCAGAGCAACAACTGTTACCCTTACAGAGCCCTCATAGAACTGCTTCTCAATTATGGTGAGGGCCCTCTCAAAACACAGTTTACAAGTGGTCTGTTTTATAAAGACACAGCCAGAAACCACGAAGTGAGAGACTTGGGGCCTCATAATACCGGTTTTACCGAAAGACCTTTTTTTTTACAGCAGTTAGCCATAAAGTAGAGCTTCTGGGAGATTTGCATAGTGATCTGTTTTTTCAAGAAAAGCTGCTCATAAATGGCGTGGATGTAAAAATTAAACTAATGCAGAACAAAAATACATTCTGCATAATGAGCAGAGATGCCGATGAGAACTACAAACTCCTTATTTTATCTGCAGCCCTCTTTGTAAGGAGAGTGAAAGTGTCCCCAGGAGTGCACTTGGGGCATGCAGAAGCCCTGGTGAGAGCTAATGCCATGTATGCCATGGACTGTGTAGGTCTGAAAGTCTTTAGCATACTGGCTGGCGCCCGTGTGACTAACCAGGAAAACCTCTTTTTGGGGCAACTACCCAAAATTATCATATTGGGCTTTGTGGATAATGATGCTTTTAGCAGTAATTACTCTAAAATCCCCTTCAATTTTAAACATTACGTTATTAGCTTTAATGCACTGTATGTGGTTGGTGAGCAAATCCCTGGGAAACCTCTCCAACCGGATTTCGATGATGGCTGTTGTGTCAGAGAATACATGTAGCTGATTCAAGTGACGGGTAAACATTTGAAAGACAGTGCTCTGTTGATTGATCGTCATGAGTTTTACCAAGGTTATACCTTACTGGCCTTTGATCTATCACCTGACCAAGAGTGTAAGGACCACTACTCTTTGATTAAAACTGGTAATCTGCGGGCTGAAATCCATTTTGCCAAAGCTTTGCCACACACGATGAACATGATTGTGTATGGTGTCTTTGACAACATGATAGAAATTAACCACAGAAGGAATGTCCTTTTTTATTATCTATGATGATGAACACCATACAGATCTTCCATATTTTAAAGAAGGACCCGTATGTTACAAAATATTTTGCAGAAGTCCTGCCCAGTGACTGGATATCTGATGTACGAATAGAAAGGAAACCTGCAAACTTGGTGGTAAATACCCACCCCCCACGACCTTCCTGGAGAACACTGGTTAGCAATTTATGTGACTGAAAATGGCACAGGAGAACTTTTTGATTCCTATGGGCATCAGCCTGATAGCTTATTCTTTCCTAATTCTTTCTGTACGCCGACGACATTCAGTTCATCATACCTGTCACCAACTCAATAGAAGACGCTCTTCGCACAGCTGCCAAACACCTAACCACAATTAGAAACATGCTCAACAAGTTAAAATTATGCCTAAACATGAATAAAACTGAATGTATCCTCATTGGAAGAAACGTCTCAGACCAAACCATCTCCCACAACTCTCTTCTAATCAACAACATCTCCATACCTCTAAAAAGCTCAACAAAGGACCTCGGCGTATGGATCGATAAAGATCTCAACCTAAAAACATACATTGCAGCCAAAACCAAGGAAGGTTTCTATAAACTTCATGTACTAAAACACCTAAAACCGCTCCTCCACCATCAGGAATTCCGAACAGTACTACAATCCCTGATCTTCAGCAGCTTAGACTACTGCAACTCAATGTTATTAGGTCTCCCCAAATCCACCTTAAAACCGCTACAGTTACTGCAAAATGCCGCTGCAAGAGTACTGACCGGAAATAAAAAATCGGATCACATCACCCCAATATTAAAAAGTCTACACTGGCTACCAATCATTCAGAGAATTGAATACAAAACCCTGACGATCATCCACGACGCATTACACAATACAGTTAACTCCGCAGTCAGTAAAATGTTCCACCCCCACAAACCTCAACGGAACACCAGAACTTCTGAAAAACGTCTACTCGAAATACCCACATATCCCATGGCTAAGCTTACTAACACCAGAAATAGAGCTCTCTCCATAGTGGGGCCAAAACTCTGGAACGCTCTACCATGCTACCTCACCACTATCATCGAAAATAAATCATTCAAAAAAGAACTGAAAACCTGGATCTTCAGCCAGACTTTCAATGATGATTTAAGCAATTCACAATTGTGATGCCTTAAGCCTCCCATCCTTCTCCCCTCTTCTCTTCTCCGCATACCTACCCCTTCCTCCTTTCATTGCCTACCCCATCCCCCCCTTTTTTCCTTCTTTTCCCATTCATACTTTCTTGTATTCAGAGCACGTGTTTGTATATACCTTCCTCGTTTTTCGTTTCTATTTGCCTCCATAACATGCAAATTTTCTCTCATGCATATTCATTGTGGATATCATGAAAACTCGACTGGCTGGGGGGTCCCCAGGACAGGGTTGAGAACCACTGTCCTATAGGGACTCCAGGGTAACCACCACCATTTTTCTTATCTTCAGGGGGCAAGAATGGTAGGCTCCAAACTCTGTTGTGCTTCTACCCTCCTCTGATGGTCTTGGAGGGCCAACTCTCTCTCCCAGTTCTTCACTCTTCTGGGCTTCGGGACCCACAGCCTGGAAGGAAGGCGTTTCTCTGACTGAACTGACGCCGATGTGTCCTCCCATCTGAGTCTGCCCAGTGATGTCATCCACCGGCGGCCCAGCCCCAGCGGCGACATGCAGGGGAGAAGCTCACGGTGGTGCCCAAGGATCCGGCAGGCAAAAATGGCACTCCTCTTGCCGAATCGCCAGCGGGGCTCAATGCACTATTTTCTGGATTGGGGACAGCAAACTCTGATATAAACCACTGACCTGAGGGGATGTCCGAATCCAGAGGAAAGATTTGAATCTTCCCCTTCCTTTTATGAGGCACAATACGATTGAAAAGGCAATTTTATTCCAAAAAAGAAATCCATGAGTCAAAGCAGTCCCTCAGGCAGCCATATTGGATCTCTCCCCGAGCATCGGTGTGTTTAATTCTGCCAGGGTTTGCATGAACTTTCCCCAGCCTTTGGGTATCCTCCGCTGTGAAAGAGCCCAGGTCTGTGGAGCTACACGAACCAGGTCTAATAGGTTAGAGCCACTTACAGGCTTTCCCTTGTATACAAAAGTACCATTACTCTCCCAGGATGCAATGTCCTTATTCTTTGACAGTTTATTGAGCAGTACTTCCTCATTTTTTCTATAGTGCATGCTGATGCTGTTTAATGTTCCCTATGGGATGGGGTCTGGAGGACTATTGTGCTCTAGAAATGCAGAGGTTGCTGTATCATTCTGCAGAGGTAGATACAGATTTATTCTTTCTTTTTCCATTTCTCCATGTCTGTTAAGCACCAGATAGTGCTGTAGTACTTCTGAATAACTTTTGGCTTTCTCATATTCAGACATACCAGAACTTTGAAGTATACCTTTCATTTCTTCATCGAGTCTTTGAGCTGCGGTGGTTCTAATATTTTCTGTGTACTGCATTAATGCTTAGCTCAAAAGACCTGTGATGAGTGGTAATAAAAAACCCAGCAAAGGCCCGATAAACTCCCTTTACTGCTTCACCAGCTTCTTTTTTTTTTTTTTTTAAGTGATACTCTTTTATTACCCAGAATCCTTATGGCTTGATGTTTCCTTTTCAAGATGTTTATCTGCTGTTCTGATAAAGGAATATTACCTTTCAGAAGGTTTAGTGTGATCTCCGCTATTGCCTCCACTAAATCATTAGAAGCGGCATTTAGGATAGCTTTTCTCCGTTGCGGAGAGGCTTGAACTAAAAGTTTTAAAAGGGCTAGGTTCCGCTTTAAGCAAGCAGACATGGTCTCTGGGACACACAAAACAAATATGTGGGGGGAGAATATATATTCACTTCTTTTTCTGGAGAGGCTGTGTTTTTTCACAATATACCGTGGTCCAGTCTGGTGGAAACATGTTTGTCCTCAGTCTGTAACACTCAGGGGTTGTAACATTTAAATCCACGATGAGATATCCATATGACTTTCTGGTGGCATCCTCAAAGGCTTCTAAAAAGAAGCGTGACTTATCAGGGTATATCTGTCTGGCTAAAACAGCGATTTGCAACTTGTCTCTAGGTTTCTTAAAGAGTATCATATATTTGGTATTTAAAGCTATAGTTCTGCTTTATTGCCTTGAAAGAAAACATTTTGTACAATATATATAATACTCAGATTTCTGTGATGCACATATTGTGTGAAGGCTTTCAAGATTGCATCACTTTTACAAGCAGATGCCATCAAATCATCTACAATAACCATATTTATTTTATTCGTTGGAAACAAGTGATCATCATTAAAAGTAGCAGGCAAAGAATCCATAAGGGTAGTAAAAGGATATTTACACAACATTTCTTTATACAAAGGTTGCTAGCAACTATAACAACATACAATATTGTTAGGCATGTCAGTCAACACACGCCCCACGTGATCTAATAGCTTTTAACAAAGAAGCTTTTGCCACTATTTGACGGTCCAGCTAAAATACACGAAAAGGGGTGCCTCCAGCACAAATCCACAAAATCAATATCCATAGGGCAGCATGTTAAATCCCTCTTTTATCACCCTTTTATTGTATACAACCCTTTTTGCTTTCTTTAGGCCAGACTCTATCAACCAGGTCTTTTTGTTTCTTATGATCCCAGATTGTTGTACCTGTATCTTTTTAGGATTCTTGTCCAGCCTCAGTTTTATAGTCAAAGACGAGATCTTTCAAATTACTGAAATTGATCTTTTTACAATTCTCTACATTTAACATAATCCCTTTCACTTTCATACAGGTCTTTCCGCTGGACAGTTTGTAGCCGTATGTTTTGGGCCCAGCCGATACAAACTCTGTGATATGCTCATCTGCGGGTATCTCGCTCGTCAACTGACCTAAATAATCTCCCAAAGGGGGGTCACTGGCACCCTCATGACTCACAAATATCACAGAGTCTGTACTGTGGTACAGACAATGTTCTTGCAAACTGTCAAGCAGGTTGTACAGTTCTAAATGAGCATAAGCAGTTGTGAAACAGGCAATGAAGATGTTTGTATTACCTGACAACACGCTGCAGTCTTTTGAATGCTTCCATGTCACATAGGCTGTTTCATCATCATTAAAATCGCATGACAAAACCTCACATTCATGTGAAAACAAATACTTATACAGATCATCAGGATCGCTCACAATACTTGTAACAGGTAGGTTTGTTCTTTGGTCAAACTTCCCCCACAAAGGGGCCGATTTTAAATTTTACATGCACGGGGTACATTTGTGTGTGCTACCCGGCGCGCACAAATGTACACCCAATTTTATAACATGCACGCACTACCGAGCACATGTTATAAAATCCAGGGTCGGCATGCGCAAGAGGGTGCACACTTGTGCACGCTGAGCCCAAGGGGAGCCCCGATGGCTTTCCCCATTCCCTCCAAGGCCGCTCCGAAATCGCCCCAGCCCCGCCCCTGATCCACCCATTTTCGAAAGCCCCGGGACATATGCGCATTGCGGGGCTTGCGCGCACTGCCGAGCCTATGCAAAATAGGCTCGGCACGTGCAGGGGTAGGTTTTCGGGGATTACGCACGTATCTTACACGCGTAACCCTTTGAAAATCTTCCCCAAAGAGTTTAAGTAAAGCTTAGCAATTTGACACTTTGCGGGATTTATACTAACCTGTTCAGGCCTTAAAGCTACACCTTCTTTTTTGTAAAAATTAGATATATACATGTTTTATTTTTCTACATCGGTACACTACTGAGGGTAACCAGAGGCCTCCTGTTTTTGACGGAGATGCATTTTATGTATTCGGAAAACAGACTGTCAGATTTACATTCAAAGTGCTATATTTCACATATTTCAGCAACCACATACCCTTTTGCAACAGCCACATTCATCTTCACAGTGCACCAAGTCCCTACGAGGGCTCTCTCCTTGTCTAAGTGGTTGCACATATCCTGCAGGCTTTTATCAGCACATGTACGACACAATGGGAACATGAGCTTTCCACCCAAATGGACTGGTAATACAGGGGAAAAGATCTTTCATAGTGGATACACTTTGGCTTTAATAAGCCCAAAATAGTCTGAGAGGGGGCCAAAATTGTCATAAATGATTTGCGGGTGGCCAACTGGATATTCCTTGGTTTTATTGACAAATGGGTATAGACTGGTAAAATCATAGTAATGTATTTTTTCATCAGGCCTGGCTTTATAGTACAAGCAAACAGCATTGGTTCTACCACCAAAGAGGGCATCTCTATGTACTAATGGCAGCGGTAGGTCAGATTTAACCAGAAAGTCTACACAACCCTGATATTTTCTTTCACCATTCTCTTCCATTCATGTTCTCAAAAGCTTATGACCTTAAATCCTCTTCTTTTCAGGAAATCTGCTTTGATTTGTATTTTGTAATTGAGAAAACCAAATGTTGTAGCCATTAAGGGGTTCTAGTCTTTATCATTATAACAGCTCGGAAAACCATAGAAAAACCAGCCATTAAATTCAAAAGCTGTTTTTACCCCATCAATAAGTGTATAATCATCAAGAAAATAGGGACCCACCTGCTTTTCACCCCCCCCCCCCTTTAAAGCATGGGTGATCTGTATTTTTTCTGTGGCCTCTGTATATATCAGCCACAGGATAGAGGGTGTTGAACGTCTCTTTGTGTGTCTGTGATAGTTGTCTGGAGGGATGAGTGCCACAGTCTTGTGTTCTAAAAACATAAACCTATACATAGCCATGCACACAGATGCCAGTGTTATATATTGGAAGGGATCTATACATCTTTTCACAATTGTTGATCTGCCACCCTGCTCTACAACTGCCTCTCTCTCTGTAATTGACATGATTTCAGTTCTGTATAAGATACATGCCTGCCTCAGAATGCTCACATCCTGCTGGCAATAATAGGCAAGCTCCTTTTGTAAATCAAAGGTGTTTAATTGATTGTCCCTGTACCACTTTAAAAATTCCTCTCTTTCTCCAGGCATCATATTCCCATTTCCATATTATTCAACTCAGGCATAGGTCCCACATAATTTTCATTAGCCCTGGTATTAAAAAAATGTGGGAAATAGCTCTTACAGCCTTGAAACCCCAGGGCTTGATGAAGCTTGCTAAGCTTCATGGGCAGGAAATTTAAAGAGTCTTTAAACCATATACCCAGGGGTTCAATCGTGATTTGTAAGAGCTTAGCATCCTGAGCTAACAAGTGCATATCCATATTTTCCTTTAGCAGCTCTCTAACTACAAAATAACCATCATAGCTTTTAGAATTATGTGCTATGAAGGTATTTCCTTTGAGCGTTTTGTCACAAATAAATCTTAACAAACTCAGAAATACTCTCACTACCTTTGAACTCCCAGTTTACTGTGTTGTTTAAATATGTTGCATATATATAATTTGGAACATGAAAGCTAGTTTCCTGCATATATATATTTTTCAGATATTTGTGCTTAATCATTAGGAGGCATAAAACACAAATGCTTGTAGCCAGCAGTCAAGGATTCAGAACACAGCTTACGTTGTCTGCCCCTGCATTTATGCCTCTTGTCCACATACGCTTCACATTTTTCACACAGTATTTTAAACAAGCACTCAACTTCTTTTTTTAAAGTCAGAACTGTATGCCTTTCTACACACTCTTTAGAACAGCACTACAGTCTGCATTTAGGACATTTCCGTTGTGCACCACACTGTCTATACATGTTGCTGTTAAGCAGAGCGGCACCATAAGGTGCAATTATGATCGTGACTGTTCGGCTTCTGGCAAAATTTACAGAAGTGTAGCTCACCATAGAACTTTTTACATCTAAGATTTCATAAAAATGGTCATCATGTAGCAACATAAAAACAGTTTTATGGAATTCAGTTCTGTCCTTTGTCTTAAAGCAACCCCATTCTTTTGTATAAAGCACAACCCTTATTTTTACACCTAAATGTTGTTCAAATGTTGAGACTTCATCTAGCATGACCTTTTTATGCTTTGACCACCCTAGCTCTGCATGCAATTTTTTAGCACGGTCATAAAGCTCTGCATCTGTGAGCTTTCTTGGTGACATGAGGGTTGCAAGGCTCCCTGCAAAGCCTTACCTGTTTTATTCAAGTCTATTAAATGCCTTCTGTTTTTATGTATCATTTGGCTGTATAGAATAGACCTTAAAACCCTTCATGCCCCTCCCCCCCTTGTTCTGTCTCACCAAACTGTATCTCTCTATAACTCTGCATGAGTTTACTAACTTGATCTAAGAAATCATCAGCGTTCAGATTTTAAGGGTTTAACTTTCCTGAATAAAAAGAATTATGAAAACCTATAGAATGTAAATGTACCTGAACATAATCATTCGAGAAAACTCTATTGTTTATTTCATTTAGAACGTGCTGTATGCCTTGCCTCACAATGTTTTGTGCATCTATGAATGAATCTATTCACTCTAAATTAATAAAACAATATTCCTCTGAATAAAGTATGCCATTAAATGTTTCTAAATCACAGCTCCACCTTCTCACAAATTGCACAAAATTAACTGGTTCATTTTCTGCAGATGCATTTTCAGAGGTGCCTGATATACAATTATTTACCACCCCCCCTGAAACATTGTCATCAGTAGAATTATCTAAGGTCATGCTTTCACATTCTTTCTCTACTGTGTCACTGTGTGCTGGTCCACTGTCTCTGAGGTTCTCAATTTCTTTTTTTCCAGAAATAGACCCTTTTGTAGCATTTTCACAGTCTAAAAATTAAAAATGATAATAAACAATTAACATGGGGTGTCATACTTTTTATTGATTTTACAATATTTTAATAAGAATTTTGTAAAATTATAACAGTATAAATTCTTACTATTTTGTTTATCTCTTGGTTTTTGGTATGGTCTTTTGTCAGATTTCTTTGGCATACGCTGCTCTTGGTCTGTTATGTAAAAAAACACATGGTAGTATCTTTTCATTTACACAGCTGAGAACTAATTGGAGGTTTACCTCTATAGATATAAAAAATGCTTCCTTACTTTCAACTGGTTCCCCCTCTGTTAAGATGTTTCTATCTTTTCTTTTTCTTTTAGAAATAGGTCTTTTGTATAATTTTCACATTCTAAAAATTACAAATTAAAAACACTGCTTTTGATGCCTTTGCAACATAACTCTCTGCTTCGATGGTTGTTGTGGAGGAAAAGATGCATTTGGGCACAGACATTAAGGGAAAAAAATGTTTCTTACCTTCATTTGTCATGTCATGGGCTTTTGTTTTTTGCTCTGAGGCCTCACTGCAACCAGGCTGTTGATCTGTGCTCAACACTGTACCTGTTCTTGCAATATTTTCTTGTTCTAATAATAAAAAGAAAACAAACACTTTTTTTTTTACCACAGTTTTCAAATCATATCTAAAAACAAAAAGATACAATAAAACTATTATCCCCCTTTCAGTTTTCTTTGTTGCCTCCGCTTAGTGAGTGACAATTTAGTTTTTGGGTACTTGCCAGGTTCTTATGGTCTGGATTGGCCACTGTTGGAAACAGGATGCTGGGCTTGATGGACCCTTGGTCTGATCCAGTATGGCATGTTCTTATGTTCTTATTAATAAATCCAGACTTCTGCCTTTCTTTGTTTGAAGAATCTATTTCTGTTTCAAACTCTTCAGGCCTTACAAACTACAGACTGGTGAACCTTTCTGGTCACTGGTTATACCTTTTATTTCCATCATAAGGGCATAAACACCAAAAACCCTCAAAACTTGTGTATTGTAACACAAAAGCTACCTGGCTCCTCTCTGTCATGTGATAGACATCTGCTACAACTATCCTAGAAACCCCCCTTATAGTATAAGATAGTTCTCTTTATTGGATTATCATTTACAGGCCTTTTGTGTATATTATCAATATCTCTTTAGATCTGAAACCATTTCACAAAACTATAGTCTGTTGAACCTTCTGTGATTTAATGGTTCCTGGTCATTGTTTCTCCCTGATTAGTTCTTGAGTCCAGACATCTACTTGGACCTTCATCATTACAATATCTACCCCCTTTTATTCATGAAAGGTAGTGTGTTATCATTGCCTCTTTAGGTCTTGGGGGCACTTTACAAACTATAGACTGATGAGCTTTTCAGTGCTTTAATAGTCACCCCTCTGTGTATTCCTTCATCTCCCCACACAGCAATCCTAAAAATTACTGTGAATTATAACACAAAACGGTCTGCCCAAACTGTCATGCGTTGAACAACTGTATTGCCTACAGCAGCTCCACCACCCCTTATGGGAAAGGCCTTTCTCTCTTGAATGGCTTGTCATCCAGGTCTCTTGTTTTTTCCTTCAAAGATACATACATTCAGAGCAGGAATACAGCACTGACAGCTGAAGAGTGGGTCTGTATCTAGTAAACTCTATATACAGGACGGCATCATACAAATACCCATAAAACATAAAGTAGAGAGAAGGGCAGCCAAAATGGAACAGCTGCCCTGTGAGGAAAGGCTAAAGAGGTTAGGCTGATCAGTATGGAGAAGAGATGACTGAGGGGGGGATATGATAGAGATCTTTAAAATCATGAGAGGTCTAGAATGGGTAAATGTGAATCAGTTATTTACTCTTTCAGATAATAGAAGGACTAGGGGGCACTCCATGTAAGAACATAAGAAATTTCCATGCTGGGTCAGACCAAGGGTCCATCAAGCCCAGCATCCTGTTTCCAACAGAAGCCAAACCAGGCCCTAAGAAGCTGGCAATTAGTTAGCAAGTAGCTCATTTAAAACAAACTGAAGAAAATTATTTTTCATTCAATGCATAATTAAGCTATGGAATTCAATGCCAGAGGATGTGGTTACAGCAGTTAGTGTAAATGGGTTTTAAAAAGGTTTGGATAACTTCCTAGAGGAAAAATCCATAAACTGCTATTAAGCTATTAATTAAAACTATTAATTAATAAGCAATAGTAGCTTGAAATCTATTTAATGTTTGGATAATTGCCAGGTATTTGTAACTTGGATTGGCCACTGTTGGAAACAGGATGCTGGGCTTGATGGACCCTTGGTCTGACCCAGTATGGCATATCTTATGTTCTTATGCACACATTATACATTGTCTCATCCTGATTAGATTTACAGATCTTGAGTCCAGACAACTTCCCCCCACACAGGTCATTGCAATGTTCATTCCTTAGTTAATGAAATGGTTGCTGTATCAACCTTTTTACAGTCTATGCATTGTTATCAATGAGACTTAATATAGCCATAAGTTAGCCCCCCTTTGTAGCCCCCCCAAAAACCTTCCATAGATCCTTAAATAACAATTGACACATTTTGTTAATTCTGATATATATTTATTAGTTGTTTTTATATATTTTTATTAACTAATTTATACACATGGCAAAATGTATTAAATATCACAAAGTATTTCATGTTCAATACACACTTCTGAAAATACAGACAAGAAAAACATTACTAGCAAACATCGGTTGTTTTATTATGCATTTTTCAAAAAGGACTGGTGCTTTCTCCCGTAGATGATGGCATTTATATTTAATATTTAGTCATTAAAACCTCATCTGTAGATCTAAGCATACTGTTTAGTTTTTTCTACAGGATTTAGAGCACTTTTCACACTGGGGTAGATTTTATAAACTTACGCGCGCACATACTTTTGTTCGTGCATCAGGCGCAAACAAAAGTACGCAGGATTTTATAAGATATGCGCGTAGCCGCGCGTATCTTATAAAATCGAGGGTCGGCGCGCGCAAGGGGGTGCACATTTGTGCATCTTGCGTGCGCCGAGCCCTACATGCGCTGCCCGTTCCCTCCAAGGATGCTCCGAAATTGGAGCAGCCTCGGAAGGAACTTTCCTTCCACCTCCCCTCACCTTCCCCTACCTAACCCACCCCCCCCCCCCCGGCCCTATCTAAACCCCCCCCTACCATCGTTGGAAGATTTACGCCTGCCAGAGGCAAACTGCACAAACAGGTCATGTTGATATCTGGTGTGTCACCATATTCTTCTGTTTATTTATTTATTTATTTATTTACTTACTTTTATATACCGGTGTTCAATTTTACATATCACATCGGTTTGTGAAGATCCTTCATTTTTCTATAAAATGTAATTAAAAACCTCTTCTAAACAAGGTCTTTATTATAGATAGCTCCCAACCCCCTAAAATGCTTAATTACAATGAAAGACATTTTCTTACCTTACACTCAAGCTTTTCCAGCACATAATCTGCTTCAGCATCTAATGCGGCTTGGTGCAGCTCTATATCTGCAGAGTCCATAGCATTTTCATTGACAAAGGCTGGATACTGCAAATCAAAAAGCTTTTGTCCCAACAGAAATTCATCAAATTCTGGCTTTTGTCATTTCATCTGCACGTCTCTTCCTGCAAGAATACGATTTGTACACTGGTGAATCAACTTCTGTTTCAACATCTTTCAGAAGTCCTCTTTGCTTATGTCTCCTCTTTAGTTTTGCCTGCTGCTTGCTTTCCATTTCCAGCCATTTAGGCATCCCATACACATCCATTATTTTATTTTTAAGGATCACAAAAGCTAAAGCTATTCAGGAACAGCTACAGCCCTTCTGTCTGGAGATTATGTTCTCATGTGACCTCTATCATGTGCTTACTTCTACATCAGGGCATGCCCATGCAAGTTACATTGAATGCAGCTCATCACCTTTTGTTTCTTTTATAATGTATCCTATAGGTCTGTGTAGCTAATAAGCATCTTGATCTGTAAGCCAATCAGTCACTTGTTTTTTGGTCACTGTCTGATTACATGTTTTAGCATCCTGAAAAAGAGGATTTATATCAGCAAAACTATCTACAGCATCTTGTTCATAATACATTTTATTTAAGATCTGCTGGTGCATGGGTCCTTGGTATGGCTGTAAACACAGAGGTCAGTTTTTTTTAAAAGAAAACAAAATCCTTGTTTTATTCACTTTTAAAGTCCCCACATCTTCCAACACCCAACACCTTGCAGTTAATTATCCTTTGCTCGGATTTCACTCTGCCAGGATAGGGGCCATTGGGGCATGCGTATCTACAGTGAGGGGAGGAGGGAAGGGGGAGATTCTCCCTGTTTCTGTGTACAGAATGAAAGACAGCTTGCCACCTCATAGCTAGTAACTTTTTTAAAACAGAGGGGATAGAAATAAAAGCATGCTTCCGTCTCTGTCATCATTAAAAAGCGACAGGGACATTTCTGCTGATGTTTTAGGGGGATGTATTTTTGGGAGGGTGGGTTGGGTTTTGTATTGTACTTCCAGTGAGATCATAAAAAACAGCCAGCGTCCATTAATTCTGTTGTTGTTGTACTTCCAGTGAGATCATCAAAAACAGCCAGAGTCCATTAATTCTGTCATCATTAAAAAGTGACAGTGCCCTTTCTGATGATGTTCTAGGGGGGGTGTTTTTGGGGGGTGTGGTGAGGGGGTAGACTTCTGGTGATGTCATACCTGTGACATCATAGGGGGTTGGTTTGGGGGTGGGACATGGGAGGGGCCACTCCATTCACTTCTATTGGGGGAGAAGCATGGGCGGGGTCTGGAGCAGAGCTAGGGGTGGGGCCAGGGGCACGAGGGGTGGGGCTATAATCCATTCATGTCTATGGGGGTGGGTGGGGCATAGACCAGAAGTGAACACTGATTGGCTGGCATTGCCCTTAACTCATCTGTCAATCAGTTTGATTGACAGTATACCCATAGACTACTGCTCTCCTAGTAGAGCACTGGCCAAAAATATCTCCCAACTCTCAGGTACCTTTTTATCTATCTACCAGAGAGCAGAAAGACTCTTTGCACATGCTCAGGGGCAATTTATACCCAAAGACATTCCAAAAAAAGGGACCAGCAGGGGGAGGACCCAAAAAATGCAAAAACCTTCTATAGCTGGAAAACAGGGACACTTGTGACAGAAGCAAGGCCCTGTTAAATCTCTCCCCCAGCCAACAAAAAAAAAAATCAAATTTAAAGCATGAAGCTGATCAGTTCTATTTTTACTTCTTTTGCCAGCAATACAATATTCACAAACAACAATGCACTTAAACAGCCACAATGAAATGCAATGGATTTTTTCCCATTTGTCCACTTGGGGGAGCTCAAACCCAAGGGTAGCATCATAACCAGTATGATGAATTGGAAGAGCATTTGGACATACTACAATCACAATACAATACACATAACAATTAGATTTCTTTTCTCTTTGAGGAATAATATACTTATAAATATGTTCCTTACATATACTCTCAAAGAAAAGCTTAAAATATTATGTTGTATAGTATTACTTCAAAAGTACCACAACCTGTCTCCTTGGGAAATATCTAAAAAAAAAAAATGAGGCCAGAACAGGCCTCTTCCCCCCAAAAGGTGTGGAAAAATGGGCACATAAGCTCTTTCCACCAAACTAATGCAAGGCACACCAAAAAATGGTGGAATTGTTCTATATCCAGAAACACCCAGCAAAAGGCTGACAGGACAATTACAGAAAATATTCTGCAAAGAATACTTTCATTTAACCACTACTTTGGTCCATGAAGGAGATCACAAAACCTTAAATTTAATTAATCGTCAAAAGAGGCACCAACCACCATCTCCTTGAGGAAAATGAGGCAACATACAATCAGGTGCTTTTATTCCCTATGAGAATACAATGCCTAACTCCTGTTAATTAAATAACATTTTAATTATCTAGCATTCCCAGGGAGGAATGTTAATTACTTCATGCTGTAGAGAAGTCTGACCAAACCACTAGGCTCAGTATTCCTTTTCACTAACACAACCTCAAATCAAAATTGCCAGCATTAAATGAATATTGTTCCTTGATACCAACTGTTTCAAATGTTCAATGGTTAATGTTCATGTTCAATGTATCGCCTCCCAGCAAATGTTCTGTTCCATTGTAAACCGGTGTGATCTATATTCTTTAGGAATATCGGTATATAAAAATTAAAAATAAATAAATAAATAAATAGAATGAGGAGTTTCAAATAAAAATAGTGAAGACCTTTGTTTTATAGTTATTCTTTCAAAATGTTTTCTGTTTACAGTATTTTAGGTTTTTTTCAGCCTCAACATATCTAATACAAAAATAATCTGTATATTCATACAGCAATATGTTTTACCCTACTAAAAAAATCATATTAATTAATAGTTAACCAGTTAGCCATCATGCATTGGAAATACCACTGGAATTATTATTTATTATTTATTTGATTTATATTCTACCTTTCAGACACTTCAAAGTGAATTACATTCAGGTACTCTAGGTAGCATTGCCAGCACAATCTGTACAATACTCTAATTTTTGCAGGTATCAACTCTGCCAAGAGAGCCTCAAAGAATAAAATTACTTTGCTTGAAATGCCATATCAATCAGTACATACAATCTGGTAGATTTATTCTTAGGGATTACAGATTTTAAACAATAACCTCTCAATTAGGCCATTTGTAATGCATTATATATAACTAATCCACATATTAGGGATGATGTAATAAGACCTATGGTAAAATTGGCGCTAGTTGTCTGTGCATATTTTTTTTTAGTTTGCACTGGAAAAGCAGCCACCTCCACGGGATGTAATAAGGAGATGGCATGCAAATGAGACACACAGAAAATGCATGCAAAACAAATATACGCACAGATAAACGTGCTAAAAAGCACACTGACGGCCCTATGCAATAAACCATACATAAACCCGCATTGATTCTCAGTTGAAAGCCTTTAAGACAGTAGTGAGTTAAGGGTTCGGGAGTGGGACTGAAGGTGGGTAGAGCAATGTCTAACCTCATCATGATCCATCATCGACCACGTGGGAGCTATAATGATGAATGCCAGTGAGTGGGGAAATGCAGCAGAGATTTGGAAGGGGCTACAAAGCAATCATCATTTCTGACATGTACCTGTTCCCTCTCTGTCTTCTCTTCTGGCTTCTGCTGCTTAATTTTTCGACCTCCAGACAGGCACTTACACTTAACTCCTGCCATGACCCAGGCACTAAAACACCCACTTAAAAAAAATCCGCACTAATGCCAGCGCAGCTCTCTGCATTGCTCATGAATAGTTAAATGCCTCCTTTGCTTGGCATTAGCATGGACTCACACTAAACCAGCCGCAGCTTTACACATGGAAAATTAGAGTGGAAAAATCCATCGTAATACCATGTGCACAAACCTGCAGAAGGTCTACCACAGTTTATCACATCAGCTCCATTATCATTAAACTTTAAACATATTGTTAAACATTTCCACCCTGGCATATGGGATCAACTACTAACTCCTAATCCATAATGTAGTAGCAAAATCTCAGCATCAGGCCCAAATCTTCTTTGGCTCTTGATTTAAAAGATGCCATCAAGAGGCCGGAAATCTGGAAAAAAGCACAAAGAAAACATGTCCTCCCACAAAGGCCATCTTCGGTCAATATATAACAATGAACATACTTAAATATTAATCTCAATCAACTACTATTTTACTAATTCACTTTTCTGCACTATCCTTCAACAAGAACATAAGAGGTCATTCATACCTCTCGTTGTCTTCATCTTCAGAATTTATCTGCATGTTTTAGGATCCATTCCTCACAATGCCTCTTCACATAATTGATGTCATGCATGGGAACATAGGGATAGTACAAGTTGAATAAAGCCCGGACTTTGCAGCACATCATCCTTTTCAGGTGCGACGCCCTCCGTAAGATCTGTCCATGCTTGATGGTGCTTAGGACAACCTAAGACTTGTCTCACACTTCTCTTGTGATCAGGTGATCCAGAACTTTATTGCCCACTTGACCCACAGGTCCACTGCTAGCAAGTTGATTCTTTGCTAGAGGATGATGATGGCCCCTCTGACTGATTGCTATGAGAAGATATTGAAGAGGACACTTGACTTTGAGCCACTCTGGCAGGGAGCACTACAAATGTATGGTCCAGCAAAATTCTATCATAATTGCTGGGTCCCAGACTAAAACATTGCTACGTGGGATGACAATCACAAATCTCCTCTGGGCACTGGCTGAACTCCCTGCCATGTTCCACTCACAAGAATCACAGTTTCTGCCCACCACCATATGATCCCATTACCTGGGACACTCTTGAGTCAGTCAAACTCTCATCAGAGGAACATGATCAACAGTTAGATATGTTATTTCTTATGGAAAGCTGACATCAAGATTCATTATTGCACCAACTTTGCCCCTCAGGCTACACATTTTTATGTAAAACCAGGAAAGGGAGAAGAGGTGGGGGAATGATTTTTCTATATAAAAGCTGTATCCAGGTTACTGTACTCTCTCTAGAGTTAGGCAGTGAAAACGAGAGTTCAGTATTTAGGATACATTCCTGGGTGTTGGCATTAGTATATTGTCCGCCTGGCTCTCTGAGTAAGGATTTGTCTCTGCAGATTTTGTGAACTCCCTGACCCTATACTCAGATAAAGTTTTAATTATAGGGAATTTAAATATTATTTATTTATTTATTTATTTATTTTTATTTTTTTCTATACCGAAATTCTTGTAGAGATACAAATCATACCGGTTTACATTTAACTTCAATTTTGCCTTAAAGCGATACAGTAAAACAAGTTGGCGAATTCAACAATTTTAACAGTAAAAAGAAATGTAAAATTCTGATCTGAACATTGCCTTATAAGATCAATGGAAATTATTTATACATATCAGACAAGCACATCCAAGAATCAGAGGAATTGAGATACTCATCTTAAAGGGATGAGAGTAAGGTTAAATAAATAAAGAAAATGAGGAGGAAAGTGGAGGGAGTAAGAGGCAGTGAGAGGGGTGGGTGAGAGGGATAGTCTGAAGAAAAGCAAGTAGAGAGTAATGTTGAATGGAAGATAAGTTAATTGTCCTGAAAGGCTTGGCTAAATAGCCATGTTTTTAGTCTCTTTTTGAAGACAGTCGGGCAGGATTCTCGTCTTAGATCGTGTGGAAGCGCGTTCCAGTGGTGTGGGCCAGCTGTCGAGATGGCACGTTTTCTGATAGAAGTTTTGGCTTGGGGAGCGAATAGTGTGTCTTGGTTGGCACTCCTAATAGGTCTGGAGGAGGTATGAGGTTTTAGAGGAGTGGAGATGTTGAGGAAGGTGAGGTTGTGGATAACTTTATGGATAATCGAGAGTACCTTGAATAGGATCCTAGATTTGACTGGAAGCCAATGTAGTATTTGAAGAGTAAGGGAGATGTGTTCCCTCCTTTTGGTATTGGTGAGGAGCCTAGCTGCAGAATTCTGCACCATCTGAAGTGGTTTTAAAACGATGGCTGGAAGACCAAGAAGCAGAGAGTTGCATTAGTCAAGTTTTGTCAAGATGATTGCTTGAAGTACAAGTCTGAAGTCTTTGAAGTGCAGAAGTGGCTTGAGGAATAGAAATAGCAAGCCCAAAGATATTTTTCATGATTTTCAAATCTTGCTCTCGGCCCTGAAGATGTCAGCCTTAATTCATATTCCTACTCATAAAGCAGGGCATGTGTTGGATCAGATTTTGTTGTCTGATCCTTACGCAAATCAGGGCACAGTAGGGAATCTAATACTAGAAGCAGTGCCTTGGTGAGATCATAGCCAAATTTCTTTTAATTTCTGTTGTGAACACAGTGATGAATACTTATTTTGCAACACAATATCTTGTGCACAGCCTGGTCCTACAGATTTTGAAGAATTCAGGGCCCAATGAATGACTGCTAAGGAAGATTTTTCTTTTAATCATGATATCTCTCTAGCAAATACCTTGGTTGCTACCTTGTCATTAATTAGCAACAATATTGCTCCTGTAAAAACCTTTGAAATAAGTTATAGGCATGGGAGTGTACTCTGGTTCAAACAAGAACTCAGATTAAAAAAAGGATCTATGTGAGTTACTAAACGAAGATGGTTGAATAACTCTGTAAATAAAAACGTTGTTTTAAGCACATATCGTGAAAAAGAATGGTCTATATTTTTTGACTCTATAATATTTCATTGATTCTATAATAATTCTTCTGGTATGTTCTGCATAAGTAAATTTTTCTAAAATTATCATCAAAGTTAATTGACTAACAATTGTGTTTTTTACAAATTGTTTGATTTGACAGCTGACGTAATTTATGACATACCATGCTAGTGTATATTTAAAAATGCACAGGCATACGTCTGCCTTCAAGTCTGTTTGACAGGGTCAGTGAGAAGTTCAGTTTGGCGCTTCAAATTAATTAATGGACTTCACGAAGTGCATTTGAAGGGAACTTTGGCTTATGTCCCTTGTATATATTATGGGCCAGATTTTTGAACTTATGCCTGATTTTTTAACATGCGCGCGCAGGCGCGCGCATGTTATAAAATCCTGGGTCAGCGCGCGCAAGAGGCTGCGCACGCCGAGCCCTAGGGGAGTGCCGATGGCTTTCCCCGTTCCCGCTCAGCCTCGGAGGAAACTTTCCTTTTGCCCCCCCCCCCCCCCCATCTTCTCCTCCCTTCCCCTATCTAACCCGCCCCCCAGATCTACCTAAATCCCCCCCTACCTTTATTATTTAAGTTGCGCCTGCCTCTGGGCAGGCATAAGTTGTGTGTGCTGGCCAAGTGCCTGTGTGTGATCCCCCGGCCTAGCAGGCCTTCGGAGGCCTCTGGCCACGCCCCCACCCCGCCCCTTTTTTCGAGTCCCGGGACATACGCACATCCCGGGACTTGCACGCATTGCCAAGCCTATGCAAAATAGGCTCAGTGCGTGCAGGAGGGGTTTAAAAGGGTTATGCACATATATTACGCATATAACCCTTTTAAAATCCGCCCCTATATGTAATGTGCTTAAAACAAGTTTTTTTGTTACAGAGAGTTATTCATTTGTATAAGAGAGACAGTTTCCTGGCTTTGAAAACCTACAAGGATAGCCCCTGAGACAGCGAAAGCGAAACAGGATATCGCGTCGGGCAGTGCCAAACGGAGGAAGTATCTCGATTTTTACTTTAAATCCAAAAATCCTTTCAAAAAAATGTTTCTGTCATTGAATGCACTAATTGGACCGATGATTAAAGAAGACCCTGAAGCGAAAAATTAGGGAATCAATAACGATGGTCCCAGTACTCGCAGAGAGTGGTATGAAGGTCTGTTTAAAGTTCTCTTAAATATTATCTCTCTCTGAACATTAATGATTTAAACTACACTGCAGTTACGTTTGATATGTGTATACTCCATACAATCCACCATTGCCACCATTGTGAATGCAATGAGCAATAGCTGTAGGCATCCACAATGATAAAAGAGTCTCACTCCTTCCATCACAGGACATCCAAGCTGGGGAGAGGGGTGTTAATGTAAACCACCCAGGCTGAGCTCTTCTTGCTTCCACTGTCATGATTGTGGCTAATGACTAAGGCAGTGGAGTTTCCAGTTTTATGTCACAGTAAGAAGTTTAGCAGATGTTATAAACCAGAATGTATTTACAATGAAATAAAGAAGTGACACTTTAGAATAAAAGATGTCATTTTTTATTTTGATGATATTCAAGAGAGAAAATAATCTGGCAGTAAACTAGTTGCTCATTCAACAAAATCAACTAGTATTCCATTCTTTAAAGCTTCATAAGAATATAAGATATGTCATACTGGGTCAGACCAAGGGTCCATCAAGCTCAGTATCTTGTTTCCAACAGTGGCTAATCCAGGTCACAAGTACCTGGCAAGTACCCAAACATTCCATGCTACTAATGGTATATAAAAAAAATAAATAAATAAATAAATAAATAAATAAATAAATAAATAAATAATGTAGACAACATTCAGTGGTTATTCCCTGTTGATTAATAGCAGTGTAAAGACTTCTCCTCCAGGAACTTATCCAAACCTTTTTTAACCCAGCTACATTAGTTGCCTTAACCAGATGCTCTGGCAATGAATCCAGAGCTTAATTGTGCGCTGAGTGAAAAATTATTTTCTCTGATTTGTTTTAAATGTGCTACTTGCTAATTTCATGGAGTGCCCGCTAGGGTAAAGGAATATAAGTTTCCCATTTACCTGTTCAAGTCCTTTCATGATTTTCTAGACCTCTGTCATATGCCCCTCAGCTGTCTTTTCTCCAAGCTTAACAGCCCTATCCTCTTAAGCCTTTCCTCATAGGGAAGCCATTCCATGCACTTTATCATTTTGTTCGCCCTTCTCCAGTGCAACTATATCTTTTTTGATGTGCAGTGACCAGCACGGCACACAATATTCAAGGTGTGGCCTAACCACTGAATGAAACAGAGGCAATATGACATCCTCTATTTTATTCACCATTCCCTTCCTAATGATTCCTAACATTGTTTTCTTTTTTGACTGTTGCAGCACACTGAGCCAAAATTTCAATATAATATCAACTGTAATGCCCAGATCATTTTCCTGGGTGGTAATTCCTAAAATGGAACCTAACATCATGTAGCTACAGCATGGATTATTTTCTTCTATATGCATCACCTTGCATATTTCCATGTTAAATTTCATCTGCTATATGGATGTCCAATCTTCCAGTCTCGCAAGGTCCTCTTGCAATTTATCACAATCTGCTTGTTATTTAACTACTCTGAATAATTTTTTGTCATCTGCAAATTTGATCATCTCACTCATCATACCACTTTCCAGATCATTTATAAATATAATAAAAAGCACCAGTCCAAGTACAGATCCCTGAGGCACTCCACTGTTTACCTTTTTCCACTGTGGAAACAGACCATTTAATCCTACTTCTGTGTCCTGTCTTTTAACCAGTTTGCAATCCACAAAAGGACATCATCTTCTATCACATGATTTGTTAGTTATCTTAGAAGCCTCTCATGAGGGACTTTGTCAAACACCTTCTGAAAATCCAAATGCACCACATCTACTGGTCCACCTTTATCCACATGTTTATTAACCTCTTTAAAAAAATATAGCAGATTTGTGAGGCAAGATTTCCCTTGTGTAAATCCATGCTGGCTATGCACCCTTAAATCATGTCTATCTATATGTTCTGTGATTTTATTCTTTATAATAGTTTCCACAATTTTTCACGGCACTATAGCAAGGCTTACCAGTCTATTGTTTCCTGGATCACCTCTGGAACCCTTTTTATATGTCAGAGTTACATTGGCCACCTTCTAGTCTTCAGGTACAATGGAACGGGCCTCCCCTAGGGCTCGGTGCGCGCAAGGTGCACAAGTGTGCACCCCCTTGCGTGCGCTGATCCTGGATTTTATAACATGCGCACGGCAGCACACACATGTCATAAAATCGGGTGTACATTTGTGCGCGCCGGGTAGCATGCACAAATGTACCCCGCGCGCGTAAGATTAAAAATCTGCCCAATAATATTACTTTTAAAAATATACATTTTAGGGTCTGAATTTTAAAAAGCATGTATACACTTAAAATTGGGTTTTACAAGTGCAAATATACTTGATTCGTATAAATGGATTTTGAAAATTGCTACAATAGTAGTTATATTTACACGTGTAAATTCTTTTGAAAATTACCACTTTATGGTTGACAATTAGGGATTTATTATCCAGTGCTTATATGCAACTTTCTTCTTCTACAGTATAAGTCAATCAGTTATTAGACATACTTTTCAAATATTTAATATTTGATTAAACTTAAAAGGCCAGATTTTAAAAGCTCTAAGAGCATAAATCACCTTACGTGCGCCGGGCCTATTTTATAAAGGCCCGGCAACACACTTAAAGCCCCGGGACACGTCTAAGTCCCGGGGCTTGCAAAAAGGGGTGGGGCAGAGCCAGAGGCCTCTGACACAGCGGACATTTGCTGCTGTGTTGGAGGATCGCATGCCAGCAGGCTACCGGCAAGTGCAAAAATTTTGATAAAAATTTTGGGAGGGGGTTAAAATAGGGCTAGGGAGGAAAGGCTAGGGGAAGGGGTGGGAAGGTTAGCCTTTGCCCTCATATGTCACATAGTGAGGGCAAAGGTAGCGCAGGCGCCATTTTGAATACTGGCAATAGGGCCCGAGTTCAGGAGGTCGCTCCCGGGGTCAGGAGGCCCCCCCAAGCTGGCCAAAAGTCCCTGGGGGTCCAGCGGGGGTCCGGGAGCGATCTCCTGCACTCGTGCCGTCAGGTGCCAGGAACCAAAATGGCGCCGATAGCCTTGCCCTTACTATGTCACAGGGGCTACCGGTGCCATTGGTCAGCCCCTGTCACATGGTAGGAGCACAAGATGGCGCCGGCCATCCAGTGCTCCTACCATGTGACAGGATCCGGCCAATGGATACCCTGTCACAAGGTAAGGGCAAAGGATGGCCAGATAGCCGGAGGATGGCCCGGAGCGGGAGATCGCGGGAGATCGCTCCCGGGACCCCCACTGGACCACCAGGTACCTGTAAAAGGTTTTGGGGGGGGGGGGGTCGGGAGAGTGGGGGAAGCTAAGGGGTTACTTTTAAAGAGTCAGGTGGGTTTTTTATCGGCTGGGCAGCCGATAAACAAAACGCGAACGGGCCCGATGGGAAAAAACCCACATGTGAATCTGAACCGGAATCCGAACCGATTCCGGTTCAGATTCACATCTCTATGGCTCAACGCATCTCAGAACAGCAAGAAACCTTGGAGAAACGTACTGCAGCATTCCATCAGCTTCACACACAGAAGATACAAGGCACAGCTTCTACCCAAGAAGGTCAGTTACAGGAGGTAACTGTAAAGACTACTGTTCCACTGGGTGCTCCTATTCGCTTCTCCGGAGAACTCCAGAAGACGCAGGGCTTTTTGAACCAGTGCAGCATGCATTTCACTTTACAGCCTTCATTGTTTCCCACGGACCTCTCTAAAACCACCTACATCCTGTCATACTTGAATGGGAGAGCCTTGTCAAGGGCATCGACCCCTGCACCTCGGATGGGTCTAGCAATTCCTGCTATTGATACAGATGCACCGATGCAACTTGGTCATGGTCACTTGACCTCAAAGGAATGAAGATTACGGAAGAAACGCAGCCCGTGCAGGTACTGTGGCCAGCCCAGCCATGATGTCTCTACATGCCCCATTCATCCGGGAAACAGACTGGCCTAAGTCCCGCGGGAGGACTGTTCTTCGGCCATACTGCGTTATCTCCTCCGCTCTCTCATTCAGTCTCTGTGACCTCTGAACCTGTCACAGTTCGAACCTCTGCCCTGTTGGACTCAGGGGCAGGAGGCAACCTTATTCTCAGACGTCTTGTGGAAGACCTGAGGAGTCCCTTCAACAAATTTGAAGATCCATTATTGTATCACAACTTGAAGTGGGCATTGGACATTCCTTACATCGCCATTTCTCTTGAGGATCTTAATGATATCCACAGCCGTTCTACTTCTGGCTGCTGATTTTCTTAGGTTGCTATGTTTGCCATGGCTAGATGGCAATTTACATCTTTACCGTCTTCACGGAACTATAATTTAGAGATATCTGCTATGATTGTTTCACTCGGAAGTCGTGTCTGAAGCACTACCGCACTATTAGTTCCGAAGAAGATATCTCTAGCTACCAGCCTGTTTGATTTGCTGGTGCTGCCCCCATCTCTCTTCCAGCAATTCTACGGAAGAGTTATCCAGAAGTGGGTTTTGGATGTACCCTAGCACTGCCACTTCTGTTGAAGTTTTTGTGACATCCATAGCAGCTAAGATTGCTGCTGAATTCAACACCTCATCCAGCTTCATCTACGGAAGAGTTATCCAGAAGTAGGTTTTGGACATACCCTAGCACTGCCACTTCTGTTGAAGTTTTTGTGACGTCCATAGCAGCTAAGATTGCTGCTGAATTCAACACTTCATCCAGTTACCTTTCTGAAGAAGTTACCCTTAGAAGTGGGGTTGGACATACCCCAACATCCCTACTTTCACTGAAGGTTCAGTGAAGTCATAGCAGCTAGCTATTGCTCATTCTGTTACTTTCTGAAGAGTTA
Source organism: Rhinatrema bivittatum (assembly GCF_901001135.1). Classification (NCBI taxonomy): domain Eukaryota; kingdom Metazoa; phylum Chordata; class Amphibia; order Gymnophiona; family Rhinatrematidae; genus Rhinatrema; species Rhinatrema bivittatum. The sequence continues at coordinate 790,858,582 of NC_042615.1, read as the reverse complement.
CCTTTAGAAATGGGGTTGGACGTACAACAACATCGCCACTTCTGTTGAAGTCTCAGTGGCATCCTTAGCAGTTAGCTATTGCTGCTGAAGTCAACACCGCATCCAGTTCATTACTAAAGAGTTACATTCAGAAGTGGGGTTGGACGTTCACCAACACCGCCACTTCCGTTGTAGTCACAGTGGCATCTATAGCAGTTAGCTATTGCTGCTAAATACTACCATCTCTCATCCAGCATCATCTTCTGGAGAGTCATCTTTAGAAGTGTACAATTCTGGTCGCCGCATCTCAAAAAAGATATAATTGCGATGGAGAAGGTACAGAGAAGGGTTACCAAAATGATAAGGGGAATGGAACAACTCCCCTATGAGGAAAGACTAAAGATGTTAGGACTTTTCAGCTTGGAGAAGAGACGACTGAGGGGGGATATGATAGAGGTGTTTAAAATCATGAGAGGTCTAGAACAGGTAGATGTGAATCGGTTATTTACTCTTTCGGATAGTAGAAAGACTAGGGGGCACTCCATGAAGTTAGCATGGGGCACATTTAAAACTAATCGGAGAAAGTTCTTTTTTACTCAACGCACAATTAAACTCTGGAATTTGTTGCCAGAGGATGTGGTTAGTGCAGTTAGTATAGCTGTGTTTAAAAAAGGATTGGATAAGTTCTTGGAGGAGAAGTCCATTACCTGCTATTAAGTTCACTTAGAGAATAGCCACTGCCATTAGCAGTGGTTACATGGAATAGACTTAGTTTTTGGGTACTTGCCAGGTTCTTATGGCCTGGATTGGCCACTGTTGGAAACAGGATGCTGGGCTTGATGGACCCTTGGTCTGACCCAGTATGGCATTTTCTTATGTTCTTATGTTCTTATGAAGTGGATTCTGGACATTCTTCAACATCACCACTTCCACTGAATTCCTCAGTGACGTCCACAGCAGCTCTACCCATTGCTGCTGATATCATCAATAACACTGAAAGATTCTTCCAAATCTCAAGATCCATCTGTCACCATTGCAGAAGACGAATTAGAAATCAAGATCAAAGAGATTCTGGATGTTCACTACAGAGGCAAGACTCTTGAATACCTTCTGATTTGGGAAGGCTTCGGCCCCGATTTGATTACTTGGGAGCCTCAGACCAATATCTTGGACAAAGAGATGCTTCATCAGTTTCACCTCGCGCATCCTTTGAAACCTAAGCCTGGTACCCGAAGAGGAGATCACCCTTTGAAGGGGGATACTGTTGCGTCCGTTGCTGCTCGATGCCCTCACTCCCCCCTCTTTACCTCCGTTGCGACTCCCTCTGGGTCTGATGGATGGTTAGCAACCGCGGCGTCTTCATGCCGTCTTCTTCCGGCGTCCCCGGACCATGTGACAGGGGCTGACCAATGGCACCTGTGACATAGCAGGTCAAAGGCTATTGGCGCCATTTTGAATACCGGCAGCCAAGGGTGTGAGTACAGGAGGTGGTTCCCGTACACCAGGGAGTTTTCGTAAGTCTTGGGGGGGTCAGAAGGGTGGGGGGTTGTACTTAATTCAATTTTAGCCAGGAAACGAATAAGAATTAATGCATGTACATATCGGGGGCCCCCCTTGCCGAATGCAATGTATCTGCCCCCCGACGAATATGAATCCCGAATGCAACGTATGGTGACCCTTTGCACATCCCTAATCTCAGCTGTATAATAAAAGACAAATCTCTGTTTACGTGTCTCGAGTCTAGCCTAGTACTGTGGTTCCTCATGGGGCTCCTCCCCGTGGGAGTGGCCATCACCACAGTACCCAAGAATCCACTCAAACACCTCAAAACCATAACACACTCTCTCTCTCCCTCCCTCCCTCCCCTCCAAGTGGTTGTAGGTAGGAATTGCAACAATTGTGGTACTTACTGCAAAGTGCGAAAAAGTTATCCCAGTCTGCGGTAATACATATGTGAAGCGTTAAGTGCACTTTGCGATAAACAGCTTATTACCATAAAACACACCCCTTTTCCTATCGCATGCGATATTTAGTGCATTTTGATAAATCCAGGCCTAAATTTGGTAAGAGAGTTGCTGATGCTATATATAGCACTAAGCAATGCATGATTGAAATAATTTGAACAAACATAAAAACAACTGCAAGTGTGTCCCAAAATAAATAACATGCCAGTGCTATTTCAGAATTGAGACTAGCTGATGAGCTGGTGAAACTGACAAGTTCCAGTGAACTTGATATGTGCTGTAGTCCAAAAAGGATTTGATTAAATCCTAATTTTAAATAATCTATTGAGAAGAAGCCGGTGATCTATGGTGTCAAAAGCACTCATATCAAGGAAAATGACTAACACTGCTACATTTTTGTCAAGATTTAGACTAATTTCCATAACCAAAGCAATAAGGGCAGGTTCAGTGCTAATTCCCTTCCCATACCGAGATTGTTTCGGGTGTAATACCATAGTTTTATTTAGGAAATTAGTAAACTGTATATGTACCACTTTCTCAATGATTTTAGACAGGACCGGTAAGTTGGAAATTGGTCTATAATTTTCTGGCTTATCAGAATCAAGATGATCTTTGTTTTTTTCAAAAAGGGACGAATGCTGGTGGTTTTCAAACTATTAGGCAATATACCTAGTTCTAAGCTGTTATTAATTAAATCCCTAAGCCTTCTCACCAGCCTAAATCTAGTCCTCAACTCAGCAATGAACTCCTCCTCATTTCCCCAGATCACAACGACCATTCTCAGCCGACCACCTCCATCACCATGGTGACTCAAGCTAGAGATCTTGGAGTGATTCTAGACAACCATCTGAACTTAAAGACATTTGTCAATAACACAACCAAGGACTGTTTCCACAAACTACAAATTCTAAAAAGACTTAAACCACTCCTTCTCTTCCATGACTTTAGGACGGTCCTCCAGGCTACCCTATTTTCCAAGATAGACTACTGTAATGCCCTCCTGTTGGAACTCCCCGCTTCCATCACTAAACCCCTTCAGATGCTTCAGAATGCAGCTGCCAGAATTCTGACAAACTGCAACCGTGGAGATCACATCACGCCCATTCTCAGGAATCTCCACTGGCTCCCTATAAGCTTCAGAATCCTGCATAAGTCCCTCACCATTATTCACAAGACCATACACAACCAACACTCACTCAACTTGCACATCCCGCTACGCCTACACACCTCCAATAGACCTATAAGAGAGGCCTATAAAGGAACCCTCCATGCCCCCACTTCCAAATCCACCCTTCGCATATTTATTTTATTTTTTTTTATTTATTTAAGGTTTTTATATACCGGCAATCATGAGAACATATCTTGCTGGTTTACATGAAACGGGAGTGCATTAAATACATCAAACTAGAACTCAGGTGACCGAAAGTACAGTTACAATTAACAAGGGTGGCAGAACTTGGTGAAGAGGAAGAAAAAGGAAAGAATAAATGGTTAAACGATATACAAGTCACATTACAAGTTATGTACAAATGGCATGATTAATGGCTGAATGTTTTGAGGAGTCCTTGGGTTGTGTCCTTGGATTGTGTCATTAAATTGTGTCTTGGAAAGCTTGCTTGAATAACCAAGTCTTAAGTCTTTTCCTAAAAGTTGGGAGGCAAGGTTCCAGTCTGAGATCTGTGGGCAATGAATTCCACAGAAGGGGGCCAGCTGTGGAGGTGGCGCGATCTCTTAGGGTAATGTGTCTAGTTGTTTTTGCAGGGGGAACTTGGAGTGTGCCTCTATAAACATCTCTGGTAGGTCTTGTCGAGTTGTATACTTGGAGAGGAAATTGAAGATCGAGGGAAGTGCATTGATGTATAGTTTTGAAAATGATACATATGGTTTTGTACATGATACGGAAGTATACGGGTAGCCAATGTAGCTCTTTCAGGATGGGAGATATGTGGTCTCTTTTTCTTGTGCCTGTTAGTAGTCGGGCTGCTGAATTTTGCACCATCTGTAATGGTTTGGAATAGGAAGAAGGCAGACCTAGCAATAAGGAGTTGCAATAGTCTAATTTTGAAAAAATGACTGCCTGGATGATCGTTCTGAAGTCTTGAGCATGGAAGAGAGGTCTTATCCTTTTCAAGACCTGGAGTTTATAGAAGCAGTCTTTGGTTGTTTTGTTGATGTGTGCCTTGAAGTTTAGCCGGTTGTCCAATAACACTCCTAAGTCTCTAACTTGTGCAGTAGGTAGGTTGGTGGGAAGAGTAATGTTAGGTGTATTGTTCTCGGGAGAGATGAGTAGGATTTCTGTCTTGGAGGAATTTAAGATGAGGTGAAGGCTGTTGAGAAGTTGTTTGATTTTTTGGTGGCATGATTCCCAGTAGTCAAGAGTTTTAGAGTATGTGTCTTTGATGGGGATGATGATTTGAATATCATCTGCGTATAGGAAGTACTTTAGATTGAGGTCAGTGAGAAGTTGGCAAAGAGGAAGCAGGTAAATATTGAATAGAGTCGGAGATAATGAAGAACCTTGTGGGACTCCTATGGCAGAGTCAAATCTTGAGGATTCCTTGTTTTGGAGTTTAACTTTGTAACCTCTGTTGTTGAGAAAGGTTTTGAACCAAGATAGGACGGTGCCGCAGATTCCTATGGACGATAACTGGTTTAAGAGGATGGTGTGGTTGACCGTGTCGAATGCTGCTGATAGGTCTAACAAGATCAATAGAAAAGAGTTTCCTTTGTCGAGGCCCAGTAAGATATGGTCTGTCAACGAAGTGAGGAGGGATTCTGTGCCTCGATTTTTACGGAAGCCGTGTTGTGGGATGAAGAGAAGATTGTTGTCTTCGATGAAATCTGAGAGTTGAGAGTTCACTAGTTTTTCCATGATCTTTGCGATGAATGGGAGGTTAGCTATGGGGCGGAAGTTGTTAGGGTCCTTCGGGTCTAGGTTGGGTTTCTTTAGGAGCGGTGAGATTGAGGCCATTTTAAGATCATCTGGGAAGGTTCCTTGGGCTAGAGAGCAGTTGATGATATTTTTCAATGAAGTGGCTATTGTGTCTGGAATAGCTAGAAGAAGTTTGGAGGGGATGTGGTCTGCAGGATGAGACGAAGGTTTCATTCTTCTCAGGATGGTTTGTATCTCCGTGGAAGAGACGGGTTCAAAGGTGTTTAAGCTGACGTTTTTGAGGGCAGGTTGTTGATATGTCTGGAGGTCGGCTGTATTGGAAGGCAGTTGTGTTAAGAGATTGGTGATTTTATTTTGGAAAAACTGAGCGAGTTCTTCTGCTTTGGGTTGTGCCATGTTGCCTGGGATTTCTCGCGGAATGGTTTGAGTGAGGCTGGAGACATAAGCGAAGAGGGCTTTGGCGTCAAAAACCAGGTTGTGAATCTTAGATGCATAATAGTCTTTTTTTGATTTTGAGGTGAGAGATTTGTACTGGTAAAGTGTGGATTTGTATGAAAAAATGGTGATGTCACAAGGGGTTTTGCGCCAGGTCGCTTCTTTTTTTCTTAAACTTTGTTTTAGTTTTCTGAGTTCATTAGTGAACCACGGTTGTCTGTTGGATGCATTGGTGTGAGATCTTTTTGTAGTTGAAGGACAGAGCTTGTTGGCTATGTTTTCTGTTATGTTGTTCCAGGAGCGAATGGCAGTGTTCGGGTCAGTGAGGTCTAATAGGGGTAGCTGTGAGACCAATTGGTTGTTAAGGTCTTCTGGTGAGCATCGCCTCTTGTAGTGGAATGAAGGAGAGGGGGAGTAGGGAGTGTTGGATTTTTCCAGCGTGAATGAGGTAGAGATGAGCGTGTGGTCTGACCATGGAACCTTTTTGTTCTTCAAATTGGATGTAGTCGTAATGCCCTTGTTGACGAAAATCAAGTCCAGAGTGTGACCCGCTTTGTGTGTGGGTTCGTTGACTAGTTGTTGGAATCCCATAGCAGACAGGGCTGTGATGAGTGTTACGCAGCTGTTAGATGGTGAGGGATTGTCTATGTGCAGATTGAAATCTCCTAAAATGATTGCTGGAGTATCCAGGTTGATGAGCATGGTGGTGATTTCAAGGAGGGGGGAGACCTCTGCTTCTAGGAGTCCCGGGGGGGGCGTAGACAAGAAGGATTTGAAGATGTTGTGAGGTGAAGAAGCCGACTTCCAGTTTTGAGTTAGAGCTGAAAGGATGTTGGGAGAAGTTAAGGCTTTTTTTGGTAGCCAGAAGGATGCCCCCTCCTCTTTTTTTCAGTCTCGGGAGTGAGAAGAAGTCATAGGTTTGTGTAGGTAGTTGGTTTATTAAAGCTGTATCTGAGGGCTTAAGCCATGTTTCGGTTACTGCACAGATATCTGGCTTGGCGTCGGTGAGATAATCATTGAAAATTAGGGATTTCTTCGTTAGAGATTGTGCATTGAAAAGAGAGAGTGAAAAGAGGGAGAGGCCTAGAAGCTGGGTAATTGGTGTGATCAAGATAGGGGTGAGGGTTTTTAAGTTATTGTGAGGGGCTCGTCTGGTAGATGTTCTTTTAGATAGGAGGCGGTGTTGTAAGATTGGTATTGGAAGAGCAAGAGACATTGTGGGAGGTTAGCTGGCTGGCGCAGAGTGTAGGCGGATGGCAGATGGGAGGATAGGCTGAGATTAGGAGATAAATAATTGGTTGGTTAGTGCTCATATCCTGTGGAGAAGGCGCATATCCACCAGGGAATGCGCCTTCTCCACAGCGGGGCCTTGCATCTGGAACACCATGCCGCCAGACCTCAGACAGGAACCCTGCCTGTTGACCTTTAGAAAAAAATCAAGACCTGGCTATTCCATCAAGCCTTCTCATAATGGATACGCTCTCTCTTAATCTCCTTCCTTCCCCCCCCTCCTAATTCCCTGCGACTGGAAAGTCACAACCCTTGTCCATGGTGTTAATCCTCCTTCAGTACTACCACGGCTCTGTTCCATTGGCCACCCTTATTTTTGTATATAAGTTTTGTATATACGTTTTTGTATATAATTTTTGCATATAAGTTTCCATACTACCTATTTACTATTTTTTAGAGTGTGCTATACATGGTCCATGGCACACCCAGTATGCTATTTGTTAAACTTATAACACTATTTAAACCTTTGTTTTATGCTCTCTCAGTCCCTAGTTCCTTTAACACCTTGTTTTTTGTAACTTTTTGTTCTTTTTGCTCTTCTCATTATCGTTAATGTTATAATACCCCGGTTCCTTGAAAACAGATATGATATGATATCTTTCATGAATGTCGGTATATAAAAAGAGTTAAATAAATAAATAAATACGCCATGATTTTTAATTACATTTGAAAGGTAAAGGGTCAAGTACAGATGATTAGGCATTCATTTGCTTCAATGTTAAATCCAGACCAAAAGGCAATATACTATAGAAAGCGGAAAATGTACTATGTTGACTGAAGAAGGTATCATTAAGGTTGGAGTTGCTGTTGATGGATAGGTATCTGCAGCAAACTCAGCTTGAATGTTTGGAATTTTGGTTTCAAAGGTATGTGCAAAATCCTCAGCAACAAGGGCTTTTGTTTGAGCAGAAGAGCCTCCTACTGCACCCCAGAGATTTGAGAGGTAAGATTGGTAGCTGTGCCGGAGGCCTCTGGCCCACCCCCGCCCCTCCTCCGGCCCGCCCCTTTAGTAAAGCCCCGGGAATTAGACGCGTCCTGGGCCTTTACGCATGTCGCTGGGCCTTTATAAAATAGGTCCAGTACCCCTAACGCCCCCCCCCCCCCTACGTGCGTAAATCCTCTGAAAATCCGGCCCTTAAGTATTTACACGCTAGTTTCATTAATAAATCCTGGAATGCTCATGCCCCACCCAGATCACATCTACATCCTGCCCCATTTTTTTGGAAAAAATGATGTGTGCATTTATTGGGAGATATGCACACACGTGGAGGCTTTTTAAAATCCACACGGCATGCGTCAGCCTGACTTCTGCATGTATCTCCCAGCTTTGGGGCTTTTAAAATTCACTTGATATTAATATTTGATGCTAGATTTTAGAAAATATTCATCTTTTGGTAATTTATTTCTATACCAGCAGCTTTCAAGGTGAGGAGTTTGTCATTTTAAATTTAAGCCAGAGTGATACTCTGGGGCATCACTGGTAAGTTTCTGTGTTTTGAAATAGAGGGGGCCAACTTGGTTGTAAGCTGAAGGAAGAATATGATGCAAGTTGAAATCCAGCCTTCAAGATGAAACTCAAGGGCAGAGGAGAGCCTATGAAGGTCTAAGTCTTTAGTGTTTCTAACTGGAATCTTAATTGTTGAGGGATTTATCAATGAAGCCTGACAGCATAGTGAAAAAGTGATTATCTATCCAGCCAGCTGTGTGAGCTTTATAATTTGAGTAGCAAGAATGACATTGTTGGAAAAAAAAAAAACCATATCTAAGTTGTGGCCATTTCTGTGAGTGGGCATATTAATCCACCGAGTAAGTAAAAAATCAGACATTTTGGCAAAAAATCTGGACTATAATAATTTCCTGGGTTAATCTGCATGCAAATCGAAATTATCTAAGAGAAGAAGGTGGGAACTTCTGATGGAGCAATTGTTGATAAGAGTGATTAAATCCTGAAGTTGTGAACTGGAAAGGGGTGGGGGAGGAGGGGGAGGATAAATGAAAAGTAGTTTAAACTTGAGATGACTTTATAATTGAAGAAAAAGATGTTCTATAACAGGAAGTGTTGACAGTGCTAATTCTTTGATTTTAAGGATTCTGTGGAAGACAACAGCAATCCCACCACCATTCTTTTTCAGTCTGGCATGGAACTTCTTATGTTGCCTTGTTTTAATTTGGATTATTCTTCCATATATGCATCACTTTGCACTTGTCTACATTTAAATCTCATCTGCCATTTAGATGCACAATCCCCCGTTCTCACAAAGTCTTCTTGCAATTTCTCACGGCATTGGGATTTGAATTTCAGAATATAGAAGCTGTCATAATAATAATTGTAACAAAGCGCTGTTTAGCAAGCATTGTATGGACTATAATCATGAATCTTGAGGTTTTTTGCAATTGATCAATTGATGAAAAACCCAAAAGGAGGAGCTTGCAATAGAGACTTAAGGTATAGAGAACAGAGATGGGTGTTCCTATATTACATGCTTTGGAACCAGAGAGACTGAATTGCAACATAGACTGTTTTTGTTTTGGTTTTTTTTAACTATATTTTTTTAATAAGATCTAGGATATTTATTTAACAGTCTGTAAAAATTGATCAGTGTCTTTTAAATTATCTAAATAAAGATAGGTGAATGACTTCATGATTTAAAATCCATTTCCTCCCTTGGGATTGGTGGCAGTTGTCATGGGACTGCAACAGTTACTACCCTTAAGAGACACATGGGCATAACCTGCATGGAGCAGCAATTACTACCATAAGAAACTTGTTGGACAGACTGTATGGACCATTTGGCCTTTTTCTGATGATTGGTGGAAATAAGAACACTCTGATTGGATATAAGCTTTTGATGCCACTGTCATGTTTTCATGTCCCTTGAAGAGTGGGTAGGCGATATGCCATTGTTAATGTCTGTCTGAAGGAAGTATGAGAAGTCTATATGTGAGTAGAATCACTTTATTTTTCAATATTCTTCAAATTTTCCATTCTGTTTTTTCTTTTTAACATTTATTATGTCTTTTGCAGCTGTTTTGAAATTTTCTGTGACACAGCCACTTCGTGGTGAAACATTGTCAATGTTGGGTTCTCAAAACCAAATTTCAGGAGCTTTGGGAGACCTCATCATGATAAGTTCAACGTTGTTTTCATTTCACTAAAGGTGTTCATGAGGCCTTTGCAATAGTTATGAATCATTGCTATTGAGCCATACAGAAAGTTATTCTGATTGCAAACTGGGTTTTTTTTTGTTTGTTTGTTTTTAAATGAAAAGATTTCTGCTAAGCTACTTGGGCAGCTTTTGTAAAGGTATTTTTTTCAATATGATTTAGCTGCGATTTTGTACAATGTGTTTATGAGGACTTCCTAAAGTCACCTTACTGTGAAAAATGCCCAAAGTGATGTACAGTAAGATAAAATACAAAAAGCAATATTTGAAATGTACATAGAACTGCTGTTAATTGTAAGCTGCAATTTTTTTGAACACAAGTGGGTCTTTAAAAGTTGTTCCACAATGGTTTTACAAAAAATTATGAAAAATGTAATATCTACTGGCACTTAAAAAAAGATAATTGACCTAAATAATTGCTGTCCACTGGCTGTGTCTTGTGTATGTTTTTCTATGCCTTATTTGTAGATGATATATATTTAATATGCATGACTTGTGCCATTGTTGTGCATCATGGCTGTATAGTAAATAAAAGGGGTATGCTTTGTTTTGTCTTTAGTTTCTGGCAGGGAGCTCAATTTTTTTGTTTTGTTTCATTTCATGATTTAAAAAAATAAATGTGGGTCTGGGTTTCACTCTCTGAGCTCAATGGCTAAAACGGGATTTATTGCAAATCCCATGGGGGGGGGGGGGGAGGGGGAGAGAGAGAGAGAGAGAGAGAGAGAGAGAGAGAGAGAGAGAGAGCCAGAGCCTCTATGGAGGCCCACTGATTTTTTAACTTTTTATACCACTGTAAAAGGGGGCACTAGTAACTCAGGGTGGGCTTTGTGGAGGTCAGTTTAACATGCATAGTCATACGTATGAACAGTACAGTTACTATCAGTGCAGATTTTATGTGATTTGGAGGGATGAAAGGTGAAAGAAGAGTAGATTTATACCATGTTCTCTCTACCTAGCTTGATGGCAACTAGGTAGGATAGTGCATCAAGCTAGGTAGAGAGAACATGGTACAAATCCACTCTTCTTTCTCTTTTCATCCTCCAAATCACATAAAATCTTCACTGATGCTAACTGTGCTGTTTGTATGTATGACTGTAGATGTAAAATTGACCCCAGAACCCAACCCACCCCCCCCAAACCTCTTCCTGAGTTACTAGTGCCCCCTCTTACAGTGGTATAAATAAACATTTTTGTGAGCCTCTATAGAGAAGTTCTCTCTCTCCCTCTCTCTTTCTCTCAGCTTGTAATATGAAAATATCACAAATGCAACCAGTGGCGGATTCACGATGTCAGACCGGCCCAGGTATTCGCCGCCCAGGCCGGCCTAGGACACATCACATGGTCTGCCAAGCGCAGCTCTGTCATGGCCGCGCATGGCAGACCACGTGACTGGAGCAATCGGCCCACCGGGGGATGCCCGATCTCCCGATAGGCCAATCTGCCCCTGAATGCAACAAATTTAACATATGATGAGGTACCTAGAAAATTACCCTAACCACACCCATTTTGTATCACAGGCACTATTTTTGCTATATTTACTAGGGATGTGAATCGTTTTTGAATGATTAAAATTATCGTCAGATAATTTTAAAATCGTCTTAAATCGTTAGCGTGCACAATACAATACAAATGCCCTTGATTTATCGTCAGGGGCATTTGTATTGTATCATTAAATAGGGCACGGGAATTATTTGGGGGAGGGCAGGAAAACAGGCACACCAAAACAACCCCTAAACCCACCCCGACCCTTTAAAACAATTCCTTACCCTCCCCCACCCTCCCGAACCCCCCCAAATGTTAAATTATCTGGTGGTCCAGTGGAGGGGGTCCCGGCGCGATCTCCCACTCTCGGGCCATTGGCGCCATTTTGGCTGCCACTAATTAAAATGGCGCCGATGGCCCAATAAAAAAAAAAAACCCACCCGACCCTTTAAATCGACCACCCACCCTCCCGACCCTTTTTTTTTAGGGAGGCCCTTGCCGCTAAAAAAAAAAACCCACCCCACCCTTTAAATTGACCCCACCCTCCCCAAAACCTTTTAAAATTACCTGGTGGTCCAGGGGAGCCACGGGGGGCCTCAGGGAGAGATCCAGGGGGGCCTCGGGGAGAGGAGAGATCCAGGGGGGCCTCGGAGAGAGGAGAGATCCAGGGGGGCCTCGGGGAGAGATTTCCCGTTCCCAGGCATCAGCTGTTCTAAAAAAAAAATGGCGCCGATGCCCCTTTGCCCTTACCATGTGACAGGGTATCCGTGCCATTGGCCTGCCCCTGTCACATGGTAGGAGCACTGGATGGCCGGCGCCATCTTTACTCATCAGCCCCTATTATACTATACTCTATAATAGGGGCTGATGAGTAAATTATACTATACTCTATAATACTCATCAGCCCCTATAATACTCATCAGCCCCTATAATACTCATCAGCCCCTATTATACTATACTCTATAATAGGGGCTGATGAGTAAATTATACTATACTCTATAATACTCATCAGCCCCTATAATACTCATCAGCCCCTATTATACTATACTCTATAATAGGGGCTGATGAGTAAATTATACTATACTCTATAATACTCATCAGCCCCTATAATACTCATCAGCCTCTATAATACTCATCAGCCCCTATTATACTATACTCTATAATAGGGGCTGATGAGTAAAGATGGCCGGCGCCATCTTTAAAGATGGCGCCGGCCATCCAGTGCTCCTACCATGTGACAGGGGCCGGCCAATGGCACGGATACCCTGTCACATGGTAAGGGCAAAGGGGCATCGGTGCCATTTTTTTTTAGAACAGCTGATGCCTGGGAACGGGAAATCTCTCCCCGAGGCCCCCCTGGATCTCTCCTCTCTCCGAGGCCCCCCTGGATCTCTCCTCTCCCCAAGGCCCCCCTGGATCTCTCCTCTCCCCAAGGCCCCCCGAGGCCCCCCTGGACCACCAGGTAATTTTAAAAGGTTTTGGGGAGGGTGGGGTCGATTTAAAGGGTGGGGTGGGTTTTTTTTTTTAGCGGCACGGGCCTCCCTAAAAAAAAAGTGTCGGGAGGGTGGGTGGTCGATTTAAAGGGTCGGGTGGGTTTTTTTTTTTATTGGGCCATCGGCGCCATTTTAATTAGTGGCAGCCAAAATGGCGCCGATGGCCCGAGAGCGGGAGATCGCGCCGGGACCCCCTCCACTGGACCACCAGGTAATTTAACATTTTGGGGGGGTTCGGGAGGGTGGGGGAGGTAAGGAATTGTTTTAAAGGGTCGGGGTGGGTTTAGGGGTTGTTTTGGTGTGCCTGTTTTCCTGCCCTCCTGAGTAAAATAAAATATAAACTGAAAAGGAAAGTCCCTGGGTATTTAGCATGTGACATTGTAGCCCTGCTGACTAGAATTTGGTGCCCAGTGCGGCCAGAGAAAGGTTGGTGGGCCGGCCATCTTTACTCATCAGCCCCTATTATACTATACTCTATAATAGGGGCTGATGAGTAAAGATGGCCGGCGCCATCTTTAATGATGGCGCCGGCCATCCAGTGCTCCTACCATGTGACAGGGGCCGGCCAATGGCACGGATACCCTGTCACATGGTAAGGGCAAAGGGGCATCGGCGCCATTTGTTTTTAGAACAGCTGATGCCTGGGAACAGGAAATCTCTCCCCGAGGCCCCCCTGGATCTCTCCTCTCCCCGAGGCCCCCCTGGATCTCTCCCCGAGGCCCCCCGAGGCCCCCCTGGACCACCAGGTAATTTTGAAAGGTTTTGGGGGGCTCGGGAGGGTGGGGTCGATTTAAAGGGTTGGGTGGGTTGTTTTTTTTTAGCGGCGCGGGCCTCCCTAAAAAAAAAATTAGCGATGTGAATTAACGATCAGATTCCCCCCCCCCCAGCCGAATCTGATCGTTAAGACGATCTGGCACACGATTCACATCTCTAATATTTACCACAAAATGATGAATCCAGGCCTAAGTTGGCCCATGTTAGTGAAAAATATATCCTGTCAGGTGTGGGATTTTCTCTCCCATGGAATCTGCACTTAATGCTGCTCTCTAGGTGGCAAGTTTTATTCTGACTTAAATATCATTTGTGAACCCTGTTTAGGTTCACTAGAAAGGTGCCATTCAGTAAAATGTAGGACTTTCCAGTGGTGGGAGGTTCACAGAAGAATGTATCTAGGGCTTAGTGATGGCGGGAGCCTTCCCCCAAAGGGGATGGGTTTGAGGTGAGGACATAAAGGTGCTTCTACAAGCACCGGGGGAAGTTCTGAGATGGATTTCTGTTGGCTGTGGGAAGCTAGTCCTTGAGACGTTCAGGGCTAAGAAAGTTTGCTGGAGAAGCAGTAGAAAGCTCCCTTCAGTTTGGCTGCTGGTCACTAATAAGAATATGGACCCCCAAGTCCACAAGGACAATGATCCTGTCTGGGGAAGCCCATGGTTGGAGAAGAGTTGTAAGAAGTGAAAGTTTCCTATCTGTGTTCTTTAGTTGGTTTCAAGAGAGAACTTGGTGGGGAGCTTGAGAGGGAAAAAGATCTCAAGGACTGTCTGATGCAGTGATTGGGAATGCACCGTGCGTAACATCTGTGAACATTTTCCTGATGTGACAGAGAAGCGGACTTTGGTATTAAGTGCTGGATTGTATTCCTCAATTTTTTCTGACTTTCTGGACTTGGCTCTCTAAACTAAATTATTTTCTCTGGAACACAATCGGATTGTGGACATTGGTTTTTCGAGTCCACGTTTCCCTTTGGACTCCAGGGCATTCTGCTATTTACCGGTGAAGGGAGCCCAGGTTCCGGCGCTGCAGGCAGGCTTTTACCACTCCTGCAGTTGCTGAAGATGACCTCAGCAAAGCAGGACGAGGGTTTACACGCACATAATAACTATAGTGCCACTTATTGCACTTTTGTGCAGCGCTATATACTAGAGGAGTTATTAGCATTTCCATTGCCAGATCTGCACAGGCAACAATGGTAAAGGTGAGTACTTAGGGTGAAGTGTTTATAGCACAGTAAACTGCTTTATTGTACAATAATGATTTTCTAAAAAGAAAAAAAAATGTCCGGGCTCAAAGTCAGCAATGGCCTTCACCTTTCTATCCAGCTGCACTAGAGAAAAGGAAGCAATTTGCCACAGTTCATAAAGGATCCAGATCAGCCACCTGGCACAACCAGATCAGCCACCTGGCACAACCAGAAGAGAAATCAGCACTGTTACTGCACATTGGTGCACGTTAGTACATCAGCCCCATAGAACTTGGAATGTTAGCAAAGAGCTCCTCTTAGTAGTAGTTGCAATAGAAAGCAGAAGCCTTGCATGCACTATCAGGTTACCTACGGAGCCTTTAGTAAGATCTACCTTATAAATGGGCTCTGACCGACGGACCGCAAATGCGCAGTAGAGAGCAGCTCTACCGCGCATGCGCGGGCGAGCACGTCGGTCAGAGCCGAGCGTGCCCGAAAAAAAAAAATGGCGCTGGGGCCGCAGGAGCGGCGGTGGCGGCGGCGGTGAGAAGCAGGAGCGGCAGCGGCGGGGGCGGCAAGAAGCAGGAGTGGGAGGAGCAGTAGCGGCGGCAGCGGCGAAGAGCAGGAGCGGCGCCGCGCGCGCAGGAGGGACCCCCCCGGGAGATCTTCCGTCTGCCGGTTGTGGATGATCTCAAAGGGGAGGGGATTGAGAGAGGGGGAGTGACTGAGGAGAGGGAGGTGTGAGAGGGAGAGGGGGAGGGAAAGGTGAGAGAGAGGGAGGGAGGGGAGAGGGGAAGGTGAGAGAGAGGGAGGGAGGGGGGAGGGGAGAGGGGAAGGTGAGAGAGAGAGGGGAGAGAGAGGGAGGGGGAAGGTGAGAGATGGAGGGAGGGAGGGAGGAGGGGAGGGGAGGGGGAAGGTGAGGGGGAGAGGGAGGGGAGGGGAGGGGGAAGGTGAGAGAGAGGGAGGGAGGGAGGGGGGAAGTGAGAGGGAGGGGGAGAGAGTGAGGGAGGAGGGAGAATGAGGGGGAGGGAGTGGGAAGGAAATGGACTGAGCCTGTTGTTACGGGCTTAACGGCTAGTAATAATAATAATAAAGTCAGGTTCTGCGATTACTAATAGATATGGCAGCCCACCAACCTATCTCTGGCCGCACTGGGCACCAAATTCTAGTCAGCAGGGCTACAATGTCACATGCTAAATATCCAGGGACTTTCCTTTTCAGTTTATATTTTATTTTACTCAGGAATTTGTCAGTTTATTACAACAAGAACAACAACAAAACTGGCAGAAATGAGTAGGAGAAAATGACTCACAACTGGAAGGTAAATACCATTTTTGTTCTTGCTGTGGTACTCACCAATTAATTCCAGGGAAAAAAATAAAATAAAAACTGAAAACGGAGGTCTCTATGTATACCCATGACTTCCTATAGGTCAATCGTAGCTAACCCTGGGAAGCCTGCAGAGGGTCCATGAATTTAAATGTGACCGGTTTTGGGTTGACATTGGATACTGCCATTTATGTAAGAGCAGCCCACCTTTTGAATGGTGTGGTTATATTTGCCAGCCTCTTTCTAAAATCCAGAACTGCACACAAACTTATGACCCCCAACCCAGACCATAGTGAGATAAACTGACTTGCCTAGATAATTAAAAAAGGAAGAAAGATAAGAAAAAAAACCAGAAAAATCATATGAAAATAAGTGAAACAGAAAACATTATTTAGGGGAAATTACTTTTGCATTTGCTTTCAAAATGGCAACATAATGATTCATGGATTCAGAAGGTGGAAATCTAATTCACTAATGTTATTGTTTGGTTTCCTGGCTGCGGTGCATTCTTTTAATTGAGTTCTGAGTTGACTGCAAATAAATAAAACAAGCAATTCAGCTTTATATTGGCTACACGGGATAGCTCACTATCTCCGAATACCACTACAGAGATGGGGAAACTATTTTCTGCTCTCATTTAATCTGAAACTGCAGTCATCAGCTACATGACATAATTAAATCGTTCAAGTATTAAACCTTTATTTCAGGGTTCACAGTAACCCAGGATTATTTTTGATGTTCTTGTGTTTATAGCTGCTGTTTGCCAGTAGGAAAAACACAAAAAAAAAATGTCCTAAGTACAGTGTTATGCTAATTTCAGTGTATGGCTACCAGCCTATATCTCTCAATTTAATATGGACCTAGCTGTTCAGTAATTGTGCATCTCAGAAGCTGCAGGCTCAGGCAACTAGTATGCAAAATAAGGAATACCTACAGAAGAGGCATGCATTATTAGGCAATTTATTGCATTAAGAAAGAAAATGTTGGTATTATGAGGGCAATTTCAGAGTGATTTGCCTGGGTAACAAAGGAGTGACCATGGTAAATCCTCCCCAGGGGAAAGGAGAGGGGTCTGGGGGCAGGGGATAGAAGGGAAGGGAAACTAGACGTGGGGATTTCATCTTTTCAATTCCTCCCCCCTCCCCCGCCCTGCCACGCCTCGCCCCCACAACATACTTTCCCAGATGATCTTTGATCATTAGTTTGCGAGACCACAAGTTCAACATAGGCAGGGACCTGCAAGCCACCAGGTGGGTAGTTTCTAAATTTGCCCACCTAGGGGAAGGGGTCGGATTTTCAAAGCCATTTTCACACATAAAATGTGGGCTAATGCATATGCATGGCTTGTTTATAAAACTGTCTGGGGTTTGTGTGTGTATAAAGATACGTGCGAAATGGGATTTTATGGGCACAATAAAAAAAGATTCGTTGTGGGGGAGCGGTGTTGGGAGCGGGGTTGGGATTTCCACGCGCGCTTTCGATTTAAAAACGTCTGCGTGTGAATTCATGTGCAGAAGTCCCCGGGTTGCAAGGAGCAGATGCGGCTTGATGTCGGCGAGCTGCGGCGTGTACTTTCACGTAGTTTTCAAAGAGGTCAACACTAAGTGGGGTGGCAAACAGAGAGTTAACCATGAAAACTTTAGCTGAGTTATTCAGTGGGTCATGTTTCCCACTTAAAATAGCCAGATAAGTTTACCCAGATAACTTTAGACTTGCTCTCTCCACCACATCCAGACTTACCGAGCTAATTTTAGGCCCTGCTCCTGGAATGCCCCCCACGCCACCTCTTTTTTTCTGTCTGGGTAACTTACCTGCCTAAATCTTATCTGTTTGGCGAAGCAAGAAATTCAAAATTCGGGGGTTAATATTCAGTAAGCCAGCAAGCGGACAAGTTGACTGGCTAAAGTTAGCCGGATAACTTGTCCCAGATATTCAACAGAATAAACATCCTATTGAATAGGCTCTCCTAAAGTTATCCGGCTACCTTTAGCTCGATACCTTTATTCCTAACCAGCCAGCTTTTGAATATGGCTGGTTAGGTTTAAAGTTATCCGGCCTTTTGTGGCTGCTTAACTGGATATGCACAGGAAGTGAGCCTCTTTCAAAGGAAAGGAGGCTCTGAAACGAGGGTTCATGGGATGAGACTGAAAGGGGACAGACTCAGGAGTGATCAGAGGAAACAATTCTATACAGAGAGAGAGAGAGAGAGAGAGAGTAGTGGATGCTTGGAACGTCATTCCAGTGGAGGTGCTAGAGACAAAAATGGCATCTGAATTCAAGAAAGCATGGGATAAATGCAGGGGATCTCTGAAGGCATGAAGGGAATTGTAAGGGCAGCACATATTGAATGGATGGGCAGACTAGATAGGCCATATAGTGTTGAGAACGGGGGTGTTTAGTGTGCCCTTGGGCCTCAGCCTGGGCCCAGGCCTTCAGGGCCGAGCCGAGGGTTGACGGTGGCTCCGCATGGCTGAACACAGTCTTGCCCTCTGCCAGGCCTGCAAGCTCCCAAGGCCAGCATCCAAGGATGTTGGAAGTTGAATGGTCCTCTGACCATTCCGAGCCCTTTCGGACCTGCTGTGAACAGCATGGAGCAGCAGGCCTGGCCTGAGGTTGAGGGCAGACGGAGTCCTTGACACGAAGACAGGACTATGGTCGATGCGGCGGCATCGCAGACAAGACACTTGACAACAGCTGAGTTGATGCAACGGCATCACGGACGAGGAACTTGACAACAGCAAGGTTGATGCAATGGCATCACGGATGAGGAACTTGACATCCAAACAAGCACACATAAGGCATGGACATTGGCACTGTCTCTCAGGGCACCCTACTCAGGCCACTCGCGGGACTGAGTTGCGGACCACCCTGTCCCACTGCTCCCTACACAGCCCTTGCAGGCTGGTCACAGACCACGAGAAGAGCGGAACAGCACAGGGAAGATCCAGGCAAAAGAAACTCCAATGATAGAGCCAGTGTCATCCGAAGCTTCCCCCAAGGCTGGCAGGAATGGAGGCTCAGGAGCACAGGGACACTTCCTACCTGCAAGCCACCTCATTCTCTGGCATACACCATCCAAGAGCACCGGCTTACAGGAACAGAAGGCTCAAGAGCACCAGGCGAAGACGCAGGGAAGAACATCCTGGCAGGCGGACACATCAGGATAAGGAGGATCATGGCGGAACATCGGGACATGGTCGGGAGCCTCGGGCAAAACATCAAGGCACCAAGACATGGTATAAAAGCAACCGAGACAAGGTGCTCCACGAAGAACAGACAACCTTACAAGGCTCTGGCAAGCAGGAGCCTCCAGAGGGAAGGCAAAGACAGACTGTAGCTGAAGTCCTTTTATAGGGCTGCAGAACGGCGACTCCCTGGGAGGAGTTTGGCAGGCCCACACCTAGCTGGCCCTATAACTACGGAAAAGTGCTGCGGGCCGGCCCCTAGGGAAGGGTGTGGCTCAAACCAGGAAGTCCATGCAAACACAAGCAGCCTCAGGCAGGCCCCACGGACATTGAGGCCTCCCAGGCCCTGGAGCAAATCCTGGACAGATCGCAGGCGAGGCCCTGGCTTGGAGCGGCCTCCAGGAAGAGGTAAGGAGCCTCCCATAGCCCAGCTACAGGAGGGTTCATAACATATAGTCTTTTTCTGCCATCATGTTTCCATGTTTCTATATCTTCAAAAGACATCTGGTTAAGTAGCATTACTTTGTAAAAAGTAGAAAAAAAAATCCCCTTAAATTGTGGGCCTCCTTGATAAAAAGTATTTTGGAAAAAAATATTAAGGGCCTCCCAGCCTGATGCCCCCCCCCCCTACTACACAAATCAAAACCCCCTGTTTGCCAGGACCCCCTCCAAACCCTTTCAAATTTAAAACTAAATCAATTATCGTACTGGCACTGTAACCCACCTCCTTCCTCCCCGCTAAATACAAAAATAAAATCTTGTCTCCTTGCCACTCCCCACACCACCACCCTCCCCTGAAGCCCCCACCCCTACCTACTCCAGTACCTTAATCATCACCAGCTTTTGGAACCCGGGAGCCCCTGGTGCTTCCAGTGTTACTCCATTAATAGCGCTGTCAGTGTAAATGTTCAGCCCTGAGTCGAAAGGTCACACTGATAGGGTATACTTCCAACACACTGTCCTTCCATCCACTTGGTTCAAAGCAGCCATTCGAACCCCACAGGGCAGGAGGCAGGATGTGCAGGAGGAGCTGCAAGACGGGCCTCATCCTCCTTCTATTCCCAGTCATAGCAGTTGGTGACAGAGGGATACGGTTGGGGCTGGGAGAGAGAGAAGCAGGGATCAAGGGGAGGAAGGCAGCTTGTGCTATACATTGTCACCAATGTTTCTCTTCCAGGGTGGGCGGGAGACAGAGGATCAACTGCCACCAACATTTTTTTTTGTTTTGTTTTGGTTTTTTTTAAATGGTCCCCAATCTCCCACAGCAATTTGGCCAGGATTGGCCAATTCCATGGCAAAGCACAATCACAGGAGACGAAGGACCTTGATTGTAACAGGGTGGTGCCTTGGACCGATCTCACACTTTCTGCCTAAGATAATGTCAGACTATCAATCAGTCTTGGATGAACAGATTGAATGGGCCGTATGTCTTTAGCTGTCATGTTCTTTCAACATTTTTCTGTTACCTGCTTATTTGTAAGGAAGAGGCTGCACTTCATGCACTGAATTACAAGAATGCTGTGGCCTTCTGGCACCATCATCATCATGATGACAACGTTTATTTGTTTCACACTCTTCCATAAATTGAATGCAGAGTATGTTACATATGGAGAGGTCAATAATAGGCAATAATGTAAATCAGTGAAAAATGAGCATAGTGTACAGTCACAGAGTGATTGTGAGTAAGTAACATCAGCAGTAGAAATAGGAAATAGCAATATAATGTAAAATGATAAGCAAACATTTCAACAATAAATGGTATCAAATTCCCACACTTAAAATTGGGAATAGGTGAAATAAGAGAACCAGGGATGAAGTTTATAAATAGGAGAAGGGGTAGAGGAAAGAAGATTGGCTGAACAGTGCCAGGGGAAGGTTGAGGTTGCTTTAGGATTGTAGTAGAATAATTGCTGGCCTAACATACAGTGTTTGCTAAGATCAGAAATGCAATTTGGAAAGCAAACGTCATAGAGAAAGTGTGGTGACCCATGAGGTGCAGTGGAGAGGAGCATTCACGATGATTCAGCTATGGTCTGAATGCTTCAATAAATAGCCATGTGAGTAGTTCAGGGCTCCCTAAACCTTGAAACTTCACATGAAACTTCACATGACCCAAAGGATTACCAAAACAAATTACCATAGATGCGGTCCCTCTCCAACGATCATTCCTTCTCACACTCCCTGCATTACAACTGATCTCCTCTTTCAACCTCCATCCTCTCTAGAAGATCTCGTTAACCTTCTCCCCTCCGGCAGATCTTTTCTCTCAACCTCTGCTCCTTTCATCTCCCCAGCCCATACCCTCTCTCTCATCCCCTTCAGCTATTTTTGTATCCCCCAGCCGATCCTTTTTCAACTCCAAGTTCTTCTTATAATCCCAAACTGATCATCTATCACCCCATCCCTGATTCCCTCCTCACTAATTTCCAATCCCCTTTTTCACCTCCCAGCCTTATCTTCTCCTCTCTAACATTCTTCCCCAGCTGATCCTCTTACCCTCTCTAACTCCTCTTACATCCCCCAGTTGATCTTCTGTCATCCCCCCCTCTCTCTCCACAGCCAATCCTCCCCCACCATATCCAGTCCTCAAACCCCTCCTATATCTCATCCTTCCCTTCAAATAGCCCCTCCTCCAAACATCCCCCTGGCCGGGATCAACGCTATTATTTTCCTTTGGGCTTTGGGCCAAAGTTGGATGATAACTTGTGGGAAGAGAGGTTGATGACAGGGGCAACATTTTTATCTTGGGTAGGTTCAGTGGTGGCGGATAAGAAGAGAAACGCAGTCTAAATCTCCACTGACCCATACATACTCAGCCCTCCTCTCATGGCTGGTGCCAAGCACAGTGGTGATCTGCAAGTAACAGCATTAAAAATGAAAGAAAGCACTGGGCCTGTGAGGTTGTGCAAACTCACAGGCCCTGCAGTGGTCTGATCCCTCCTTGTACAGGGCTTTCTGTTGGCACAGAAACTCATGAAATGGCAGTGACACTGCAGGGTCTGTGAGTTTGTGCTGGCTCACAAGCCCCATGTTAACTTTCATATTAATGCAGCTGCTGTTGCTGGCATCTGAAGAGTGCTGCCATTTGAGCCACTTGTGGCCCCCAACTGATGGTTTTGTGAACCCATTTGGAGTCCCGACTCACAGTTTGGGAAGCCACACATTCAGATCACTGAATGTGTGGCCTAAATCACACATCCAAACACAGGATATGTGGTCAAGTTAAACAGCGATGTTAATTGCAACACAGATCATGTTATATACACATTACAATGTCCTTGTCCTAAGATTTACATAGGTAGGACCAAGAGAAAAATAAGGATCCGACTCACAGAACACAAATGCAGAATCAATAACAAAGATCTTAAAGCTCCCATGGTACAGCACTGCATTGATTTAGGCCACACATTCAGTGATCTGAAGTGGGCGGTGTTAGAGCAGGTGCGCACATCCTGGCGAGGTGGTGATCGCGCCAGCACCCTCAACAGAACAGAAAAGAAAACCAGTGGATCTATCGTCTGAACACTTTAGAACCCAACGGGCTCAATGATAAAATAGAGTGGTTTTCGCTGATTTGAAATTTACTCCCTCCCACAACACTGTACACATCATAGTTACGTCAGCAGGACTGCCCCATACGTCATCTTTTCAACTTGGTGGAATCCCTTTAAATATGGTGACTATAGCCGCCGGCACCCGTGCTGGTAAAAGGAGCCGGTCAGAGCAGCCGTCGAAGATACAGTAAGTATTAAACATCTAACAGGCAAATAGAGCTGCATAACCACCTCAGAACGCGGGTTAACTAACATCCAGACTTTCAAAAGATAATCTCAAGCCTAATTCTTAGCAATTATGCACTTTACAGCGGAGCTCAGTTGACAGCTCTTCCAACGCCGAAGTCCACAGAAGTTCACTTAGCCGCTATAACAAGTATGTATCCATTCGACGGTATAGTAACCCAGTTAAGTGACAACATATGTCAATAACTTTAGGATGTATACAATGGTGTACTTTTATGTTGTGCAGATTTCCACAGCGTCCTTGCGGTCTCTCTTGATAATGCACAGCCCGTGAAGAAGGAGCCTTGCTCCAAAACACCCCGGTGTCGGCGGCACAAGACTGACTACTCACGCAAGTACTATACAAGTGGTGGCTAAGGCCAATGCGTTCTTAACATTCAAAGTTATAAAAAATAATCTGAAGAGCACGCAAACCCGTGGACATCAACATAAATTCAACAACCAGCATTGAGGTGCCTAATGATTTAGAAGCCACAACAAGGCACACATACACGATAGCGGAACTTATTCAGTTTGCATCGTATGAAGGCACACTCAATCCACATCTTTATATAACAGGTCTTCATTTAATGTATTTAGTTTCATGTTATAAGATTGGGTCTAGCATTGCTGGATATTCTGCTATGCATTTTTTCTTCCTTAACAATTTTCTTTACTTTTTTCTGACATATTTTCCTTGTCTTCCACAACTTTAAGTATTGTGGCCTAATGCAGGATCAAGATCTCGAGTAGTAAGTCTTTTTCTGAAATTGAAAACATTAAAAAAAAATAAAAATCTATTCAGCCTTTTATTTCTTTTGGCATCAAGAGATCTGGAGTTTTGTCTTTGTGTTACTGTGTAAAGAGTGGGTGGTTATCTCGTATAGGCAAGCTGATTGCATGTCTCCTTGTTACTCCCAATGTAGAGGAGTAACATTAGAGGATATCTCAAAGCTCAGGCTGTTCAGGTGATGGTGACATCAGTTGCCAACCTAAGCTAAACCACATTGGAAGAGATTTGCCAGGTCATAACATGGAGTTCCGTCCAAGCATTCATGAGACAGTGACACCGTGGCCTTTACACTGCCACTAGTACAGGCTTAGAGATTTTGCTGATCAGTCTATTCTCAGGAAAAGAGTCGACTTCCACATTCCTAAACCCTTTTCTGTTGTGTCCATGCCACCTGGTTCATATCTGAAGTCGCATTGAAAACTGAAAAAAGGAAAAATTATTTAAAAAGAAAAAAGGATTCCTTTGATAACCCCCCTCCCAAAGAAAACCATTTATTACTGTGCACTGTGGTAGTGGTGGTGTTAATGCTGTGTTGTTTCCCCTTTTTATTTGAAGATACTTTTGCTAGCTAGAACCAATATAGACTGGGTAAATGTATCATCGGGTCACGCTAGAGAGATAACGTTCCTGGATGGAATAAATTATAGCTTTATGGAGCAATTGGTTCAGGAACCGACGAGAGGGAGCAATTTTAGATCTAATTCTCAGTGGAGCACAGGACTTGGTGAGAGAGGTAACGGTGGTGGGGCCACTTGGCAATAGTGATCATAATATGATCAAATTTGATTTAATGACTGGAAAAGGAACAGTGTGCAAATCCAAGGCTCTCGTGCTAAACTTTCAAAAGGGAAACTTTGATAAAATGAGAAAAATTGTTAGTAAAAAATCTGAAAGGAGCAGCTACAAAAGTAAAAAATGTCCAAGAGGCGTGGTCATTGTTAAAAAATACCATTCTAGAAGCACAGTCCAGATGTATTCCACACATTAAGAAAGGTGGAAAGAAGGCAAAACGATTACCGGCATGGTTAAAAGGGGAGGTGAAAGAAGCTATTTTAGCCAAAAGATCTTCATTCAAAAATTGGAAGAAGGATCCAACAGAAGAAAATAGGATAAAGCATAAACATAGGCAAGTTAAATGTAAGACATTGATAAGACAGGCTAAGAGAGAATTTGAAAAGAAGTTGGCTGTAGAGGCAAAAACTCACAGTAAAAACTTTTTTAAATATATCCGAAGCAGAAAGCCTGTGAGGGAGTCAGTTGGACTGTTAGATGATCGAGGGGTTAAAGGGGCACTTAGAGAAGATAAGGCCATCGCGGAAAGATTAAATGATTTCTTTGCTTCGGTGTTTACTGAAGAGGATGTTGGGGAGGTACCCGTAATGGAGAAGGTTTTCATGGGTAATGATTCAGATGGACTGAATCAAATCACGGTGAACCTAGAAGATGTGCTAGGCCTGATTGACAAACTGAAGAGTAGTAAATCACCTGGACCGGATGGTATACACCCCAGAGTTCTGAAGGAACTAAAAAATGAAATTTCAGACCTATTAGTAAACATTTGTAACTTATCATTAAAATCATCCATTGTACCTGAAGACTGGAGGATAGCAAATGTAACCCCAATATTTAAAAAGGGCTCCAGGGGCGATCCGGGAAACTACAGACCGGTTAGCCTGACTTCAGTGCCAGGAAAAATAGTGGAAAGTGTTCTAAACATCAAAATCACAGAACATATAGAAAGACATGGTTTAATGGAACAAAGTCAGCATGGCTTTACCCAGGGCAAGTCTTGCCTCACAAATCTGCTTCACTTTTTTGAAGGAGTTAATAAACATGTGGATAAAGGTGAACCGGTAGATATAGTATACTTAGATTTTCAGAAGGCGTTTGACAAAGTTCCTCATGAGAGGCTTCTAGGAAAAGTAAAAAGTCATGGGATAGGTGGCGATGTCCTTTCGTGGATTGCAAACTGGCTAAAAGACAGGAAACAGAGAGTAGGATTAAATGGGCAATTTTCTCAGTGGAAGGGAGTGGACAGTGGAGTGCCTCAGGGATCTGTATTGGGACCCTTACTGTTCAATATATTTATAAATGATTTATTTATTTATTTAACTTCTTTTACTATACCGACACTCAAGACCAGGTCTTATCGTACCGGTTTACATTAGAACAAGGGGAAAAATCAATTAACGTATAAGTGGAAAAGAGAAGTTACATTAAAACAGGGAGAGTAAAAACATGGATGTCGGAAGATAGGACAGAATTAAGTAATTGAACAATAAGTTAACAAAATTACAAACTATAAATTAACATAAAACAATGAATTAATAATACAAAAAACATGGATTATAATCAGCGGAAATATACATGGAAATATATATATATGGAATATATACAGCTGGAAATGATCTGGAAAGAAATGATCTGGAAAGAAATACGACGAGTGAGATAATCAAATTTGCAGATGACACAAAATTGTTCAGAGTAGTTAAATCACAAGCAGATTGTGATAAATTGCAGGAAGACCTTGTGAGACTGGAAAATTGGGCATACAAATGGCAGATGAAATTTAATGTGGATAAGTGCAAGGTGATGCATATAGGGAAAAATAACCCATGCTATAATTACTAGGGATGTGAATCGTTTTTCGACGATTAAAATTATCATCCGATAATTTTAATATCGTCTTAAACCGTTATGGGACACAATACAATAGAGATTCTAACGATTTATCGTTATAAATCGTTAGAATCGTGAGCCAGCACACTAAAACCCCCTAAAACCCACCCCCGACCCTTTAAATTAAATCCCCCACCCTCCCGAACCCCCCCCCCCAAATGACTTAAATAACCTGGGTGTCCAGCGGCGGTCCGGAACGGCAGCGGTCCGGAACGGGCTCCTGCTATTGAATCTTGTTGTCTTCAGCCGGCGCCATTTTCCAAAATGGCGCCGAAAAATGGCGGCGGCCATAGACCAACACGATTCCACGGCAGGAGGTCCTTCCGGACCCCCGCTGGACTTTTGGCAAGTCTTGTGGGGGTCAGGAGGCCCCCCCCAAGCTGGCCAAAAGTTCCTGGAGGTCCAGCAGGGGTCAGGGAGCGATTTCCCGCCGTGAATCGTTTTCCGTACGGAAAATGGCGCCGGCAGGAGATCGACTGCAGGAGGTCGTTCAGCGAGGGTTCCGGCGCCTCGCTGAACGGGGGTGGGTTTTAGGGGGTTTTAATGTGCCGGCTCACGATTTTACGATTTTTCACGATATTTTACCCCCCCAAACGGCAACAATACGATTCCCTCCCCCTCCCAGCCGAAATCGATCGTTAAGACGATCGAGGACACGATTCACATCTCTAATAATTACACGATGTTGGGTTCCATATTAGGTGCTACAACCCAAGAAAGAGATCTAGGTGTCATAGTGGATAACACATTGAAATCGTCGGTTCAGTGTGCTGCGGCAGTCAAAAAAGCAAACAGAATGTTGGGAATTATTAGAAAAGGAATGATGAATAAAACGGAAAATGTCATAATGCCTCTGTATCGCTCCATGGTGAGACCACACCTTGAATACTGTGTACAATTCTGGTCGCCGCATCTCAAAAAAGATATAATTGCGATGGAGAAGGTACAGAGAAGGGCTACCAAAATGATAAGGGGAATGGAACAACTCCCCTATGAGGAAAGACTAAAGAGGTTAGGACTTTTCAGCTTGGAGAAGAGACGACTGAGGGGGGATATGATAGAGGTGTTTAAAATCATGAGAGGTCTAGAACGGGTAGATGTGAATCGGTTATTTACTCTTTCGGATAGTAGAAAGACTAGGGGACACTCCATGAAGTTAGCATGGGGCACATTTAAAACTAATCGGAGAAAGTTCTTTTTTACTCAACGCACAATTAAACTCTGGAATTTGTTGGCAGAGAATGTGGTTCGTGCAGTTAGTATTAGAGATGTGAATCGTGTCCTCGATCGTCTTAACGATCGATTTCGGCTGGGAGGGGGAGGGAATCGTATTGTTGCCGTTTGGGGGGGTAAAATATCGTGATATATCGTTAAAATCGTTAAAACCCGCTACAACCCACCCCCGACCCTTTAAATTAAATCCCCCACCCTCCCGAACCCCCCCCCCAAATGACTTAAATTACCTGGTGGTCCAGCGGCGGTCTGGAACGGCAGCAGTCCGGAACGGGCTCCTGCTACTGAATCTTGTTGTCTTCGGCCGGCGCCATTTTGGAAAATGGCGCCGAAAAATGGCGGCGGCCATAGACCAACAGGATTCGACGGCAGGAGGTTTTCCGGACCCCCGCTGGACTTTTGGCAAGTCTTGTGGGGGTCAGGAGGCCCCCCCCAAGCTGGCCAAAAGTTCCTGGAGGTCCAGCGGGGGTCAGGGAGCGATTTCCCGCCGCGAATCGTTTTCCGTACGGAAAATGGCGCCGGCAGGAGATCGACTGCAGGAGGTCGTTCAGCGAGGCGCCGGAACCCTCGCTGAACGACCTCCTGCAGTCGATCTCCTGCCGGCGCCATTTTCCGTACGGAAAACGATTCGCGGCGGGGAAATCGCTCCCTGACCCCCGCTGGACCTCCAGGAACTTTTGGCCAGCTTGGGGGGGGCCTCCTGACCCCCACAAGACTTGCCAAAAGTCCAGCGGGGGTCCGGAAGGACCTCCTGCCGTCGAATCCTGTTGGTCTATGGCCGCCGCCATTTTTCGGCGCCATTTTGGAAAATGGCGCCGGCCGAAGACAACAAGATTCAGTAGCAGGAGCCCGTTCCGGACCGCTGCCGTTCCGGACCCCCAGGTAATTTAAGTCATTTGGGGGGGGGGGGTTCGGGAGGGTGGGGGGATTGAAGGAGGTAGGATTTGGCAAGGAAATGTTTAAGTTATTTGGGGGGGGTTTGGGAGGGTGGGGGATTTAATTTAAAGGGTCGGGGATGGGTTTTAGCGGGTTTTAGTGTGCCGGCTCACGATTCTAACGATTTATAACGATAAATCGTTAGAATCTCTATTGTATTGTGTTCCATAACGGTTTAAGACGATATTAAAATTATCGGACGATAATTTTAATCGTCCTAAAACGATTCACATCCCTAGTTAGTATAGCTGTGTTTAAAAAAGGATTGGATAAGTTCTTGGAGGAGAAGTCCATTACCTGCTATTAAGTTCACTTAGAGAATAGCCACTGTCATTAGCAATGGTTACATGGAATAGACTTAGTTTTTGGGTACTTGCCAGGTTCTTATGGCCTGGATTGGCCACTGTTGGAAACAGGATGCTGGGCTTGATGGACCCTTGGTCTGACCCAGTATGGCATTTTCTTATGTTCTTACATGTGTGTGCCTATATCGAGGCTGTATGTGATCACAGAAAGCAAAATATGTTTTTTTCTTTCCTAATACTTACAAATTCACTTTATAAGTAGCTGTAAGAGCAATATTGTTTTAAGAACAATAAGATACTCCATAGTGTGTAGTAAAGGATTTTGAAGCACTTGTCAGGTGCATGTTGAGAAACTCTTCAGCACTTAGACTTTACAGTACACCTGAGATGTGTATTAAAATTCCTCACTAAAAGAAAGAATGTGAAAAATCAAATAGTAAGATTTGTTAGACAGCATTATGTGACCTTGTGCCTGAATCATTTGATCCACAATGAACATAGTATGAGGCAATTATGAATAGCAATGTGCCGTAGTCTCACTGGGATTTCAACAGTTGAACAAACAGCCAAAAATGGATCAAAAGCTGAGTATTTTGTATCTTAACAGCAAATTATACATGTCTTTTTGGTTGTAGGACATTTTATAATGCAATAACACACAACAGGGTGTCTCTTAAAAGGATTTCTATGCACCTCCCTGGTGTGGAAGGCACTCAGCACTTGGCTTCATACCACACAACACATCTGGGGTGTTTCAAAATCCTTTAATATACCCCCTGCCATATGTGAATGCTTACTTAATACTCAGTCAACACACAGGCACAAACCAATGGTACTTTTAGACAGTTTTTACAATGTGTAATAATAGTGGAATTTCAACCTAGCCAGAACATTGCATAAACAAGATTTAAAAACTAGTGTTATTTCTTTGGAGAATAAAATCTATTGGTTTTCTTTAGTCCCAGAACATTTTGTAAGAGACATAACACTCTCTAGAGTTACATTAGGGGATTCTGACACACTTCTTGGATGGTAAAGGCAATTGGCCTTTGCCCTCAGTATCCAGCAGGTAAAGACTTTGTGAGGTCCGGTTCTATCCAACATTTGCAATACTGCAGAAGGGCTGTAAGGACATAATAAGAATTGCCATGCAGGGTCAGACCAAGGAGCCCAGCATCCTCTTTCTAACAGTGGCCAAACCAGGTCGCAAGTACCTGGCAGATCCCATAAAGTAGGGAAAGTTGTGCCTTTTTGCAGATGATAAAAAATCTGCAGTAGGGTAGATATCCCGGAAGGTGTAGAAAACAAGAGGCAAGATCTAGTGAAGCCTGAGGAATAGTCTAGATTTACAACTAAAAAATGAAGAGTCATGCATTTGGGTTGCAAAACCCCAAGGAAGCAGTACAATATAAGGGGTGAGGTTCTCCTGTATGCAGAAGAAAAGTGGATCTGAGAATGATCATATGTGATTATATTACGGTAACCAAACAGGTAGGTAGGATGACAGCAAAAGCCAAAAGAATGTTTGGGTGCATAGGGAGAAGAATAGCTGGCAGGAAAAAGGAGATGGTATTGCCTCTGTATAGGCTCGGGTGAGACCTCACTTGGTGTAAAGTGTACAATTTTAGATCATCCTTCAAAAGGATATAAACCAGATGGAGTCAATCCAGGGGTCAACTTCTAAAATGGTCAGCGGTCTTCATCATAAAGCATATTGTGATAAAGATCTAAGCATGTATGTTTTATTTATTTGTATGTATTTTGTTTGTAAGCTTTTATATACTGAAGTTTGGAATTGGCTTTTGGAAGAAAGGAAAGAAAGAGGAGACATGATAGAGAGGTTTAAATACCTTTAAGGAATAGATAGGCCTCTTTCTGTGGGAAAGAGGCTCTAGAAAGAGGGGGTCATGGGATGAGGCTGAAAGGGGGTAGACTCAGGAGTAATCGAAGGAAATATTTCTTTACAGAAAGGGTGCTGGACTCATGGAATAGCCTCCCTGTATAGGTGGTATTAAAATACAATAAAACGTGGGGCAAGTACATAGGATCTCTAAGGGAGAGGAAGGGGCTATAGAGCTGAGCCGGAGATGTGGGTGGCCGGACTGATGGACTGTATCGTCTCTATCTGTAGGGATGTGCATTAGCATGCTCTGTTGTACAACATAATGGCGCCAACCTCGGGTTGACCAGCAGTCATTTTGGCATGCCAGAGAAGCCAGACAGGACTGACTGGGGATCAATCCTGTCCCCGTAAGACCCACGGACCGAGGTGGCATAAGGGATGTGATAGGGGGAGTCAGGGGGGTCCTGGGAGATGAAGAGGCCTTTGGTTCAGCCAGTGTGGTATGGTGGGTGAGGGAGAGGATCATTTCCTTTAGTTTTGTTTATCATGTTTTCCTTTTTTTTATTTTATTTTGTTTATTTTGTTTTGGGTAAACAAAACAAAACATAATAATCAAGGAACAAAACAAAGCAAAGAATAATCAAGGAACATTTGAGACAAAGAAAAACAAAATGAAAAGCAAAACTAAATGAAAATATTTCCCGTGCACAGCCCTATATACATGTTCAGCATGCTCTGTGTTTCTTTCTATCTGGGTAAATGCTGATTTACTTGGGTTAATTGACCTGTTTCAAAATTACCCTCTTCTATCTGGCTAAAAGTACCCAGGAGCTTCCATATGTCACACTACTGGCCACTGGCATTTTGGTTGCAGAGTTCAGTAAGGAAATGTGGCCTCTATGTAAAATATAGAATATTTTAGCATTGGTGAGTTTACTTGGAGGGGGCATGTAGGTATGAACCTTGTGTGAATGACTGAGTTTTTTCAGCCCAATATGGGGAGGTATGTACTGTATAAAAGGGAGTGTTTCATGCAGAGCAAGGGCTGATCACTGAAGAAGGAGTCTCAGAGTAGCAGCCTTTGGAGGTCCAAGCTGTTGGTGTTGGCTGAAGATGAATAAGGTGCCATCTATCGCGGTGCCCCATGAGTGAGGAACATCTGGAAGCTTTCACAAGCCCTCAGGGAAGATCTGGACTGGGAAGGAGCCAGGGAGCCAGGCCATTGAGGAGGTTCTGTGCAGAGGAGAACCCCAAAGTGAGAAATGTTTGTGAAGGTGAAGTATTGGAAATAGACTGGGGTGTGGTCTAGGATCCAAGAGGAACTGGAAAAATATGAGAAACATAAGAACATAAGAACATACCATACTGGATCAGATGAAGGGTCCATCAAGCCCAGCATCCTGTTTCCAACAGTGGCCAATCCAAGCCATAAGAACCTGGCAAGTACCCAAAAACTAAGTCTTGTGGAGGGATAAAAGGGCTGGAAGAAAACTGGACAGTGTGTTTTGAATCTTTTGACTATTGGACTTCTGAAGTGGCTACAGAGAATGGACTATGATCTTAACATGATGTTTTTCAAAATAAACTACCTGTATTTTGGAGCACATTAATGGAGTGGACAATTCTTTTTTGTGACAGGGTCTTAACCCAGTTTAGGCCTTGCAGGTGGTCATGCCCCCCACCCCATGGTAGCTGGAGATTCTGAGAGTTCCCCCACCCTGACCCAGGAAGGTGAACCCTGAGGAAGGTGAGGTTACATGAACTTTTATCTGGATTAAAAAGAGTCATATCGGGGAGGTATAAAGGCCGGGGAAGGAATACAGTCCACGTACTTTGGTTCTCAAAAGGTATGCATGCTATTTCATCTTCCTCCACTGTCTAAACAAATTACAATTACAAAGTCACTTTGTTTCCCATTGCCTCAGGTACCCACAGGGAACTTAAATTTCAAACGTGTCCACGCAGCCCCATATATGTGCATATAAGGATCTGTGGTGATTTGCTAAGTATTTTAGAATCTGCAAGAGCCAACTGCACAGGTTGGAAAATACACTTTCCTCCGTCCCCAAAGTGCATGCGTACATTTCATCCTGTGCAATGTTTTGGGCGTACTCTAAGATCTCTAGTATCTGCATACTCTTTTGTGCGAGGGCACGCACACTTCTGGTTACACTGTGGTGCACTCATTCCAAAATGTCTCCCCACCCCCCCCCCCCCCAGCATGAAAGCTGTCTGCATCAAGCTTTAATCATCCACCTCTATCTCCCAAAGGAATGTAATGTAAAGGAAATTAATAAGGCCCAAATCCAGTCTTACACCATGGTGACTATGGCAAAACAGGAGTTAAAAGGATGACTCAGATAACAAGAGGCCTAATCGGAAGCTCACCTTCTCTTTGAGTTTACTGCCTCCCCTCCCAGGTAGGGGCCAGCTTTCCATCACAAGGGTCTCAGCTCACTGCTATGAAGCACAGGCAGATTATTTTTGAAAATTTGCCACGAAGTGCACGCACTGAAAGTACTCATTCACTTTGCATCTATAAGGACTATTTGACAATTGCATATCTGGAGCAAGATAAAGTCAAATTTTTGTTCTCTCTTCAGAAAACAAACAAATCTCAGTAAGGATAATTTTCAAAGTCATTTGCATGGGTAAGAACATAAGAACATAAGAAATTGCCATGCTGGGTCAGACCAAGGGTCCATCAAGCCCAGCATCCTGTTTCCAACAGAGGCCAAACCAGGCCACAAGAACCTGGCAAGTACCCAAACACCAAGAAGATCCCATGCTACTGATGCAATTAATAGCAGTGGCTATTCCCTAAGGG
The DNA here is from genome assembly GCF_901001135.1 of Rhinatrema bivittatum. Taxonomy (NCBI): domain Eukaryota; kingdom Metazoa; phylum Chordata; class Amphibia; order Gymnophiona; family Rhinatrematidae; genus Rhinatrema; species Rhinatrema bivittatum. Next base: position 790,825,016 of record NC_042615.1, on the reverse strand, counting down.
GCGGATTTTCAGAGCCCTGCTCGCGTAAATCCGCCCAAAACCGGGCGGATTTAAGCGAGCAGGGCCCTGCGCGCCGGGAAGCCTATTTTACATAGGCCTCCCGGCGCGCGCAGAGCCCCGGGACTCGCGTACGTCCCGGGGGTTCTCGGAGGGGGGCGTGTCGGGGGCGGGGCAGGAGCGCGCGGCGTTGGCGGGGGCGTGTCGGCAGCGTTTGGGGGCGGGTCCGGGGCTTTGGCTACGGCCCGGGGGCGTGGCCGCGCCCTCCGTACCCGCCCCCAGGTCGCGGCCCGGCGCGCAGCAGGCCCGCTGGCGCGCGGGGATTTACGTCTCCCTCCGGGAGGCGTAAATCCCCCGACAAGGTAAGGGGGGGTCTATGTAGACAGGGCCGGGTGGGTGGGTTAGGTAGGGGAAGGGAGGGGTAAGGTGAGGGGAGGGCAAAGGAAAGTTCCCTCCGAGGCCGCTCCGATTTCGGAGCGGCCCTTGGAGGGAACGGGGGGAGGCAGCGCGGCTCGGCGGCGCGCAGGCTATACAAAATCGATTAGCCTTGCGCGCGCCGATCCAGGATTTTAGTGGATACGCGCGGCTCCGCGCGTATCTACTAAAATCCAGCGTACTTTTGCTTGAGTTTGATGCGCAAGCAAAGTAGGCTGATCGCGCTTCTTTTAAAATCTACCCCTAAGTAAACTGGATTAATAGCAGTTAATGGACTTCTCCAAGAACTTATCCAAACCTTTTTTGAACCCAGCTACACTAACTGCACTAACCACATCCTCTGGCAACAAATTCCAGAGCTTAATTATGAGTTGAGTGAAAAAGAACCTTCTCCGATTAGTCTTAAATGTGCTACTTGCTAACTTCATGGAGTGCCCCCTATTTATTTATTTATTATTAATTAAAGTCTCTTCTATACCGATATCCGTTTGCACATCGCATCGGTTCACAAAGAACAAGAAACTATTGGGCAGAGCCCTTACATATAACAGAAACATAACAGAAAGATACAAAATTAACTTTTGGGCGGAGCCCTTACATGAAACCGAAAAATAGACTAATACAGGGAGAGTGGATAATACTGACTAGGCAACGCATAGTCGATAAATCAGTAAATAGATACAACAAAAAACTATAAACATAGCTATGAACATAAATAGCAAAGTACAAAGTACAAAATCAGCGGGCATAAGGCAATTCTTAGTCATAAATTCTTAGTCATAATGGCAATTCTTAGTCGTAGATCGATGGATAAAAGGAGGGGAGTATTATGTAGTGGAAGAAAGGGGTGGAATGCACATAAAGGGGTGGAATGCACATAAACTGACTATTTGAAAATGTCCTTCCACCAATATGGCTAAAAGTATGCGTGTGTAGATTTAAGGAAGTTATTTGTACTACTTTACTTAAGTGCACAAATTCTGGGGGTCATTCATCAAATGCCCATGATAACGCCCTAATGCACGTGATAACTACCACATCTCGACTTAAACATGTAAATTAGGGAAAGGGGAGGGGTTAGGATGGGGTTAGAAAAATTTTGATTCCGGTAGCATTGCAGGCTATAATGTTTTAGACATTATCGCCGGGAGTAGCGCCAGAAATTATACCACCTTTTCCAGTGGCGCTATGAGGGTGATAGATGTGAGGTGCAGCTGCAACCGTGGCGGGTGAAAACACACCACCGCGATGCAGCTGGCTGCACACTATCACCCCCCACCCCTTTTCTGGCTGTGGCATAGCGGAATGATGAATCTAGGCCTTAGCTGGTTAGCACTAAATATCGCATTTAACAAGCACAATTCAAACTCTGTTCTGGACACACCCAGACCCTGCCCATTTTTGACTAGCTAAATCTGTGTACACACAGCTCTTAACCCCATCCCTCTTGTGAAAGTGATCCTCCCGCTACAATGGCAAAGGGGGCTCTGTGTGACAATGGGGCTCCTGATACCAAAGGAGTCACTAGATGTTAAGGACAATAAGGGGAGTTAGACAAAGGGAATTCTCCTTCCTTCTGGGTCTCCCAACAGAATAGGAGTCTGGAACCCATCCAGTACATCTCCCAGGGAAAGGAGAGAAGGCAGAACCCCAAAACAGAGATCAGGTGGAATACACTTTTTTTTTTTTTAAACTGAATTTGAAATTGTAATATTTATTGTCACTGTAAGCAATGAAACAAATTTAATTTTGAAAAAATAACACAAATGGTAGCGCTCGCTTTCTTTTGCAGGTTACTGTAAACCTCAGAACCGCTTCTGCTTGACTATCAGATAAGTTTTCTGACGTGTATTTTCCTCTGTACATGTTCTGATGCAGAAGTTCATTGCTTTCAATGTTCTCAGTTTGTAAAGAACTTGACTTTGTGTACTCTTTTCCTTTTTAGTTGTTCCTTTTCCGCTTGGAGGAAAATGAAAGGTAAGTTTACCTGCTTCTGTAGTATGTTACATTTACACGGGTAATTCCTTTGAAAGTTCCCCTAATAAAGTGCACTTACTCAGGTAAAACCTGTTGACAATCCCATGGCATATATTGCAGCAATTTGAAAAGCCCATTTACACACATATAGTGCATTTACTCATATAAAACCCATTTTTCTGTGTGTAAATCTGTTAGGGGTCCACGCCCATAGGAGACCATGGCCGGGGCCCCTCACCTGGATGGGCAGGAAGCCCATGCCAACCTCACCTGCCGCCTCTCCTCAGCGGAGGCTTCACAGCAATCCCACACCGCCGACACGCTGCTCTTGGCTTGACTCCCTAGGTGCCCGTGCGCACGGCATCGCCAGATTTAAAGGCCCAGCAGCAGGAAAAACCCTCTTGGCGCACTAAGATGACGTCAGACGCCCTGGGTATTTATACCCAATCCTGCCTCTTCCACTTCGCTTCGGCAACAGGTCCTGCTCTATCAGAGTGCATATCCAGCGTTCCTTCTTCGATTCCTGTTCCAGCATTTCTGTCTTGATTCCTGTTCCAGCATTCCTGTCTGTTCCTTGATTTCAGTGCCTGCCTCCCTACTCCTCGCCCTTCTAGACAGTCCTCCTGGTTCTGACCTCCGCCTGGTATTCCGACTCTGTGACCTCCGCCTGCTTGACCTCTGCCTAGTAATCTGACTCTGAGTGACTTCCGCCTGCCCCTGACACCCAGCCTGCTTCTCCGTCTTCACCCTGCTTATTGCCCATCCTGACCTCTGGCCTGTTCCTGGTTCCGTCTGTCTGCTGCCCACCTCGACTTCTGCCTGCTAGATGCTGCTTTAGCCTCTTCCTCTGGTTCCACGCCTTGAGAGACCCCCGCCTAAGTCCTGCTGGTCCCGGTACCCAAGGGCTCAATCTGCGGGGAACGAGGTCTGGTATAGGTGAAGCTCCAATGGAGTCATCTCTGCCTGTTCCATCTCCTGACTATGAGGACTACCAGGGGTCCTCTCCTGGTGGTAGCGCCAATCTTGTCTCGGCTCAAGGGTCCACCTTCCTTACAAATCCTTTTGAAAATTACCACAATATATGCAAATATTTTAAGAAAACATGCTAACAAAAGATTTCTTAAATATAGTATCACCCATCATCAATAGTTCATTATTCTAGCATTTTTTACTATAATTATGATAAATATTCCTACCTCTAATGCAAATTCTTGAAAATCAAGGGACAAATTGACAGTGACATGCAAAAAAGAATTAACAGGCAGAACACAAATTCTTCTCCAAAGCACAAGAAATAATATTGTCATACCCCAACACTATAATAAACAGAATGGAGCATTCCGAAATATATGCTCCGCCTCCTAATATAGAGAGTACCAGAATTCAGAAACAAAAAAATATCAGAACAAAGAAAACGTTCCATAAAAGGTGAGTTGAAATAGAATTTTACTGTTCAGTTCCTCCTCTAAAATGTCTAATGTATGGTACAGCAATTCTTATACTAGATAATTATTGAGTTATTATGTATTGCTGGCTGTTAAAAGTGTCTGACAGGAGTGTGTAGCCCATGGCCACAGCTCCCTTGGATATTTCCACTCAAATCAACAAACGTCCAGGGCTGGCAGAAGCATTAAGCAGGGCAGGTGGTGGCCTAGGGTGCCAGAAGTGGGCGGGGTAGCAGTTTTAAAAGGTTGGATGAGATGGGCATTGGTTGTGGGGATGCAGCACGGAGCTGGAGGGCATTTTCTATTTTTGGGTATGTATTTGTTTGAGAAGTGTGCGATTTGAGAGAGAGAGAGAAAGAGAGATTTCACATGACAACATCACGTGACTACATCACCACCTGGGGTGACTGGATACCCTTCCACCAGCACCGTAAACTTCCATCCACTTGTAACCCTAGTCATTATTTTGAAACAATGTAAGAGGATGGCACCCTTACAACAGGATTACGTGACTTTTCAAAGCAAGTAATGCATTCTGTGACATATTTAGTTAAAACTGATTCTTAGAAGAATTTATCTTGATAGACTATAAGGATATCAAGTTTTAAGGACTTCTAGTCATATTGTTTTATGTCATATCTCAACAGCTTACTGCTTTATGACTTATGGCCCCAATATAGTTGGCTGGATTATCCTAAATGTTAACTGAAAAAATCCTGCAACACATTTCTCTATATCTGCCATGGGACAGTCATTCATGTGAATGAAACAGCATTTAGTACTCTTCACTGTGTAGGATACTTTTGCAAGATCATAAGTGACAGCAAATTGTAAAAAGGAGTACCCAAATGAAAAAGCAGATTGCAATTAAATTTAAAACATCTTCAGGCAAGCAAGTATCAGTAATCCTTAGGGAATGCTAACAGAATAGGCTGTGTGGTAATTTTATTGATGTAACCCACCCTGAGCACCACCATGAGAAGGGTAGGTTTCAAGATGAAAGCAATAAACAATATGTGGCATAATCCATGCTGATTCAGAATTTAGTAGCACTAGGGGGTTGGTTTGCCTCTTGTGCTCCTAGGCTTCAAAGGGTGAATATCTCCAGATATTCAACTCTAGTCGTATATCAAGTGTAATATAAAGGGATATTTGGAAGATATGCAGAGAGGTCACAACATATTCACCATGGCTCAAAAAAGAATGCAACAGAAGAAAACAATGAAGACCCCCCTCCCCCATTAACCCCCCTCGGCACCACACATGAGCCAGTCCTCATTTATTTGCCCATACAGTTAGTTACACAGCTTCTATTCATCTCCTGGAGCCTCTGATCTGAATACATTTCTACCTCCGCTCAGGGCTACCTGCCTCCACTCGAGCTATTTACAGGAGCAATTTTGTCCTTTCCTTTCCTATTCTTCTCATGACCAAACCTTACCTTTAAGAGAATGCTGAAGGCCTTTCTAAGCAGGCTTCTTTCAGGAGAGATTTGCAGGCAAAGTCATGTGGTTTGATTTTCCTTTTATGACATCTGTGACATTTCACACATCATTAGCTGTCAAATTTCGCTTTGTGAATGTAATGTTTGCGTGTCTGAAAATGTGATTCGATATGCAGGCTTTAAGGTAATCTGCCTGGAACAACTAAAGCTGCAAAAGGCAAAAAAGATATATATATATATTCTTTTAATAAATAAATAGTAGAGTCAAAATGCATCTTCAAACACAGCTGAAAGAAGCTACACGAATTTTACTCTATCAAGGGCCATGAAAAGGCATCAGATGCCAAATCAATTTTCATAGGAAAGATTTTAGTTTATTTACACTTGTGTTACCTACTGCCATTAATTCAGTCATCGCTACCTTTAACAGCATTCTTTATTTTTTTATTTTTTTTTTCAGTTATATTTTATTAACCGTATAGCACAAAATACAACCCAGTAAAAACCAACAAATAACACCGGTTATACATATATGTTAATGCATTCCATGTTTGGAGACACACTGCAAGACACTAAAGAGACTAGCATATATTAAAGAAATCCATATTTTAAACTAACATCTTACATCCCCTTGGTATAATTGCATCCACATGCATACAGAGTAGGCAAGGTAAAAAGAGCTAAGCACTATCCCGTGGGAGTGGGCTATTGCCATGTCGCCAGATCTGAAAAGGTTGCCAAATGTTCGTGTATTTGGGTTGGTTGCAATGTTTTTGGGCAGTTAACTTATACAGTACTTGCATTCTTTAAATGAAAAACACATGTTCTTAACATCTTTTAATCATAACTATCCCTTTCCTATAATCACTAGCTAGACATTTAAGACCTGATTTTCAAAGCCATTGGCATGCATAAAACCAAGTTGTGTATGCGTAGATCAGCGTTTCCCAACTGGTGTGCCATAGCGCACTGGTGTACTGTGGCTGAAGTACAGGTGTTGATAATCATACAGCACAATGGGAATCATGAAAAACCATAACCTTGTAACTTTACCCCACTAATTTCAACCCACACTATGCAATATATATTTTTAAATTAGTGGGGTAAAGTTACAAGGTTATGGTTTTTCGTGATTCCCATTGTGATGTATGATTGTCAGTATAATTAGGGGATCTAATACTTTCTCTCGTGGATTGGTACCCTTGAAGTACAGGTGTTGCCATGGCTGCAGCCTTCATTTTTTCTTTCACTCCAGACCTGCAAGACGTCCTCCCGCCAGCAGGGGGGGTCAGAGAACAATACTTATCTGCTGCTGCTCCTGCTTTCTCCTCTGCTGGAAACTGCGTGGGCCCTGTAGTCTTGCCGGACCTGCTGGCCCCGTGCAGTTCAGATTGCAGAAGGAAGCCTGCCAAGGAGGAAGAAGCAGCACCAGATAAGTGCTGCTTAGACTTCCTCTGGTTCCATGGCACAGGTGAGGGGTGAGGAGAAGGAACATCTGAATTTTCCATGGAATACAGGAAGACAGGGAAAGGAAGGTGATGATGCCAGGGAGGTGGTGACAGAGAAGGGAAAGAAAGGAAAGGCCAGGGAAGCTTATGATGATGGGGGAGGGAAGGGAGGGATGAGGAGAGGAATGGAAGGAGAGAGAAGGGGATGATGATACCAAGGGGTGTGGGTGAGGGGAGAGGATTAGTGGATGAAGATGATGCCACAGGGTAGAGAGAGAGGGAATGGGATGTTGATGATTCCGGGGAGTGTGGAGGGAAAAGGAAGAGGAGAAAATGATGATGCCAGGGGAGATGTCAGAGAAAGTGATCATGATGCTGGGAGGTGGGGGAAGAAAAAAGGGAGGAGAAGGTGATGGTGCCGGGAGTGGGGGGGGGGGGGGAGAGGGAAGGTGGAGATGATGATGCCAGCAAGATGAGGGTAAAGAGAGGAGAAGGAAAGTAAAGATGGTAAAGGTGGTGGTGTGCCACAATGAAGTGAACTGTGTTTCATATGTGCCTCACACAAAAAGGATTGGGAACCAGTGACATAGAAGGCTGATATAGGCCAGAACTCAGTATGTGTAACAGTGTGCATGTAACCCGATTTCACGAGTACTTTTTAACGCACTAGCAATAGATGTTCTGGCAGCAGAGTGTTGCGACTGTCGCTGCTCGACGTCCTCACTCCGCCCTCTTTACCTCTGTGGCGACTCCCTCCGGGTCTGATGGATGGCTGGCTGCCGCGGCGTCTCCATGCCGTCTCCCTCCAGCGTCCCCGGACCGGCTCAACGTTGCCTGAAGACCTAGGGCGCGTGCGCTTGCGCTCTGATTGAAGTACCAGCAAGAGCGCGAACCTCAGGGGCGTTCCCCTGAGATGACATCATCCGCTTCCAATATTTAAAGGTCTCTATTTCGCTATCTAACTGAGTTAGAATGGAAGGGGATTGTTTTGGCTACACCTCCCAAGCTACTCTGCCTCCTCGGACTTACCAGAGCTACCTGCTCCTCGGGGGCCTTGCTCTTTTCTTTACTTTCAGATTACAGATAGAAACCGGTACTCGCTCCTCGAGGGCCCATGTTCCTGGACACTCTGAAGATTCTCTACTGCCTGGAAGCTATCGCTGCTACAAACAATTATGAGTTACCATCGCTCTCTCAGAGCTTTCCCTGGAACCAGGTACTCTCTCCTCAAGGGCCTACACCTTTCCAGCTCCATTTGTAAATGGCTGATTGCTTAGGGGTAGGGTTTTTGCGCCAGGTTCTTTCTTTACTTCTAAGGTCATTTTTTAGATTTTTTAGATCAGTGGTGTACCAGGGTTTTTTTGCTGACTGAGAGTGGTGTATTTCTTTATTGACAATAGAGATGTGAATCGTGTCCTCGATCGTCTTAACGATCGATTTCGGCTGGGAGGGGGAGGGAATCGTATTGTTGCCGTTTGGGGGGGGTAAATATCGTGAAATATCGTTAAATCGTGAGCCGGCACATTAAAACCTCCTAAAACCCACCCCCGACCCTTTAAATTAAATCTCCCACCCTCCCGAACCCCCCCCAAATGACTTAAATAACCTGGGTGTCCAGCGGCGGTCCGGAACGGCAGCGGTCCGGAACGGGCTCCTGCTATTGAATCTTGTTGTCTTCAGCCGGCGCCATTTTCCAAAATGGCGCCGAAAAATGGCAGCGGCCATAGAACAACACGATTCCACGGCAGGAGGTCCTTCCGGACCCCCGCTGGACTTTTGGCAAGTCTTGTGGGGGTCAGGAGGCCCCCCCCAAGCTGGCCAAAAGTTCCTGGAGGTCCAGCGGGGGTCAGGGAACGATTTCCCACCGCGAATCGTTTTCCGTACGGAAAATGGCGCCGGCAGGAGATCGACTGCAGGAGGTCGTTCAGCGAGGCGCCGGAACCCTCGCTGAACGACCTCCTGCAGTCGATCTCCTGCCGGCGCCATTTTCCGTACGGGAAACGATTCGCGGCGGGAAATCGTTCCCTGACCCCCGCTGGACCTCCAGGAACTTTTGGCCAGCTTGGGGGGGGCCTCCTGACCCCCACAAGACTTGCCAAAAGTCCAGCGGGGGTCCGGAAGGACCTCCTGCCGTGGAATCGTGTTGTTCTATGGCCACCGCCATTTTTCGGCGCCATTTTGGAAAATGGCGCCGGCTGAAGACAACAAGATTCAATAGCAGGAGCCCGTTCCGGACCGCTGCCGTTCCGGACCGCCGCTGGACACCCAGGTTATTTAAGTCATTGGGGGGGGGTTCGGGAGGGTGGGAGATTTAATTTAAAGGGTCGGGGGTGGGTTTTAGGGGGTTTTAGTGTGCCGGCTCACGATTCTAACGATTTATAACGATAAATCGTTAGAATCTCTATTGTATTGTGTTCCATAACGGTTTAAGACGATATTAAAATTATCGGACGATAATTTTAATCGTCGAAAAACGATTCACATCCCTAATTGACAATAGGGCAAATTTCATTGGCTATGGTAGTGATGAGCTTGTTCCAGGAGGAAAGGGCAGCATCGGGGTTGGTGAGGTCTAGGTTGTCGGTAAAATTGTCGAAAGCAGAGATGAGGTCTTCCGTGGCGTATGGTTTGTGAAAGGAGAATGTGTTACTATGTGTGGGGGTGGTAGAGGAAGAGACAGACCTTCAGGATGTGATTGTCCTGGAGTAGCCAGGCTAATGGTTGGTGGAGCCCAGGGACCACTTCAATATGGAAAAAGCCCATTGCTGAGGAACTGGCTGGGAAAAGAAATTGGAAGAGAGGCAATTGCTTCCCCCAAGGAAGTGAAAGTCTAAAGGAGGAGACACAGAATTGTCCTGAGTTGAGGGGAACCCCAAGGAGAACTAGAGTGTGGAGGAGAGAGACTGAGGAATCCTGTACATTGTCTACTAGAAAGACCCAGGACTAAGGAAGAGAGATTCCTGAAGTCCTGAGATTGTGAGTAGACCTTGGGGTTGGATGTGAGTGATTAGAGGAATATTCAGGGATGGGAGTTGCATGTCCCAAAATAGAGAGAGGAAAATGCTGAACAATGTAGGATTGAAAAGCTCTAAATTCTGTTCAAGTGTAGACTGGGAGGAGGTATTCTGAATTGTAGGGTACCATGTAAGTGTTAGTACTGTATTTTACTCTGTGTACTGTAGCCCATGAACTCTGAATATTCAGTACCAAATGTTTACCTTATGCTAAAATGCATATAGTGGCTGGCGGTAAAATCTAGAAAGAAAGTTAAGAGCCATGGTCATACCTGGAAGTGGTGTGACTCGGTTGTCAAGGTATTTTATTTATGCCAGCACTAATAAAGAAATATAGGGACCAAGTTCATGGAGGAGAGAACTGCCAATGGACTCCCTGACCAGCGCTCCTCAGGAGGAAGGCCATCTTTCTGCAGATAGTTTGAATATTGCTGATCTTCTGGAGTGATCATGTCATGAAGACAGTGCCGGTGAAAGGGTCTGCAGCCACCCTAGGCAGCGACATCACAGGATCATGTGATCTCTCTCCTCCTCTCTCTTTCTACCTCTCTCTTTCTCTCCCACCTATCGCACACCATACCTCTTCCTCTCTCCCCACCACTCTGTTCAGAAATGCTACCCTGACTCTTCCTCCACTGCCCCTCCCACGTCCGGTGCCCTAGGTGACCGCCTACTCCACTTAATACTCCCTCCGGCCCTTCATAAAGAAGTAACTCATAGAGGGTTGCTCCTTGTCACTTCTGTCTTCCCTCAAGATTAGGACTTTATTATGAACTTTTCGTTCAAAACACATCAAAATTATTTCATGGCCAAAATGTTTTGTTTGTTTCCAGACATTTCAAAAAGTGTGAAGAAAAACAAATTGCCAATGTACCTGGAAGCTTTGACACTTGGAGCACTGCCTGTAACTGCAACGTTAAATAACTGCAGTTAAATAATGTGAAGTACCTTTTTTTAGGCTTCACAATTTTGATTCCTTTTGAATTCTAAAAGACCACAGGGACCTCCATGTGATAATAGCATCTGGCTCTACTCGTGATTAGCATACTGCTGTCTTCTTGTGTCACATCAGTTCTATTACTTAATTTTCTGATCTGTTTCTTGCTTGGGATCTTCTTGGATCCCCACTGTGTTTGTGGTCTCAATTGGACACATGTTTGCATTTTTACCTTTTTGCTTTTGCTTCATTACACTGTAATCATGGTGCCTCAATTTTCTAAAGCAAATATGTTCTTGTACTAAAGTTGAAATTAAGTAAATAAAATAATTTTAAACAAACATTTTATATTTGTGGGAGATAGGAAGAAATCTAGATTGATTTAAAGAGTATGGTTTGTTGAAACAGAATATACTAACAAACTTGCATGGGCTGTCCTATAGCTGGGGCTGCAGCACAAGAGAATTGAGTTTAATTCTTCTGTCCGATGAGGTCAACAGAGATCAGGTGCAATACAGCGGTGATGCACTTCATTCTAGGGAAGGAGAAAAGATGGCTGCTGCTAGCAACCTCTGCCAGATGGAGGAGCAATGTTATTGCTAATTCTCAGTGGAGACTTTCAGTCCTCTTGGCCAGTGAAGGTATCGTACAAGAAAAGGGTGCATGGGGGTATCCTACATAGAGTTGCGGTTACTATCCTTAACCAATTAGCTTTCTTGATTTTGCTGCAATTGCAACCTCATTCTCCAGTTTGATAGTTTTGGGAATTGGATTAAGATGACACAGCCAACACGGGGCCCTGATATTTATAGTCCAGGGTTCTGATACAAAAACATTAGGGAAAAAGTGCAGGACAGCTTCTATAGCCAAGTCCAAAAGCAAAGCACCTTCAAGCAGCATTGCCTGAATTATCAAGAAAACTGCTCACCCCATAAAAAATGTTGCTAGTAGTATTACTACCCCTAACATAAGGCTTGGGGGTAACCTACACAGAGAAGCAGTTACTAACATAAGAAATATACTGGGCAGACTGGATGGTCCATTTGGATTTTTTCTGGCATCATTTCTAGGTTACTAAGTGTCACCTGGGCATGCAGTCTAAGGAGGAGGACTTTTATGAAAGAAGGGAAAATGGGATATTAAAAAACATAAATAATCTCCTATTTTTAAAGCTTGCTTAAAGTTATCCATTGCAAACCTGCTTGTAAAGGGCCAGTGCCACTGAAGATTGCAGCACTTACCCTTTAAATTCAGCTTTGATTTTCCCATTACCTACAATATCCTAGGTAATATTCCCACTATCTCTCTTATTATGATCTAGGCAAAGCTTTCCTCTCTGTTTACAATACTCAGTCATATTTCACACAGAGATTTGCCTTCTACACAATTCTATATTTATACATCCACCTCTCATCTACTCAAACACAAAGCATCATCCCAGGGAATATGGTAACTTCATACTATATGGTTATCAAAACACAAATAGCTCATAAGAACATAAGAAATTGCCATACTGAGTCAGACCAAGGGTCCATCAAGCCCAGCATCCTGTTTCCAACAGAGGCCAAACCAGGCCACAAGAACCTGGCAAGTACCAAAACACTAAGAAGATCCCATGCTACCGATGCAATTAATAGCAGTGGCTATTCTCTAAGACAATTTGATTAATAGCAGTTAATGGACTTCTGCTCCAAGAACTTATCCAAACCTTTTTTAAACCCAGCTACACTAACTGCACTAACCACATCCGCTGGCAACAAATTCCAGAGTTTAACTGTACGATGAGTGAAAAAGAATTTTCTCTGATTAGTTTTAAATGTGCTCTATGATGAAGCACAACTATATTTACAAACATGACTCATTCACTCTCAGAAGTCATAAGAACATAAGAATATAAGAAATTGCCATGCTGGGTCACACCAAGGGTCCATCAAAACCAGCATCATGTTTCCAACAGAGGCCAAACTAGGCCTCAAGAACCTGGCAAGTACCCAAACACCAAGAAGATCCCATGCTACAGATGCAATTAATAGCAGTGGCTATTCCCTAAGTAAACTTGATTAATAGCAGTTAAAGGACTTTTCCTCTAAGAACTTATCCAAACCTTTTCTGAACCCAGCTATACTAACTGCACTAACCACATCCTCTGGCAACAAATTCCAGAGCTTAATTGTGTGTTGAGTGAAAAAGAATTTTCTCCGATTAGTCTTAAATGTGCTACTTGCTAACTTCATGGAATGCCCCCTTCTATTATCCGAAAGTGTAAATAATCGATTCACATCTACTCGTTCAAGGCCTCTCATGATCTTAAAGACCTCTATCACATCCTTCCTCAGCTTTCTCTTCTCCAAGCTAAGAAGCATGATTACAAGTATTTATTTCTAACCTGAATTCACTCCACAGCACTGGTAGTACACTTGACTTTTCATCATATATATCTTGCTATATTGTATATACATTATTGCAGAGTACAAGGCACACATGAAGAAACAATAGACACGAAGTATATAAATATTACGAGGACAATTTTCAAAACCATTTACTGGGTAAATTGATCTGTCTGAAAATTGCCTTCCTTCACCCAGCTGAAAATATGTGTGGGTTTCCATAGTGTTCATACATTTAGCTGAATGCAAAAAAGGAAATCTTGTGGGTGTTTTTAGGTCAAGGGAGTCAAACAGCATGCATACATTAGATTTTCAAACAAATGCATCCTATTTTCCCCCACTAGGTTACACAAATTACAGGTGCAAAGTGCACAGGTTCTTTCAACACACATATTTTGCCTCTGTTATTTTTCTAATAGAAACAAGGTGGGTGATTTCCCTTTAAAAACTGGCTATAATGAACCTGGACTAAATGTGCCTGTGTATATTACAAACAAAACAGGCTTCTCAAAACTGCCCCCTAAAAATTTATTTGCAAAAAATAAAAACGCATCTTCAGTCAATTATATGAGGTAGAAATTATTGTGAGGGTGTAGAATATGATTTGGCTCTTATCTTTCTACTGCTACTGGAGTCTTCCATTTCTCCTGCTGGTGCTGCAGTGGCTGCTTCTTCAAAAGGAAAAGAAACATGAGACAAGTACTTAAAGGCATGCTTAAACCTTAACAGCCCTAAGTCATCTTAAATATCACAACTGCAGAGAAGACCAGTAAAATGTGGCTGAAAGGTATAGAAAGTATGAATTGTCTTAGGTGTCACATGACTCATCAAAATGAACTTCCTGGTATGGTACATAAGTTGCAGAAGGTAACTTTTTGGCTCAATGCAAAGGTAAAGGAATGCCCCTGGAAACCCTCCTTAACCAGTGCAGGTCAGGCATCTAGCCTGGTCCACCTTAAAAGCTAGAGAGCTCTGTGGGTGGGTCCCCTGAGGGCAGGAATAAGGGCCTAGGCCCAGAAGGGAACAGAAAGGCCCCGGGTCTCCAGGAGAAGACAGCTCCTGCAGGAATGTGAATTCCGAAGGTAAATGGTGAATGCGAATGTGGCTGAACATAAGCCATTTATGTTGGACCATTTGCACAGCTGGGAACTCTCCGGATTTTGGCCAGCCTATGGGGTATCTGTCCAGTGCCCTTCTGCACTCTTCCTGCAGCAGAGAAGAGAAGCAGAGGCCTATGAAGCTGTGGGAAAAACAAGAGAAATGAACAGAGAGCCTCCAGGGAGTCTCCCGCTCTACCACAGCTGCTGCGGGGCCTAGTGTTGATTCCAACAGTTCCTCGGGCATGGGGCCGCTGCGATCAACACAAGTCATGTGACTGGCCTGACCGGCCCACCGGGGCATGCCTGAAGCCCTGATAGGCCAATCCGCCCCTGAATGGCATTCCGCACTGCTCCTTCTCACAGTAACCAAATGAAAAACTTTCACAAAATGCCTAATAGCTATTTTGATACATGGACTCCACCCTGAGAAATGAGTAGTGTGAAAGTGCAACTTAGCCAGGCTCACTTGCATAAAATGGACCAAAAAAAGGCATGCTGCCACAAAAGCATGAGGTACTAACCAATAGCATATGATTTCAGGCATATATATATATATATATATATATACATACTTCAAAAAAATGTATACTGTATATTATGTGCCAGAGCTCCCCCACTGGCATGATTTATTGATTGATTGATTTATTAATTGATTTAAACATTACCTTATTCCACATAATACAATTCAATCATTCTAAGTGGATTACAAACAGGCAGATTTGCCTTCTAGGATCCTCCTACACCACTGAGGCACTCTACGTTCCAGAGAGGGCTAGAAAAATGCCCTGGAAATAGGGTGCCCAAAAAACTGCACTCGGATCTTTCCAACATCAGATGGAAAACTGGAAGAAAGAAACATATTTTAGGAAATACAGTATATAACAGAATAGCCCATAAATGCATCTTATAAACAGGACCCCTCCTGTGTCCTGACTTTGGATGAAATGAGTTATTAATTTCTGAAAGAAAGTCAAGGTGTATTCTGGAATGCAGCTTGCAGAAAAGCTGCTGTATCTAATCTCCCAGCTCCATCTGAGCCATGTTCAAAATGTCCCAAACTATTACAGGAATGCGTTCTAAATTAAGCCCTGGGGAGGAAAATAAGACCACTTTTAGTGACTGCAGAGCTCAGTTTTCATATTTCTCGAAATTTCAAACCCAAACTCATCCCCCCCCCCCCCCTCCCAGTGAGTTGTAAGATCTAGAGAGTTGTCATCTTGCAGGTGTCATGCCCTGTACTGTGAACCAATAAAATGTTATTGAATGTGTCCAATGAGTCCTAGACGCACTGATACATTTCAAGAATTTAGACCTAAGGGAAACTATTACCATCCACAGTAGGTGAATATTATTTTTCTTTTGGTATTAATTTTCTTTGAAGGCAAATAATTAAAATAGTTTGAGGCTATAGAAGCCTTTCGTCTCAATTTGTTACTACCTTCTGAGCCTAGTGAGAACTTTGATGCACTCTAAAACAAATCCAGGAGATTTGCTCTTTGATCATGCTATGTTTTTATTTTCCAAGAGCTCATTCTGATTCCAAGAGCTCTTTCTAATGGACCAACGAATGCACATCCCTATTTAGGACAGGGAAGAGTGACATTAAGGTTTGCGGTTATCCTGGAAGAGTTCATGAAAGGAAGCTCTCCACTTTTTCTTTGTCAACCAGGAATGCCTTTTTCACTGATTGAAGCTCCTTTTTTTAATTTTATTATGAACTGAAAGTAAGTTGCATCCTGATGTAATATGCAACATTTCTAAAGCACGTGCATCAAACAATAATTCTCATGCTCTGTTAAAAATATTGCTTTTAATACCTAGTTTTATTAGTTCGTTAAACTGTTTCCTGGCAATTACTCACTGGGAGTTCTCCTGTTTAAAACTTTGTCACAAAATTACCGGCATAGAATAAAATCTAGCAAGTAGAAACACACACACACAAAAGGAATGATTACCATATATACTGTTTTAAATTTCAGCGGCCAATGAACCTTCTCTCCTACTGGAAAGGGAAATTGGGACTGTGCTAACACTCTCCTCCCGAGGCTTGGGGGTGAGAATCCCTTGGCTCTGGGATTGGGTTGAGGATTTCCTGGCCTGTGTTGACACAGGAACCTGAGTGCACCATACATCAAATATTTTATGTCTTTTATGCTTTAAAATGAAACCTCAACCATGTGTGTAGTGAAGAGTTCTAACAGGAGCTAATGTATTAAAGGGAGCTAATATCTACCATTAGCATAGTGCTTATGATAAGTACTAACATCTGATGATAATGATATGCAAATGAGGCAGAAATTAAAGTACAAGCATAATTTACCTAAATCTTATCAGAGGGATTTTACTGGCCTGCCTTATTTATTTTATTTATTTTATTTATTTTATTTAAAAGTATTTATATACCGCTTTTTAAAATAAAATTTTATCAAAACGGTTTACAACATGTTAAAATAAAGTAAAAATAAAATATAACTAAAATAAACTTAAAATACATAAATTTAACTAAATAGCTAGATAAATGTTAGCTAAAACAAATTATTAAATAACAAAATAATAATAATGGTAACATGCCATGGGTAAAGAGTAGGGAGGGTAAAAGGGATGGAGGGGGGAGGAGGGGGGGGGTAGCAACTTATCGAATTGTAATGTCCTAGAAAGAACATGGATGGGATAATAGAAGAGAGACAATAAGGTAATATGTATCTGATGAGAGAAATTTAGGGGATGGAGTTTCATTTTTGATCGGGGAGATGCTTAGTGGGAATGTTAAATGCTTGTTGAAAAAAGAATGTTTTTAAAGCCTTTTTGAAATGATGAGGATTTGATATTAAATGGAGTGGGTTGGGTAAAGAGTTCCAGAGAGATGGTCCTGCTACTGAAAAAGCTCTTTTCCTGGTGATATCTAATCTAGCCTGTCGTGGTGATGGAATGTCTAAGAGATTTTGAGTAAGTGATCTTAGGTGTCGGGTGGGTTTGTAAATGCGGAGTAAGGTGCAAAGCCAAGTGGATGTAGAGTTGTAAATTAAACTATGAATGATTGAGATTACTTTGTATTTTATCCTGTATTTTATGGGTAACCAGTGAAGGGAATGTAAAATAGGTGTAATGTGATTGCGAATGGAGGTACCGGATAATAAGCGAGCTGCACTATTTTGAACTAATTGTAGCGGGTGAATTGATGAGTCAGATAGACCTAGATATAGAGCGTTACAATAGTCTAGACCAGAAAATATAAGAGATTGTAGAACAGTCCTGAAATCACGATAGAAAAGAAGAGGACGAAGACGTTTCAGAAGCTGTAATTTGTAGAATGATTTCTTTGTTAGGGAGGAAATTTGTTGTTTCATAGATAAGTCTGTATTTATGGTTACACCTAGATTTATGGCATGGCAGTTAATTGGGATGGTTGAGCCATTGAAAGTGAAATGAGATGGTGGGCCTATAGAGGAATCTGTAATGGATGTTAAATGGACTAATTCAGTTTTTGATGGATTTAATTTTAAACGATTATGAGATAGCCAAGAGTTAATGGTGGAAAGATAGAGTGAAACTAAAGATAGAGTATCGGACCAGGAAGTTTTGTAGGGGACCAGAAATTGAATGTCGTCTGCATAAATTTTGAATTGTAGGTTGAGTGATGATAAAATATGACAAAGCGGAAGAAGATATATATTGAATAATATGGGAGATAATTATTGACCGGCCTTTAAGAAATCGGTGGTGAGGACTATTCTGAAAAAGCAAAATTTAGATCCTTTGGCTTGTCAGAACTAATGGCCCATTTCAAATCTCCCTTTCCTGCCCAAACGTATTGAGAAGGTGGTTATTATCCAGCTATCAGAATCTTTTGGAATCAACCGGCAAACTGGATAGTGACCAATCCGGATTTTGATAGGGGTATAATACAGAATCATTGTTTTTTTTTCATTATCTAATCTCTGATAATGTTATCCAGGCATTGGGTGGTGTTTTGCTGGTTTTGCTTGATCTTTCAAGCATTTTCAATTTGGTAGATCATCAGTTATTGATTATTCATGCAATCTCTTCTCTGGTGGAGGGTACCTAATGCAGGGGCTACAGCAAAGTCCCAGGGTTATCTTTACCATCCTGGATCTCTTGCTCTCTCAGACTTCAGCTTTGGGGGCCAGGGTTCTACAGTGGGGAGAAAGTGTGGGAGCCTCCTGGGTCCTAGGTGTTATGGTGGGGTAACGAGGCTGCACAGTAACTCTTACACATAGCTCACTATTTATTTATTTAAAACTTTTTTTATACCGGTATCAGTAGCAACATCATACCGGTTTACATTATAACTGAAAAGTAGAGAAAATTACAAATAACAGGAAGCAGGAGGTGGGAAGAGAGGAAACCTAGCGAACTAAGAAAAAACAAGAATGAAAGCTGCAGAGATAACAATGCATATAAATTATATATAAATTGTACAAAAGGAAACAAGGCAACTATAGGACAATTAATAATAAGACAAAGTAACAATGTAAACAATTAGTGGAGATATGGAGTAACAAGTAACTAGAGATACAATGCTAAATATCTTGGACAAATGGGTTATAAGGGAATGAAGAGGCGAGCAGGAGTCTATTGCGGATAAGCTTGTTTGAAAAGCCATGTTTTTAAATTAGCTTTAAATTTGGTAGCGCAGGGCTCAAGCCAGAGGGCTGTAGGTAGGGTATTCCAGAGCGTGGGTCCGGCTATTGACAGAGCGCGCTCCCTGGTAGAGGTAAGGTGCGACTTTTTTAGGGAGGGTATAAGTAGGGTCCCTCGGTTGGTGGTTCTAGTAGGGCGGTTACTTCGGGTGAATTGGAAAGGTTCATCTAGCCAGTCAGAGTTGTGGGTGTATATGGCTTTGTGTATAATATTGAGGGTTTTGTAAAGGATGTGAGAGGGGATTGGGAGCCAATGTAAAATTTTGAGGATGGGGGTGATGTGGTCATATTTACGAATGAAGGGGTCAATCAGTCCATAAAGTATTCAAAAGGGGTATTCAAATAATACAAAGATTTACTTAAACTTAAAAAATTAAATCCAGGAAATGATCCCAAAATTCATAAGTAAGAAGAGAAAAATACAAGTTTGAAGGCACTCACAGAGATATTGCGTGATATGGAATTGGTGCTGTTGAATTTTGCATTAAGCATTGATCCTTGGAGCACCTTCTTCCCAAATTCATCCAGATACTGGTCATTCTTGCCCAGAGGGGTGTTGGAATAGAGCCTGGTCTTCCTGGCTCTCTTCATCAAGGATTCCACCACCACAGATGCATGCGGCAAATGGACTGAACTGGACCAGAGTGTGTGGACTTCCGCATCCTGAACTTCAAATATGATTTCCTGGATGTGACAGGCACTGAGAATGGTGACTCCCACACCTTGTCTATAACCCCACTGAGGATTGAGTGCAAAGGGAAGGCTGTTGGTTCCACAGGGACATCAAAACTTTTTAACAACCCGTGGACCTTGGATTTAGGATCCTGCATCTTTTTGATCTCCAGTTTCAAGACAGAGCTCACTTTCTCGATAAATCTAGAATAAGAGAGATCCTCCAGAGGTGACAATGGTTCAGGTGGATCATCTGGGGGATCTGATGGTATATCCATCGAGGATCCCAGAGAGGGTGGAGAGGAATATACTGGCTCCCAGTCTTGTTTGGAAGCCAGTGGGTTCAGTTGTACCATCGGTTCCTCATCCCCCGATGCTTCCCAAGGTGGGGAAGAAGGCATGGAGGCACTGAACCCTCCTCTGAAGAACTAAAGGGGGACTGAGGATGTTGAGTAGCCACCAATGTGTCAAAGAAGGTCTGAAGAATTCCAGTAATCTGGGACATTGTCTGGGAGACTGCACCTTGTAGCGTTTGGGATGTGGACAAGGATGACTTCCTCTTCTTGGTCAGATGTTTCAGCCTGCGACATGACTCATGTCATGATCCCTTGACCTAAGCCGTACATCCCATGACTCCTGGGCATCGGTCTTTTTTGCTTCAGAACAGTTGCCAGTTCCCTACTCCTGCTGTTCCGGTCCGAGGTTGAAGAAGAGCATCTGGAAGCCTGTGGAACATCCGCATCAGAAAACCCCAAGCCTTCTAGTTTGGAGAGGGTGAAGGCTAATTGTGGGTCCTTGGAATGGTGAGAACTTCCCCCGATGGAGTCCCGCAACACACGATGCTTTTGCGTCAGATGCATCGGAATCACGAGGTGAGACTTGTCCTTTGCTTTCACACAGTGTGTCTTCAATGCATGTTTTGGAGTTAGCTGTGCCGATGCTGCGTTGGTCGAAGCATGCTTCAGTGAGGGCTGCGTCGATGCAGTGGATATTTGCTTCAGGTGCATCGACCGACACTCTGCATCAAGTGCCGCAAGTCGATCTTCCCCCTGCATCGCATTAGGTGCTTCAGGCTTGCAATAGCCATCCCGCTTCTGTGTCAACCCCATCAACACACCTGGCGCAGGGACACCTGTCTTTCTTCGCTCCATATTATTCAAAACTGTTAGGCCTTGTTGGTTTTTTTCACCGCCGGCCTTACCTCCAGACCCTTTTGGTGGTTTCAGCCCCCGGGTCTTCCTC
The DNA here is from genome assembly GCF_901001135.1 of Rhinatrema bivittatum. NCBI lineage: Eukaryota > Metazoa > Chordata > Amphibia > Gymnophiona > Rhinatrematidae > Rhinatrema > Rhinatrema bivittatum. Next base: position 790,804,257 of record NC_042615.1, on the reverse strand, counting down.
AAGGATGGCTCCAGAGAGGAGGCCCCCTTGTGATCATCCAGCCTCCTGGGATCCTGGCCTGGAGAAGACTGTGTGGAGCACTGGCTGGGGGTGTAAGAGCCCAAAGATACCCCCTCTAACTCCCAAAGTCTGGCAATTTTCATGGCCTACTGATCCTGGGCCCATGGGGACGTCCTGCCACAAACCTCTCAGGATACCTGGTCATGGTCCGGCCCCAGGTATAAGTAGCAATAATTATGCCCATTGGTGACAGACATAATTTTGCCACATTAGCAAAACTTAAAGCCTGGGGTCTTCAGAGCCATTATAGCACTGAAAAGTGTAGTTTGGGTTTCACCAAGGTGAAGGAGACAGAGAGAAACCAGAGAGGCGAGGAGAGAGAAGAACCCACGTCCGTTAGCTGCGCAGGAAAGTGAAAAACTGAGGTGAATCAGGCAGGCGCATAGGAAGGGACCACGCAGGCATGCAGTAGCACAACTTTGAACATTCTAAGAGAAGTTCCTACCTCGAGCTGCCAGGGGGCGCTCCCAGAGTGCATGGCTAATTCTGCCTGCTTATCTGTGGGAAAATTTGGGCTTAAATAAGCAAAATATAGATTTTTTTATGTAGGCAACTCTAAAGAGGTGCTTCAACTTTGACTGCTGCCCCCCACCCCCCAGTTTTAGAGGGAAATGTGATATCAATCTCCTCTAAAGTTAAAAACATTGGAGTCTAACTGGACTCCTGTTTGTCTATGGATCCACATATTGTGTTGGTGTCACAGAGGGTTTATCTACAATTAAAGATAGTTCTTCAGCTTCATTCTTTCCTTGATGCACAGGCCTTAGCAACTGTGGTCATGCTTTGTTTATCTCATTACTAGATTATCATAATACTTTATGTTGGTTTACCAGCTACAGTACTTACAAGTTGCAGCTACTGAAATATACTGCAACTTGTTTAGAAATTGGGAAATCAAGAATGGAAAATGTAATACCTATTTTGTAGACGTTGGACTGGTAGCTGATTACAGAAAGAGAAAACATAAAATTGCTGATGATAGGCTATCAATCAAAGAGGAGAAATGGCACTAAATATCTGTGGGAGAAACGGGTCTGGTATAAACCTGGCCTCATGCTTCATTACTCATATGGCTTCTTGTTAGCGATGGCTTATACTCAAAAAGTGATCTCTTGATCAGGCTTTCTCAAAAGTAGCTCATTGGATTTGAAATGATGTGTCTCTGCATGTTAGGTCAGAATTAAATTGCTTAAAAACAGGATGAAGAAGGGGATTACTCCAGTCACTTATCAGCTCTGCCTCCCCATATCATTGAGAATCTACAATGTCTTTCAGATTTCCCTGCTGAAACAAGTGATCCTGTCTTGGCTAAACTGGAGACTACTCGATGCACAAAGGGTCTCCACTGGGGAAGACGAAACGTACCAGGTGAAGGAGATACTGGCTGTCTATTGCCTAAACAAGAAGTGGGAGTATCTAATAGCCTGAGAGGGGTATGGCCCGGAAGAGAACTCATCAAGAAGTTTCAAACCACTCACCCAAAGAAACCCAAGCCCTTGGGAAGGGGACTTAGAGGAGGGGGTACAGTTGTGGTAGCCGGTCGCAGAGCCTCATGGAAGGCCACACTCATCCTCCGAGCCTCCCACAAGACCCCTGAGCTGCTGCCATCGCTTCCCTCCAGGACGGCGGGGAGCCGATCTTGCTGCTGCCGTGCCATCGGCTTTGGCTGCTGCTAGGTGCACACACGCAACTCTCAATTAGATTTAAAGGGGCTGCAGTGGGAAAACCGCCCGCGGCCCCAGATGTTGACACCGACCTCAGGCCCTATTTAAGGCAGCTCTTGCTGCCCCATCCTTGCCTCAGCAACAGGTCCTGCTCTGCTCAGAACTGCTGGTTGCTCCTGCTCCGTGTGTTTCTTCTCCATGTGTTCCTGTTCCTGCTCTGTGTGTTCCTGTTCCTGCTCCATGTTTTCCCATTCTTGCTCCGTATGTTCCTGCTCCTGATCCGTATGCTCCTGCCCTATTCTGGCTCCTCATCCCCTCAGCTTGCTCTTCTGGTTCTTCACTTGGCTTATCCCTGGATTCTGTGTTGTGTGCTGCCTGCCCTGACCACTTGCCTGCTCACTGTTTCTTCTGCTTGCCACCTGCCCTGACCTCTAGCCCATCCCTGGATTCTCCTGCTCACCACCAGCCCCGAACTCTGCTACCCCCGACTTTGCTTCCGCCTTCTGTCTTCAGGATCGTCTTCATCTGGAGACCTGCTCCTAAGTCCTGCTGGCCCTGGCACCCAAGGGCTCAACCTGCGGGGAATGAGGGCTGGTATAGGTAAAGGTCCATTGGGTCTCCACCACCTGGCTCCACCTCCCGATGATGAGTACCTATAGGAGCCTCCCTTCTATACGTGGCATCAACCTCGTCTCGGTTCAGGGGTCCACCTCTCTGCGTAACACCTATGTGGTTATTTTGTGGTGCACTTCAAAAGCAGTTAAGAGGCGAGGCAACTAATTGCCCTAGCAACAGCTAGAAAAAAAAGTAAGAGAAGGCTATGCTGCTTTTGTCATTGGTGGAGGAACTGAAAAATGTCAACTAAATCATGAAGCATGTGCTTTTCAAAGTAATTTCCATGGATAAAAGTTCTTTACCAGCAGAAATGGCCTGTTTTTAAAATTACCCACCAAATATGTTGGGAACATTAGGGAGAAATGTCATGTCATTATGGAGTGGAGGAGTAGGCTAGTGGTAAGAACAGCAAGCTATGACCCAGGCAAATCAGGATTCAAATTCTTCCTACATTCCTAGTGACATTAGGCAAGTTGCATCACACTCCATTGAATTGGGTGCAAACTTAAAATGCAATCTCCCTGGGGACAGAGAAATGGCTACTGCACTTGAATGTAATCTGGTTTGAAGTATCTGAGCAGCCACAAGAAAAGTGGAACATACATTTAAAAAAATGTAGGTGGGTCACGTGATGTGATGCGCCGGTGAGGACGCTTCCCTTGCGGGCTCCTGGTGTCTGCAATAATCTCTCGCTTCCTGACCTATATAAACAATAAAATCTAGCGAAATTGGCATTATCCAGCATTCCTTATGCATATCAACTCCTACATGTCCAGATTTCCATTGGGGATACTGATCCGATCCACAAGAAAAGAAAAAGAAAAACTGAAACCGGGGGAAGACAAGATGGCTGCCGTAGTTGAACAGGCCTTGCAAACTCTGCTGGACCCCTCGGTTATAGATGCTATTTCCTAAGCAGTAACAGCAGTACTGCATGAAAAATTGGAAGTGATCTGTACTCAGATTTCTGAGATTAAGGGCTCGATAACTGAATTTGGCCCTAGGATAGATCAACTGGAAGGTCGAGACTCTTCAGTAGAAGATGACTCGCTGGCCCACATGAAACAACTGGACAAATTGAACAAACAACTCCTTCTCCAAGAGGAAAAATTGAAGATCTGGAAAAGAGATCGAGAAGGAAGAATTTGAGATTTACCGGTTGTTAAGCGTGCCATCCACGGCAGACCGCAGCATGGCCCCCTCACCTTCCTAAAGTTACTCCAGCTCCTGGTTCCTCCTCGCTGATGGCAGTGGGCCGTCAGCTTCATCCTCTGACCTCCCCCGGTGCCTCCGGCTCTGCTGCAGTCCCTGGTGTTCCTGGTCCTGCTACCACTTCTCATCGGGCCTCTCTGCATGGCCCACAGAGAGACGCTGCTACTCACGCCACACCCACCACTGATGTTTAAGTAGGGACCGTGGCGGGAACCTAGCCACGGCCCTGGATGATGATGTCAACTCAGCTATAGTATTTAAGCTCATGCTCTACTCCTTAGCGTTGCCTTTGCAACAGGTCTCCTCGCTGGTCCAGATCTTTCTGGAGTATTCGTTGCCTCCTAGAGATTCATCTCATCCCCTGCCTTCCTGTTTCTCGTTGTTCCTGGTTCCAGTCTCCTTGTTCCTATCCTGCTTCATCCCTCAGATTTACTACTCAGATTTTGACTCTGCTACGCTTGACCTCATCATTAACTCTCTCCAAGCCCGGACCTCTGCTACGCTTGACCTCGTCATTAACTCTCTCCAAGCCCGGACCTCTGCTATGCTTGACTTCACCATTGACTCTCTCCAAGCCCGGACCTCTGCTATGCTTGACTTCACCATTGACTCTCTCCAAGCTCAGAACTCTGCTTTGCCTGACCACACCATTGACTCTCTCCAAGCCTGGAACTGTGCTTCACTTGACCACGCCATTGACTCTCTCCAAGACCGGATCTCTGCTTTGCCTGACTACACTACTGCCTATCTCCAGACCCAAACCTCTGCTTCACCTGACTACGCTATTGACTATCTACGTGATCAGACCTCAGCCATGCTTGCCACTGCCTTCAGATTGCTGCCAGCCCTGACTCAAGCCTGCTCTTCACCTCTTCAGCTTATTCCCTGGATGTGGTTTATTTAGGCTTCGGCCTGCTCTTGCTCGAGCATTCCCTGTCTGCCTCTGTTCCATTGGCGCTCAAGTTTCCAGGACATTACTCTGTCCAGAGTAAGACTGTACCATTTCTCACCTGCTGTCTCTGGGCTGAACTGACTCTCACCTCGTTTACACCCCGAGGCCCACCTAAGTCCTGCTGGCCCTGGCACCCAAAGGCTCAACCCATGGGGAACGAGGGCTGGTATAGGTGAAGCTTCAGCGGCCTCTGTCTATCAGCCCACTCCACCTGCTGATGGTGGGGACCCATAGATCCCTACCTACGGGTTGCGTCAACCCCACCTTGGCTCAAGGGTCCACCTTCGACGCAACACCGGCTTCCAAGAAGACATTGATGAAGGTGATATGGCACAAATTTTAACAGGATGGTTGCCAGAGGCCCTAAATTTACCATCATTATTGACCACAGTGGTGGTGGAACAAGCCCATAGTCTGGGAGCATGGAAGCCAAGAGACACCCAAGCACATCTGGTCATAGCCCGATTTCTGAACTACAACCATAAGCAGTAAATCTGGGTGAGTTCTCGCAAAATACAGACCTTTAAATATAAAAACTCACCTATAAAAGTATTTCAAGATTTTTCTAGTAAGGTCAGCAAAATGGAAGGAGTTCTCACCTAATTGCTCTACATTAGCTACCAAACAGATTTGTTTTGCCTTGCTGTACCCGTGCTACTCCGTATTTGGAATGCCAGAGCAGTGCGCACATTTGAATCCTTATAGGAAGCGAACCACATTCATGGAGCAGTTAGAGCAAACCTGATTGCTTTGTATATTTTACAAATATCTGTTGATCCTATACAGCAGAATGCGGAGGTAATGTTATTATCTTCAGGGACTTGAGTAATGAGTTGCATTACATTTGAACTCGTGAGAAGTATATCGGCACCAGGGGAGGCTCAGATTCCTCCTTTTCAGACTGGCATGAGCATTAAAAGAATGGTGAAGAAACTTTGGAGACTCCACAATAAGTGTTGTGAAGCCTGAACGCGTGTCTGCAAGTGGATGTGCTGACAAGATGAGACATTGCAATGGTTTGAGATGCTAGTTTGCCATATTTTTTGCTTTTTGTAATGTTTGCAGGTTGTTATGGAGTGGACATACCCGGTCTATGTGATAGTGACCCCTGCTCTCCTTTGCATGAGCAGTGACAGAGGCTGCATAAGATGGTGGGGTTGGAGGTTAGGATTAGGGGGATGGGTGGGGGGAGGAAGTAATAGGGGGAATGGGCTGCTACAAGAGCTTAATTTATTGGCTATGGGTTTATGGGAACTTACTTTGAATAATATCAATATGATTATGATTATAGTGTCCCTTATGGTTTTATGAGAGGTTTATCGAATGTATAGTAGAGTGCCATAGCTGTATTGTAGTTGTAACAATGGCGAATTTACTTAAAATTATGAGTTGGAACATCGCTGGTATGGGCTCCCCAATTAAGTGCAAAAAAGCCTGTCACATATTAAAAGATCTAAGGGTGATATTACTCTTCTACAAGACACACATATGTTATGTAACATGACAAGTTACATAAGAAAGGCTTCTCCCACATATTTTACTCTTCTGGTACTACTCATAAAAGGGGGATGGCGATACTAATTAGCTGTCAGGTTTCCTTTTCCCTTCAGAAATCGTGGAAAGATTCAGATAGTAGAATCATAATGGTTAAGGGCAACATTTTAGGTAAAGAACTGATTTTGACATCAGCGTATGCCCCTAACCAGTATGATCATACGTTTTTCACAAACCTAATCTCTGGTTATTTCACATTAGGGGGTGGATCCATGATTTTAGGGGGCGACTAATTGTGTAGTTGATCCAACTATGGACAGATGTTCTAAGACCATAATTTAAAAACTGGGGAAACAAAAAGGTGTACAATATCTTTGTGATCATTTATCTCTTTTAGACATATGGCGTATCCTACACATGGGCGAAAGGGACTATATGCATTACGCCAAAGCCCATCCCACTAAATCACATATAGATTTTATTTTACTTTCAGAATCTCTGTTTAACAATGTGGTTTCAGCTGAGATTGGGAATTTACTAATTTCTGACCGCTGCCCAGTATTTTGCAATATAACATTTTCCTTTAAACGACCTGGCTCATTTCAAAGGTGCATAGCAAAATGGCTAGGTAGGGATCCCAATTTTAAAGAATTTCTAATTAAGAAGTGGGTTTTATATGCGAAGGATAATGAATCCCATATTAATGATCCCAGTTTATTCTGGGAAATGGTCAAATCTGTCCTTGGGGAGGGATATTATTAGTTACACAGCATTTAAACACAAATCTTGAAATAGTAAAACTTAGCAATTAGAGAAACAAATGCAATATTAAAAGAGTTGCTGGAATAGTGTTCTGAGTTAGACTGCGGACTTAACAATCTGTTATATTATGCTATCTGAAGGGAGGAGCAATCAGATAGGAATTAGCAATCTGTTATTGATGAGCTTAGCTGACAAGCTAGGAATTAGCAAGGAGGAGTCAGCAATCTTGTAGTGTCTCAGATATCGTCTTGCTAAGGAGTAGCAATCTGTAATAATCTGATATAATAGTGGGTGGATCCCTGGGCCGGTGGCAGATGACCATGCCCCCGAGAGGATATCCCGAGAGGGATCACCAGCTAGGCTTCAGTATGGAAACAGACGCACATTAGTTCTTTTATTAAACAGGTTTTTGAAACCACCAGAGGTGGCAGTAGTGAGCTGATATGCTCGGCAGGGCTGGAGTCCCTCAGGTACTGGAACAGCGATCCAGGATGGCTGAGCTGTTGAGAAACTGTAGAAAGTGAGTAGGCAGAGTAGGCAGAGTTCATGAACAGAACTAGATAACAAAACTCACATAAGATCTCAAGGAAGCTCAGGAGCTGGAAAGGTTTTAGGCCCTCGAGGAGCGAGTACCTGGTTCCAGGGAAAGCCCTGAGAGAGTGATGGTAACTCACAATTGTTTATAGCAGCGATAGCTTCCAGGCAGTAGAGAATCTTCAGAATGTCCAGGAACATGGGCCCTCGAGGAGTGAGTACCGGTTCCTATCTGTAATCTGAAAGTAAAGAAAAGAGCGAGGCTCCCGAGGAGCGGGTACCTCTGGTAAGTCTGAGGAGGCAAAGTAGCTTGGGAAGCGTAGCCGAAGCAATCCCCTTGCTAACTCAGTTAGATAGTGAAATAGAGACCTTTAAATACTGGAAGCAGATGACGTCATCTCAGGGGGTGCCCCCTGAGGTTCACTTTCTTGCTGGTACTTCAATCAGAGCGTGCGCCCTAGGTCTTCAGGCAACATGGAAGATCTGCAACGTCGAGCCGGTCCGGGGACGGCAGAGGGAGACGGCATGGAGACGCCGCGGCAGCCAGTCGTCCATCAGACCCGGAGGGAGTTGCCACAGAGGTAAAGAGGGCGGAGTGAGGGCATCAAGCAGCGATGGTTGCAACAAATAATACCCAGCTACAGATATGGAAAGATAAATTTCTAGCAACTCAATGTTCCCTAAATCATATACTGCACCAGAAAGCAAAAGATTCTATATTTATATATCATCAAAAATAATATGTATACAGGGATGTGAATCGTTTTTCAACGATTAAAATTATCGTCCGATAATGTTTATATCGTCTTAAATCGTTATAGAACACGATACAATAGAAATTCTAACGATTTATCGTTAAAAATCGTTAAATCGTGTTAGTGCGCACTAACTCGAGTTAGTGCGCACTAACTCCCCGTTAGTGCGCACTAACTCGATTTAGTGCGCACTAACTGAAAATGATACAAATAAACACTTTCCAGGTCACTGAAGGTCAGTTAGGAATGAATATGTGTTCCTATTGGCTGGCTGCCCTCTTATCTATTGATATTACCAAGGTTACCACTGAGGTGATGGTTGGGGGGATGGGAAATGGAACTGGAAACTAACGAACACCAACAGAAAATGAAACAAAGTGTTCACACTTCCCAGGTCAGTAAAGGTCACTTAGGAATGAATATGTATGTATGTATTCCTATTGGCTGGCTGTGCTCTTATCTATTGATGTTACCAATATGGTTGGGGGGATGTGAAATGGAAACAGTTGGAAGCTTGACAAAAAAAGTAATGTAATGATCAGCACTCACGTGACTAGAACTTGTTTGTTTATTATTTTTGTTAGCAGGCACCTGTAATGCTAGTGCATGTTGAATTTGCCAATCACTGTGCATTTTAGAAAGGTGGTCCTGGCTGGAACTGTACACTGTTCAAATATATGTAATTGATTGTTGGTAAGTGTATTTTTTAAGTAGCCACACTGGCACCAGTATGTTTACTTTTCCTCCTACTTAACTCACTAGCTCAGCTTTGTAAGAAGGGCTTCTCTGCTTGTGTGTTGTTTTTGTTTGGTGTGAGGAGAGCAGAAACATCAGATCTTTATTCAATCTACTACAGTCATCTCTTACAGTGCCCTATCCCTATTAATACCAGGAGTGTTGTGATCTTCCTGCACACAGTGCCCTAACCCTGATACCAGTCTGAGACAGCTCCCTCCCTGCATTACTAGTGAGAGGCTGGCTTCACAGACAGGGGGGAGCTGCCTGACCCTCACTCCTGACTTCCCCCATGTCCCAGCTAGTGAATGGTGTGTGGGTGAGGGGGGGGGGGGAGGATGGTGAAGTCTGAGACAGCTCCCTCCCTGCATTACTAGTGAGAGGCTGGCTTCACAGACAGGGGGGAGCTGCCTGACCCTCACTCCTGACTTCCCCCATGTCCCAGCTAGTGAATGGTGTGTGGGTGAGGGGGGGGGGGAGGATGGTGAAGTCTGAGACAGCTCCCTCCCTGCATTACTAGTGAGAGGCTGGCTTCACAGACAGGGGGGAGCTGCCTGACCCTCACTCCTGACTTCCCCCATGTCCCAGCTAGTGAATGGTGTGTGGGTGAGGGGGGGGGGGGAGGATGGTGAAGTCTGAGACAGCTCCCTCCCTGCATTACTAGTGAGAGGCTGGCTTCACAGACAGGGGGGAGCTGCCTGACCCTCACTCCTGACTTCCCCCATGTCCCAGCTAGTGAATGGTGTGTGGGTGAGGGGGGGGGGAGGATGGTGAAGTCTGAGACAGCTCCCTCCCTGCATTACTAGTGAGAGGCTGGCTTCACAGACAGGGGGGAGCTGCCTGACCCTCACTCCTGACTTCCCCCATGTCCCAGCTAGTGAATGGTGTGTGGGTGAGGGGGGGGGGGAGGATGGTGAAGTCTGAGACAGCCCCCTCCCTGCATTACTAGTGAGAGGCTGGCTTCGCAGACAGGGGGGAGCTGCCTGACCCTCACTCCTGACTTCCCCCATGTCCCAGCTAGTGAATGGTGTGTGGGTGAGGGGGGGGGGAGGATGGTGAAGTCTGAGACAGCTCCCTCCCTGCATTACTAGTGAGAGGCTGGCTTCGCAGACAGGGGGGAGCTGCCTGACCCTCACTCCTGACTTCCCCCATGTCCCAGCTAGTGAATGGTGTGTGGGTGAGGTGGGGGGGAGGATGGTGAAGTCTGAGACAGCTCCCTCCCTGCATTACTAGTGAGAGGCTGGCTTCACAGACAGGGGGGAGCTGCCTGTCCCTCACTCCTGACTTCCCCCATGTCCCAGCTAGTGAATGGTGTGTGGGTGAGGGGGGGGGGGGAGGATGGTGAAGTCTGAGACAGCTCCCTCCCTGCATTACTAGTGAGAGGCTGGCTTCACAGACAGGGGGGAGCTGCCTGACCCTCACTCCTCCGGGGTATTGTGATCTTCCTGCACACAGTGCCCTATCCCTGATACCAGGGGTGTTGTGATCTTCCTGCATGCAGTGCCCTATCCCTATTAATACCAGGAGTGTTGTGATCTTCCTGCATGCAGTGCCCTATCCCTATTAATACCAGGAGTGTTGTGATCTTCCTGCATGCAGTGCCCTATCCCTGATATCGGGATGTGTGCAAGAAGATCACAACACCCCCGGTATCAGGAATAGGGCACTGTGTGCAGGAAGATCACAACACCCCCAGTATCAGGAATAGGGCACTGTGTGCAGGAAGATCACAACACCCCTGGTATTAGGGATAGGGCACTGTGTGCAGGAAGATCACAACACTCCTGGTATTAATAGGGATAGGGCACTGTGTGCAGGAAGATCACAATACCCCTGGTATCAGGGTTAGGGCACAAGTTCTAGTCACATTGACTGATCACATTACTTGTTTTGTCAAGCTACCAACTGTTTCCATTTCCCATCCCCCATATACTGTCAGTAGGAAACTTGGTAACATGAATAAATAAGAGGGCAGCCAATAGGAATACATATTCATTCCTAAACTGACCTTAACTGACCTGAAAAGTGTCAAATTGTATCATTTTCAGTTAGTGCGCACTAACTCCCAGTTAGTGCGCACTAACTCCCGTTAGTGCGCACTAACTCGAGTTAGTGCGCACTAATCGGAAAAAACGATTTTTTAACGATTTTTTAACTAAAAAATCGTGCCTAAGACGATTTTCTTGCCCTGCCACACGATTTCTATCGTTAAGACGATATGGAAAACGATTCACATCCCTATACAGCAACAAGCTTGGCTGCCTGTTGGTTAATTTGGTTAAAGCCCAAAGGGCATCTAAATTTATCCACTCTATCCTGCTCAGGATGGAAATATAGTTATGAAATCTCCGCAAATAATGAGTGTCTTTAAAATTTTTATCAATCTTTATATACAGCTGAAAATTTCAGTATTCAATTACAAGAGGAATTCCTGCAGAAGCTTAATCTCCCAAAGGTATCTCCTACTCATTTGAACAGCTTAAATAAACCAATCACTACAACAGAGATTCTAGCAGTGAAAAAAGATTTAAAAGCCTATAAATCTCCAGGTCTGGATGGACTTAGCTCTCTCTTTTACAAGTTATTACAGTCTCATATCGCCCCCAACGTTACAGAGCCTTTTTAATTATGTGATATCAGAAGAAAGACTCCCTCACACGATGTCAGAGATGGCGATTATGGTCCTTCCAAAGCCAGGCAAAGACCCCATAGAACCTGGGTCATATACTCCCATCTCTTTGTTAAATCAGGATGTAAAAATCTATGCAAAAATCATTGCAAACAGACTCAAATACATATCGCCATATCTTGTATCCCCGGAACAAATGGGATTTCCTGCGAGGCATAAAGCCAACACTAATATTAGATGTCTTTCATTAGTGCTTTGTGCAGACCATAGATTTTCTCTGGTAGACCTATTTCTAGTTAATTTCGAGGCAGAGAAGGCATTCGATCGAGTAGAGTGACCATATTTGTTGAGAGTACTCCAGGTTTTTTTAGTTTGAGGGTCCCATATTTCAGGCCATTAGCCTGCTATATAAAAATCCCAAAGCATTTATCAGAGGTAAAGATCAGGCATCACCAATGTTTTCCCTCCAAAGAGGCACCATCAAAGATGTCCATTATCCCCTCTATTATATATCCTTTCGTTAGAGCCCCTTATACATATTTTGCTTGGGGATAGGGAAATAACAGGGGATAGGGAAATAACAGGAAATAAGGAACAAGGAAATGAAAATAAAGCTCTTTGCTGATGATATGCTCATGGTATTAACTAATGCAAAAGTGTCATTCCCAAGGGTCCTGGATACCACAAAAAATTTTGGGAGATTTTCAGGATTGAAATTAAACCTGCTGAAGTCCGAAGCCAAAGATGTATCGGAGACCTTTAAAGCAAATTGGGTAGATTTTCCCCTCAGTTGGGCAAAAGACTCCATCAAATTCATCGTTTTCCAGATTGCTGGTACTCACTTAATATTTCTCCCCACATACTGGAATTTGAAAAATCCCTGGCAAGTTGGTCTGGCCTCCCCCTGTCTTTGTGAGGTAGAATTGCTCTAGTGAAGATGATTCTGCTACCCAAGTTGTTATACAAATTGCAAGTGGCTCCCTTTATCATTACCAAAAGTGATCTTAGGATCATACAGCAAGGGTTTGCTTCCTTCATCTGGCAAGGCCGCCGAGCGTGGATGAAGTTTGCTAATAGCACTGCACCCAAGATGCTGGGGCCTTGGCTTTGCGGATTTATGTACTTACAATTTGGCATGCCTAATACTCATATTAGGTGATTGGATACTACCGATCTTGAAGGGAAATGCCTATGTGTTTCCATTAAATCTTAAATACATAATACATGCGAAAGCGTATGAAATTTCTACTGACTTGAATCAACTAATAATGATTAAAGCCATGAGATGGACTTGGTGGAAAATTAGGTCCCTTCTTGGTCTATCATGGCAAATATCTCTTTCTCTTCCATTTGAGGGGAACCCTCAATTTAACACAAGCTTGGGTAGCAGACTGTTACATATAATAAGGTCAAATGATCTTCCTATGGTGTCATCTTTTGTGGATACCAGACTGGGGGAACTATATTCCTTTGCATATTGTAAGGATACTTATTCTTTTCAAGATAAAGGTTATCTTTTCTCTATGCAAATTCACAGTTATATCAGGAAGATTCTATCAGAGGACTTGAATTCTATTGTCAATGATCCATCTCAACGATTAAACTCATTATGGCTCTCTCCTTCTTTGGCCATATCAAAGCTGTACAAATTTTTACAATCTGTCAATGGCAAGTCTATTTTTAAATCCCTTGCCATGAAATGTTCTACAGAATTTAATGTAACCATAACCAAAACACAACTGGAGAATAGTGAGGTGCATATTAAAATACTGTAACGCTTGGTCGTCTAGTCTGGTTGAGCTTTTGCAGCGCATATCACAACGTCTAACTGTTGCTTCAGATGTGGGGAGAGTAAGGCTTCATTAATTCATTACTTATGGGAATGTGAAAATATTAAAATATTTTGGGCTGCAATATGATCTTATTTTGGAAATCTATCAGTCCCTACTGATATTTGGTCTTCAGCCTTTTGTATATTGGAAATTACGTCTCATAACTTTGGTTGCTCTTCCAGACATCTCAAGCTCCTTATCAAAGGTTGCGTAATAGCCTTGAAATTAATCTTAGTCTGTTGGATACAACCGATGGGACCCTCTGTAGACAGCTGCATAACCGCACTAACAGATGTCTATTTATTAGAAACAATGCATTTTAGGGGAGAATCTGCACAATCGTATGCTAGATGTAAAGCTATTTGGTGCCCATTTACAGAATATCTCCACCCCACAGGGCAAACTTAAGTTATAACTCAAGTGTTAAATTATTGTCCCATAGCCAATGATAATTCCAGCAGGGTTAAGGGGAAGAGGGGTGGGGGATAGTTTGTAATATGGTTAAAAACTGGGTATAGGTATAGGGTGATGCATTAATCCTTAATCCTCTGCAACCTCAGATACATTCAAATTTATAAGGTGAATTGTGTAACACATATTTACCAGTTGTTAATTACTTCTTGGTAACTCTGTTTCATAAAAGGCATTGCTGTAACATGAGCTTGTTCTATTACCTAATAAAAATATTACAACAACAAAAAATGTAAGTGTGTAAGTTTAGAAGAACTGAGCAGAGATGTTCCTGGAGGATGGGTTAGCATTTAGACACATACATTTGCAAAACTGTGCACATTAAATTTCCTGAAAATGTCTACCGACATAGTAGCAGAAGTAATTGTGTGCAGGTATTTTGGGTAGAATAATTTTCAATGTCAACTTACACGTGTAAGTTTGCTTTGAAAATTAATGTAATATATGATGTATTTGCTGTCTAATTTATGTGGGCTGTTACAAAAGTCAGAAAACCTATGCTAAATTGACCAAGGTCCAGATAAAAAAATGAATATACTGAATATTGAATATGTAGAGTTTAAATTAAGACAAGCCAGAGGGGATTTCTATGAATACAGCAATAAGGCTGTCAGGCTTTTAGCTTGGCAACTTAAATAGCAAAGGACAAAGACATTTATAACTGAACTAAAAACAACAGAAGGGTGGGTGGTTAATAGCCCCAGTGAGAGAAGGCATGCATTCTTTAATTTCTATGAAGGCCTGTATAGTTCTGAATCTGCTCACTCCCCAAACAAAATTGCTGCATTCTTAAATCAAACTACCATCCGTGCTCTGTCAGATGAACAGAAAGACCTACTGGAGAGGCTTATGATTGTTGATGAGGCCCTTATAACCGTAAATGTTCTTAAGAATAATAAATCCTCTGGGCAGAGTAGAAAGTCTGGAAACTATTATAAATCTTTAAAGGAATTGGTCTCTCCCATTCAAACAAGAGCTTTTGAGATAAGGGAAAGTTGCCCCAGACTATGTATATCACCTTGATCTCTCTGATCACCAGACCTGATAGATCATCTGATTCTTGGGCAAATTCTGTCCTGTTGAATTATTATTTTTTAACTCTTTATTTTAAACAAGGGGTATACACAGCATCACATGGCAGCATACACAAATAGAAAGGGAGATCCAAACATCTCCCCAATTTTAAATTTTAAAACACAAGCGGCAATGCACATTACAAAAGTTAAACGCAAGCATGAATACACATTAAAGGTATCAAAGATGTACGTGGGAGTCGGGCCCAAAGGTAGATAATAACTAAGCTCAGGATCATGCCCTCAGACCTCTTAGTGAGGGCGACTCTCCCAGTAGATCCAGAAGGTATTCGATATTTTTTTCATATGCAGACTCATTGACAGTAACTTTGCAGCAGCTGCGCGGGCGCACATGTATGCATGTTTATGGGTTCATGTCCAGGGACGTGGCCATTTTATAACATACTCATGTATATGCGCACATAGTATAAGATAGGCTGTATGCATGCACATGTGCACACAATTTTAAGTAGGTGTGCACCTATACGCGCAAATACCACTTCTTCCGTGTAAGTGGGGGGATTTCAGTACACATGTGCGCTGACATAATTACCAGTTTTCCCAGTTCATTCCCAGTTCACCCAGATAAAGAATAGGACTTCATAACCCCCTTAGTTAAATAGCCTCCCTTTTACTCTGTGAACCCTGACTTTTAAAACCCCACTGACTAATCTAGATTTTTTGTTGTTGTTGTTTTACTTATAAACCATGCATAGCAGTAGTAGAGTTATGTGGCAGGGATCCCAGTGGACACCTGTGTGTGTAAGTATTTACATGAACATCTCTTGGCCTTCCTCCTGACATGCCCACACCCCACCTATACCACGTTCATACCCTGCCTTGTTTTCAAAACGTTTGGACTTGTGCGCATTGTGAGAGATACACACATACTCAAATGGCTTATAAAATCCGCTGGCACACACCAGCCCAAGCTGTGAGGGTGTGATACTTGACCTAGTATTCAAAAATGGGGATAATATTTCTAATGTCTAGACAGGTGCCCATCTGAGTACAAGTGATCATCAGATGATATAGTTTGATATCGCAAATAAAATACAAAAAAGTCACGTGAAGACCCAAGTGTTGATTTTCAATTATAAGAACTTTGACAAAATGGGGATGTACCTGGGGTAAGAACTAGAAAAGAGGGAGAAAATGGGTGAGGTGGAACAACCGTGGGCTAAGTTAAAAGGGCCTATTTCAAAGGAAACAAATCTATATGTTTGAAAAGTAAACAACAATACAAGAAAAAAGAAACCAATTTGGTTCTCAAAAGAGGTGGCTGCAAAAATAAAGGCAAAAAGATCAATGCTCAGGAAGTAGAAAGAATCCCAAAAAAGAGGAACACAGGGAACGATATCTGAGGGAGACAAAGAAAGAAATCAGAAAAGCAAAAGGCCAAGTGGAAGAAAGGATTGGCAAAAAGATAAAAAGAGGTGATAAAACATTTTTCAGATTATATAAGAAAAAGGAGGAAAGCCCAGAGTGGTCTAGTGAAATTGAAAGGCAACGAGGAGCAATGTGTCGAGACAGACAAGGAAATAGTGGAAATATTAAACAAATACTTCAGTTCGGTGTTCACGAACACTAGGCCCACCAAAACTGTCTGCACTCTGGACTAACCAGTGTGCACGTGTTCATGTACCTATGTTTTATGCTCTATAACTGAAAGAAAAAACATAATCTTCGTATAAAAATTGTTGCTCTGTAATAAATATAGACAAAATTTAACCATTTTGTTCTAAAGTACTGAAAGTACAAACCAGAGTAATAAAATTTGTTTGGATTGGAGTCTTTTTGTATAAAAGCTTGCAAGTTTTAATTTGTATCCCTCTAAATGTTACTTGGACCCTGTTAAAGTGGCCAGTTAATTTTACACACCGTAACATCTCAATTTATAATGAAAATAAAACAATGTAAAATGGTACTGCAGTTACCTTCTTTTTAAAATTTTAAATTCAGTAAGAGTAAATTGTATGTCCCCTACTTTTGACTTGGTATCCTCTTGTGTTTAATTTTGTTTCATTGATTTTCCAGTAATTTTCCTCACTTTGTACAAATGTTGAAATCGTTATTATTTTTTTTTACTCTCAAGCCTTTTAAAACCCCTTCTGAGGTTTAATCAATCCCCCCTGACACCTTCTCAGGTGTTTATTTTAATTTTACTTATTTTGTTATATTTTAAATGTATTTGTGCCAGCTCCGGGACCACCATTTTACTTCCCAAGAATTTAAAAACTCACAGTGGTCCACTTTAAGACTCCCTGATCTCCAATAAAATCCTTAATTACTTTATTTTTATGTATTTAACCCTTTTTTCTTTTTAACTCATTTGTATTTTACTTAAATGGAGTCCATGGTCCATATATGATGTCATGGTGATGTCAGCGGATTGCGGGCCTGTGCTCCCAGCCAGCGCTGGGGCATTTCCACGGCTCCAAAACACCTGACAGAGGCCTCTCTTTCCTAACCCACTACAGCCTGACTCTACCCCCTGTGATCAAGGGCAGGGCACTAACTCTTCTGGCGCTTGCGCCGCCCTTCCAATGCTAATCGGGAGGACCACAGCAGGAGTGAAGCCTTCCCATGGCTGCTTCCTACTTGAAGCCTGATGCTGCCTGTCCCTAACCTCTGCTGCATAATTCTGCCTCGAGGCTGCTTCTTTCTCCGTGGCCCAGAGAAGGAGGGAACAGAAAAAAAAAACAACACACGACCCTGCACTTCCAAGGCAGTCTACAACAGCACCATTTTGCCACCCAGCCCTGCCAGCATCAGAAAGGAACAAAAAGAAAAATGCCTCTCCCCACCCAGGTAAATTCCATCTTTTTTAAATTTTAGATTTAAATTTTAGCTCCATTTTGTCCCCTTGTTATGCATAGAAGCCTCAAGACTTCCTCGTGGCACGTCTAGGGGCAGCCAAAATGGACATCCCCCTTTGGGATGACCTGCCAGCAGAATATTACCAGCATATCAAGTCCCTATGCCCCAACATCATCACCCCACCACCATCCCCAGACAATAACATCCTATATAAACAATGTATGGACGCAAACTAAATATAGGCCCAGCAAATATTTAAAAACATTGTTCCAGTCTCCTAGCATGAGGGAATCAAACCAAAGACACAGAATGAAACAAGTGCATTTTAAAAGAGCTACGGAATGATGGGGAATTTCAATTATTGCAATATTAATCGAGAGAACGTCTCATTAAGGAATGCATGGAAGGTAAAATACTTAGATGCCATAAATGACTGCTTCTTGGAGCTGCTAGTCCTGGAACAGACAACAAAGGGGAACTCCTTCAGACTTAGTGGATTTTAGTGGAAAGGGTGGTGGTCCACTTGGCAAAAGTAACCCTAATGCAATTAAATGTGATACAATCTTCAAAGGGAGCCTTCAACTTCAAAAAGGAAGACTTTGATAAAATGAGAAATTTAGGAAGGAACTAAAAGGGGCCGTTTCAAAGGTTAAAAATGTGCTTGAGGGGTGAAGATTGTTTAAACGACTTTTCTTGAAATCCTAGATGAAATGCATTCCATCACTGAAAAAAAGTCGAAGGAAGAAAAAACGACTGGCTGCAGGCTTATTACATGGTACTGTAGAAGAGGCTATTAAAGCCAAAAAGACATTGTTTTTTAAATTGTATTGCAGATATTTGCAATTGTTTTTTCTTTACGGTATTAATAAAAAATTTACAAACAAAAAATGAAAAGCAAGTCCAAACAACAGTGGCATGTGGACATGACCTTCAAGAGATTGATTGAATACCTGGTGTGATGTGCCTGCACGAACACCGGTATATTAAAAGCTGTTAAATAAATAAATAAATAAATAAATAAATACCCATCCCTAAACAACTTTTTTTTTTTTTGCTTTATTATTTCAGCAGCAGCCAAAGAGAGCCTGGCAGGGCCACATTGAGTGTACCCCATCCCATCAGGGCCTGAAGAGAAGCTTGGTGGAACCGCGTAAACTCCATCCTGCCACAGCCCAAAGAGATGCCCAGCAGGGCCATAGCAGACCCCCTCCTGCCACAGATCAAGGACAGGCCTGGTGGGGCCACTGTGAACCCCATCCTGCATGGCCTGAACAGGGCTGTGGTGGATCCCATCTCATTGCAGCCCAAAGAAAAGGGGAGGCCCTGAGAATGAGAGAATGTGTGTGAGTGTGTGTGTGTGTGTGTGTGTGTGTATTGTGTGTGTGTGAGCGAGAGAGAGAGTGAGAACCTGTATGTGTATATGTGAGAACCTGTGTGTGTTTAAGGAAGAGAGAGAGAACCTGTGTATGTGAGAGATAGGAAGTGTGTGTGATAGTATGGGTTTGTATATGAGAGACAGTGTGTGAGAGAATGAACATGTGCAAATGTGTGTGTATAAGAGAGCCTATGTGACATATATAGACTTTTACACACACACACACATAATGGGGCAGATTTTAAAAGCCCTATGCCGATTTCGGAGTGGCCATTCGGCCATTTTGGAAAGCCATTAGGGCTCCCCTAGGGCTCAGGGCGCGCAAGGTGCACAAGTATGCACCCCCTTGGTGCGCCAACCCTGGATTTTATAACATGCGTGCGCATGTTATAAAATTGGGCGTAGATTTGTGCGCGCCAGGTTGCACGCACAAATCTATGCCCATGCGTAGGTATTAAAATCTGGTCATAGTGTGAGAGCCTGTATGTGTAAGTGTGTTTGAGAAAGAGCCTATATGCATGTGTATGTGAGGGAAAGAAAGTCTGTGAATGTGAGACAGAAGGAATGTGTGTGACAGCATGAGCATGTTTATGAGAGAGGGAGGGAATGAACATATGTAAGTATGTATGTGTGAAAGGATAAATTTTATGCAGTACCCCCACACACATGCACCTTCCTCAATCCATGATAATCTCAGGATGAATGGAAATCAAAAGATCTCAGGTAAGAAGAGCAGGAGAGTTTTTAATCCATATTAGTTTTAATTATTTGGTATTATTTCATGTTTCTGCTGTTTTTAATTTCTTGGGGGGCATTTTGAGAAATTTATAACATTTTTAAATGACTGGATTTTCTATTGATCAGATGTTTTGGAATACGTTTTCTTTTTATTTTTATGAGTGAGTGTGTGTGTTGGCGTTATTGACAGAGGGAATGTGTGTGTGAGCATAAAGGAGCATGTGCGTGTGAGCGTGAAGGTGTGCATATGTGAGAAGAAGGTGAAATGTTTTGCACCCCTCCCAACTCCCTAATCCACAATAATCTCAAGAGTGTAAATTAAAATTTCCCAGGTATGGACAGTAGGGGATTCTTTATTCCTTATTAACTTTAATTATTGGGTATTATTTGTTATATATGCTGTAAATTTCTTTTAAATGTTTATGTTTTTAATTATTGGATAATGGATATTATATTTATCAGCTATTTTAAAATATTTGTTCTTAATTAATACAAATGTATTATTATTGATGATTTGTAGCCCTTGATTTTATTGTTTGATGTTTTACAAGGAATTGTAATGTTTCGGTTTATCCATTACATCATCTGACTTGTGGTTTCCAGTTTAGTTTTTTTTTCTGCACACGTTTATTTCTATTTATATATTATATTCTCTTTATTCTGTATTTTGGTGAGGGTTTGTCCATGTTCTGCATGTGTGACTGAGGGTAATGTATTCTGCTACCATCTAGGTTTTATGTAGTAATCTATAGCAGCTTTGTCTTGCTCTGTTTTCTGAGTTGCAGATGCAGTGATATTTTAGGGACTGGTGTAATATTTGTAGTATCACCTTTTCAAAGGCAGGGTTGTTACTGTTTGATTGCTGGGAGTTAATGCTGTTTTGGTAATTCAGTTAACTCATGGCTTTCTTAGGGCCAAGTGCACACCCAGTACCATTACAATATGCCTAATACCACATGGGTTCCAAGCAACTTTTTCCCTTGTTTTCCATGGTTTACTGGTTGGCACCACGGCGGTGCATGCAAATTGTTGTCATATTTTTACCTCTGAAGACTGTACTTTGAATGTCCTTTATTCATGTCAAATTTGTTATTAGGGAATGGACTTAGGATGGAGCTGCGGGAAGGGAAGGACATAGGCGTAGGATGGAGGAAATGGCCTAGGAGTTTTCATGTGGGAGTAAAGAATTAAAACTTAAATGAAACCAAAGAAAGCTAAGTTATTGTTTTGGGGTGTTATTTTCATTGGCAAAGCAATACAATACTCAGATCTTTCCAGATTGAAACCACAGACGCACCACCAGAAAAATTTCACTCTCATTCTTTAGGATTGGGGGGGGGGGTGAAGAGGGAAAGAGAAAATGAAGTGATTATGCCAGGTGCTGGTGGGGAGGGGGAGGAAAAGGAATGTGATAATGGCAGAGGGGGAGGGTAAAGAGGAAGGGAAGGTGGTAGGTATTGGCTGAATCCCCTACTTTGAATGTCACCACATGACGTTGCCAAATAAAGAAAATAGAAAAGAGTACAGACCTTAGCAAGGTGGATACACAACCTTAAGGCAGGCAAAAAATGAATTTAAGAAGATAATTGTCAAAGAGAAAAAACTAATAGTAAAACATTTTCAAGTACATTGAAAGCAAGAAGTCTGTGAGGGAGTTAGTTGGATCACTAGGAGATAAAAGGGGCATTCAGAGAAGACCAAGCCATTGGAGATATGCACTTGAACATTTTTCATTTTGCTTTTTTTTTGTTTTGTTTCATCTATTCAAAACAAAAGGAATGAAAGAAAATATGACAGAAAAATAAAACAAAAAAGAAATTCCCTCCTCCCATCCACCAAGTCCATTTAAAGAAAGGGCCCCCGGGAATCCACCAGCCTTCCCTATCCCAGTCATTAGTTTACCCCCATCACAGATCTGCGGGTCTTCCAGGGAGAGGACCAAATCCCCAGTCACTCCTGCCCTGCATCTCTGGCTTCTCAACGTGACCACTGGTCAGCCTGAGTCAGGTGCTATTGCATTGTACAGCAAAATTCTGCCACATTAATTTTCTAAATCTGGGTTTCCAGCAATTACTGATAAATATTTAAAAAAGTTCAGAGGTTCATAGCATTGACTTAGCAACAACATCATCATCAACAAAACATTCTTACTCTAAGGATCTCTTCTTACAAAGAGCATCATTGTCTTCTCTTTCCTTCCATCTAGCATAGAAAACAAGGAATTCAATTATTCCCTCTTCCTTTTTTAAAAGATAGTATTCAATCAGTGCTCACACCTCTCCTACTACTTCTTTCCATGGTCAAGGAATCGGTTTCCATCAACTTGGCAGTCTATGATTCCTTCCAGGTTGCGAGGTGGCCCTGCCCAGGAGTCTAGTATGGGACTTCTAGAGCGATGGCTTTTCTGCACGCAGGAAATGAGAGGGAGACTCCCCTTCCTAGCTTCATTCCATCTTCTACAACCGCTCCAAGGACAAAGGCACACTCCTGCTCTAATCATCATCCCTAGTGATTCTGCCTCAAAATAACTGTTTCAATAATATACAGGGAGAGCATTTTAATGACCTTATTGCCCTTGGATTGCCCTAAAGGGGTGTGAAGGGATCTTGGTACTAATGTATTCTTAGGGCTTTGCTGTGTATCTCACCTGTTCCATTTATGAGTATGGTTAACTCTTATTACAACAACGTTGTCTATGTTATATTTGCAATATAAAGAATTGGTAGTAATGGGATTTTAATTTGCATTACGATGAGTATAATGATTCTTTTAAAAATTGTATTCTTGTAATGGTTTTACATTATTACTGCAATGTAGGGATGTGAATCGTTTTCCATATCGTCTTAATGATAGAAATCGTGTGGCAGGGCAAGAAAATCGTCTTAGGCACGATTTTTTAGTTAAAAAATCGTTAAAAATCGTTTTTTCCGATTAGTGCGCACTAACGGGAGTTAGTGTGCACTAACTGGGAGTTAGTGCGCACTAACTGAAAATGATACAATTTGACACTTTTCAGGTCAGTTAAGGTCAGTTTAGGAATGAATATGTATTCCTATTGGCTGCCCTCTTATTTCTTCATGTTACCAAGTTTCCTACTGACAGTATATGGGGGATGGGAAATGGAAACAGTTGGTAGCTTGACAAAACAAGTAATGTGATCAGTCAATGAGACTAGAACTTGTGCCCTAACCCTGATACCAGGGGTATTGTGATCTTCCTGCACACAGTGCCCTATCCCTATTAATACCAGGAGTGTTGTGATCTTCCTGCACACAGTTCCCTATCCCTAATACCAGGGGTGTTGTGATCTTCCTGCACACAGTGCCCTATTTCTGATACTGGGGGTGTTGTGATCTTCCTGCACACAGTGCCCTATTCCTGATACCGGGGGTGTTGTGATCTTCTTGCACACATCCCGGTATCAGGGATAGGGCACTGCATGCAGGAAGATCACAACACTCCTGGTATTAATAGGGATAGGGCACTGCATGCAGGAAGATCACAACACTCCTGGTATTAATAGGGATAGGGCACTGCATGCAGGAAGATCACAACACCCCTGGTATCAGGGATAGGGCACTGTGTGCAGGAAGATCACAATACCCCGGAGGAGTGAGGGTCAGGCAGCTCCCCCCTGTCTGTGAAGCCAGCCTCTCACTAGTAATGCAGGGAGGGAGCTGTCTCAGACTTCACCATCCTCCCCCCCCCCCCCTTACCCACACACCACTAGCTGGGACATGGGGGAAGTCAGGAGTGAGGGTCAGGCAGCTCCCCCCTGTCTGTGAAGCCAGCCTCTCACTAGTAATGCAGGGAGGGAGCTGTCTCAGACTTCACCATCCACCCCCCCCCCTCACCCACACACCATTCACTAGCTGGGACATGGGGGAAGTCAGGAGTGAGGGACAGGCAGCTCCCCCCTGTCTGTGAAGCCAGCCTCTCACTAGTAATGCAGGGAGGGAGCTGTCTCAGACTTCACCATCCTCCCCCCCCCCCTCACCCACACACCATTCACTAGCTGGGACATGGGGGAAGTCAGGAGTGAGGGTCAGGCAGCTCCCCCCTGTCTGTGAAGCCAGCCTCTCACTAGTAATGCAGGGAGGGAGCTGTCTCAGACTTCACCATCCTCCCCCCCCCCCTCACCCACACACCATTCACTAGCTGGGACATGGGGGAAGTCAGGAGTGAGGGTCAGGCAGCTCCCCCCTGTCTGCGAAGCCAGCCTCTCACTAGTAATGCAGGGGGGGGAGCTGTCTCAGACTTCACCATCCCCCCCCCCCCCCCCTCACCCACACACCATTCACTAGCTGGGACATGGGGGAAGTCAGGAGTGAGGGTCAGGCAGCTCCCCCCTGTCTGTGAAGCCAGCCTCTCACTAGTAATGCAGGGAGGGAGCTGTCTCAGACTTCACCATCCTCCCCCCCCCCCCTCACCCACACACCATTCACTAGCTGGGACATGGGGGAAGTCAGGAGTGAGGGACAGGCAGCTCCCCCCTGTCTGTGAAGCCAGCCTCTCACTAGTAATGCAGGGAGGGAGCTGTCTCAGACTGGTATCAGGGTTAGGGCACTGTGTGCAGGAAGATCACAACACTCCTGGTATTAATAGGGATAGGGCACTGTAAGAGATGACTGTAGTAGATTGAATAAAGATCTGATGTTTCTGCTCTCCTCACACCAAACAAAAACAACACACAAGCAGAGAAGCCCTTCTTACAAAGCTGAGCTAGTGAGTTAAGTAGGAGGAAAAGTAAACATACTGGTGCCAATGTGGCTACTTAAAAAATACACTTACCAACAATCAATTACATATATTTGAACTGTGTACAGTTCCAGCCAGGACCACCTTTCTAAAATGCACAGTGATTGGCAAATTCAACATGCACTAGCATTTCAGGTGCCTGCTAACAAAAATAATAAACAAACAAGTTCTAGTCACGTGAGTGCTGATCATTACATTACTTTTTTTGTCAAGCTTCCAACTGTTTCCATTTCACATCCCCCCAACCATATTGGTAACATCAATAGATAAGAGCACAGCCAGCCAATAGGAATACATACATACATATTCATTCCTAAGTGACCTTTACTGACCTGGGAAGTGTGAACACTTTGTTTCATTTTCTGTTGGTGTTCGTTAGTTTCCAGTTCCATTTCCCATCCCCCCAACCATCACCTCAGTGGTAACCTTGGTAACATCAATAGATAAGAGGGCAGCCAGCCAATAGGAACACATATTCATTCCTAACTGACCTTCAGTGACCTGGAAAGTGTTTATTTGTATCATTTTCAGTTAGTGCGCACTAAATCGAGTTAGTGCGCACTAACGGGGAGTTAGTGCGCACTAACTCGAGTTAGTGCGCACTAACACGATTTAACGATTTTTAACGATAAATCGTTAGAATTTCTATTGTATCGTGTTCTATAACGATTTAAGACGATATAAACATTATCGGACGATAATTTTAATCGTTGAAAAACGATTCACATCCCTACTGCAATGACCAACACATAAAGATGGTCAAATATTACACTGGCTCATTGTAACAGATTAGATTTTGGTTCAAAAATCTGTAACTTCTAATTGAAAATGTGTCTGTATCTTGGTCTGACCATCACTTATTGAAATTTAAGTTATTCAATCTGTGACCATATATGTCTTAAGAAGGAATATATAGCTAAAAGGATTAGAGGACAGCCTGATTCTGATTTATTTATAGTTTTATTTATTTATTTATTTAATATCTTTTATATACCGACGAACGTTGGGAACATCTCATCGGTTTACAGAGAACAGAACTTAGCAACAGGCTTTACATTTCTCACATGATTATAATAGGAATAGTAGAAATAACAATAATAACAAAAACAATAACATACGAATAATATGGAAGTTATACAAGTAATAATTAACTAAGTGGGATACATGATAGTGGTTAGTCAGAAGAGGGGCAGGGAGATTCTGCTAGAAATGATTGATATCAACATTTGTAGGAGGAATAAATTTGTATATACAATGGTTGTCGAGGAATATATACACGGTTGTGAGTAAAAATGTTCTTATTTACAGTAAGCTGTCTTGATAAATTTGCTTTCCGGGAAGCATAGTAGAAAGCTAATTGTTAGGCAAGATGGAAAGGGGTGGTTAGGGGGTGGGAAGGAAAAAGGGGTGGGGGGGGGGGAGAAGGGAGGAGGGAGGTTAGGAGTTAGGGAGGGGGAGGGCTAGTGAATGTGTGAATGTTAGGTGTATGAGTGTCTAAAGAACCAAGTCTTCAGGTTTTGCCTGAATATTTTTGGGCAGGTTTCTTGGCGGAGGGAAGTGGGTAGTTTATTCCAAATTATCGGTCCTGCTAGGGAGAGGGCTCTTTCGTTAGTGGTGCGGAGTTTAGTAAGCTTAGGTGAGGGGGTGTGTAGTGTGGCTAGATATTGTTTTCTGGTGGGTCTACTACTGTTGTGAAAGGAGAAGTGTTCTTTGAACCAGTGCATGTTGTTGTTATGAAGGGATTTGTGTATTAGGGTGAGGGCTTTGAAGGTAATTCTAGATGCGACGGGTAACCAATGTAGATGTTTGAGTACAGGGGTTATGTGATCATATTTGTGAGTGTTGGTGAGAATCCTGGCAGCTGCATTTTGGAGTAGTTGTAAAGGTTGGATGGTGTTTTTTAGGCAAACCTAGTAGCAAGGAGTTGCAGTAATCTATTTTCGATAATATGAGGGCTTGTAATATGGTGCGGAAGTCGCTGAGATGTAAGAGAGGTTTGAGTCTTTTTAGGGTGTGCAGTTTGTAGAAGCAGTCTTTAAGGGTGTTATTAATGAATTTCTTGTAGTTAAGGTGACAGTCAATGAGTACGCCGAGGCTTCGTACATGGGTGGGGAAGGTGTGGTCAGTGGCAGGGCCATTGTTGTGTGTTTGTGTGGGGGGTCATAAGGAGGGTGGGGGATATGTTGGGGGGTGATATTAGGATAAGTTCTGTTTTAGTAGTGTTGAGGGCGAGAAAGTTGTTAGATAAGAGGCTGCTAATATCAGAGAGGGCGGATTTCCAGGTTTCAATGGCTTTGTGTATTGAGTCTTTAATCGGAATAAGTATCTGCACGTCATCGGCATATATGAAGTGTGGAAGGTCAAGTTTAGCAAGGAGATGGCAGAGGGGGAGGAGATATATATTGAAAAGTGTGGACGATAGCGATGAACCTTGTGGTACTCCTTGAGAGAGGTTGTGGGGCTTGGAGGTGGAGTTTCCCATTTGTACGCTAAATTGTCTTTCAGCTAGATATGAGTGGAACCATTGTAGAGCCAGGCCTGAGATACCAATGCTGCTGAGACGTTCTAATAGGATTTGATGCTTTATGGTGTCAAATGCAGCGGATATGTCTAGGAGAATGAGTATGTGTGAATGACCTTTGTCAAGACCTTTCAATATTTGGTCGGAGAGTGAAATGAGTAAGGTCTCTGTGCTATGATGTTTGCGAAAGCCAAACTGTGAGGGGGCGAGAATATTGTTTTCATCCAAGTAGTCTGATAGCTGTTTGTTTATAGCTTTCTCAAGAACTTTTGTGATAAGTGGGAGGTTGGAAATAGGACGGAAATTGGTGAGATCAGAGGGGTCAAGGGATGGCTTCTTCAGTATAGGTTTCACAATAGCATGCTTGAGGTTTTTAGGGATACTGCCAAGTTCAATAGACTTGTTTATAATGTTTGAGATAGGTTTGGCGATGATGCCGGGGATGGTGAGGAGGTGTTTTGTGGGAATGGTATCTGTAGGGTGTGTAGAGGGTCTGATTTTTTTAAGGATAGATTCTATTTCTAGGGATGAGGTGGTGTCAAATGATGAAAGATTAGTATTAGATTGGTGTTGTGTAGTATCTATGGATGTTTGCTTGGGGGGGGAAGCGTGACATGATATTGCTGATTTTATTGTGGAAGAATAGGGCTAGTTCTTCACATTTTGTCTGGTTGTCTATGTCTGGTATGGATGGAGTGCAAGGTTTAGTTAAATTGTTTACTAGTTGGAATAGGGCTCTAGGATTGAATTGCAGGTGGTGAATGCGCTGTGAGTGGAAGTCTCTTTTGGTTTTGTCGATGTTAATTCGGTAGGAGTGCATGTAGGATTTAAATTTATTTAGTTGGGTGGCGGTAGGGTCTTTGAGCCACGCTCTTTCGAGCTTTTTTAAATTGGATTTCATGCTTTTTAGTTCTGGTGTATACCAGGGTTGTTTGTGTTTTTGAGACATGTCAATTGTGTGTTCTTGTATGGGGCAGATCTTGTTGGCAATCGTGTTGGTGATATGGTTCCAGGATGTGAGAGCAGTATCGACGTCTGTCAAATCAAGTGAGTTGATATCAGTGGACATGGCTGATATTAATTCTTCTTGTTTACAGTTACGTCTGAACTGTATGACTTTTTTACCTTGAATGGGCTGATGGGTTTTAATAACAGAGCATGTCACATCGATGCGATAGTGGTCGGACCAGGGAATGGGTGCACAAGCATAAGCTTAAAGATAAAGCTGAATTAAATTCTCCAGATGAAGCAGAAGATTGCTGGAATTCCACCACTGCAATGATTTATGATATCTTCT
Source organism: Rhinatrema bivittatum (assembly GCF_901001135.1). Taxonomy (NCBI): domain Eukaryota; kingdom Metazoa; phylum Chordata; class Amphibia; order Gymnophiona; family Rhinatrematidae; genus Rhinatrema; species Rhinatrema bivittatum. Next base: position 790,775,960 of record NC_042615.1, on the reverse strand, counting down.
CTCCCCCCCTCCCAACCTCTTTAGGTCTTCTCCTCACCTTCCCCTTCCATCGTTCACTTCACCCTGCTGATTTTCCTGATTGCTTTATATAACTTTATTGTTAAAACTAACTTGTACTTTTGTATATATATCTCGTATTATCATCCCCTGCCCTATTAACCGCTACCTGTTAATGTTATTATTGTAAAGCTTGTTCCTAAGTTATTATTATTATTATTATTATTATTGTAAAGCTTGTTGCTAAGTTATGTTACATTGTGAACCGAGGTGATGTTTTGCAAACGTGCCTCGGTATATAAGAAACCATTAAATAAATAAATAAATAAATAAATAAATAAACTTTCTCCAGAGAAAATTGTCAGAAGGAAAAGGTGGACTCATACAAATACATTTTCAAAGGCCCATGCATGCAAATACCAGGGTTTATATACATGGCCAGGCCTTGCATGCACCACATGCATTTTATAATGGGCCCGGCCACGCGCATAAACCACGATACGTGCACAAGTGCCAGGCCTCTCCAAAGGGACTGGCCGGAGGGCAGGGTCTGGGCGGAGAGGGACAGGGCGGGACAGCACTATCCATGGCTGTCCCGGGGGAGCGTGTGCCGGCAGCCAGCCGGCACATGTAGATTACTTCTGCTACAGAGGAGCAGTAAGTATTGAAATAAAGAATGTGGGGTTAGGCTTAGGAGGCGGGGAGGAGAGGGGAAGAGGGAGAAGGTTAGGAAGGGGAGTAGGGAAGTTCCGATTGCACCCACTGGGGGAGGTCCGATTGCATCACCACGTGTATTTACTGAAAATTACCCCCATGTGCGTGCTGCAGCGGATTTTAAAATTGATCATATAATGTACAATGGGTCACTAAGGAATTAGTTACATACTAACATAGTAACAGTTGGCGGTAAAAGACCCTAGTGGTCCCTCCAGTCTGCCCAGCAATCTTTTGGGATATTTTTGCTTTATTCTAAGGGCAATTGATGCTCTGTGCAGATTATCCCAGTGAGCATGGATTATTTATTTACTTTAAATATTTTTAGAGCGCATACCCACTACAATAGGTGGGTTACATGAATCCAATATGAATCCTCTGTGTTTATCCCATGCCTTTTTAAATTCCACTACCTCTCTCAGGAGGGCAATTCCATGCATCCACTACTCTTTCAATGAAGAAATATCCCCTTGGAGTTTCATATTATGACCCCTTATTCTACATTTTTCTTTCCATTAAAAAAGATTTGATTCCTGTGCATTATTAATATCTTTCAGGTATTTGAAAGTCTATATCATATCACATCTGTCGCTCCTTTCTCCAGCGTATACATATTTAGGTCCTTCAATCTCATTTTATATCTCTTTTGATGCACACCCCACACTATTTTTGTCACCTTTCTCTGGACCACTTCCATTCTCCTTTTTGAGATAAGGAGGTCCATATTCAGACACAGTCCAGCCAACAAAGTAAGCCAGATAAACTTATCTGGCTAACTTTGGAGGTATATTCAATAGTGAAATTACACTCTTGAATACAGCCGGCTATCTTAAAGTTAGGTGGCTAACTATAACCACCTAACTTTAGGGCAGCTCTTTGGCCCGACCAGACTTAGCCGCCTAAGCCATCTGGCTAACTCTGAATGTAATGCCCCTTGACCACTTACCTCACAGGGCATTCCTGGGTCCAGGACAGACCTGGCAGAGAGCACCCCTAGGGCAGACTCCATCAGTCCTCATGTTCTTGGCACCTGGTGCCTCCACCTGGGGAAGAAGGTGTGAGTGGGTGGGATTTCCCTCCCTTCACCCCAGGAAAACAAATGGGACTGTAAACAAGGCTGGCGGTATGTATATATACAGGTTTATTAGACTATACAAACATGTACATTTCTATAGTTGCGATGGAGAAGGTACAGAGAAGGGCAAACAAAATGATAAAGGGGTTGGAACAGCTCCCCTATGAGGAAAAGCTGAAGAGGTTAGGGCTGTTCAGCTTGGAGAAGAGATGGCTGAGGGGGGATATGATAGAGGTCTTTAAGATCATGAGAGGTCTTGAACGAGTAGATGTGACTCGGTTATTTACACTTTCGAATAATAGAAGGACTAGGGGGCATTCCATGAAGTTAGCAAGTAGCACATTTAAGACTAATCAGAGAAAATTCTTTTTCACTCAATGCACAATAAAGCTCTGGAATTTGTTGCCAGAGGATGTGGTTAGTGCAGTTAGTGTAGCTGGGTTCAAAAAAGGTTTGGATAAGTTCTTGGAGAAGTCCATTAACGGCTATTAATCAAGTTTACCGAGGGAATAGCCTCTGCGATTAATTGCATCAGTAGCATGGGATCTTCTTAGTGTTTGGGTAACTGCCAGGTTCTTGTGGCCTGGTTTGACCTCTGTTGGATACAGGATGCTGGGCTTGATGGATCCTTTGTCTGACCCAGCATGGCAATTTCATATGTTCTTATGCTCTTATTAGGGATGTGCAGACAAAAAGTTTTCGTTGCATTTGTGATACGTTGTCGTTGAGGGTCGATTCCGTTGAATATGGAAGTATGGAGAATTCCATAAGTTGTCGATCTGTCCATACGTTTCCCGGTCCCCTAAATAAAAATTTAAACCCCCCACCCTCCTTAATCCCCCCCAAGACTTACCAAAACTCCCTGGTGGTCCAGCGGGGAGTCAGGAAGCCATCCCTGCACTCGTTTGCGATTTCCTCATGGCGCCGATAGCCTGTGTCACAGGGGCTGCCGGTGCCATTGGTCAGCCCCTGTCACATGGTCACCGGCGCCATCTTGTGCTCCTACCACGTGACAGGTAGGTCATGTAGCAGGAGGTCGCTCCGGGACCCCCGTTGGACCCAACCGGAACTTTTGGTTAGCTTGGGGGGGCCTCCTGACCATTGGTCAGCCCCTGTCACATGGTAGGAGCACAAGATGGCGTCGGCCATCCAGTGCTCCTACCATGTGACAGGGTCCGGCCAATGGCACGGATACCCTGTCACATGGTAAGAGCAAAGGGCCATCGGCGCCATTTTGATTAGTGGCAGCCGACGGCCCAGTAACGGGAGATCACTCTAGGGACCCCCACTGGACTTCCAGGTACCTGTAAAAAGTTTTTTGGGGGGTCGGGAGGATGGGGGAAGCTAAGGGATTAGTTTTAAAGGGTTGGGGTGGGTTTAGGGGTTATTTTTGTGTGCCGTTTTTCCCGCCCTCTCCCAAAACGATAAGAGAACCCCCACGATCAATATCGTGGGGTTTTCCTATCGTTTTGGGGTAGCCCCCGATTTCTGACGATTTTGAAAATATCGTCTGATAATTTCAGTCGTCCGAAGCCCAATTCACATCCCTATTCTTGATAATTCAGACAATGCTCTTGATGTTCTTTGCTTTGGGACTGGGCCATAGAAGCCTTCGTGTGCTTTTTCCCTTATTTCTGTGTGTCAGTACCACAGACAATAAAAATCAGGGTCCATGGTTGTTGCCTGTATCAGGTTCCCTTTTGCCCCACCCATACCTGACTGAAGGGGGCATCTTCCTGCCCCTTAGCAGGTGCCTGTTCTGAGCTGCCTGCCTGGCTGATGAAGGCAGGGCAAAGTCAATTATTCTGATTTAAAATAAAAATTGCCTGCTGTGACTAGGGCTGAGAGCAGCCACAGGTGCCATCTTAAAAAATGGCATGGGCCACCCATTGCTCCTACCATGTGATAGGGGCCGGCCAATGGCACCGATAGCCCCTGTCACATGGAAAGGGCAAAAGGCCATTGGCACCATTTTGATTAGTGGCAGCCGATGGCCCGAGAGCAGTAGATCCCTCCCGGGACCCCCGCTGGACCACCAGGTACTTTAGGAAAGTTGGGGGGGGGGGGGGGGTCAGGAGGGTGGGGGATTCTAAATAATTATATTTAGAGGGTCAGGGTGGGTTTGGGGTTTTTTTTTTCTGTTTGCCCTTTCTTCCCCCCACAAAACAATAAGAAAACCGCACAAAAATTTAAAAGGGTTTTCCTATCGCTTTCAGGGACCCCCCGATACCTGACAGATTAGAAAATATCGTACGATATTTTCATCCATCAGGACAACGATGCATATCCCTAATTAGTAGAGATGTGCTTCGTTTTTTTCTACCGGGTCGTTTTTTGACTCAGATACTTCGTGGTAAAATTTGGGTTTTCTCGTTTAGTTTTTTTGAAAAACGAAATGAGGAAACCCAAAACCGGCCCAAAAAAACGAAGCGGGAAACGAAGCTAAAAAAAAAACCCACCCCAAGCATTTTAATTCATTTTAAAACATTACATACAACCCCCCCCCCCACCATCCCGATCCCTCCCCAAGACTTACTAACATCCCTGGGGGTCCAGCGGGGTCCCGGGTTCCATTTGTTCCTCCATGCCCGGTGTGCTACTGCAAGCCGTGCTCCTCAAAATGGTGCCGAATAGCCTCTGAACTACTATGTCACAGGGGCTACCGGCACCATTGGTCAGCCCCTGTCACATGCTCATACCATGTGACGGGGGCTGACCAATGGCGCCGGTAGCCCCTGTGACATAGTATGGGCAAAGGCTATCGGCGCCATTTTGATTCCTGGCAGCCGACAAAGAAATCGCTCCCGGACCCCCACTGGACCCCCAGGGATTATTGGCAAGCCTTGGGGGGGGGGTCAGGAGGCCCCCCAAGCTGGCCAAAAGTCCCTGGGGGTCCAGCAGTGGTCCGGGAGCGATCTTCACGCGTGCCGTCGGATGCCAGGAATCAAAATGGCGCCAATAGCCTTTGCCCATACTATGTCACAGGGGCTACCGGCGCCATTGGTCAGCCCCGTCACATGGTATGAGCATGTGACGGGGGCTGACCAATGGCGCCGGTAGCCCCTGTGACATAGTAGTTCAGAGGCTATTCGGCACCATTTTGAGGAGCACGGCTTGCAGTAGCACACCGGGCACGGAGGGACAAATGGAACCCGGGACCCCGCTAGACCCCCAGGGATGTTAGTAAGTCTTGGGGAGGGTGGTTGTATTATACGTAATCTTAATGTTTGGGGTGGTTTTTAATTTTAAAAAAAAATGTGCCCCTCTCCCCACACAAACCCGAAAAACGAAGTTTCCCCGAAGTTCGGGGAAAATCCTTTTCGGGTTCGGGGCCCCCGAACCACTACGAATTAGGCAATTTTGTTGTAATTGCCTAATTCGTGATAAACGACTGCACATCTCTACTAATTAGTAGCATTGAATCTATTTCAGGGCTTAATTTGTGGAGGAATAGCCAGGAACACAGTTCTGGCACTTCTTTTTCAGGCTTAAGAGGAAGAGCAGCAGGGGTATTCTTCTCTCTTCTCCAGCCCCTCCCCTCCAAGCAGCCTGCAGGGAAGAGAAGAGGAGTGTGCAAGCCTGGAGCACACAAAGAAGAGAATAGCCACTCTTCTCCCTAATCTACTCCCCTCTCCTCCTGAATTGCAGGGAATGGAAGGGGAAAGGATGATACTGATTTTTGAAGCAGACATTGCAGAGCAAAGAACAGACATGAAAAGGTTTTGAATTAGTGCAAGTTTGAAACATGTGAGCAGTAGTGTTAAGGTTTCAACTCTGGCTTGATATATAGACTATTTATTTATTTAAAAATATTTATAATCTGTTTCTCCACAGCAGTTCAGGTTGAGGTACAACAGAATAGTCATAAAATAAAATTAACAAAACGTATTAATAACAAATATCTATGTGACACAGAAAAAAGTGAAGCGTAGAAGGCAACAGAAAACCTTTAGAGAATAGGAGCTCACAACTTTCAAACTTGTGCTAATTAATCCCTTTTTGTGTCTATTACCGAGGTCTTAATTTCTGGCAGAACAACCCAGAGTGACATTCTGTCACCCTTTTTCTGGGCCCTGAGAAATGGAGCAGAGCCAGCAATGCTTATCAGTTCTGGCTCCCCTGTGTAAAAAGAACAGAGCCAGTAGTTGCATGGATTATTTTTGACACCCCAGCCCTTGGAGGAAGCAATACAGATTGTATTGGCGTTGCTTACCCTGAGACAAGGGCACCCACACAGCTTTGATGTTTGTGCAGTTTCCCAGCACTATTTTTGAGGCTGTGAGGGACAACAGTCAAGGTAAAAAAAAAAAAAAAAGACATGGGGTGAATGTCTGTCAGTGCCACTGCTTCTGTCCCTCCTGGATATATTGGCTTCCTCTTTATAATGCTGTCATCCCAGGCCCTTCTGTCTCTGCTGCTGGTGATCACATTTGTAAGGGTAAAAGGGCTAAGAGAGTGAATGGGGGAATTTGGGCAGGTGAGGGCAGGGGGAGTAAGTGATGGGATATGGGAGGACAAGAGAATGTGTAAATCTATGTATTTATTTATTTCGACATTCTTTATTGATCACAAGTCTTACAATTATAACCTAAGCAATGAATAATAAAACTAAATACAGTAAAGTAAAACAAATATGAAACTTCATAAAGCATCAAAATATATAATACAAAAGTAAACAAGGCATAAATATCATAAAAATATAAACAAAAACAATACAGAAAAATGAAATTCTAATATTTCAAAAGATCAAAATAAATCAATAAAAAAATCATTAATCATAGCTCATCAATAAATAATAAAATGATAAAGTATTCATAATTGAATATAAAACAGAAAAAATTAAAATAGAGAATGAAATTCTGTTAGTCATAAAACAACAAGGTAAGAAATAAAATAAGAGAACCCAACATTCTAGTGGCAAAATAAAAATAAAATGAAATCTAAGTGCCAACTGGCATAAAATACAGGGTAAAACAATGTCAAAAGTAAAGCAGATCATAACAAAAAACAAATTAGCTAGATGGAAAAGCTTGCAAAAAAAGAAAAGTCTTAAAAATGTTCCTGAATTTAAAATAATTATTCATAACGTAAATATAAAAGAAAAGAATTCCAAAGACTTGGTGCAAGATACAAAAAACTGATTGTAGATGCTGTGGGTTATTTGAGGGAGAGGAGGAAAGAGTGAGTCAGGGGATCAAAGGTGCTGGTGGGTGTGAGTGAGAGGATCAGAGGGACTATGAGATGTGAGTGAAGTGATCAGATTATGTGAATACAGAATGAAAGAGGTGAGGAGATACAATTGGGTGTGCTGATGGGAAACAGATGGCCTTGCCCCCTTCCTTCCATCCCCCAAGGAGGCAAACAACAGGCCATACTTTTGAATTCCAGGCCCTATACCCCTGTCTAAGAAGACTGATGAAAGAGGATAGTACACACCAGTCTGTTCCCATCCCACAAAGCATAAGTAAGCTAGATGATTTTGGCTTGAAGAGAGAGCCTATACTTTACTGACTGAGAAGGGAGAGGAGGAGAGTTATGAAGATGGTAATTTTCTAGGGAGAAGGGAGTAATTTTCTAGGGAGTAGGGAGTTAGACTTTGAGGCTTTAGGACCAATGGGGAATTTAAAGGGGGATGGAGGATCAGGATCACAAGGCAGGGAGAAGAAGGAGGTTAGAAAGAAAGAGTCCCATTCTCTCTATCTACTTTTTCCTCCTTACTCTAACGATTCTGCATACTTAGCCCCCAGCCATCCTTTGCCTACCTATAGGGAGATATCTCATGTTTTACCACTGAAAGCACCTAATATGAACCATAATAGCCAGAGACAGACAAGTATGCTGACAGGCCCCAAAAGCACTCTCATAGCTAAAGAAAAGAAACTTTGGCCAGGTGAAAACTGTAAACTTTACACTGAAGGATGTTTATCAAGATCTGCCCATTTGCAAGAGCCTGTGTAAATAAAACCAAGGCAGAAGGACAATGCAGCCACTTAAACTCATAAGCCAAAGTCAGGGACTGGCCAAGGCAAGTCAAGACGTCAGAGGGACCCCCACCCATGGAAGAATGGGGGGCAGTCTGAGACAGAGAAAACACTGATGCTGGCATACAGCTTGAAGGGGGGCAGAGAACCTAAGTTCAAGTGATCCACTGGCTTTACATAAGAACATGGCAGGACCCTCCCCTGAAGAAATGGGGAGGGGGAAAAGATCTGAAATGTGCACAAATGTATACATATTTATCAGCTGGAAAGTATGTGATGGGATAAATAAACATAAGAAAGCAAACCAGAGGAGTGAACCCAAAGCAGCTTAGCACCCCCTGCTATCAAGGAGGGAGAAGACTAGGTGTTGCCAGGAGACTGGACAGAAGAGAAGCCCTGCTTAGGGTTGGACAGTGACAGGCAGTCTGAGGTGCGAACAGCACTCCAGTAGATCTGAAGCACCAGACCCAATAAGCAAGCCTTCTCTCATGCCCATATTCTCCAGACCTCCAGACCTCCAGCCAGCATCTGCTTCAGAGGTGAACAGAGGAATATTGCCTGAAGTCAGGACCAGGGGTAAATAAGTTAGCCATACATATTAATATATTAAGCAGGCTAAAGTTTATGGCATGTTTGAAACCACCCATGTTACAGAACTTTATTTAGGGTAAATTTGTGCTAAATCCTGCCAAATCTGATAAATAAAAGTCTATATCTGTGGAGAGTACATTGTCTTCTTCCTGAACTTAGTATCATGAAGCAAAGTAGGAGGTAACCGGAAATGTCCTGTAGCAGACAGGTCCCTGCATCCTTAAACTTGCTTACAGTCTGGAGGTTCCACTGAGATGTTGCAATTTTTGGTTAGTGAATCTAAATTAACCCTTAAGACATTATCTGAATATGCTACCACTTTGCACTTAAGAGAATTACTGCAAAGAGATAACACACATTTACAGGCACTAAACCAAGTGTTAGAAAAAGATATTAGTCAGCAAAGGATAGAGATAGATGATATCATTGAAAAGTGCTCACTGCAGGAAGCAGATCGTAAATTAATGGCAACACAGAATCAAGAATTAACAATAAAAATGCAAGCCTTAGAAAATCAGATCGCTGAAAGTCAGCCCACAGACCCTTGTTTAAATAAGCTATCTCAATACCTTGACCAAATCCAGGTACTACAGAAAAAGTTCAGAGAGCAAGATAAGGAGGGGGATTCAAGGAAATCTGCAGATTGGGTTTAGAAATTAGAGTTGTCTATTAAAACTCAGCAAGAAGAATCAGAAAAAGAGATTAAATCTTTGAAAAGTCAACTAACAGACCTACAACTGAAATTAGCTGTTACTGACAGCCAAAACAGTGTTATGTACTGCTCTGTCTCTCTGAGGCAGAGTATGCAGGCAGCAGAATATCCCATCACCATCCAAGTGCCCCTGAACCCACACCTCCCTAAGGATCAGTGGGGGGGGGGGGGGGGGGGGTGTGGAAAAAGAGCCATAGACAGCCTTTTTCCCAAGACTGGGAGAGATTACCAGAACCACAGGAAAAGCTTAAGAGATGGAACAAAGCAGAGGGGTTAGCTTCTAAATACAGCCATAGCCTCTTGCCAGTACAAAGGCAAGAGACACTCACACCTGTCCCCGTCTATATAGCCTGGGACGGTGAAAGGGAGCTGCCCCTCCCATCCTCCCAGAAGTGGGCTGGGATCAGAAGCCAACACCCTGTCAGGCTTACTACTAGGCTTCACTAGGGAGAGCTTCCAACCTTACTAAACAAATTAAGATCCTTTGAACACTAATCACTCCTTTTCAGGAAAACTTTGCTCAGATATTTTGCAACACTTAACAAGGTTGCAAGAAATTTCTCAGATAGTCAGTGCTCATTCTGAAAAAGACCAGATGTCCCTACTCCCGTGGAGGGGTTTTGGGTTTTTTTTTCATTTATTTATTTATTTATTTAACAACTTTTAATATACCGACGTTCGTGAGGCACATCACGCCGGTTTACAAGTAACTCAGTTAAAGGAGGAAATTACAATGAACAGGGGGCCGGGGGATGGGAGCAGGCCAGAAAGGGGGGGGGGGGGGGGTAAGGGAGACAGGAAGAAGAGAGGGAAAGATAGGTAGCATGAGTGAGAGTATAAAAAACAACCGTTAACATAAGAAGTAAAAGGAACTTATTTACAGAAAAAGGAATATTTACATTAGTGATAATTAGCATAGGATTGATTATATCGGACTAAATTGAACAATTTTGTAAAATTGTAGGAAGATAATAGGGGAAGGGCGGGCAAGGAGAGGCGAATGGGAAAGCCTTGGGAGGGGGGGAAAAAGCCTAAGGAGGGGGGAAAAAAAGGCCTAAGGAGGGGGAAATAATGGAAGAAAGGGAAAGCCTTAGGAGGGGGGGGAAAAGGGCGGGTGGGGTGGGGGGGGCTGGGAATCTGAGTAGGGGGGGGGATTATGTGGGAATGTGGGATTATGTGGGAATGTATAGGTTTGGTTGGTTTCGGGGTAGATTATGTGGAAATGTTTAGGTTTGGTTGGTTTCCGGGTAGGCCTTTCTGAAAAGCCACGTTTTTATGCCTTTTTTGAAGGTGGCCAGGCAGGGTTCAAGGCGGAGAAAGGTAGGGAGAGTATTCCAGAGTGAAGGGCCCGCTATGGTAAAGGCCCTTTCTCTCGTGGAGGTGAGATGGGCGATTTTGAGGGAGGGGGGTATGTAGGGTACCTGCGTGGGAGGATCTGGTAGGACGGTTGGTTATGCGGAAGTGGGGTGAGTCCTTGAGCCAGGGGTTGGGTTTGTAGAGGAGGTTGTGTAGTATGGTGAGGGTTTTATACTGTATACGGAAAGAAATGGGTAACCAGTGAAGGTCCTTCAGTATGGGGGTGATGTGGTCTCTTTTTCGTGTGTTCGTTAGGATTCTTGCCATGGCGTTCTGCAGGATTTGTAGGGGTTTGATGGTCGACTCTGGAAGGCCAAGGAGGAGGGAATTGCAGTAATCCACTTTGGAAAGGATAGTGGTCTGCAAGACTAGACGGAAATCTTGTGTGTGGAGTAGTGGTTTTAGCTTTTTCATGATGTGAAGCTTGTAAAAGCCTCCCTTAAGAAGGGATTTAACGTGGGCTTTGAAATCGAGGCGCTGGTCAAGTTCGATGCCAAGGTCTCTGACAGTTGGAGATGAGACGTGGGGGGAGGATGTAATATTGGGGAGGGTAAGTTCAGGTTGATTATTTATTTATTTATTTATTTATTGAATTTTCTCAAAATTTACAAAGTCACATATACTTTGTACAGCAACAAAGAAACATGTTAACATAAAGGACTTTTACAACAAACAGTAATCTATCATTTTTACCTAGACCACAATTTACTGGGAGTAAGTGTTAGGAGCCCAGAAATAGTCCCGTGGAGTTTTAGTGAAGAAGCTAGACAATACATAGCTAGTGTCCTCGCTGAGGTAAAGGAGTCCTTAGACACATTTGAGTTTGCCCTCAAAGAGCACGTTGGGACTTATATTAACAGCGTTTTGGCATAGCAGGCCATCTACAATCTAAGATATGGCCCTGAAGAAAGTCCCCAAGCTTTTAGCTACTGCTTAAAGCAGACTTTCTTTTATGGGGATCCCCGTGTCACCGAAGCAGACAGGATCATACTCTGAAACCTCTTTTTTGAAGCTCTTCCCCCCTACTCTGCAAACTCCATTATATCTCCACAGGGAGATGCCCTTAAATGTCCTCGTAGAGGAAGCAGAAAAGCTACATGCCATTTGTCATAAAGGAAAGTCTGCCCCTAGGGAACAAAAAGATAAGAAGGAGAGGAACCAAGTGTCCACCATGAGTCAGAGTCCAGAGATACACTTTGAAACTAATCGCCTATCTTCTTATCCTAAGTCTGACAGGCCCTGGATGCCTCCTCCCCAGCAGCTAATCCAGAAAAGGGCGCAGGTAATTCGCAGCCATCCAAAAGGATGGGAGTGGCGGCAAAAATACAACCAGAGACCTTCTGTGGAGAGCCAGCTGGCCGAGCTGCCAGCTGTCATCCAGAAACTCAGTGTGGTTGCTATGCCTGAGAAGACTTCCCGGAAAAAAGAGAAAAAGTCTGAGGTATCTAAGAGTGGCACTGGGCCTGGCATACCAAAAGAGGGCCCCAGTATCTCCAGGTCCTCCTCAGCATACAATGACTAACTGATCCTGTATTTCTTCCCCAGGTCTCTACCATAAGTGCCCAGGAGTCTTCTCTGTTCGAATCCAGAGATGCCCATATCACTACAGTACCAGGTGTCATCCAGCCATAGGAGAGTCCTGTGCTCCTTCTGGATGTGGACTCTGTCAGGAAGCATAAGTATTTCATAGGGAAATTGAGGCCTCAGGGACTCTGCTACATACTCCCCATCACAATACAAAATGTGTTCAATTGTGAGGGGCTTCTAGATATGGGTCTGAGGTCACCCTAACCACACAGAGGTTGTTTGATAACTCTCTGCTTCCTTAGATAGTAGATCCACTCCAAGAATAGTCCCGTGCAAAGTGGAGGTCAGAGGTAAGGCATGGCTCACTCTTCAGATAGGGGAGATGAAAGTAAAGCACCCAGTTCTGATCACCAAGACCCCTGTTGAGGAATTCCTAATTGGGAATGAACTCCTCATGAGACTGTCCCCAATCCTTGATTATGTAAATGAGGTCATACCAGGCCCTGGTCCTGCCCATCTCACCCTCCTTCACAGTTCCATTTCCTTTTTGTCTACAGATTAAGCCATCATCTATTTACTGTGTGGAATCCGGCCAGGTGCTTGTGACCTTAACTAGCCATTGCTGGAAGCAGGATACTGGGCTTGATGGACTCTTGGTCTGACCCCAGGATAGCAATTCTTATGTTATGTTAGGTCTTCTTGGGGTTACCAGTTAAGTTTTGTCTCTATTTCTAGACTGTGATCACTTATCCTTGATTTATTTTTTTTATTTGTATTTTATTTCCAGTTCTTTTACACTGCACCCGCAGGAAATTCTTGACCAGCGTGATGTACAGCACACTGAAAAGGGTCTGCCTGTTTTTTTGTATTTCTGACTGAGGTGAGGTATTCTGCTAGCACTTATTTTCTGTAGAAGGATCCATAGCAGTCCAGCTTGTTCTGTTCTCCAATTTGCTTCTCCCAATAGGAAGTGTATTGGTGTTCAAGGGCACATTGCAATATTTGCATCGCCACATTTTTGTACACTGCATTGTAGTTTGAAATCCAGGTACTAGTGCTAGATTGGTATGGCAGGTTTGCTATATAGGTGCCGAATATATATTTTTTTTTTACCAGGGTTTTGTGTTGTTTCATAGAGAGCCCGGTAGTGGAGGGAGATTGTGTCACTGTTGTTGAGTTGACACCAGAATTTGAATATTCTTGTTTGCATGGTGAGCAGTAAGGGGAAGTATCCCAATTCTGCTCTGTACCTATTATTAGAGATGTTTCTGTGGACACTGAATGTTTATTTGTAGAAATGGAGGTGCAGGATTTCTACTGTCCTATTCTATATAATTTGGAGTTAATGGTAGACCCCAGACCTCACTCCCATGTAAGAGGACTGAAAGAATGATGCTATCAAACATTAGAAACAAAGAAACATGATAGCAGAAAAAGACTGCATGGCCCATCCAGTCCGCCCATCCGTCCAATTAATTTAGCATTATAATTTTCATCAATTCCTAAAAGATCCCCTGTATTTATCCCATTCATTCTTGAATTCAGATACTGTTTTGGTCTCCACCACCTCCACAGGGAGGTTGTTTGTAAGATTATTCCTGAATCAACCCCCTTTCAACCCCTCAATCAAAAGCCTCCTATTGAAAAAGGCTCACCTCCTGTGCATGGATATTTGAATGTCTCTATAATATTTCCCTTGTCTCACCTTTCCTCTAGGGTGTACACGTTTAGATCTTTAACCTTTGGGACAAAGACCATTGATCATTTTAGTAGCCTCCCCTTGGACAAATACAAGCCTCCCCTGTAATTTTACTGGAGGCTTGTATTTGTCCAGGGCTCTTTCTTATAATGTCTTCATAGCCAATTTAAAAAACTCCCAGATACATTTAGTCTCAAGCCAAGGTATGTATGGTCTAGGGTCTGCTCAATTCCTTGTTTATTTTGGAAGAATTTGAATTTGAGTTGGAGATTTTTGGGGCCTTTTCAGAAAAATGATAATATTTGTTTTCTCCAGGTTTACTTGCAGGCCCCATGATTTGCAGAGGGTCTTCTAGGAGGTTTAGATTCGTTTGTAGACCTTCTGCTGCGGGGGACAAAATGACCAAATCATCTGTACATAGCAGGCCTTTGACTTCAGAGTCATTTCGTTGTAGCTCTGGAGCTGAGGAGCTCTCCAGTACGGTGGGGGGAGATCACTGATACAGATATTGAAGAAAGAATGGCTCAGGTGACATCCCTGTCTCACTCCTCACTCCTGTCTGAAGCTCTCTGTCTATATGGTTTTTTGTCACTTCAAACAGGATAAGGAGATGATTTCGATTGACTTTTGCTTCTCTTTCTCTGTTCAGCTCCTAGCAAACCCCACCCAGTATTTGCACGCTTCTTTCTCTCTCTCCTGATGAAAGCAGAGCCCAGGCTGAACTCTCCCAGCTGAAGGACCATTGTCTATTGTCCTGTGTGCAACATGCTGCCTGGATTCATGGCATAAAAGAAGAGAGAGGGTTGTTTTTTTTCTGGACTCCCAGCTGCAAAGTTAGGTAGGAGTCATGACTGTGTTTGATCTCCCAGCTAATAACAGGGCCTGGAGAAACATCCATAAAACTGTTGGTCACAGTGGCACGGCAATGTAAGCTCATTGAGGAAGGGGCTTCAATGTTTTTCCCTTCCTTTTGGAAGCGCTGCTGACATGTAGTTGCTCCCATCAGTGCTGATTGCTGCCAAACACAGACATCGCTTTCCCTGCTGTCTTCAGAGAATTGGCAGAGCTATCGAAGTTATGGCAGCACTACTGCTGCCTATTTTTGTCACTGCTGCCACAGGCAGCAGCAAAAGCCAGGCAGGTGTCAAAACTATGCAATGCCTGTGGCATGCACTTTTAATTTAATTTAATTTTTATTTTCCAACTTGTCTTTATTGAGAATTCTTTCAATATAGTATGTAAAACAAGAGAAGAAAATTGCACGTTAAATTCTGAAAAAAGTTACAGTATTCACTTTTTCAAAACTTCAAAAAAGATTGGACAATGCAGTAAGAATAACATATAAACAAAATGGCAAAGTATTACATTTCAAAAGGATCAACACTTTCTGCACCCTTGTAATACAGGGCTACCACTGACAAACTCCTTATGCTTCTCAATCTCCCATTGAGAGTTTTGGATTTCGGGAAAGGTATTCTCATTAACCAGACAACAGACTAATTTTTCTAACCTCATTCTTTAATGCTGAATATCTTCCAAATATCTGCTTTTGCAACAGCTGTTATTTGTGTTATTTCTTCACTGCTTGCCTTCCAGAAGCCAAAATTATTTTGGGTGAATCAAGGCCCTAGCGAGTACTCGATTTAAGATTGCCATTTTTTTTCTTGTTTTGGATAAATTAAGCTTTATGCTTCCTGTCTCTAAAATCATTTGTTGGAACCTGAGCAGGTTAATGTGGTATATTTAAATATATGCTCACAATTTTGGTTCTTAAATGTTTTTCAAGACCAGTTTGTGATGAAATCCATTACTGTTTATCCTTGTTCCTGTTTATAATGATAGGGGAACTTGCTGGGGCACACCCCTTGGAGAGTGGTGATGTTGGGGGCTGTGGTCCCTTGGAGCAAGATGGAGGGATTTTTTTTTTTGATAATTCTACTAATCATTTTTGGTGAGAGTGTAATTGGGTGGTGTGTGTGAATGGGTGGTTAGATTCGGAGGACTATGTCAGTCCTTGGGAGAGTTGAAATTAACAGGGATTGTTATTTTTCAGATACCAATGCTTAATATTTATTGCTATAACTATATGTGGTGTTATGCTATTACCCAGATGTTCTGGCTGGGAGGCATCCAGGATATACTAAGTTTTCAGAGGCAATTCACCCTGATGAAATATGGCTACAGTGTTCTACTGACATCACAGGGGCATGAAGAGGGTTAAGAAACAACATTGAATGTTGATGGGATCCATCCACCTCTGAAATGGAAAAGACTGCTGAGTATGTTTAAGCGGATAAAATCTCAGTTTGTCTTTCTATAGGAGACATACTTGTCAGATGTAGAACACACTGAATTAAAGCATGAAAGGGTTGGCCAATGTCTATATTCTTCATACTCTAGCCGAAAACAAGGAGTAGCCATATTAATTCATAAGCAACTGCTTTTTCATGTTCATCGTCATCTCCAGGTATGTAACTGTGCTAGGTACATTGTACAGTCAAAAGTTAGTCCTTTGTAATCTCTACGCCCTGAAAATATATTCCCATGACTTTTTTTGTAGCAATAACAGCCAAATTATTAAGTTTCCCTGAGAATATATTAATAGTTGGAGGAGATCTCAATATTGTGGCAAATTGGAGTAAGACTGCAAACCTGCGAAGGAGATCAAGAGGGGAGACGAAGGTCAGGGAGTGAATTTTCTATGTAATGAAGCGGGGTTGTTGGATATCTGGAGGATCCTTTACCCTGGGGAGCAGGACTACACTTTTTTTTCTCAAATCCACACAAAACACACTCTAATCTTGATTTCTGAAGGATTATTCCCTTGGGTTCAGGAGTCCACAATAGGAACAATATCTGTCTCTGATCATGCCCCTTTTCATTTGGAATAGATTTGGGAGACTCTTATCATACGCTATTTTCGTGGAGAATGAGCCCAGAATTATTTCTCGCTGAAGTTTTTCATGATTATTTTAAAGGTAAATGGTCCTAATCTCTAGAAACCAATACCTCCCCTGATATATCTGCTTCTCTAGTATGGGAGGCAGGAAAGGCTGTAAACAATGCACATTCCTACCCATGCACACGTCAAGTTTAAGGGGTGGGAAAGGGGCAGAGTCTGGGCAGGGTGCGGGCATTCTGGGATGGAGCTAAGATTTGCGTGTGTAACTCTGAATTTTAAAAAAGCTGACCATGGCGCGCACTTGTGTGTTAGCCGCATAACTTTACTGCAGGTCATGATGAGGAGCAAGTCTAGAGATCTCAAGTTTTAGGGCTTTCAGCACAGCGTGAAGGTTCAGGGTCAAGTTGGAGGGCTTACAGCATGAAAACCCAGAGGGGTCTTGTAGACCTCAATATCAACTGGACAAACTGGTAGACTAATTGGAAAAACTGTTTTTTCCCTCATGTGAGCATGTTTTAAAATCCACCTGCTTATGTGCGTAAAAGCCGCTAAAGCCCTAGATTATGTGCACACATTCGTGCAGCAGGGGTATTTTAAATGATACGCGTGTGCATTCGCACACAATATAATATTGCAGTGTATTTCCATTCGTGCGTCGATACGTGCATTTATGAGCGCTCACGTGTTCCTTTTAAAATTACCCTGTTTGGACTTTTCTTACTTTAGTCAAATTGCTAAGGATATGTTCACATATTTCAGTATTTTGATATATTATTGTGTTATGCAAGTGTAGGTTTAGTGTATGTAGAAAAGAAAAATGGAACTATCACATGAAGATGGAAGAGCCTTTTCTTGTTTTTAAAAAAATGTAAATTTGTTATTTCTTTGGTAAAGTAATATGGTTGCCTTGCTAGTCCACTAAATAGATCAGCACTACACATGGATATTATTACAGTATTAATCATGTTCATCTTGACACACATTTACTTCAGCTTTAACAATGATACCTATCTATAGTTCATAGGCACCTGGATAGCACCACAGTATATGCCAACCTTTTTATTATAGAACTGGAAGAAACATTTCTGAAAAAACGTTGGATTAGACCCTTCAAATATTACCGGTATATTTTATTATTTTTAACTACAGAGAATAGGCTCTCAAACAATTTCACAACTCTCTTAGTGCACACCGTCCTTCAATCAGATTCAAAATGGACTATTCCACACAAAGAAACTATGATATTCAAAAAGTTAACTCTATCAACAATGGCCATCTACAAACATCAGTACATAGGAAACTGACTGAGAGATGTAACTACTTTTCTAGCTTCCACTCTTCACATTGCCCAGCCATATGGTATCACCGTATGAACTCAGAACCAAGAGACAGGGATACTTATCTCAAAATCCTGACTAACTCTCAAACAAAAAGGCACAACCCCAAATTATCTCCAGGAAGATTACTACTGCACTTAAAACACCTAAAACAAGCCTACTGCAGTACAAGGAAAGGAAACCCACAGCATGAGTACCTCTTGTAGATACATAGAACCAAAAGCTGGAAAATCACAAAGACCTACAGCCACTTCTCTTGGAAGATGAGTCACTGAAAGAAATATTCCCTAAGCTACCTGCTCTGGGCTTCCGGTAATCACCTAATCTGAAGCAAAAAAAAAAAAATAGTAACAAGCAAGCTTAGAACAGAAACTCAGAAAGAAGAAAATGGCACCTGCCCCTGTATTGTACCATGCTGCAAGCTATGCCAGCACATGTCAAAGGACATCACATTCACACACATAGAAAAATATTCAGTGTAAGGGAATCCTAGTCATGCTTCTCCTCCTCTAATGTGGTATACTGTATATTATTCAATGCAGAAAATGTGAAGACACATGCTACATTGAGGAGACAAGCCAGGCATTAAATGCAAGAATCCACTCACCCAGACACAAAATCAAACACGACAGAGATGGCCAACACAACACCTTCCTGTGGCAGCCCTTTTTGAAACCAGACTACTGTATCAATATTCTTATGACTGAGATCATTAAAGGAAAATTTTAAACTCCAAAAATGTAAGACTTTTGAAGATAAAATAGAATGGAAGAGTAGCCCCACTGGTTAGAGCAATGGGCTGCAAACCAGGGAAGCCAAGGTTCAAATCCTGTTGGCACTCCTTGTGACTTGGTGGTCACTTCCCCCTCCATTGCCTTAGATACAAACTTAGGGCCTCATTTTCCAAGCCACTCGCACGCGATAAAGGACCTTTCGCACGCGAAAGGTCCCTTATCGCGTGCGCTAGCCGGCAGCAATCGCACCGCGACGGTGCGATCGCTGCTGGCTAGCGCAGACCCGCCCCCCCCATTTCGGCCCCCCGTCCCTCATCTTCTAAAGTATCGCAGGCCTGCAATACTTTAGAAAATGAGGCCCTTAGAGGATAATTTTAAAACCAATCTGCATGGCTGCATATACATGTATATACGGCTGCATAAAGATCTGCAATGGTATTTAATAAACCACAGGTATCAGATACACGCGTTTTATTAAAAGCACATATGTCCACCCCAAAATGCATACATATGTTTGTGTAACCCTTTTCTTCTGAGGAGCATTCCCTCCAAGGGCACACAAAAGAATTTATGATTGTCGGGGCTATTCTCCTTTGCCACAGGACCCCTACAATTGTATTACACCAGAGGTGACTGCTTTCTATGGGGAAAGGTGTGGCTTGTGGCCGCAGGTGGTGAGGTGACTCCCCTCTTGTGTGCAGCTGGGTACCATAATTTCTTTTTTTTTTTTTTAATTTGTACTTTATTAGGTTTTTTCAACAATTTAACGTAAAAAACAAGAAAATATTATGTTTGAGAAAATAACAACATTGGACAATTGCCTTTTTACCATAAACAATCAAACAATAGTATTTAGTCCACATTATGGGAGGTTTCTCATAAAGCAATGTTATAGGAAAACTGTAATCTCACCTTACAGAAAATAGGAGAATATACATTATATTGCAGTTTCATTTCTCAACCTAATTCTTTATCTGCTAAGGACTCTAAGTGAGATGGATCTTGGAAAATAAATGTATTCTTTTGATAAATGACAGAGCATTTACATGGGAATTTTAAATAGAATTTTGCCCCTAGTGCCAACACTCTAGATTTTAAAGTAAAACATTGTTTCTGCCTTAATTGTGTTGCTCTGGCTACATCAGGGAATATTTGAATCCTTTGTCCACAAAAATTTAGATCCTTATTTGCAAAATATTTTTGTAAGACCTGATTCTTATCTCTCTCTCTACAAAAGGTAACCAACAATGTTGACCTTTGTGATATATCATCGAGAGAAGCTTCCAAAAATGAAGTTAAATTGGGGGAATGCTGAACAAGGTCCATTTCCTCTTGACCCACTTGTGTCCTTAATCTAGATTTTGGGATGTAATATAACTTTGATATAGATGTCTCATCAATTGATGTGATAGATAACACCTCAACCAAATATTTTTTTTAGCAATTCTATGGCAGAAATCAATCTGGTTTCAGGAAAATTCAATAACCTTAAATTTCTAATACGATTCTCGTTTTCCAAATTTTCCATCTGTCTATGAATTACTAAACCATCCTTTATAAAGGAATTATTTACCTCCTTAAGTACATCCATCTGAGTAGACAAAGTTTTTCCTTGTTCTTCTAGTTGTTTCAAACGATTATTATGTCTCTCCATTACATTTTTAAATTCAGATACGGTTATTCTATTCTGCTCAATTGAATTTGACATAATTTTCTGAAGATTATCTAGATCCTTCCATACATCTCACAGAGTAATATTCTGTGGTACTATGGGCTCAACGACCGTTTCTTGAGGTCCCGTGCCCAATTGCACCCAGCAGTTCCTATAATACTAATTACATTAGTCAATTCATTATTTACATTCTTCAAGTCTCTTAATCCAGGGAAATTAATCTGCGTTGTAGGATTTGTCTCTTCCATATTAGGTTGAGACAACTGCTGTGGCCCTTGAGCTTCTGGGGATCCAGAGGAAAAAGATATATCAGGAATTATTCTTTGAGTAGAGTGACTTACCTCTCTAGTGACGTGTGAGTCCATAGGTCCCCTCACAGGCACCCCTGGAGAGGAAGTCAAAACTTTTACTTTTCTCTTCCTGCCCATATAGATATAATAAAATTAACAAAGAAAATTTCCATAAGGGGCACGCCCCTTTGGCGCACGGCTTAGACAGCGCGCCAACGGCTGCGCGCCATAGAAGGCTCAAATTTAAAGGTTAAAGAATCTGTCCCCTGCTGATGATCTCACAGGGGTGGAGCTACAGGCAGGTTTGCTTTGCAGCTCCGAATCCAGCCCCATGGGTACCATAATTTCTGATGCTAGAGGGGACAGAGACTGCAGGACACAGGGTTGGGTGTTCAAAAGATAAAGTTTACTGATTTTTTTGTTAGAAGGTAATCAACATCTAGATGAGATAAATAGCTGTACAACTGAGTGTGCATTCTCTCTCTCTCTCTATGTTAAGTGCTGAACTCCGGGGTCCTGGGGTATTCCTAACTCCCTTTGCAAGAGAGTGTAGTGGTCCCCTATCCCAGAAAGGTCCCAGACTGCAACAGATTGCCTTTAGATTTTTAAAGTCCTACCTGAATCCAGCACCCTTCACACACTCACCCCACCTGCCCTTGTATCCCTTTTGGAAGATCCTGTGCTGAAAATCCTTCACTGCTGCTCTTCGGTCTATTATTTGGGCTTTTTCTTCTTCTGAGCCTCCCAGAAGGAAAAAAAAAACATTAAATCACTCCCCAATAAAAGAAGGGGTAACCAACAACCTCCTTTCAGACAGGGAAAATACTTCACTGAATTGATGAACATCTCTAGGCTAACACTGCTGCTGCAGCTCAGCAGAGTAAACTTCCAAACAGCCAAAAATCCTAATATACGTAATCCTTGGATGTACCTAAAGAAATACTTGACCTGGTATGGGGTACACAGGAAAAGGTGATCCCAGATTATACTGAGTGAGGGCTGTAGGCCCCACTCATCATGAGCCTCTAAAAGGTGCGGCTCTCTCCTCCAATTCCCAACTCAACAGTCACACTGAATCTCATCCTAGTCCTTCTAGAGAAGGAGCTGTAAAAATGGTATCCCCTCCAGCTAGTTGTTATCTATAGGGAGTAGGGTCATCAAGTGGCCAACCTGTAAGGGTAAGACAACGCCAAAGAGCCAGAAAAGCAGTCCTATAGTATATAATCACAAAAAACAACAAAAGTACTCTATATAATAAAGTCTCATATAATAACTTCTGAGACGGGTACAGACAGATTACAATTCAAAATATATCATTTTCAATTCCTCTCAAAGCATCGTTTGTGCTTCTATAAACATCACCGCATATGAGGATTAGACCGGACGGCTCCGCTGTATGCATTGCCATTGTAAGGCTTGCTGATGCAGTTTTCTTCTTAAAAATAACTTCTTCTGAAAATAATATTTTATCTACTGCGGCATTAGCAATCTGCTACTTATGCTTTATTATATAGAGTCCTTTTGTTGTTTCTGTTGTTTTTTACAACCTGTAAGGGTGCCACATATGCTTACGTGTGAATACCTGCAAAGCACTGAACACTCATACTTTTCCTTCTAATTTTAAAAATATATGTGTGTGTATTTTAGGTACAAAAATAAAGTAGGACTTACTCAAATAAAACCTGATTTACGTGCTTAAAGTCAGTATATTTTTAAATAAGCCCGTGTAATTGAAATTAGCAGTTTTCCATTTCCTTTGCCAGTGGACCCAGTCCTTCTCTAGGTCATTGAGACCCTCCTGAGTCTTCAGCCTGAACTCCCCCCAGTTCATCCAGACCTCCCACCCGGCCAATATTACACCATAAAACAAATCTGATATCAATTACGTAAGAATAATTAGCAGGTGTAAAATAACATGAGTAAGTTGCCAAAATTTACACACGTAAATCTCTTTCAAAATAGCAACTACGAGCATAACTGTTGGCCTCTCCCCGGAGTGCCTCAGACCACCCTTTTTTTTCACGCACACATGCAAGCATGAAACATAAAGTATGCATGTACTTTCAATGTTTATAAAATACCGATTATGCTAATTTTTACACATATAACTCTTTGAAAATTTACCCCGTAGATTGTAAGCTCTCTGGGAAAAACCTACGGTACCTAAATATAATCTGCTTTGAAGTAACTAAAAGGCAGAATATTAAAAGAAAACAACAACCCACATAATCAAACACTTCAATACAGACAAAAAGCACTCAAAAAAGACTTGTGTTTTTTAATCTATCATAAACCACCTTCTGATCACCCATCAACCCCCGCCCAGTTCCCTTTCACATTCATAATTGAAATGTCTGTTAGGATTCACTTATATTTTCTGACAATGTCATCTTTTGCCAATTCTATTCTGATCACAAGAAGAGAGCAATAGCTCCCAAACGCTAGTCAAGAAATGTATCGAAGCCTGAATTTTCAATGGCCCGCGAGCATAAAATCCGGGGGTTATGAGCGTGGCTGGGACTTGCGCGTGCTGAGCACATTTTAGAAAGGGCCCGGCCACGCACGTAACCCCCGATACGCACAGAAGTACTAGGCCATCGAAAAGGGGCAGGCCAGGGGGCGGGGGGGGGGGGGGGGGCCGGCCGGGGATAGCAACCATTAGGCCCTGTCCTGAGGAAAAGCACGCAGCGCACGGAAGTTATTTCTGCTCCAAAAGAGCAGTAAGTATAAAAACAAAAAATTTGGGGATAGCTAGGGTTAGTTTAGGGGTCGGGGAGGAGAGGGGAAAAGGGAGGAAGGGTAGGTATGGATATAGGAAAGTTCCCTTTCAATCTGCTCCTTAATTGAAGCAGATTGGGAGGGATCTGGGGAAGGCCCTGTTGTGTCACTGTGTGTTTCTTTCGAAAATTACCCTCCGTTGCCCGCTTTAGAAGACGGGTGTCCATACATGCAGGCACAGATATTAAAATCCAGCTCGCATGTGAGCTTGGGAACTCTCTTTTATAACATGTCATGTTATAAAATAGCCGGGTCGATGTGCACATGCCAGGAACCGCGCGCACACGAACGCATGCTGCTTCTTTTAAAATCGACCCCTAAGTTAGCAAAAAGGTATCACCTTTATAGTTTTTTTTTATTAAACTATATCCATAATTTCTTAGGGGAATAAATGAATAATGAGAAATTGCATAAAGATTGTACCACATGCAAGCTTACATCAAAATTGCAATTGGAAGCTAAACTAATGTCATGAAGAACAGAAAATAGAAATACCCAAAAGCTAATTATTATAGTGTAAGACATCAACAGAATTGCACATTTTCATCCATCTGCAGAGCTTCATCCCTAAGGAATATTTCAGATCACACTAACAAGCAAAGACAAGGAACAAATTTCACAAATCCATGTGTGAGTAAGCATAAATCTGCTACCCCATCTCACAGAAAAATAATTCTCACTTGCAGATTAATTGTCAGTGAACTAAAAATAGGTCTACTTGATTGGCTTCACACACATGCTGTAAGCTGATAAGCAAAGAAGTGAACATTTCATATTCCTCACAGTACCACTTCTATCGTTATGGGTCTTTTAATATATACTTAGGATCCTATGCACTAAAACGTTACATACACATAGGGACAAAAGCTTTCAAACTAGCCCACAGGCACACATTTGCATGCATGAGTCAGCCCGTACCCAGGGATGTGACTATTTTTAGCATGCGTGCATGATATAAATCAGCCTGGCCACGTGCACATGTGTGCCAAATTTTAAGTAGGCACGTGCATGGGCGTGCAAATTCCGCTTCTAGCGTGCAAGTCGGGGGATTTTAAAAGGGGCACGAGACCACGCTATTCCCAGTTTCTAGTTCGTCAATCAGTTCATCCAGTTAACAGGTCCTCCAATCTCCCCACCCATTTTACAGCCTCCACTCCCCTCAGTTGCTCCTGATCCTTTAAACCCCTCAGAAATGGCTCAAAGCTTTTATTCTATGACTTACACGTCATCCATAGCAGAAGTAAAGTTATATGGCAGGGAACCTCAGCACGTGACAGGGCACGTACGTATTTACATCCACATCTCTTGGCCAGGCCCCAAAATGCCCACACCCATGGCCTGCCTAGATCACGCCCCCTCCCCACTCCTTTCGGGAAAGTTTCCAGGTGTGCACGCCGCGGCATTTATCTGCATATATGGGCACATTTTAAAATACGGTGGGCGCATGGAAGCCCGACATCTTAGCCCACCCCCTAATTGACGCACGCTCCAGGCTATTATAATCCACCTTTAAGATCATCTAGCATTTGTAAGGAACCTCTGTTTTCCTTACCAGAAGGAATTTACAAATGTTCGGGAGGTTCATAGAGATTTCAGTTAAAAGAGAGGTTTTGGCATTTACTCCCCCATGTAGGAGCTGCAGAAGGTGTGCCCTAGCTGTTTATCACCACCAAGCAGCATCTTAGGAGCATGGATTATAGTTTAGATTTTGGCTAGACAGGTTGTGGATTTTAGTTTGGGTTTCCTGAAGGCAGCTCTCTGTCTCCTGTTATTTCTTTTTTCTAAATTATTCTAGAAAACTATCTTATTTTCCCTTTTGTGGGGCCAGACTGTTAAGCTGATGTACTTGTAATTGCTTTTTGTTCTTTTCGTCTAATTTTTTGGAGACTTCCCTTGCGAGACTCGGGTGTGGACAGTTCACTGAGGATTGGAGAATCCCTGTGGATGGTGAAATCAAAGGAAGGGCAGACACCTGTTTGTGACCCGATGACAAGGAGTTTCAACTTTTAAAGGATCTGTTTTGTGCTATCTCCTCAGTTGTGAGGTAAGGACATTTTTCCACCCTTCCTGACTCTGGTTTGCTTTTCCCCTTTTTCTAAAGACTATGAGGTTGATATTCAAAAGCCATTTAGCTGGATAACTGAAAAGTTATGTCTAAATGGCAAAATGGCAATATTAAATGCCGTATGTGGCTAAGAACATAAGACATGCCATACTGGGTCAGATCAAGGGTCCATCAAGCCCAGCATCCTGTCTCCAACAGAGGCCAATCCAGGCCATAAGAACCTGGCAAGTACCCAAATATTAAATAAATAGATCCCCAAACTACTATTCCTTATTGATTAATAGCAGTATATTGATTTTTCCTCTAGGAACTTATCCAAACCTTTTTTAAACCCAGATATAATAACTGCTGTAACCACATCCTCTGGCAATGAATTCCAGAGTTTAACTATGTGTTGAGGGAAAAATAATTTTCTCTAATGTGTTTTAAATGAGCTACTTGCTAACTTCATGGAGTGCCCCCTAGAGAGAGTAAATAACCGATTTACATTAACCTGATTAACCTGTTCAAGTCCTTTTATGATTTTGTAGACCTCGATCATATCCCTCCTCAGTTGTCTCTTCTCCAAGCTGAATAGCCCTAATCTCTTTAGCCTTTCCTAATGGGAGAGCTGATCCATGACTCTTATCATTTTGGTCGCCCTTCTCTGCACTTTCTCCAGTGCAACTATATCTTTTATGAGATGCGGCGATCAGAATTGCAGGCAATATTCAAGGTGCGGTCTCACCACGGAGCAATGCAGAGGCATTATGACATTCACTGTTAACATTCTGTTTGCTTTTTTGACCATCACAGAACACTGCACCAATAATTTCAATTTATTATCCCCTATGAGGCCTAGATCACTTTCCTGGGTGGTAACTCCTAAGATGGAACCTAACATCGTATAACTACAGCAAAGGCTATTTTTCCCTATATGCATCATCTTGCATTTGTCCACATTAAATATCATCTGCCATTTGGAAGCCCAGTCTTCCAGTCTGACAAGGTCCTCCTGCAATTTATTACAATCCACTTGAGATTTAACTACTCTGCATAATTTTGTGTCATTTGCATATATGATCCCCTCACTCATCGTACCCCAATCCAGATCATTTATAAATACATTGAAAAGCATCAGTGAGATTGACCGAGGATGGAAAGAAATGTTTCCGAGAATATGGACTCCCTTTATTTAATGCTTGCTGGCTTTGATAAAGGGTCGATTCCAACAAGTCGTTTCCTCTGAAACTTCGATGTAAGGTAGATGTCCTTAACGGTATGCATCGGACTCTTTCATAGGTGGATTTGAGGGGGGATTTGGGTTTGGGTTAGGGAAAAGGGGATTTTAAGCTTGTTTGGCATACTTGTTAATGTCAGTGTTTTTGCTATGTAATTGTTATAAGCTGGAAAATTAATAAAGACATATATATATATATATATATATATATATATATTACAAAAAAAAAGCATCAGCCCAAGTACAGATCCCTGAGGCACTCCACTATTTACGTTTTTCCACTGTGAAAACAGACCATTTAATCCTACTCTCTGTTTCTTGTCTTTTAACTAGTTCGCAATCCACAAAAGGACATCGCCACCTATCCCATGACTTTTTAGTTTTCTTAGGAGCCTCTCATGAGGGACTTTGTTAAACGCCTTCTGAAAATCCAAATATACCAAGTCTACTGATTCACCATTGTCCACATGTTTATTCACCCCTTCAAAAAAACAGTAGGAGATTTGTGAAGCAAGACTTCCTGTGAGTTAAACCATGCTGGCTGTGTCCCATTAAACCTTGTTTATCTAAATGTTTTGTGATTTTATTCTTTATAGCAGTTTCCAAGATTTTTCCCAGCACTGAAATCAGGCTAACAAACTACCGTTTTTGCCTGCCTTCTGATGAGCTATTTAATATAAAAACACAAACACACTAAAGAATATACCCCTATAGTTTACTTTTCCCCAAAACTTTAAACTTCTAAAATTTCCCCAAGCAGTACTTTCCAATTCTCTTCAGCCACCATCAAGGTGATCCTCTCCTCTCAGTGCTCCCTTCAGCCACCATCAAGGCAATCCTCTCTTCTCAGTGCTCCCACTGGATTTATAATTTAGATACATAAGTCAGGGGTATACCGAAGGCAGATGGGAGATGCTTCAGTGAGAAGTGGTTAACCTATGCAGCTAAGGGGCTAACTCCGAATATTGGAGTTAGCCGTTTAACTTATGTGGCTATCTCTGGTCGTGCCACTGACATGTTCTAAAGTTAGAACAGCAAGATGAGACCAGTCGTGTGTAGTAAAGGGAAACTTTTATTAAAACACGATTTTGGGCAAGGTTATTTTAGTTTCAACAATTTTTATTGGCAAAGAGAATTAACTCGCCCTGCAGGGCTTGGTTTCTGAGCAAGGGTATTTTATTTAAAAGCGTGTTTTAATAAAAGTTTCCCTTTACTACACGCAATTGGTCTCATCTTGCTGCTCTTGCATCCTGCACCACGAGACCGTCTTCCAATGTTCTAAAGTTAGCCTCATAAACATGTGGAGAACTTTAAGACAGCCGAGTATATTCAGCAGTATGACTGCATTGCTTAATATATCCTGCTAGTTATCCAGATGGATTTATCCGACTAACTAGCCAAGCTGCTCAGCGGCTGAATATTGGCCTCTATATTTTTGTTCCACCTGGAACTGAGTGCCTTTGCTACCAGTTTCCATTATTTTGGGAAGAGGCTTCTTTCACCTAAGAGGAGCCCGAAAAATGAGGGCCTTTCATATAAAAAAGTGGATTCCTGTCCCTAGCTAGGAGGAAGGAGCGAAGCATATTCAAAGACTGTGTTTGCTGCTAACTCAGGTGTAATACACTTAAGAGGGGAGTGCCCATCTGGTACTTCATAAGGAGAACTAAAGTATTTAAGAAGACTTCAGGAAAGGTATGGGAATTGGGGCTTACGTTCTGGTAAAGTATTGGGACTTTATTTTGCCCACTTCACAGTGGGTAAAATCTGGGAAAAAAAAACAGATGTAGGAAGGAGGAGTAAGCTTTCTTCAAAAGCCCAGTAATTGGATAAAAGAAAGTGGATGTCTAAGGAATTGGCTTCTAGTAAATTAAAAGACTTTACCAGACAAGTGAGGTCACAAATGTATTAAACTTTCTTCTACTTATTTATTTGACTTTATTTGTAACACAAATTGAGTGCTGCAAATATTCCTCAGTCACCTAATCAACTATCAGTAAAGAAGCTGGAAACCACATTGCTTATCGGTGTGCTTTTTGGATGCAAAAGACTGTGATTATTATCAGTGCTGTGCACAAAGGAGGAAAAGGGCTGGTTCTGTGTTAAATGCAAAAGGGCCTTGAAACTACATTTCCCCCCACAGGGAACCCTGGAATTCAGAAGTAAATGCTATCCATGTAGAGTCTGTGAGAAACTGAGAGCAGATAGGGTCCATCTCACTTTCTATGTGCCCCTGGATGCAGTCTCAGGATCCATCCTGCCCAGAGGTTACACAGGCACAAAAATAGTGTGCAACAGACTAATGGCTTAGTCTACATGAGCAAATGGTTCCCTGATGAATTATCAGAGGCATGCTAAAATGGGAAATAGTATAGCAAAATTAGGCTTTACTACAGGGGTAGGAAACTCCAGACCTGCAATGCCACAAACAGGTCTGGATCTCAGGCTATCCACAGTGAATGCACATGAGGCATATTTGTGAGCACTGCCTCCATTGTATGCAAATATATCTCACGCATATTCTGAAAACCTGACCTGCCTGTGGCACTCCAGGACCCTGCTGTCTATTCCTGCTTTAGTGGTTGCGTTAGAAATAGAATGATAGGCTCTCCAAAGCACACAATTTGATGCATGCCTGTCAAGGCCTAAAATTCAACACCTGCCTCGGAGCTAGTGATAAATATTTAGCACGTACACGGTATGTAAAAATCACATGATAGTAGTGAAGTGTCATTAGCCAGCGTCATTCAGCAGCTACAGAGATACCAGCAGCTACAGAGATACCAGCAGGCGGAAGATCCCATCCTCACCTGCCGGTGAGGATGGGATCTTCCGATATGGTTAGGAATTCATTCCAGAGGACTGAAATGGGGGAGAAGGATTGGGTCTTCATATGGGGGGATACAAGGTTCATAATGAAGAGTTGGGGGTCTTCATATTGGAGGGTGGGGTTTCATCGTCATCTCAGGGCTTCATTTTGGGAGGCTGCATGTTGGGGGAGCCTTCATTATGGGCCCTTCATGAGGAGGTTGAGGAATGGATCGGGGGAGGGAGGGGTCAGGCCAACCTTGTTTTGGGAGGATGACATTCCTCTGAACTAACTATCCATATCACTCTTGGGCCAGTTAGCACAGGCATTTCACAAGCCATTGCATGCTGCTAAACCTTTTTGGTTAGCACTCCTACTATTAGAATGTGATCGCTCTTATGACAGTTTTTTGTTAGCTTGAACAAAAATTTAGTGCATAGGTAGGTAAAATGGTGTTTTAGCATACTTACTAAACATTTCGCTGACACCTGCAGAAACCTTTCAGAGCAAGTTTAAATGTATAGGTTCATTAATATATTAATAAGCTTGCCTTAATTTTCCAAGTAAAAACCAATAGCAAAGATTGCAAACAGTAAATTTACCTGACCTAATGACAATGTTAAGAAGGCAAGATTATCACTGAAAAAAAATGTTTATGTCCCCAAAAGCCTACTGAACATTTTTTCAATCTAGTTGGCCCCAAAATCATTGACATCCCTGGGCAATTATGACAAAACAAGTACATTCCTATGAGAATTCCAGCAATCCTTCCAAACAAGTGAAAAAAAACTCCTGTAACCCCCTCTTCGCTGTGAGACTGAATAAAAGGGCTACTATTTTCCAAGGGTTGTAATAGAAAGGTTCCACACCTTTCTCTCTTCTCTTCCCTTTTTTTCAATATGAACCAAGAAGCCTATGAGCTGCTAGGGTTCTGCCGGCAGGGAGGAGGTATATCCCCCAGGGCCCTCATTGCAGTAGTCCAATAAAAATCTCCCTCTCCACAGTCTTCACAAATAATTCACTAAATACTCGCTGTGGCAGAATGATAGACAGCATCAATGAAGCCAAGAAAAAGTACTACCAAAGTCTTTTAATGGTATTCAAAATAAAACCAGTTTATTGCAGCTTGAAAAATAAAATCCCGGCCAAGGTGGCAAAAATAGTGAAAAGAAACATGAGAATGACAATTAAAAGAGCAGCAGTATCTTTATCCATAAGTGTCAGGTTCCCGACCTCTCCCTTACCATCCCTCAACTCCCAAGTCAAAGATAGGGTCCCGGCGCCACCTGCTCATTCCCTCCCTTGCCTGTCCCTGGAAGCCAGAAAATTAAAACTTTTTGTGCAGGCCCCCATCCCCTGACGCCTCCTCCCGCACCCTTCCAACCTTCAAATGGATCCCGTGTCATGGCTGGATGCACCCTTGTGCCCGGCCCAGTCGGTGCCATTTTCCAAAATGGCATCGACCTGACCTTGCCCCGGCCGTATGACTGGGGTAAGGTCTGGGGGATCAGACCCAGGCAACACTATCTGGCTTGCATACTTGGTCAATGCAAGCATGACCAACAATCACCCAACCAAGATCCAGTCTATGGGCAAGGACTATTGCAATGCTGATGAATGTTGTGAATTCTCATCATATCCCTACCAATTAGAAACAGGATCTTTGCATTGTGATCTAAAGGTGGGATCCAATTGGCTCTGGCTTTCAGGTGGGGCTGACACCAGGCAGCCTCTGGCACAGGAATTTTACTTCTGATATCTGGTAATTGATTGGAGTCTATAAAAGAAGAGAGAGGTAGCTCAATGCTGCCATCTAAAGTTTTTAGCACGTAACCTACATTACCTGAATGTAATCTGATCTGAAGTGCCTGAAAAGTGGAATATACATTTAAAAAATTGAATAAAATAACCAGGACGCTGTGAAAGCAGGACCACAGTGAGTAAATAGAAAAGCACCTGTGGAGACAGGATAATATGCGCCAAGAGGTCATTTCTCTGGTGTTTCCTTTTGTAGCCCCCCATCCTTTTCTGGTCCTGGGCATGGGGTATATGGAGGGAGGCACCACGGGTCACACAAGGCCCATGATCTCCCTGGCGTCCTGCACAGGGGGGGGAAAGGTTTCTTCTTGCCAAGGCCCTTAGGGTTTTGTACTTACAGGGGCTCTTCCTGCTGACCAGTCCAGGCACTCTCAAAATACAAATATTTGCTGACTGATGGCAGGGAAATCACAGTCCAAGACAATGCACAACTCCACAGTGCACCACAGAAATCAAAGTCCAAAATTACAAAAATCAAATTCAGTCTCTCTTCACATCTTCCTTCCTGGGCCTTCCTAGTTCCTGTGTTTGGTAGCTCTAAACGTTTGCTCTGAGGTCCTTGTCTCTTGCTTTCACTCTCCTTTGGGAGTCTCTGGCTGATTGTAGCTGAATCAGTCTGATTCTGGTGAATTTTCCCAGGCAGGCTGTCCTTCCTCCGACACCTCCTAGTACACTCAGCACCAGCTTCCAGGACTTTCTTCTTCAACTTCTGGACTTCCAGGAACTTCTCTCCTAGAGTCCTTTCCCTGAAACGTCTCTGTGAAGACAGACCCTATAGGCCACTCTGCCAAGACCAAACACCAGAAGAACTCCAGATCTTAGAATCCTCTCCTCAAAAGCCACTTCCTTTATGTTGGGGGCAAGGGATTTTACGCTTTCCTATATCCCTCTCCTTAGCACACTGACACCACAGGCAGGCAAGGTCTGGTGAGACTTCAGTCATACTGAGGACGCTCAGACCAGCTGATGCCACATACTGCATTTTTGTAACGGTAGGAACATTTTATAAGGGGCAGAAAATAGGTAACCCCTTACACTTTTTTCTTCGGGTTCCTTGAAAGTGTAAAGTTAAGCTTCATGAGATGTGGTATGCCTTTTCTGATCCTGCTCATTTGGGACCCTTTTTCTCTCCAGGAAACACCTGTATTTATTCCGCCTCTCAAAGCGGATTACATTTAAGTGCTGTATGCATTTCCCTGCCCCTAGAGAGCTCACAGTCTAATTGCCTGCTTCACGGAGGCTTTTCTCCCATTCTTACCTCAATGAATCAGCTCCTAAGTTTGTACCTGAGGCAATGGAGGGTGAAGTGACTTGCCCAAGGTCACAAGGAGCAGCAGCAGGATTCAAACTCTGGCTTCCCTGGTTCACAGCTTGCTGCTCTAATCATTAGGCTGCTACTCCACTCCCCTCTCCTTTATCTTAATTTAGGGGTTACCTCTGCAAAGGACACATGTAAGCACCAGCTGAAAGTGCTAGATCCTGAGCTACACCCTGTACCCCAGTACGTGCAAATGATCCCACACTCTGGGAGGTTTTAACTGCAGCCGGTTCTGAATCTGTAGGGTAAGTTTGACCATTTAGTTCCTCCCACATAAATACTTTGGCCTTTGGCATATCAAAACATGCCCCCAAGTACTCCACAAACTGAGAGGGTACCGACTTGATCTTGGAAAAAGTTTATCACCCAAACTAGGTTGTGGAGCAAATGAGCCACCCTAGCTATTGATCAACGGGATCCCTTTCAGATTTTGCATGGATTGGCCAATCATCTAGATACGGAGAGACCATCACTCCCTCCTTCAGAGGGAATGAGCTGCTACCACCACCACTATCACATTGGAAAAAGTTCTTGAAAGTAGCATTATGAACTGCTAATGCCCTCCCAGGACTACAAATCTGAGAAAATTTTGATGAGTTGATCAAATATATATATGGAGATATACCAAGGACAGATCCAGAGGTATAAGAAATATGAACATAAGATTTGCCATACTAGATCAGACCAAAGGTCCATCAAGCCTATGTCCTGTTTGCAATAGTGCTCAACCTAGGTCACAGTTACCTTGCAGGAACCCAAAAAATAGAGATTCCCAAGTCAACCTTAATAATGGTTTATTAACTTTTTCCAGGAACTTGTTCAAACCTTTTTTAAACCCATCTACACTAACAGCTTTTACCACATCCTCTGGCAATAAATTTCAGAGTTTAATTATGCATTGAATAAAAAAAAATGTTCTCCTATTTGTCACGAACATATTTACCTAGTAACTTTTGTTGCATTCGTGGACACTTGGCCCGAGGTAGTGTTGGTGCCACCTGTGGGGGGAACCCCCACATGTCTCCACCATTGGGTGGTGAGGCCAGATGGGAAGGCAGGGCCAGCTGGAGCTTCGCCACTACCAGCCCATGTTCCCCACTGGTTGAGCCCTTGGGTACCAGGGCCAGCTGGTCTTAGGTGGGCCTCTGCATGGATGATCTCAGGGAGTTGGCGAGAGAGCATGGTGGCAGCTTGGCGAGAGAGGCCCGAGGCCGAAGCCAAGAGCGGAGTCAGATCCAGTCCAGTGGGCCAGGCAGGCAGCAGAGAACATGGATAGATCTGGTCCAGGAGTCAGAGGCAGGCAGCAGTATGCGTAATCAGGTCCAGGAGTCAGAGGCAGGCAGCAGAATGCGTGGTCAGGTCTGGACCAGAGGTCAGGCAGAAGGAGGTCCATCTGAGGAAGCAAGGAACAAGCGGAAACTGGAGCGAGGAGATCCAGAGCAGAAGCAAGAGCCGGAGATGGGTGCAGGAAAAGGAACGCAGGAACTGGAAACAACAACTCTGGAACTCGAGCAAACAAGAGCAAGGAGACTCGTTGCCAAGGCAAGCTCTGACTGTCAGAGCTTGCCTTATATACTCAAGGCTGGAAACATCATCACTAGGAGCCGCGGGAGCATTTCCCACCGCAGCCCCTTTAAATCCTGGCCGGCGGCGCGCACGTGTGCCTAGGAGAAGGGGCCAAGCAGGGCGGCTGCGACGGCATGGGCGGCATGGCATCATTCCCTCACCGTGGCTGGGAGATGGCCCACACGGTAGTTGAAGCAGCGGCATCCCTCCGCCGCGGAGGGGAGAGCGAGGAGCAGTCCAGGGCCGAGCCAGGAGGCAGCAGGACCGCGGTAGTGACCACCAAGGGTGGCTAAAGAGAGAAGGGCTGAGATCACGTGATGTGGTGAGCGGGGAAGGAGGCTTTCTTTCTCGCTCCGGGTTCTGCGCTCCCCCAACCTAACAGCAGAGTGAAACTAACGCAAAAAAATTGCAGAAAAATATAAGGTGACCAACGGGAGAGTGGGCTGTACTACTCGATCAAGTGCGACAGCAGATATGAGCACTAAACCGGTAAGGAAGGACAAACAAAAACCTGCGGAGGCGGAACAAAAAATGGCGGACGCCGCTGCTAGCCGCGAAGGCACGGCAGTAGACGAGCAGACGATATCCAGGATCACTGAGGCTGTCATTAAAGGTTTGGAGCCGCAATTCGCAGAGCTTACTGATCGTTTTGGGGCCCTGAAAGAGGCTCTGGGTGATGTCGGGCGGCGAATAGATGCAGCAGAGGGCCGGGTCTCGACAGTCGAGGACGACATCATGGCGGCGACCGCGCGGCTTTCAGCGATGGAACGCAGTGTTACACTTACAGAACAAAAACTGGAGGACCTAGAGAATCGGGCTAGGCGCAATAATCTAAAGTTCATGGGCTTTCCCGAAACCCTTACGGATGCCGATCTCAAACACACATTGGAAAGCTGGCTACCCACAGCTCTAAAATTAACCGATATGGAGGGAAAGCTGTTGATCGAGAGGGCGCATCGTCTGGGGCCTAGACGAGAGTCTGATCGCCGGCCCCGGTTGGTCATAGCCCGATTTCTCGATTGGGGCCAAAAAACTGCGATATTTTCTGCTTTCAAAAAAATGAGGGAGCTACAGTACAAAGACAGCAAGATCATCATTTTTCAAGACTTTTCTGCTGCTGTGGCGGCGAAGAGAAAACTATTTTCGCCAACGTGCAGTACCCTGTTCAATAAAAATATTAGATTCGCTCTCCAATTCCCAGCGCTATTAAAAATCTGGAATGAAGGTCAGACACTTTCTTTTGATGTACCTGAGAAGGCTGCTGCATGGCTAAAACAGTTGGAATCAGCCAAGGAAGTGCCCGGTTGAGATTGGGATGTTTTTTTTATTGTCCTTTCTCACTCTATATTTTCCTGAGCAGTATATGCGTAAAACTGCACAATAGCAGTCATTGGTTATAGTTGTTAAGTTTGCAGCGTGCTAGTTCTGTTCAATGGGCTGGTTGTGTATGTTGTGGTTCGGGAAGGAATTTCTTGTGGGTTGGAACACTGAGTCTTTCATCTTGTTATTTTTCTCAGGGTTAACGGGGGTATATACGATACTCTGGTGTGGTTGGTATGACAAGGGGGGAGGGCAGAACCTGGTCACATTTTAACGGTTCTCCAACCTCACCTCGTGTGTGAGGACTAGCTCTGGTTGTTTGGGTGACATCTCACTTTAAAAGGGATGAGATGGGGGGTACCTGAAGGGACGGGGAAGGGAGGGGGGTTGGGGTCTGGGAAGAACGGACAGAAGGGAGTTCCTAGGATAGGAGGAAATGGGAGGGGGAGCTTTCCGGGTAGAAGGTATGTGAGGTTGGAGGGGATACACGATAGTGGGAGAGAAACTAGGGAGTTGCAGGTGCGGTTCCGGGTAGGGGTAGACTGGGGGCCCAGGCTGGGGGGCTCACCAGTAGACGGAATCATATTTCTTAGCTTGGTCCTGCTTCTTGTGTGCGATCTTGTGACATGACAACCTTAAGGGTCCACTCATGGAACGTAGGCGGCATAGGATCGCCCATTAAGAGGCAGAAAATATTGAGCTCGCTACAGCGACTCAGGGCGGACATTGTGGGTCTCCAGGAAACACATTTGACTGAGGCAGAGAGTCAGAAGCTGAACAGAGGCTGGGTTGGCCAGTGCTTCTCCACACCGGCACTACACAAAAAGGCGGGTATAGCTATACTGCTCCATAAACAATTGAGGTTTGAGATTTCACAGCAATACTCGGATTCGGAAGGGCGGGTGCTCATTATTGTAGGTAAACTGCAAGGGAGGGAGGTTACTTTATGCTCCGCCTATGCACCAAATAAGTACTCACATGTGTTTTTCCAAGCCCTAGTGGGAAAACTTACTCAATTTCAGAGGGGCCAGCTCATCCTTATGGGAGATTTGAACTGTGTCCACGATGCCGCGCTCGATAGATCTCAGCCGGGGGCGGGAGCGGGCCTTCCATCCCGAAAAGGGATAG
Source organism: Rhinatrema bivittatum (assembly GCF_901001135.1). Classification (NCBI taxonomy): domain Eukaryota; kingdom Metazoa; phylum Chordata; class Amphibia; order Gymnophiona; family Rhinatrematidae; genus Rhinatrema; species Rhinatrema bivittatum. The sequence continues at coordinate 790,739,355 of NC_042615.1, read as the reverse complement.
CCTACCTATGCCAGGAATTAACCCTGATTGATATTTGGAGAACGCTTCACCCTACGGAGAGGGATTATACACATGTGTCACGGGCACATGCGACCATGTCTCGCATAGACTATGTCTTAATCTCCGAAACCATGTTTCCTCGAGTGAAAGAGGCGTCCATACGAGATGTGGGGGTTTTGGATCATGCAGTGCTCGAGCTGGTTGTTCATGCTGGTACTACGGAGCCCCGAACAAAACTGTGGCGGTTCCCTGTCCATCTGGCGGAAGACGTGAAGTTCACTGAATTTTTACAAACCAAATGGAAACAATTTGCAGACCATAATTCCAATCATAAAGACCAAGCCGGCTTATACTGGGAGACCAGTAAAGCGGTCATGCGAGGAGAGATTACTTCCTATGTGATAGCACACAACAAGATCCTGCATAAGAATATTTTGCTGATGGAAAGCCGACTAGCTCAAGCTAAGAAAGAGATGGGAAATCGTAAAAATAGAGAGGCTTACGCTTCATACATGGATTGTCTACGCACCCTAAATGATGCCTTACACCTTAGAGCACAAAGAACATTATTGGCTGGAAACCATAAACTATTCCAATATGGAAACAAAGCCGGAAGACTGCTGGCCAATATGGTACGCCTGCAAAAAGGGAAAACGTTCATAGACAAATTAAAAAACAAGCAGGGGACACCCCTCACGACCGGCAAGGACATAGGGGAAGAATTCCGCCGCTTTTACCAGCAGCTATATACAGAGGATAGGGTAGGGGGTGCGGCTGAGGAGAGGCGATTCTTTAGAGATCTGTCGATCCCGCAGGTTTCTGATGAGCACTTGGAAAAACTAAACGAACCCATTACCCTGGATGAACTTAAACGGGTCATAGATTCGAGTAAACGGAATAAAGCACCAGGACCGGACGGATTATGTGCTGAATATTATAAAACTCTCAAGGAGCAAGCGGCAGAGGCATTGCTGGCATTTTTTCATGAGGCTCAGGCGCGGGGGAGATTTCCTGATGATGTCACCAAAGCCTATATAACGGTCTTGGAAAAGCCTGGTAAAGATTTGGCGAGCCCAGCAGCGTACAGACCAATCTCCCTGCTCAACTGTGAGGCGAAACTATTCGCCAAAATCATAGCCGACCGATTGAGCGTGGTGTTTCCCTCACTGATTATGGCCCAACAGGCGGGGTTTGTCAAGGGCTGGACTATCAGTAATAATATGACAAAATTACTGATTTCCATGGCTGACTGTCAATATAGCGGAATAGAAGCGTTGCTGGTCACATTCGACTCGGAAAAGGCCTTTGACCGCGTGTCATGGGACTATCTATTCTCGGTGTTGGAGAGATATGGCTTTAAAGGGGAGATTCTGAAGAGCATATCACTACTTTATCGCAACCCCATCTCGGCGATCTTGGCGAACGGACAGGTCTCAGAAGAGTTCAAGTTGTACCGGGGCACGCGGCAAGGGTGTCCGTTATCCCCTTTGCTATATATACTTTCAATTGACCCTCTCTTGCGAAAGATTTCCGGGGATTCCCAGATAACAGGATATGTCATAGGAGACCAGAACTTTACTGTTTCTGCGTTTGCAGACGACGTACTCGTTTTCCTTACCTCCCCTCAGTCGGATTTACCAAAGGTGCTGCAACATCAGAGGGAGTTTGGGGTTTTTGCCGGTTTAAAGATCAATACGGATAAATCAGAGGCTATGGCCCTAGGGCCTACCTTACGGAATGAGTGGACAGGCACGTTCCCATTGAAGTGGGTCGACAGAGATATGCGGTATCTGGGGATCCGTCTCACCAAGGATGTACAGCAATTGCATAGGGCAAATATTACCCCGCTTATGACCAACATGCTTAGTAAGCTGAAAGGGTGGGCACACTTGCCTCTCTCCCTTACCGGGAAAATATTCCTTTTGAAAATGATGGCATTGCCAAAATGGATCTACGTATTGCAACAACTCCCTATCTGGTTGACCAAAACAGAGATTACCAGTATTCACCGAGCAATAAGACAATTCCTATGGGGCTCACACAAAGCACGTATACCACTAACCACATTGATGTTATCCAGAGAACAAGGGGGTCTGGCCTGTCCGAATTGGAGAGACTACAATTTAACTTGCCTTTTACGACATTTCTATGATTGGTTTAATAATACTAATATAGCCTCGCCGACGCAGTTTCTCGTTAAATGGATGTCGCCTTATAGACCTATGAATATCTTACAAGTCCCGGGGAGGGACGTACCAGACAGGCTCAAACGGACCCTGTTAATTCGCTCGGGCAGAGGGGCATGGCGCTACCTCTGCCAAACCAAGCTCCGGATGAAAGATATTGTCACACCTTACTTATCCTTCATTGGTAATCCGCAGTTTCCAGGGGGACTGTCCTCCCAGGTGTTTAGATTATGGGCTAGCAAGGGCCTAGATAGTATACAGAGCTGTATAGACCCTAAATCCCTAATTTTGAAAAGTTTCACGGACCTACAAGCTCAGTTTGGGTTAGCCTCCAGGGATTTCTTTGCCTACCTGCAGCTCAGGCACTACATATTTTCCTTAAAGCATGTTTCTGTCGACTTTCTTAAGGCCCTGGAGCTTCAAACCTTTTTCTTTACGGGAGGGAGGAAGCCCAACTCGAGCGGGACTTTTGCCAAACTACTGAAGCAGAGGGCCAATAATGTTGCTTTAGAGTGCATTCAACGCAAGTGGGAAACAAAGGCGAACATTAGCGTCAGTGTAGGCGAACTTAAAACATGTTTACAAGAATATTATAAACTAACTGAGAATGTAATCCTTCGCGAAGTATGTTACAAGGTATTGCAATGTATGTACATGTCCAGGACGCAGATGTATCTTGCTAAGATGTGTGACACTGCTACATGTTTAAAATGTAATATTGCAGATGGGACGATATTCCATCTCTTATGGGAATGTGAGGAAATTGTAAGATTTTGGACTAGAATACTGTCTGACGTGGGTGACCTTCTGGGAATCACATTGCAGAGGAACCCTAGTTTTTGCCTTCTAGGTATTCCGACGCAGGATCTTGAAGACCTGGCGCCCGCGGACACTCTCTTTGTGAGGAAAGCGTTGCTGATTGGCCTCCAGACTATATTGGCTCAATGGATTGCGGAGACTGGGCCTGGGAGGGCCCAATGGCAGTCTAGGATGATAAGATTGCTGAGCTTTGAATACTTGACAGCCAGACGGTCGACGAAGCGCAAAATGATCCTCTGGGAAGCGATATGGTCAAGATATCTACAACACTTACCTGCACGCCTACAAGCTTCTGTCCGGCTTCAATTGGCCATGGATTACAAACCATCTCTGAGGTGATTCAGAAGATGTGGTAATGTCGGATTCTGTTGCGCTCTTCCTCTCCCATATAATGGACCTTATGTTGTACTGTGCCTACCTGGACATTCTCCTTCTACGATTGGACTTGTTCAACCCGGGGGTGGGTGGGAGGGATGGGGAGGGGGGGAGGGGGAAAGATGACTTATCTGCTTTGTGTTCTGTATACCTTCAGTTTTCCGTTTATGGTGTATAAGTTAAAAATTTAATAAAGAAATTTAAACAAAAAAAAAGAGAGAAGGGCTGAGGCCCCAGGCCCGGTGCTAGGAGATAGGAACAGGCTTCCTGAGACAGGGAGTTGTAACAACTTTATTGCATTTCCTCCTAGTTTTTGTACTTTTTGAAAGAGTAAACAACCGATTCGCATTTATCCATTTCACTTCACTTTCTCACTGCTACAATTCCCAACTGAAGAGTTTCCATATGAAAGTTAACAACTGTAAGAAGAGTCTCGTTTACCCACTGGAGGTCTAGAATCGGATGAAACATCATAGGAACCACAAAATAAAGGGAACATCTTCCCAGCACCACTCCTTTCACAGCACAAGGACTATTGCTACTAACTGAAGAAGATGATGCAAAGTTTACTTTACTGCTCTTTTTTTTCTAGAGAGTGACAAGGGGATGCCATAAAGGTGTCCTTCATCTAGTAAGAAAACTCTAAGGCATAATCAACTCGTATGACTGAAAGGATCCATTGGTTTAATGTGATTCAGACCCAGTCCCCATAAAACTGAGACAGCCATTCCCATTCTGTTGCACTAGGAAGTCAGCCCCTTGCATCTCATTGAGACACTTTAGACCCATCTGTGCTGGTCGGTCGTGCTTCCATCCTTAGAGACCTTTTTTTCCATCTTGAATGTACTGATATTTCCTTCTGATATGCCCCCTCTGCAAAAGAGGTTGTCTTCCTTGGATGGTAACATCTTACTTCTCTGAATGTTGGCCTATTTAAACTTCATTTTTGAGAGCCCTTAGGTATATCTTCTGACAACGTGAGGATTTTTTTCTTCCCGTAGTGCTTTACAAGCTTCTCTAGGTCATCTCTGATTAGGAGTTTTCCTATAAGGGCCAGGGGTAACTTATTCTCGCGAGACTTGGAAGGCTGTGTCCGCAGATCAGTTTTGTAAGTATAGAAAACACCTGGCCAACATCAACGTTGCCATTCCTCTATCCAAGGTACCTATGAGATCACAATCTGAGCCTTTTCGCTGAAGTCTGACCATTTGGATCATGCCCAGACAGAAGCAGAATAGGAAATGACCCCCGGCAAGGGAATTCCTTTCTCACACCAAAAGCTTTATGCATTAATAAAACAAATTCAGCTGAAAAGGAGTAGAGGAAGGGCTAAGGAAGTCATCCATGGCCCTCTGCATCGAAGACCCTCTCTTCCCCCTGCATCTCCACCCCCATACCTGGGAACTTTTGATTTTCAGTCACCCTGAAATTGTTGTGGATTAGCGGGGGAGAGGCAGGGGGAGAAAAGGGCGACAGGTTCATGTCAGACTTTCTCACATACACTGTGCAGCATACGCCAATCACAAAAAAATCAAAATACAATGTTTAGGATTTTTTACCTTTGTTTTACAGTTTTTTACCTTTGTTATCTGATCTTATTTTTTGAATTGGATGGTCCTGGCCTCTTTTTCCATGTTCCCCATCTTGTTCTTTTCCTAATTTCTTCTTTAGGGTCTCTTCTTTTTTTTTTTTTTTTGCTTTCTGTTTCTTCTCTCCCCTGACTTCTTCTTCCCTTCCTCCCTCAAACACACATACACACACACAGACTCTCACTTTCACATGCTGTCTTCATCACATGCGCACACACACACATAAGAACATAAGAAATTGCCATACTGGGTCAGACCAAGGGTCCATCCAGCCCAGCATCCTGTGTCCAACAGAGGCCAAACCAGGCCACAAAAACCTGGCAAGTACCCAAACACTAAGAAGATCCCATGCTACTGATGCAATTATTAGCAGTGGCTATTCCCTAACTAAACTTGATTAATAGCCATTAATGGACTTCTCCTTCAAGAACTTATCCAAGCCTTTTTTAAACCCAGCTATACTAACTGCACTAACCACATCCTCTGGCAACAAATTCCAGAGCTTAATTGTGCATTAAGTGAAAAGAATTTTCTCTGATTAGTTTTAAATGTGCTATTTGCTAACTTCATGGAGTGTCCTCTAGTCCTTCTATTATCCGGAAGTGCAAATAACCAATTCACATCTACTCGTTCAAGACCTCTCATTATTTTAAAAACCTCTATCATATCCCCCCTCAGCTGTCTCTTCTCCAAGCTGAACACACACACACACACACAGGGTGTCACTCTCACATACTGTCTCTCTCTCATATACACACACACACACATACACACCCACAGACAGGTTCTCACTCTCACATACTGTCTCCATCATACCTACATACACACACACAGTCTTTTACTCTCAATTGCTGTCTTTCTCTCTCTCACACACACACACACTCCTTCTCAGGCCACCACGGGATGAAGTCCACGGTGGTCCTGCTGTTGGTTCTCCTCTTCTCGGGCTTCTGCAGGGTAGAGTCCACAGCAGCCCTGATCTCTACCCCTCCTTCTCCATGTGAGTCCAATGCTCCTCCTCCTTCCCGCCCTCTTGGCTCCTGCAGTTTTCTTCTGGGGCCTGCTTCTACAGGAAGGAGCACCAGGAATTTTCGGATGTTGGCCCGGAGACCCGGCAATTCCTCCAGAATTCCAAAGTATCCGGGTCAACTCCAGAGAGTTCACTCACAGGTATGCTCATTCCCACCCCTACCCCTCTACACTGGCAAAAGAGTCATTGGAACAGAGAATGTCTCCTGTGAGAGCTGTTATAACTGCTAGCAGCTAAAATGCCTGCCGATCCCATACCCACAGGCTCTCTTCCCCCTGATAGGCCTGCCCCAGGACTGGCAAAAATCAGCACACTAGACTCTATGGAACACCCCCCCCCCCCCCCCCAGATATTCCTTCCATTGGAGGGGGGATCCTCTGCTACCTTGTTGGACCTACAATTGGCTCCCCCCAGGCAGCACCCGTGCCGGCCTCCACATAAAGAAAAGCATTTTCTGCACTCTGCGGGAGCGACCATGAAGCCTAGAAAACTCCCTGTGCCACAAGTTCCTCCAATGGAAAAATGGCAGAAAACTGCCCTGCCACCACTAAAAGTGAGTCACTGCCGGAGCTTGAGAAACTGTGTGCTTTCACTTTGCTTTTTTTTTTTGTTGTTTTAACTTTATAGCCCCAAACAGAAACTTCTAAAAAGAGGTGGCGAAGGAAGTCACAAAGGAAGTCAGTTACTTCCCTGCTAGAAACACTGTGGAAGCTCACCCTCGGCCATGTCTGTCAGATAGTCCAGCGCTTGAGAAGCAGAAGGGGATGGAGCCAGGACTCCTCTGGCTTTCAAATCCCCTACTCCCTCCACAGAAAAGGACCAAGCCAGAATAAGGGCCACCAACCACCCCACTTGTCTTCACTCAACCATGGAGTTGCTGGAGCAAGTCCCCCAGGAGCCCAGTTCCACAGCACATCTAAGCTGCAGGCTTTGCACCTCTGTCATCAGAGAAATACTGAAGTCCTGCAGGCTTCACCGCGCTCTATAGAGGGCAATGTCAGCAAAACAGTTACTTTCTTTCTCCATCTGCTGTCGTTCTGGACTGCTTTGGTGAACGATAAGGAAGCTGGTTTGCACTGTTGGACCTAAGCACCAATGGTGCGCATGTTAAAATAAAAACGTGCCAGGTACTTGGCCTTTACCATGGTCCAAAAACCATGCTGTTTAGCTCAAATGTGGGCACAGTGAAATTAATTGCACCCACAAATGCTAAATGTAAATAGCATGGCAATTGCTTAATTAATTGTTACCATGGTATATACTAAGCCAGCATGATAAGGAGCTAAATTTAACACATTTTACTGCTCAAAATTTAGCTCCTGATCCAGGGCTGTAATTAAATGTTTGTACACAGGATTGACCTGCTAGCGTTCAACTAATATACAGGCCGATACAGTGCAGTGCGCTCCGGTGGAGCGCACTGTAAACCCGCAATTGGACGCGCGTTTTCAATGCGCTAGCTTTACCCCTTAATCAGTATGGGGTAATAGCGCGATGAAAACGTGCATCCAACCCCCCCCCCCCCCCCAAACCTAATAGCACCCACAACATGCAAATGCATGTTGATGGCCCTATTCCCGCGCGATACAGTAAGTAAAATGTGCAGCCAAGCAGCACATTTTACTTTCAGAAATTAGCGCCTACCCAAAGGCAGGCATTAATTTCCGCCGGTGCCAGGGAAGTGCAGAGAGAAGCGATATTAAGTCGGAGGCCCCAAAAGTTAAAAAAAGTAAAAAATAAAAATAAAAAAATGTAAAATGGGCCCACGGCTCGCCGGTTGAAAACCGGATGCTCAATTTTGCCGGCGTCCGGTTTCCGAACCCATGGCTGTCAGCGGGCTCGAGAACCGACGCCGGCAAGATTGAGTGTCGGCTGTCAAACGCGCTGAGAGCCACCGCTCCTGTCCAAAAAGAGGCTCTAAGGACGTTATTTTTACTGTATCGGCCCGATAGGAAAGCATTATTCTGGACTCACACACAAACACATTCTCTCAAGCACACCTCACCCAACCATACCACCCTCTCCTTTCAACACTCTAGATACAACTGTAATTGCACCAGGATTCCTGATGGAAACACCACCTTCCAGCACCCCAGAAATAACCCTGCTAGCCCCGTTCCCCAGACCCTCAATCAAATCGCCTCTTCCCTTGCCCCTCCTCTCAAGAGCATGCAGTCAAAGTGTGAAGCAGCACTCTGCTGCCATGTCAGCAGCATTGACCAGTTGACAGGAGATAAGAGGCATTCCTTCTGCCTGTGGAGTTGGAGTGAGAGGAGGTTTAGTGAGCTGAGGGTGGGCATGGGGAGCTTCACAGGAGGAAGGTTCTTCAGAAAGGTCAGGGAAAGAGATGTTTTGATCAGAAGTCCAGGTTAGCTGCAGTAACTTCCCAAAATAGCATAATTTTAGTTCATAGATCCCTGAATAAGGTTCTTTGTAGAGGCACTATTTTATATTAAATGCTAACAGAAATTAGGAAAGCTGTTATTAATAAAATACCGACATGGAGGTTTATGCAGACCAGACCCCAGTCGTTGAAATCTTGTTCTAAAGATTGCCCCAAAGCAGCACACTCAGTAGCGAAGCATGGCCATGTCGGTGTTTCATTACTGAAGATAAGTACTGGTTTTAAAAGGACAATTTATCCTAAACATTCGTGTAGAAAGGAAAAGATGCTATCATTATAAACAAACTTTATGAAGAATAACATGTACAGTTATTATGTGCACTTCGCTAATTTTGCAATGTGATTTTTTTAAAGGGTTTTTTTTCTCCCCATGATGACAGCTTAAATGGATGATCACCACAAGAATTTGCAATTTGCAATTTTGTGGGAGTGCTTTCTGAGGTTTTCCCTTTTCACATAGCTTATTAGGTACTGCTTTGAGTGATATTGTTTTATGAGAAGTTTGTGTAATTCTAAATCTAATAAAAAGAAAAAAAAACCAAAAAGGTTATACATTTAAATCAGCATCGGTGTTTTAGAAGTTTAGATTACACCAAACTATATACATACACGGATATAAGATACCTTTATAGAAACTGCTGACCTTCCTGCTCGTCTGGTTGCAGTCATGTGAGCACCATACTGGAATGTTACTTTGAATTGTTAATATTTGAGATGTGAGTAGTTGTAGGACACTTAACCCCACCAGTAGCCCCCCCTCCCATGCATTTCCTGTCCCTTTCTACCCCCCTCTCTACCCCCATTTTACTAACCTACCGTGGGTAGGAGGCACCACGGTTACAGAGGTTTCACACCTGGGCCAGCTATTCTTATTTCTTCTCAGGTCCTGGCATATCCATGGGACAAAAAAAAAATCCCTCTCGTGTTCCACCACCAGGGATCGAAGGCGTTAAATGTCCATGGTGCTGAAATTTGACTGCTAGCCTGGGGGAGGCATTTTTGGAACAGCATGCCACTGAGAATACGGAAGTTGTGCATCGCTGTTCATACACATGAGCACACAATCTTTGTTATGTGTGTGTCTATGTGTGGATAGCACACGCGTGAGTTTGCATGCGGCGCTGCATGCATTTTCATTAATGTGCGTATAATTTGGCTTGCCATTTAAAATCCATGCACTTATGCATTTGTGCGTATGTGAGGGAACATGCTTGTTTTAAAGTCACTGTCCCTGAGAAGAGATATAATATAGAGGGGATATAATAGAGGTTTATATCATCATGAGTAGACAGGTAAATGTGAATTGATTGATGACTTTTTCAAAAAATAAAAAGATTAAGGGACACTCCATGAAGATAATAAGTAGAGCATTGAAAACAAATCAGAGAAAATATTTTTTCACTCAACCTACAATTAAGCTCTGGAATTCATTGCCAGAGGATGTTGTAAAGGCAGTTAGCATAGCTGGATTTGAAAAACATTTGGACAAGTTCCTGGAAGAAAAGTCCATGAACCATTATTAATCAGGTAAACTTGAGAAAAGACACTGCTTATCCATGGATGTTTATTTTATTCCATTTTTATATTTCACCATATCTCCATATTCAAGGTGGCAGCATATATTTTATTTATTTATTTATTTAACAGTTTTATATACCGAAGTTCTGGTAACAAAGTTATTAATCATTTCGGTTTACATTACAACAATAGATTGACAGTATAAAGAATAATGTCTTACATTATATGTGTGTATATGGCTGCAAGCAGATTAATGTAAGCATTTTATAATCTATGGATGTGATAAACATGCATTTTATAAATTATGTATATCTCTGTCTTGCAACATACGTGCATATGTAGGCATGAATATATGCAATGCATTGAAACCACATATTTCAATGCATTGAGGGGCGGATTTTAAGAGCCCTGCTCGCCTAAATCCGCCTAAATCTGGGCGTATTTAGGCGAGCAGGGCCCTGCGCGCCGGTGCGCCTATTTTACATAGGCCTACCAGTGCGCGCAGAGCCCCGGGACTCGCGTAAGTCCCGGGGTTTTCAGAGGTGGGCGTGTCGGGGGGCAGGCCCGATCCTCGCTGCGTTTTCGGGGCGTGTCGGGAGCATTTCGGGGGCGGGCCCGGGGGCGTGGTTACGGCCCGGGGCGGTCCGGGGGCGTGGCCGCACCCTCCGGACCTGCCCCCAGGTTGCGTCCTGGCGCGCTAGCGGCCCGCTGGCGCGCGGGAATTTACATCTCTCTCCGGGAGGCGTAAATCCCCCGACAAAGGTAAGGGGGGGTTTTAGACAGGGCCGGGCGGGTGGGTTAGGTAGAGGAAGGGAGGGGAAGGTGAGGGGAGGGCGTAAGAGAATTCCCTCCGAGGCCGCTCCGATTTCGGAGCGGCCTCGGAGGGAACGGAGGTAGGCTGCGCGGCTCGGCGCGCACCGGCTATACAGAATCGGTAGCCTTGCGCGCGCCGATCCAGGAATTTAGCGGCTACGCGCATATCTACTAAAATCCAGCATACTTTTGTTTGCGCCTGATGCGCCAACAAAAGTATGCCAAATCGCGCTTTCTGAAAATCTACCCCTGAATGAACATAAATACTTGTCCTACTTATTTTTAAAATATATGCATGCATATTTTATGCACAAAAGTGAAATAGAACTTGCTTGAAAGTCAGCCAATTTTAAAACATGCATGCAGAAATCAAATTAAGTAGTTTACCAATTAGTTCAACAGTTCCCCAGTCCTTCTCCAGGTCATCAAGATCTTCCTGGTTCTTCAGCCTGAACTTCACCCAGTTCTCCAAGACCTCTCACCCTGTCAGTACTACACAAGAAACGTGTTTAATATCAATTGTACTAGATAATTAGCAGGTGTAAAAATACACAGGAAGTTAGCAAATGTTCGTGCAGATGTGTCTTTGAAAATAGCAACTAGTGTGTGCATTTTTATTTGTTTATTTATCTGATTTACATTCTACCTTTCAGCCACTTTAAACTGGGTAAGTGTTTGCCCCGCCCTGGAATACCACCAGACTGCCTCCTTTTTACCCGCATATTTATGTGCATGAAAGTGAAATATGTGCATATTTTAAACATTTTTGTAAAATATGGAATACTTTAGTAGATGCTTTTATGCACATATATGCAAATGTTTATGCACGGAAAGTTTTGAAAATTCACCCGACAGGTGACTATGGTGATCACCTATATTTGAATAGGCAGGATGAATCTCCCTGTGCAGTAATGTTCTTTGCTAGTTAATAGCACTGATTGGACAGTAGCTATTGTTCTGTCGCCCATGTGCTACCATCCCATCCTCTGCTCTTTCTGTCAGCCTAAGGAATGGAATATTGAATCAAATCTGAATTTCCCACATAGAAGCCTGCATGAGGTTTCCTCTGCCAGTATATGATTTCCCCCCATAGGTCTTTTTACTTTCAACAGTTTATTGTGTACTCATCCATATACTGTGTGTCAAATTCTCTAACTTTCTGTGTAGGCTCCCAAGCTAGGACATCGGGAGTTGAGGACAGAATAATTATCATTGAACAGTAAGTCCTTTTTTCTCTTTCCTCATATCCCTTATAACAGGCAGCCCTAAAGAGTGGACAAGATTAAGATTCCTTTGCCATTTGTTCACGGTCTTCAGTACATCGATAAACTGTATTTCCAACATAAACCTAATTCCAGAGCAAATTATAAATATAATTTATTTTAAAATATAATTTTATAATCACAGTTTGTCATGAAAAACGTTTCTTCTCCTACCAGCACTAAACCATTTCCCTTCAATTTGCTGCATAAATAAAGAACATACACGTTCAAATTACTTATAGTATTGTATATCTTTGTTGTCACACAATCATAAATTATGTTCTTTTTGCAAGGGGGATTTGAAGGGGGAACAGATGGTGAAGGTTTAAAATGAAATTCTTTTAAAAGCAAGATTTTTGCCAAGTGCTTATGCTTTCAGGGAACCGGCCCTCTATCACAAGCTATTTTCTTTCAGCAAAGTGCATGGAACAGGAACGGGATTTCAGGAAATGTTATTTACCATATAGCAAGGTGCACAATATATCAGTAAAGGGATGCTTTAAAGGATTCTACTATATATTCAGTATATATACCAACATCTGTTGCTTAGATAATTAAATACAATTCACACAGTATTCTTCTAAAGCATATTTAACTCCAAATGCTGTTTTAAAATATTTATCTTCTAAAATTTACCAGAAACATCTTGAGATTTATCATTCACTTCCAGGAGCAAACTCAAACAAGTATTACACATTAAAGGATTTTCTTTGGCAGAAAAACAAAACTCTGCATGAAGGAGAACTGTAGACACATAACGGTGGCCTCCAACTTTGTGAATTTTGTTTTGGATCTTCACATTTTAATGAAAAGAGCTGCATCTACAACAATTAATAATTCAAAGTAATCACACCACAAAGAAAAAATCAAGAATATTTGCAGGTTATGCTATTTTACTGGATAAGCATAAGAACTGTCCAAAGATGATACTGTACATGAGCTTTCACAGTTGGCAGTTACCTATCACCACTACTAATACTTATTATTACCTGGTGGAAGGAGGATAACCAATGGGACAGTGTGATACCAGGGAACAAACTGTATCTAAATGATAGGATGGATCAAATTGGTGGAGGGGTGGCACTATATATGTCAAAGCTTTCCCATCTAAAAGAGACAGGATGTACGTAGTTTTGGACACTACGTCTAGAAAGTCTAGGTAGGTCTAGGTAGGTTGCAGGGAAAAGTGCATACAGCAGTGATACAGAAAGCCCCTACATAACAGGGGATCACCTGTAAAACGTGTAGGTGCAGGCAAGGGTATGGAGTGCCGTATAGGCAGTGCCTGTGAAGTGGAGAGTTTGTCAGGCGTAGAGGCAGAGTCCAGCTGAGAACTCAGCTGGTTGAAAGCATTTACCAAAGTCTCTAGTGTCCTCTGTTGTTTGGAGTGTTGGGCCAGGCCAGGGATGGCCTGGAGGGCTGAGACCTGAGCCGGGTCCATGGAGTTAGTAATCTGTTATGTTTTGGTATGGATGTGAACCCTAGGCCATGGTGAGAGATGACTCCGCCCTGTGGGCCTTACCGTTGGTAGGCACAGTCTCAGAGGCTTAGGACACAGCTGTAAGAGAGACTTTATTATAGAGGAGAAAGAGCAGAACCCGTGGAGCGGGGAACTGCAGTTATAGGACAGTTCTTGAGTAGAACCCGTGGAGCGGGGACTGTGGTTGAAATACAGTTCTTGAGCAAGGGGTATGCCCAGGGTGATACCTCAGATGTAAATATCTGGTAGTGGCCTGCGGAGCAGGGTACGCCAGGCAGCCTTCTCAATAGTGAAGCAATTACCTCAGGTGTGCAGATCCGGTAGTGGCCCACAGCACGGGGTATGCTGAGGATGACTGTACAATGATGGTGACGCTGAGGTAGTCAGAGGTACGGAAGCTCAGAAGGTTCCTGAAGAAGTTGAGACAGCAATCTGCAGTGCAGGGTATGGTGAAGCGAATCCTAGGGAGGTGCAGAAGGGATGGATTCGTCCTATTCAATATTCGTATTCGTCGGGACCCAAATCCGTTACATCCATTTTCGGGGGACCCCGATTCGTCCAATAGTTACATATGGTATTTGTTTCCCATTAAAGTTGAAAAACCCCCCATCCTAACCCTTTAAATTTAATTAACTACAACCCCCCACCCCCCTGACCCCCCCCCCCCCCCCAAGACTTGCCAAAAGTCCCTGGTGGTCCAGTGGGGGTCCTGGAGCGATCTCCAGCACTCGGGCCATCGGCTGCCAGTATTCAAAATGGCACCGATAGCCTTGGCCCTTACTATGTCACAGGGGATACCGGTGCCATTGGTTGTCCCCTGTCACATGGTAGGAGCACAAGATGGCGCCAGCCATCCATTGCATTCGGGAACCCATGAATGCAACAAATAGGGACCTATATGTTGCGGATTGTGCATTTGTTCAAAACGAATGCACATCCCTAGTGAATCTTGCTGAGGAGGATGCGGTAGTGGCTCGAGGCAAGGGGTACACTGCAGGAAATCTCAGCAAGGTTTGGTAGAGTTGAAGTATGAAAAAGTACTCATGAGAAGTGGTTCCAAGGGAAGTCCTGAGAAGTAGCACAAACAGGAGTTCAAGGGCAGGAAGGCCCTCCGATGAGCGGATAGCCTGGGAACGCAAAGAGCCCCCGAAGAGCGGGTTCTCAGAGCGTTCACACAGCAAGCCAGGAACTGGAACCGGGGTGAAGTGGATTCAGCAACGAGGAAACTCCTTGCTAACTCGTCAGTGCATAGGGCTGGTCTGCTTAAGTACAGGTAGTGAGACTACATCATCCAGAAGGGACACCCCCGAGGTTCCCGCCATGACGTGTACATAGCTGGCCCATGCATGCATGCATGTGCCTATGTGACTCCAGAAGCAAGATGGTGGTCTGCAGTGCCCACGCCATCCCAGGAATGCCAGTGAGGTCGGCGGTGATGGGCGGAGGCCGCCACTCATCTTAGATTTGATGGTGCAGCGAAAAAAGAGGTGACCATGAGAGGTCACACAGGTAAAGTGCATTTACAATTATAAAACCAAGTTTTACACATGTAAATGCTTTTGAAAATCAGGCCCTAAGAGTTCACATCAGGCATTGACCTTGTTTAAAAATACCTTCTATGAAGTCCAGACCACATATATTCCATGCATTAGAAAAGGTGGAAGGAAGACTAAATGACTACAGGCATGGTTAAAAGGTGAGGTGAAGGAGGCTATAAAAGCAAAAAAAATATCTTTCAAGAAATGGCAAATGGATCAGAATGAAGAAAACAGGAAACAGCATAAGCTCTGGCAAGTTAAATGCAAAGCACTGATTACAAAAAGAGGCCTCCAAACCAAAAGGAAGAACTGGATAGAGATCTGGTTGAAGACATCCAAAAGATAGGAAAGAAGGGAGAAGTGGGGATCGTTAGAGACTTTAATATGCCAGATGTAGACTGGAGAATCCCAACTGCAGAATCTAATAATAGTAGAGAAATAGTGGATGCCCTACAAGTAGCTTTGTTCAAACAAATGGTAATGGAACCCACGAGAGAAGGAGCTATACTCGACTTAGTGCTCACTAATGGAGATAATGTCTCTGATGTCCAGGTGGGCGCCCACCTCAGCAGCAGTGATCATCAAACGGTATGGTTTAATATGTCTATGTCTAAAGCTATGTCTAAAGCAGCCTCACACTTGGATACTATCAGAAACTTGCTAATTCATCTTAAATTATGTCTAAATACAAGCAAAACCGAATGTATCCTAATTGCCAAAAAAAATCCTGGACATTTAACAATTCCACCCTTCTACTTTGACAAGACCCTCGTCCTTCTCAAAGAGAGCGTTAAAGACTAGGGATGTGAATCGTTTTAGGACGATTAAAATTATCGTCCGATAATTTTAATATCGTCTTAAACCGTTATGGAACACAATACAATACAGATTCTAACGATTTATCGTTATAAATCGTTAGAATCGTGAGCCGGCACACTAAAACCCCCTAAAACCCACCCCCGACCCTTTAAATTAAATCCCCCACCCTCCCGAACCCCCCCCAAATAACTTAAATAACCTGCGGGTCCAGCGGCGGTCCGGAACGGCAGCGGTCTGGAACGGGCTCCTGCTCCTGCATCTTGTCATCTTCGGCCGGCGCCATTTTCCAAAATGGCGCCGAAAAATGGCGGCGGCCATAGACGAAAAAGATTGGACGGCAGGAGGTCCTTCCGGACCCCCGCTGGACTTTTGGCAAGTCTCGTGGGGGTCAGGAGGCCCCCCACAAGCTGGCCAAAAGTTCCTGGAGGTCCAGCGGGGGTCAGGGAGCGATTTCCCGCCGCGAATCGTTTTCGTACGGAAAATGGCGCCGGCAGGAGATCGACTGCAGGAGGTCGTTCAGCGAGGGTTCCGGCGCCTCGCTGAACGACCTCCTGCAGTCGATCTCCTGCCGGCGCCATTTTCCGTACGAAAACGATTCGCGGCGGGAAATCGCTCCCTGACCCCCGCTGGACCTCCAGGAACTTTTGGCCAGCTTGTGGGGGGCCTCCTGACCCCCACGAGACTTGCCAAAAGTCCAGCGGGGGTCCGGAAGGACCTCCTGCCGTCCAATCTTTTTCGTCTATGGCCGCCGCCATTTTTCGGCGCCATTTTGGAAAATGGCGCCGGCCGAAGACGACAAGATGCAGGAGCAGGAGCCCGTTCCGGACCGCTGCCGTTCCGGACCGCCGCTGGACCCGCAGGTTATTTAAGTTATTTGGGGGTGGGGGATTTAATTTAAAGGGTTGGGGGTGGGTTTTAGGGGGTTTTAATGTGCCGGTTTTTCGATTTTTCGATTTTTTAACGATTTTTCACGATTTTTCACGATATTTTACCCCCCCAAACGGCAACAATACGATTCCCTCCCCCTCCCAGCCGAAATCGATCGTTAAGACGATCGAGGACACGATTCACATCCCTATTAAAGACCTGGGTGTTTGGTTAGACACTGACCTAATCTACAAAAAACACATCTCCACAAAAATAAAGGAAGGCTTTCACAAACTTCAAATAATAAAACATCTAAAACCCCTACTCCACCCCCATGATTTCAAAACTGTCCTTCAAGCCCTCATTTTTTCAGGTTTGGATTACTGCAACTCCCTATTGATCGGCCTTCCAAAATCTTCCTTGAGACCCTTGCAGCTCCTTCAGAATGCTGCAGCCAGAGTTCTTTTTTTTTTTTTAATTTTTTATTTATTGAGTTTTCAAATATTTCAATTTACATTGATGGTATATAGGAAAAATTTGGTAGTTATACAAAGAAAATTCTCAAATTCCAATATGTCAGGAAACAAAACATCAGTATAACATTTCCCAAAATATTATAAGAAAAATGGGGGAGACCCAAATCTGAACGGATTTATAGGAAATTACAAACTTAATATGCTGAACACGAGTGAGAGAGCAGTTAACATACATATTTAGCCTTTCTTACTAGACCTATATGGAGTGAGAGTCCAAGTAAGCTCGTAGTTGTTCCATCTCTGTAAAGATATATCTATTATCTTGGTAAATCAGCACACAACGGCAAGGGTACCTAAGATAAAATTTGGCACCTCTGGACACTATCTCATTCCTCATTTTTAGGAATTCTTTTCTTTTCTCTTGAACTTTCCTTGTTATATCTGGGAAGACACGTATTTGGAAGCCATAGAAAAGTTCTGCTTGCTTTTTAAAAGCTCTTCTAAGCATTTCATCTCTTTCAGATGTTTGAAGAAAAGAGATAAAAACCGCTGCTCTTTCTTCTATTTTTGCTTCATAGGACTTCTCTAGAAAGTCTGTTAAATTATCTTTAGGGGTAATATTTTCCATGGATTCATCACGTTGCTGCATTTCTTCTTTTTCTTTCCCTTTTTCTTGTCTCACTGGCAGGTAATATAGTTTAGAAAAAACAGGTACCATTTGTTCTGAATAGGCCAATATGTTAATAAAGTAACTTTTTATCAATTCTTTCAATGGCATCCATTTTGTTCTTGGAAAATTTAATATTCTAAGATTATTTCTTCTCATTAAATTTTCCATGGCATCCATCTTTCTTTCAGCAAAGGATTCTGATTTTATAAGATTAGTTTGTACTTCTTTAATCTGTTTGATTTCTTTTTCATTTTCTACCAGTGTTTTTTCCATATTAATTATTTTTTCCTCCAAAACGTTAGTCTTTCCCATATTTTCTTTAACCACATTGGTCAGATCGATTATAGCCATATTTATTGTGGTCAGGGCCTTCCAAATTTCTTCAATCGTTATTTTTTCAGGCACTTTTAAAGGGTAGTTCAACATTACTTGCATACTTTCCCCTCTATTTCCAATGTCCAGAAGACCTTTAGTGCCCAATGCTGGAGACCCCGATTCTGCTATTCCCTCCCTGGAGTCTGAATGAACAGCACTCACCGAAGTAGGCCTGGAATCCATACCTCTTCTCTGGGAGTCCTCTGATTTTCCTGAAGGCAGTATCGATGTTTCCTGCATCTGTTGTTCAATCTCCCCTTCCTCCGGGGGTCTACTGGGCCTCAAAGGAGTTGTTGGCTCGCCGGGAGTTAACGATATTTCCTTGGCCAAGGTGAAGGGCAGCCGCTCTCTGCTTACTTCACCAGCGGCCCCACTTTCTGGCGTGAACTGCCCTGCTTGGAACGCTTCTTCGATCCGCGTTTGTCGATAAGAAGTCTCTGGCGTAGAAGCAAGGACCTCTCGGATCCTTGCTTTTCGTTTAGTATGTGGCATGGAAATTATTTCCAAAAGAAAAGCAGTCTTAGGAAATATTAGGAAATTTTGTTAATCAGACGGGGAGCTCGGTCGCGTTCGTGCTCACATCGCGACGGCCATCTTGGGTCTCCCCCCTGCAGCCAGAGTTCTAACAGGTACAAGAAAAGCTGATCACATTACACCTGTTCTCAACCAATTACAGTGGCTCCCTATTGAAAAAAGAGCAGAATTCAAAGTCCTCACCATACTCCACAAAGCAATATACAATGCCGACTACTCCGCCTTTGATGACATCATTCACATCCATTGCTCCCAACGTACTACACGAACCTCCAGCAAAATTAATCTAGTGATTCCCTCACTTCCACAGGCTAAATTATCCTCCACCAGAAACAGAGCCTTTTCCATCATCGGCCCTAAGCTCTGGAACTCGCTTCCTCATTGCCTCACCAATCAAGATAACTTAAAATCCTTCAAAAAAGACTTAAAACCCTGGCTTCTCAGCCAATCTTTTAAAGATAGCACTCAATGACTTTAAAATTCTTTTATATATTCTGCCATTTTTCAATCTCCCTGTTACAATGATACAGATGCCCTTCAATGCTTCATGAGATATATGTACATCTATTCAGGGTTCTATCCTGTGTTATCTTGTTATACATTCTCCTGTTGTATTTACTATCGTTAATTTTAAATTGTAATCTTCATACATCGTTCTATGTAACATGTTGTTTCTGTATGTAAACCGGAGTGAAGGCTACTCTGCTATACCTCGGTATATAAAAAAATGCTAAATAAATAAATAAAAATAAATAAATAAATATCACAAAAAGGATACGGAAAAGAAGCACAAAGACCCAAGTTTTGCAGTTCAAAAACACGGACTTTGATGAAATGGGGAAGTACCTGGAGGAAGAACTAAAAGGCTGGGAGAACGAGAGAGATGTGGATCAACAGTGGACCAATCTAAAAGGAGCAGTTACCAAGGCAACTAATCTATATGTTAGAAAAGTAAAGAAAAGCAAAAGAAAAATGAAACCTATCTGGCTCTCAAAGGAGGTGGCTGACAAAATAAAGGCTAAAAGAACTAGAGATGTGAATCGGAACCGGAATCGGTTTGAATTCCGGTTCCGATTCACATCGTGGGGGTTTTTTTTGTCCGGCCCGATCGCGGTTTTGTTTATCGGCTGCACCCGAGCCGATAAACAAAAACCCCTCCCCAACCCTTTAAAACTAATCCCTTAGCTTCCCCCACCCTCCCGACCCCCCCAAAAATATTTTACAGGTACCTGGTGGTCCAGTGGGGGTCCCGGGAGCGATCTCCCGCTCTCGGGCCGTTGGCTGCCACTAATAAAAATGGCGCCGATGGCCTTTGCCCTTACCATGTGACAGGGTATCCATGCCATTGGCTGGCCCCTGTCACATGGAGGGCGCACTGGATGGCCGGCGCCATCTTTAAAAATGCACAGTCTTGGTCATGGTAATACAGGAAGCTGCCCTGGAATCTACATATCAGCTGAGGGGATTAAAGAGGTCTCTATGACCATGCGAAGCCCCCCTCCCCCCCAGAAGATCAGAAATGTTCTTATGATCCCAGTGGAAACCTCCCCCCAACCTGATCCCCAAGCCCCTTGAGAGTTTAACATTTTAACCCTTTGGAAGTCCCATCCTTCAAGCTCTGCTCTCCAGCCTAGCAGCAAAGAAAGCTACACCTCTTTGTAGTTATATTTTTGCAAAAAAACAGCCTGCAAAGTCTTTTTCACATGCCCATTTTCTCAAAATCACACAATAATGAGCGGCTGTGCATGATTATTTATCGAAGCCACTCATTATTGTGGAGCTTTAATAAGCTTTCACATGTAGCAGATTATATATGAAAGTTTACTATTGTAAGGCCCACTTTTGTACATTTCTTTTTTCAAATGGGGGCTTTATATGAAAAATAGTGCAAAATGCCAAAATGTAAATGTTGTGCATTTCTAGACATTTTTCACTATTTTTTGTGCAAAGCCCCCTTTGAGAAAAGATTTTTCAGCTTATTACATTGGCCTCACTATGTGGTGATCCACCTCTGTAGCCAAAACCATAATCTATTTATTTATTTATTTATTTTATTTAGAAATTTTTAATATACCGCGGCACGTAATGAACATCACCTTGGTTTACAATAAACAATAATTCAGCAACAAGCTTTACAATCTAATGACCATAGAACAAAACATGTAAGATAGAAAACATATAATACAGTTGAGGCAAGTCTAACATGGGAAGTTATATAAAAGGTAATTATAAATAACTAGCAGGTTAATCCAGTAACGAGTGGTAGGAAGAGCTGCGTTAGTGCCCGGCGCACCCGCAGTTGCCGCACGCACAGTGCAGCTCACCTACCGCTCAATCCTGTATGTAAATAGCTTGCAAATGCAAGCTGCGTCTAAGAAGCGTCCGTGAAGCGATAGGCCCGCACAACCCATTTTACTGTATAGAGCGCTATACAGCGCTCTATATGGGTGCGCGGGCCTAACGCTTCACGGACACGCTGGTATCTGTCATTTCAAATGACATTTGAAATGACAGGTACCAGGAAGTGGACGGTTCTCCAACGCCCGGGATTGCCAGTCCTCTCTCCTCTCCTCCCGAAGCAAGCAACGAAAGCGGAAAAAAACGAAAAAAAAAAAAGTAGCAAGAGAGAGGACGGGCAATCCTACGCTCGGGATTGCCAGTCCTCTCTCCCCTCCTCCCGGAGCAAGGCGGGAAAAGCAGCCTTGCTCTCCGGGAGGAGGGGAGAGAGAACTGGCAGTGTAAAGCGACGAAGCGACTTACTTTTTTTGCAGCCCCCCGCCAGAGACGGACATCAGCGAGGACGACCGCAGCTGCCCGCAAAGATAGATGCCTGCACGGGTGAAAGCGGCCCCTGTTCGTGCAATTGGGCCGCTCAAGGCGTGACGTCACATACTGTGACGCCAAACGTCGTGACGTCACACCTTGAGCGGCCCAATTGCATGAACAGGGGCTGCTTTTGCACCTTGCTTCGGGAGGAGGGGAGAGAGGACTGGCAATCCCGAGCCTAGGATTGCCCGTCCTCTCTCCCCTCTCTCTCTTGCAACTTTTTTTTTGCTTTTTTTTTTTCCGCTTTTCAATTTTTTTCGCTTTTGTTGCTTCGGGAGGAGGGGAGAGGACTGGGGCTGCCCCGGAGACCAGCACCCATGGACGCGGCCAGGGCAGGTGAGCGTGGGCTGGGGGAAAGTTTGCCGCCTACCCTTACCCCTGCCTCTAACGCAGGGGTAAGGGTAGGCGGTAAGTTAACAGGTTAAACGCGCGGCAAAATGGCAGGGTAAATTAGCGATAGTCGGGGTGCGCATTACTGGATGGTAGGGAATAGCTAATTCGATCGTTTACATCTAATATACGTGCCGCATGCGGAAGGGGTTACCCGGGGATTTAAGGATGTGGTAAGAGTAGGTTAAAGGGGATTGTGGATCGCAGGAAGGGCTAACGCGGCCGGAAAGTGAGTAGAAAGCGGGTTAGGAGCGGGATAAACGCGGCTGCACTTTACTGGATTGACCTGTAGGTGTTTTCCAACAAGCATAGTATGGTGAAGACTGAAATCTATTTGTAGAATGGTAAAGTATTTTAAGGACCACATATATGAATTACAAGGAGTTGCCAGAGAGTAGTTGTTGAGGTATTATGGATAGCAGAGGGGGGAGGGAGTGTTTGGCAGTTCAGACTAAGACTTTTCCTATTATGGGTAAGCTTGTTTGAATAGCCAGGTTTTGAGGTTTTGTTTAAACTTCTTATGGCAGGACTCCTGGCGCAGGTAAGTGGGCATTTTATTCCAAATGTTGGTTCCTGCAATCGTAAATGAGCGTTATCTCGTCGAAACATGCTTGATATGCTTGAGAGTGGGAGTCTGGAGTTTGGCTTGGTGAATTGTTCTTGTTGGTCTATTTGATTTGTGAAGTGTGAAATGATCAGAGAACCATTGCATATCTTGGTTATAGATGGACTTGTGAATGAGGGTAAGTACTTTGTACAAAATCCTGGATGCTACAGGTAGCCAGTGAAGGGATTGTAGTGTGGGCATAATGTGTTCGTGGCGGTGTGCATTGGTGAGTATGTGGGCAGCTGCGTTTTGTAGCATCTGTAACGGTTGTAGCGAATTTTTTGGCAGTCCTAGGAGGATCGAGTTGAAGAAGTCGAGTTTTGACAGTATTGTGGCTTGTATTGTGCCAGTATTGTGGCTTGTATTGTGACAGTATTGTGGCTTGTAGGACTGTTCAGAAGTCATTAGGGTGTAGGAGAGATTTAATTCCTTTTAGCGTATGTAGTTCGAAGAATCCATTTTTGACTGTGGCAGATATGAATTTTTTTAAAAGAAAAATGGTTGTCAATGATTATGCCGAGGCTGCGTACCTGCTGTGTCATGAGAGGGCTGGCTTGTGAAATGTGAGTAGAGTTGAGGGAATAATTGTTTTGCGGTGTGATGATGAGTAGTTCAGTTTTGGTAGATATTTTTGGTACAGCTACCAAAAATATCACCCCCCACCCCAAATATCAGAATTTGCTGGATTAGAGCTTTTCCCTAGTGTGGGGTGAGATCATCATATCCACCAATAACTTTTTTCTCTACAGTCTTTTCAGATTTACTTAACAATAGATTAGGTACCAATTCAGTAAGGCTTTTTTTTCCCCCATCTGTGTATATAAGAAAAAGGATGAAGTAAATCTGACTTTAATTAGTGTTGTAGTTATTATTACTTCCACTTGCAAAATGTTCCATAATCTCACCATTCCTTGAGCTAAAATTCCCTTCCTTTGAAGATAGTGACATATGTTATCCTTTAATTTTAGAAGATACCCCCTTGGTTTGTTGCTCTTTCACTGAAAAGATCACCTGTTTTTCCCAGTAGGGTCCAGTGATATATTTATATAATGCAAGTAAATCTCCCCTTAAAGGTTTTATTTCTAATGTAAATAGCCACAATTTGGGCAGGTTTAAACATAGGTAAGTTCCTGTTTCCCCTTGACTATCTTTGTGACCATTCTTCATACGATTTTCACATTGACATTTGGTTTTTGTTTTTTTGGTTTTTTTTAATAAGAAGCCTGAAAACTGAACTGCTCACTCCAAGGGGACTGTGCACTAAAATGTGTTCATTAATGCCTCCATTAAATTTAAGTTAATTCCTGTTCACATCCATGCATGAAACATGGTAATGTATGCTAACTGCATGTGTGCTAGCATTACTGATAGTTCTCTAATGATAATTAATTATAACCACAGTCATATGGAGAAAAATAATTATTCTAATGGACAATAGCATGTATTTTATTAATTGATTCATTTATTTGATTAATTCTATATTTATTCCGTGTTGCTAAGATTGCTCAGGATGAGATGCAATGCGACTTTAAAACAGGCCCTTACTGACACTGCTTAGATACAGATTGGGGTACTACCTAGTAGCTGAAGAAAGTCATTATTCTGGGGAGCAGGGTCTCAAGATGGATTTGTTTTGTACATACCTTGCAAGGAATGAATCTCATTCCTAAGCTGGGATATGTTAATTAATTCATTCTCTCAAATTTACTGCTAATGCTTTTTTCTAACCCCTTGACTACTCCAGGAGGAGTAGCCTAATGGATAGAGCAGGGGCAGCAAACCACAGAAGGCAGGGTTCAAATCCCACTGGTCCTGTTTATGACCTTAGTCAAGTAACTTCACCCTCCATTGCCTCAGGTGCATAGTTAGACTGTGAGCTCTCTGGGAACAGTACAGTACAGATCAGGTCCCAACATCTGGGCCTCAGACTTGATCCATCCTGGTTCCTGATGTCTAGGCCCAGCCTGGAAGCCAAGTCTCAACACCAGGTTCTCAGCACAGGCCAAATTCCAGGTCTCAGAGCTCAAACATCCTCTTCCTTCTTCATAGTTGATATTACAATATCACTCTTCTCTCTTCAGTGGCAATTTTAAATCAACAAAATGGTGACCTCCATTGAAAAGGGAGGCACTGGAGTTAATTAATTCCAGTGCATCCACAGCAGACACCTTCATTTCAACTATAAAGAAGAAGATGGCTGAAGGGCACATCCGAGGCCTAAGCTCTGGGCCTAAGCCTGCCCCTGGGCCGAGACCCAGGTATCGGGACCCAGCCTCTAGGCTGAATCCCAGCATTAAGCCTGGGTCCAGGCCAAGGCCCAGGCATAGGGACCCAGTCTAAGTCCTGCCCCGGCATTGAGTCTGGGTCCAGGCCAAGGCCCCAGCATCGGGACCTGGCCTATGGGCTGGGCCCTAGCATCTGGGCCATGGCTTAGACTGAGGCCCCAGTGTTGGGATCAAGCCTCAGTGGTGGTCTAGGCTTGGGCCTTGGTCTAGGCCTAGGTCCTGACATCAGGATCAAGCCTTTAAGCCTAGCCTTATGTAGAGCCTAGACTTAGATCATGGTGATCTACCATGGCCTAGGCTTATGCAAGGCCGAGGCTTCGCCTGGGCCTAAGCCTTATTGTCAGATCCCTCCAGACCGGGTAAGTGGGGACCGAAGAGGATCCTAGCCCTGATATTTTTTCAGGTGGGAGGAGTGGGTGATGGGGATGGGGGAACCTCGTGATTCTCCCTTCCATTTTTAATGTTTGTTTTTTTTGGGAGGGGTATTTAATGTTTATTTCATTTTTTTAAAACTATATAAATGAAATAAACATTTTCCAAAACAAAATTTGTGGGGGTGAAAGTCCCCCCCCAAAAAAAAACAAAACAAAACACATATTTACTTTTTCCCACCCCTAATACATACCATTATCACTATATATCAATTTTTGTTCTCCTTGAGGAAGAACACACTTATTAATTTATTCCTTATTTAAATTTTTAGGAACGAGCTTAAAAAATGATCTAGTATTACCTCAAAAAAATACCTCACTACAAAATGTATACTATCTTTGCAAAATATCTCAAATAGGCCTCTTTGGGGAAGACCTCAAAAAACATTAAACATCTTCCATACAGAAGGTGGGAACAATGGACATAGTAGCCCCCTTACACCAACCTAATACAAGGTATACCAAACAATGGAGGGAACTGCTCAAAACCACCCAGCAAAGACTGGCAGGGAACAGAAAAAATTCAGGGAAAATACATTTTTTAATCACGTCCCCAGGGATAAGAAGGACTTCCACCTCTTGCCAATTAATCATTAATGTGATCACTTTGGAAGATAGCTAAACCTTTTAATTAATCTTCAATAGAGGCGATCACACACTCCAATACTTTTATTCCCTCTGAGAAGAGAAATACTCCTAATTTCCTTTTAGTAAGGGAGCATTCCCAGGGAGAGAAGCTAATTACTCAATGTGGAGGAGTCTGACCCAAAGCATCTACGCTCAGTGCTCAGTTTCACTAACACAATCCCAAATCGAAAATGGTAATATTATATAAATAAATGATTAGAAAAGGAAGTTTCAAATAATGATACTGAACATCTTTGTTTTACAGAGGTTTTTTCAATTTTTTTATAGTATTTTACATTTCTTTCATCATCAAACATATCTAATGCATATCTAATACAACACAACTCATTTAAAATACTCCATCTGTATAGTTCTATGAGATCATAACAATTTTTTACAAATTTTACTCAATACCTTAAATGTGTAATAACAATGCTATTTGTAATTTCTCTGGCATTAGGGGCGGGCACCATCTGTACTACACCTGTTCTTAAACAGGTAATTGCCCTCAAAGAATGAAACTGCTTTTGTCTACACTTCTGCTCCAACCATTACCCCCTTAAGCACACATTATCATCTGTAAAGCAATCAAAATAGAAATAATCAAAACTAATAAAAAAAAAAATATTATAATCACTCTACATTCCCACCCCTGTACATGGGATGAACAGCAGAATCTCAGCTTTTTAATCTCTGTCTTCGAAGGCTCTTATTTTAATTGTAAATTTTGTTAATCTTGTAAGTCGCCTCGTGAAAAAAAACATAGATTGTGGGCTAGAAATATTTTAAAATAAATAAATTATGCTAGGTGCCAGTTGCTTGCAGGCTGAGGTAAATGCTTGAAAATAACCTGCAACAGAACATTGAAAAAACCTACCCTCCCACAAAGGCAAATCATGCATCAGTCTATAACAATGATCAAATGTAAACACTTTCAACTGTATTATTAATGTAAATGTTCAGCACTGTCCTTCAACAGGAACATAAGCGATCACTCATACTCCTTGTCATCTTCATCTGCAGGAAGGAGTGGATCATACTGGTCAGGATGGAATTTCTTCACCAAGGCTCCATTTGGCAAGCTGTACGATCTGGTCTCTGCTAAACAGAATCCCAACCCTACTTGAAACCTACTTGTAGCCCTCCTCAGTCGAGAAAGAACTGTGTGCTGCAATGGATATCTCTTATCAAATATGTTTCATGTCAAACTCATGAAATACTATATTTTATAGTTCCAATGTATATTTTTTTACCAAATTTGTGTAGACCAAAATGCTATACCAAATTGTGTTACACCAATTTATGTAATGACCCAAAGATGAATGTTACTTTTGTAAACCATTGTGATCTTTACTTGTAACGATGGTATATAAAAATACTAACTAACTTATAGGTAGATTTTTAAATGCGCACGCGCATAAAATCAGGCCTCTACGCACGTGGGGCAAATTTTCCAAGAGGTCCAGCCATGCGCGTAAAGGCCGGTACATGCTCACGTGCCGGGATTCTTGGAAAGCGCGGGATTCTGTTTAGCAGTATGCATGGTCGTAAGGAGTAGTCAAAAGCTGCTTAGTTCTCTCGTTACTTGGCATTGTTTTTGTTGTTGATATTGTTGCTTCTTCATTAGGTTAGTATTTAAGTTAAATTATAAGCATTTTTAAACAGCCATATTTTTAATTCATGTTTGAATGTCTTTTTTCTGGGATCTTTCCAAGAAGCCCGGCACTTGAGCATGTACCGGCCTTTACGCGCGCTGACGTAAGTTGCAAAATAAAGAAGAAGAAAAGGTAGGGTTAGGGAGTGGAGAGGAGAGGAGAAGGGAGGTTAGGTAGGGGGTAGGGAAATTCTCTCCCAGTCCGTTCCTTAATTGGAGTGGACTGGGAGAGAACTGGGGAAGGCCAGTATGCGTAGCTTCACGGAAATTGAATAAGTCACCCCCCCCCCCCTTGCGTGCACCAAGGCCTATTGGAAAACCATATGTGTTTTATCCCTTTTTTGATGCTTTGGGATGTTTATGCCAGTATTTTTGCCTCTTTGCCTCTCTCGCAGTGACTTGGGCTATTCATGACATTATTGGTACCCTACCCTTTACCCCTCTTTTGGTGCTCCGTGGTGTTCATGTCACTCTTGGTGCCTGGGGGAGCTGCTGTCTCTGCTGATGATGATGCCTGCCAGCAAGTTTCATAAAACTTGGATGGAAAATCCCAAAAATAGGATTCATTGCTTCTCCCTTTCTTTAATGGAATCAAATGATCCGAATAAAACATAACGAGCTTTTGATTCAAATGAAACAAAATTAACTAAACAGTAAACTAAACCACATTGCTTTTTCCATGTATACCCCCTAATGACTATTGTACTTTACTGTAAAAGGTATTTGTTTATATTATCTAGCTAAGTGGAACTAATTCTTCATATCTGAAATATTACTGTGCAACTCCTAACAGTCTTGAAGAAAGGCAAAGTTCCTGGCACTTTACTCCCCTACCTGTGCTTCAGATCATCTGTCCTGATATGATAGAGGGAAACTGAGAATTGATGATTGTTCATAGAAATGCTGAGAGAAATGTGGATAGACATGTGGTGACCTACACTGGTTTAACACACGAAGGTGCAGGCAGCTTTGGTGTTTTATAGCCTTTAGTCATATTCCTATTGCCTTTAGAACACATGATGTTGGTCTCTCTCAGGGATTCAAAAGATTAACCTCTTGGCCTTGACATTTTGTTTGATCTATTCCAGCTGGGTCTACATGGTGTGGAGTAACTAAAAATTTTGACAAATTACAGAGAATTCCTAAATTAATCAATATGTCTTATGCACAATTAATACTGTTTGGAGACATCTCCAAGACTGAAAGTTTATGTAATGGAGCAAATGAAAAGTAAAACTATATGAGTATCAAAAGATTCTTATTGATTCATTGAAATTTGGTTAAAACAATTGTTGGATATTTTATATATGTTTATTCCAAGAACTATTGCACTATTGATTGTGTGTTAGTTTACTGGTAATGGTTATAAAACAAAATGAAATAGCTCTGTCTTCTCTAGAGAGATGTACCAATAATTTGAAGTCGAACGAGTTGAAATTCAGACCAAATAAAATTCAACAGAATTTTTCAATTTTTCCCTGGTCCACGGGGAGAATTGATCAGATTTTTCCCTAGAGTATCTGCAGAAAATCTGATATAGAGTAGATCCTTCTCCGTCTTTCCCTCCCCTCCTACCCTGCCCCATACCCCAGATATCACTATGTCTTACCTACTTTATCCCATCTCTGTGTACACTCCAAGCCCTTCTATTTCCAGTCCAAAATGTCATCAAGTTCTTCTCTCATTTATGCCACTAAGCTCTAGTCCTTCCCTCAATCTTAGTGAAGCCACCAAGACACACTTTTGCTGATGCAACCAAATCCTGTTCCAATCTTCCTCGTATCCCCTGCTAACACATTTGAGCCTTGGACCCTCACCATGCTGAAGTCATTGAGTCTCCTGCTACTCTTCCCTTGTGTTATTCAGCCAAACCCTTTCTTTTCCTCCCATCTTCAGCTGAGGCTGCCAATTTTCTCAGTGGAAGGGAGTGGACAGTGGAGTGCCTCAGGGATCTGTATTGGGACCCTTACTGTTCAATATATTTATAAATGATCTGGAAAGAAGACGAGTGAGATAATCAAATTTGCAGATGACACAAAATTGTTCAGAGTAGTTAAATCACAAGCAGATTGTGATAAATTGCAGGAAGACCTTGTGAAACTGGAAAATTGGGCATCCAAATGGCAGATGAAATTTAATGTGGATAAGTGCAAGGTGATGAATATAGGGAAAAATAACCCATGCTATAATTACACAATTTTGGGTTCCATATTAGGTGCTACAACCCAAGAAAGAGATCTAGGTGTCATAGTGGATAACACACTGAAACCGTCGGTGCAGTGTGCTGCGGCAGTCCAAAAAGCAAACCAAATGTTGGGAATTATTAGAAAAGGAATGGTGAATAAAACGGAAAATGTCATAATATCTCTGTATCGCTCCATGGTGAGACCGCACCTTGAATACTGTGTACAATTCTGGTCGCCGCATCTCAAAAAAGATATAATTGCGATGGAGAAGGTACAGAGAAGGGCTACCAAAATGATAAGGGGAATGGAACAACTCCCCTATGAGGAAAGACTAAAGAGGTTAGGACTTTTCAACTTGGAGAAGAGACGACCGAGGGGGGATATGATAGAGGTGTTTAAAATCATGAGAGGTCTAGAACGGGTAGATGTGAATCGGTTATTTACTCTTTCGGATAGTAGAAAGACTAGGGGGCACTCCATGAAGTTAGCATGGGGCACATTTAAAACTAATCGGAGAAAGTTCTTTTTTACTCAACGCACAATTAAACTCTGGAATTTGTTGCCAGAGAATGTGGTTAGTGCAGTTAGTATAGCTGTGTTTAAAAAAGGATTGGATAAGTTCTTGGAGGAGAAGTCCATTACCTGCTATTAAGCTCACTTAGAGAATAGCCACTGGCATTAGCAATGGTTACATGGAATAGACTTAGTTTTTGGGTACTTGCCAGGTTCTTATGGCCTGGATTGGCCACTGTTGGAAACAGGATGCTGGGCTTGATGGACCCTTGGTCTGACCCAGTATGGCATTTTCTTATGTTCTTATGTTCTTATGATCCTGTGCTCCTCCTCAGTCCCACCTGTGTGAGGAAGGTAGCAGGAAAGAAGGGGGCTTGGTGGCAACTGTAGGGAAGTGGAAGGGAGATTTAAGGTTTGGAATTGTAGGTAGATGTGGAGGCAAGAGTGAGTAGTGGCATAGGCTTCTCTTGAAGAAGGATTGTGTAATAAGGTAGGGGAATGGGACTCAGCAACTTTAGCAGAGGGTAGGAGGAGGAAGAAGGCAGGGCTGGGAAGTATCACTAGAAGGTAACAAGGTCAGAAGGAGGGGAATTTGGTGAGTAGTGGGAGCACTGAGAGGAAAGGATCACCTTGCTGGTAGCTGAAAGGAATCAGTAAGTTTTGCTTGGGAAATGTTCTTTTTTAAAAGTATTGGGGCAAAGTTAACTATTGGGGAATATTATTTTGTGTGTTTGTGCTTTTAATAGTGAGTAAGTCAGCGAATAAACAGAAGATAGACTGTGTTTTTAAAAAGTCAGTCTGTAAGGCAGCTAATACGCAGAAGTTAGAGTGTTTGTATATTTAAAATTTTTTAAAAAAAGGTACCCAGAACCTAGAAATAAGCTAGGAGAAGTATATACCTAAGTAAAAAGGTTGAAAAGTTCAGTTCAGTTACTCACCTTGGAAAGGTGTTAAGGTAGTGTGATTTGGCTTGATTAGGTACCAACATTTGTTAATCAAGAGAGCAGTGAGTCACTCTGGCTGACTAACTGAAGTGTTAAGGTTGTATGTTTGATTTGATTAGGTACCATCATTTGTTAATCAGAACAGCAGTGAGTCACTCAGGACAACTAACTGTAGTGTAAATCGCCTAAGGGATTGTTTTGCACTAATTTTATTTACTTTAGAAGCACAATATATTTTGCAAGGGAAGAGCTCAGTAACCTACAATCCAGTGGGAGCACTGAGAGGAGAGGATCACCTTGCTGGTGGTTGAAAGGAATCAGTAAGTTTTGCTTGGGAAATTTTCTTTTTTAAAAATATTGGGGCGAAGTTAACTATGGGGGAAATTAATTAGTGTATTTGTGTGTTTGTGCTTTTAATAGTCATAAGGCAGAGAATAAACAGAAGTTAGACTGATTCATTTACCAACTCCCTACCTCTCACCCACCCACTCCTAGCTCATCCTTTAATTTATGGGCAGGTGCCACTTTCACACTAAAAAAAACCAGCCTTTAAACTCCGCTTCACAAATTCCCCACACCTTATTGAGAATTTGATCATTCCCCTGTAGACCACTACCAGACATATAGTGAATTCACTAATACATTTAAAGGACGCTAATTAGGCACATTCCTAATCCCATAGCAACCTAAAACTTTACTAGGAACTGAACAAATTTGAGATCAAGGCAGCAGTCCAGCAGCAAGAGGGGGGTTTCCCAGTCTTTTGCATTAAGTGTCACATGAATGATTTTTTACCCGCCGGTGAGAAATTGTACATGTACATGTGATGCAAAAAACTCCTGTCTCTCAGAGAATGTGTCCAATCTCTGGAGGCTAGAGTGGCAGAACTGGAGGAGATGAGGCAGACAAAGAGGTATATAGATGAGTCCTTCAGGGACATAGTAGCCAAGTCCAAACTTCAGACTGGCAACCTTGGTGCTGCCTTGGAGGAAGAAGGTCTCATGATCAGAGAGCATCAACCTGGTGCAGCAGGAAAGGATCCTGTAGCAAGGACCTGTTCTCCAGATGGTACATTGTCCTTTCACACCAAGGATGTGTCTCCAAGGCCTACTGCCCAGGAGGAAAAGGTTAGGTTGGCAGTCATAGTTGGTGATTTGATTATTAGGAATGAAGACAGTCGGATGGCTGGTGGGCATGAGGATCGCCTGGTAACATGCCTACCTGGTGCGAAGGTGGTGGACCACACCTAGATAGGATTTTAGACAGTGATGGGAGGAGTCGGCTGTCGTGGTACATGTGGGCACCAACGACATAGGAAAATGTGGGAGGGAGGTTCTGGAAACCAAATTTAAGCTCTTAGGTAGAAAGCTTAAATCCAGAACTTCCAGGGTAGCATTCTCTGAAATGTTCCCTGTTCCACGCGCAGGTCCCAGAGGCAGGCAGAGCTCCAGAGTCTCAATGCGTGGATGAGACGATGGTGCAAGAAAGAGGGATTCAGTTTTGTAAGGAACTGGGTAACCTTATGAGGAAGGGGGAGTCTCTTCCGAAGGGATGGGCTCCACCTTAACCAGAGTGGAACCAGACTGCTGGCACTAACCTTTAAAAAGGTGATAGAGCAGCTTTTAAACTAGAAGAAAGGGGAAAGCTAACAGTCGCTCAGCAGTGCATGGTTCGGAGAGAGGTATCTTTAAAGGATACTAATGATGCATTAGAATTAGGGCATCCTGAAAGTGAGGTTCCAATAATAAGAAAAGTAGTAAAAGTGCCTGTAACTAAAAACTCACCTGAGCTAAAAAATTCTAACTTATCCCTATCAGTTAAAAAGCAGAATGAAAATACAAACAAAAAACAAACTTTGAAATGTTTGGGGTAGATTTTAAAAAATAGTGCGATCGCGTACTTTTGTTCGCGCACCAGGCGCAAACAAAGTACGCTGGATTTTATAAGATACGCGCGTAGCCGCAGGTATCTTATAAAATCCGGGATCGGCGCACGCAAGGCTGCCGATTTTGGGCAGCCTCCGCGCGCCGAGCCGCGCAGCCTGCCTCCGTTCCCTCCGAGGCCGCTCCGAAATCGGAACGGCCTCGGAGGGAACTTTCTTTTCGCCTCCCCTCCCCTTCCCCTGCCTAACCCACCCCCCCGGCCCTATCTAAACCCCCCCTACCTTTATTTCACGATTTATGCCTGCCTAAAGCAGACGTAAATCGATGCGCGCCAGCGAACTGCTGGCGCACCATCATCTGACCCGGGAGCTGGTCCAGAAGCCTCGACCACGCCCATGCCCCTGGGCCAGCGCCACGCCCCCGGGCCCGCCCCCTAAATGCCGTGTCATGTCCCCCAAACGCCGCGTCATTCGGCGACATGCCCCCGACATGCCCCTTTCAGGAAGCCCCGGGACTTATGCACGTCCCGGGGCTCTGCGCGCGCCAGCAGCCTATGCAAAATAGGCGCGCCGGCGCGCAGGGCATTTAAAATCCGCCGGTTTGTATGCTAATGCCAGAAGAAGTAAGATGGGACAATTAGAATGTATAGCAGTGAATGATGACACAGACTTAATTGGCATCTTAGAGACATGGTGGAAGGAGGATAACCAATGGGACAGTGCTATATCGAGGTACAGATTATATCACAATGACAGAGAGGAGCACTCGGGAGGCGATGTAGCGCTTTATGTCTGGGATGGCATAGAGTCCAACAGGATAAACATCCTGCATGAGACTAAATGCACAATTGAATCTTTATGAGTAGAAATCTCTTGTGTGTTGGAGAAGACTATAGTGATAGGAGTATACTACCATCCACCTGGCCAAGATGGTGAGACTGACAGTGAAATGCTAAGAAAAATTAGGGAAACTATCCAAATTAGTAGTGCAGTAATAATGGAAGATTTCAATGACTCCATATTGATTGGGTAAATGAATCATTGGGACATGCTAGAGAGATAAAGTTCCTGGATGGAATAAATGACAGTTTTATGGAGCAATTGGTTCAGGAACCGATGAGAGAAGGAGCAATTTTAGATCTAATTGTCAGTGGAGTACAGGATTTGGTGAGAGAGGTAACGGTGATAGGGCCGCTTGAAAATAGTGATCTTAATATGATCACATTTGAATTAATGACTGGAAGGGGGACAGTAAGCAAATCCACAGCTTTCGAGCTAAACTTTCAAAAAGGAAACTTTGATAAAATGAGAAATATAGTTAGAAAAAAAACTGAAAGGAGCATCTACAAAGGTAACAAGTGTGCAAGATGTATGGTCATTGTTAAAAAATACCATCCTAGAAGCACAGTTCAGATGTATTCCACACATTATGAAAGGTGGAAGAAAGGCAAAACGATTACCGGCATGGTTAAAAGGTGAGGTGAAATAAGCTATTTTAGCCAAAAGATTTTCATTCAAAAATTGGAAGAAGGATCCAACAGAAGAAAATAGGATAATGTATAAGTGTGGCAAAGTTAAATCTAAGTAATGAAATCACAAAATACTGTCAATCTAAGGCTTCCAAATCCTCTTCATGTAAATCTACAAACCCAAAACCCCAATAACAGAGGAATAATATTTAAAGGACACTCACAAAAATTCATAAGGGAAATTGTATCAGAAAAAATGTGCTCTCACAGTCGCCTGGCTCTTGCCCACATAGGGCTGCAACCAGTGTCTTACGCATAGGAGAAATCCCCTGAAGAAGGTGGACATTACCGCCGAAACATCGTCAATGTCGGGAGGCACGGGAGTGTGTATATAAACGGCAGCACCCTAGAGTAACATCGCATAACAACGAATGCACACAACAGTGGCGGACAGTTCAGTGACAAGATAAGGATTGAAGCGCGAGTGGGCGCAATCACATTGTGAAATATGTTTTGAAGAAGAAAGAGAAAAACATTTGGAGCACTTAGGTGTTGAGTAATAGCTCAGATAAGTATTACAGTTTTGTTTCTAGATGGGTTCACGTGATTGGGGTGTTTGAAAAAAGAAAAAAAACATTGCTTATTGGGAAAAGTGTAAATGAGGTTACTGTGTGTGCTATATACACAATACTGGTTGCAGCCCTATGTGGGCAAGAGCCAGGCGACTAGGGGTGTGCATTCATTTTCGCCATATTGGCAATTCGCAAAGTATATTGCACTATTCGTAGTATTCGTGGGGAAGCGAAATGTATCGCGATTCCCCACGAATACACGAATCTTTGCCGAATTATACAGCCACCTAAATAAAAATTTAAACAAACCCCCCACCCTCCTGAACCCCCCCAAGACTTACCAAAATTCCCTGGTGGTCCAGCGGGGGGTCCAGGAGCCATCCCCTGCACTCACACCCTCGGTGCCGGTTTCATCATGGCGCCGATAGCCTTTGTCACAGGGGCTACCGGTGCCATTGGTCAGCCCCTGTCACATGGCCATCGGCACCATCTTGTGCTCCTACCATGTGACAGGGGCTGACCAATGGCACCGGTAACCCCTGTGACATAGTATGGGCAAAGGCTATTGGCGCCATTTTGAGTACTGGCATCGGATGGCCGGAGTACAGGAGGTCGCTCCGGCACCCCCGTTGGACCCCCAAGGACTTTTGGCCAGCGTGGGGGGGGCCTCCTGACCCCCACAAGACTTGCCAAAAGTCCAGCGGGGGTCCGGGAGCGACCTCCTGCACGCCGGCCAGCCGATGCCAGTACTCAAAATGGCGCCGATCGCCTTTGCCCTCACTATGTCACAGGTACCGACGGTCGGCCCCTGTGACATAGTGAGAACAAAGGCGATCGGCGCCATTTTGAATACTGGCAGCAGTGTGAAGAGAAGAACATCTGGAAAATATGACCCAGTTGCATCCAAAAGTAGTACAGAAATGAGCAGGGATATTGTCATAGATGGGAGGCCAAAGTTCATTCAGCTTAAGGTGTCCAGTAGAGAAAAGAAAGTAAATTCACCAACTACTTGGGAAGAGACTGTTTTATACTGAGCTGAATATAATTAGACAAGCATGAGTAATGAAGTTGGATACTTTGTATCCCCAGAAAGAACTTTGGGGAGAGCTAAGATGGTAGCAGGAAATGTATGATTTGTTCTAAAGTTTTTTTTCAAATGAGTAATTGATTTGAGAGCGCTTTCTGCTGTACATATTCTAAATAAAGGAGTATCGATAAAATGATTCTTGAGTAATGGTATGTATCCAAGTGTGCGATGCTACTCTAACTCTTACCTTGGAAAAGGGATAGAAGGAAGCTATGAATGTAGTCTGAATGAGATTTTATTTTTGGTTAAAGGGCAGAACTATAATGAATCACATTATGTGTGTCTGAAGGACTGAAGAGTGTCTTGGAATGTCGGTGACAACATTCAGTTTTAGCAGGGGTGAACATGATAATGGTGCTAAATTAAATTATTATAAAAGTTTGCTTGTGGGGGGGCTGGCATCTCCTGTGCCAGGAGCTTGGCAGACGGCTGGCATTTGACTTCACATCCACAGCGAGGATGGGTAGAAGCACTCTGCGTGCGCTATACTGCCTGTAGAGAACCTAGAAGTAGGTAATACTGTTACGTTTCCAGGAATGGTGGGCTGGGTCACGGTCACACCCCACCAGATGCTCACTGGTCAAAGGTAGACCCACCCTCGTTAGTCAGTGTTTTTAAGTGTTAGCGCTTAGAGACTTCCCTGCTGGCACAGCTTCTTTTCAAGTGGGAAGCTTGGATCTGAACAGGGCTGTGCTGACCTATTTTTTAACCCTTATTGGATCTCTCTCCTGCAGTTGTAAGTCAGGAAAGCCTATCTTATGGACTTTTGTTTCTTTCATTAAAGCTTAGTGAACAGACTCGCTT
Organism: Rhinatrema bivittatum; assembly: GCF_901001135.1. Classification (NCBI taxonomy): domain Eukaryota; kingdom Metazoa; phylum Chordata; class Amphibia; order Gymnophiona; family Rhinatrematidae; genus Rhinatrema; species Rhinatrema bivittatum. Next base: position 790,702,323 of record NC_042615.1, on the reverse strand, counting down.
CTGAACAGTGTGGTTTGTTTGGGGTTTTTTTTACTGAGACCCTGACAGATTGTACCTGTCCCCTTAGAGATCCCACAGTTTAAGGGGAGGGGGGGGGAGGTTCTATTTTTCAGGCTGCAAATTTCTATTTTTGTCTAGGCAGAGAGGGAAAATAATTAAGTGCAGTAAAGAGCTCATCTGAGCCAGGCATTTTTTTTATTTGTTTTTGTGCTTCTGCAGCCAAGAAACTTTTTTGACAGTTGTAACACTGCTGGAAAGTGGGTCACAGCTTCAGTCAGCTGACCAGGAACTCCAACTTCAGAGCAAACAAAAAAAAATTTTAAAAACCCTTTTAAACCCTCTGGGAGGTTTTTTCCTTCCACATACTGTTGACCATGACCACCTTGGAAGAGCAGCAGCAACAGCACATTCAGTACCTACTGCAACAGGTACAGACACTTAAGAACTCTCAAAATCATGGCAACAGAAATGTCAGCAACAGGAAACCATGTACACACTATAAGAACAAAAGTGTCAATGGCTGGAGGCTGCTCCGACCCCATTGCTCCCTGAGCGATGTGTTGGGTATAGGGGTCACTACCGTGGGTTTACATACCAGTGTGACTTACATTTCAAACTCTACCCAGAGTACTTTAATGATGAATTAAGAAAGCTGTGCTGGGTAGTAACCCTATGCAGGGGAAATGCCTTTGATGGAGCAGGAGCCAGGCACTAGGGGTGTGCATTCGTTTTGAACGCATATGTAAAACGCAACTTTTTTTTTTTTTTAACTTAAAAAAGTGATGAGGCGCAACGATCGCGATTTCCAACTTATTCAACATAGCTATGTTGAATAAGTTGGAAAACTTATTCAACATAGCTATGTTGAATAAGTTGGAAAACGCGATTGTTGATCCTAAATAAACCCCCCACCCTCCTGACCCCCCCAAGACTTACCAAAACTCCCCAAGCTGGCCAAAAGTTCCGGTTGGGTCCAACGAGGGGTCCGGGAGCGGAACCGCGGTGGACCACGTGACGTCCGCGTCACGTCGGAGTGACGCGGATGTCATGTGGTCCACCGCGGTACTTTGCCCTCACTATCCTGCGCGCGCATGTTATAAAATCAGGCGTACATGTGCGCGCGCCGGGTAGCCATGCACATGTACGCCACACACGCTTCTTTTAAAATCTACCCTGAATGTTTTGAAGGTTGCTATGGTTATCTTGTCACCCTTGTGGCTGAGATGTGAAAACAGCATAATTTGTCAGTGGAAGAACATCAGGGATGTACTGTGAACAGTTCCTTTTTGGTTTTTATAGATATTTTAATTAATTTTAAAAACATCAACATTTATTAGTGTCATTAACCACCCTATAGCAGGAGGTGAGTTGGCTAAAAGACAGCTATTTGAGGAAATTAAGCACACATGGAGGCAAAGGTTTGTGCACGGTAAACAGAGAGATAAACATGTGACTCGGATGCACACAGGCCACGTAGATTTGAAAGGTCCCATGGCCATGAGCATATTGCCCAGTACACAGCTAAAAAATGTTTTGCAAGAAAGGGGCAGGGAATGGGTGTGGTCTGGGCAGGGAATGGGTGTTCCTGATTTTCCCAATGACACTAGTACATACCTCTCACATGCAAAAGTGTGCACCTGGGTCCCTATCCACTTATCTTTACTTCAGCTGTGGATGGCGTGTAAGTAGAAAAATAAAAAAAATCTTGCCTAATCAGTGGGGTTTTAAAGGTTGGGGCAGGTAGAGGAAAAGAAAGGCAGGCAAGCTAGGGGAGTATGGAAGTCCTATACTTTAATTTGATAAACTGGGAATAGCATGGGGAAACGGGTATTGATGTCACTGCGCACATCTACTAAAATCCCCCCACTTAAGCACTCGCAATGGCATTCTCGCGCATCGCTATAAAATCATGCACGCATGTACACGCGGGTAGCTGATTTTATAATGTGCGCATAAATGCGTGCATCTTATAAAATCAGCAAATACATGTGCACATGCAGGCAACCACGTGCACATGTGCGCATGTGCGTCACTTTGAAAGTTACTGCTATAATGGGCACGATATTTTTTATGACATCAGAGGATAGATACCACATAGGAAACAAACTGTTACAGTTTACATTTTCAGAGAGCGGGATGGTTGATTTTACACAGGGTAGAAGTGCTGAGCCATGGCTCTGCCTAGAGAGCAGAAAAACAGTAGAAAATATACCCTTATATTGGGGGAATAATTTTGTATTAAATAGCTTGAATGTGTTATGAATGAATGAGAGATCTTGAAATTCAAATTTTTTTATATATTGACAGCCAAAGTAACAAAAAGGGTAATTAAGTGTAATAAACCAAAGCTGAAGTGCAGGCTATATTTTTTTCAGCTTTTATATACAAAAATTAGACTGACTAGAAACAGAATTTATAAGTCAAAAACAAACTGTGAAGTACTGAACTAGTGTAACTGCACCTGCAAGCCCTGAGTCATAAATCATACCACATGTTGAATGGTTCCAATAAAAAAGAAAACTCTTTCTAGATATTCCCAGAGATTATTTCTGGTAGCAGAGCCAAGTAGTCTCCACAAGTTAGACCCCGAGAGGAAATTACTGAGGGGCGTCTGGATTAGATCTGATAATAACCAGCCGGTGTTTAAATTGTGCCAGGTAGTCTGTCAGCAGTTGGCTCTAGCGGTAGACCTAGAAAAATAAGGGAAAAGTCCTCTATAACTATACAGAAAAATAAGATAACTCTTCATTGAGTTCAATACAGTCTGATCCAGAAGACACAGGATCACTGAAATAAAACACGAAAGGAAGGTATTGACATTTACAAGGAAAACTGATTAGTACATTGAATACTGGAGAGAAGATGAGGCCGAGGGCCTAAATTGCCAATGCCAAATATTCTTTCAGTCACGTAGAGTAGGGATATTAATTATTGTTCATTTCCATATTGTTCATTTCCAGTTCAATAAGCTATCAAACATATACTTCAGGGAAAATATTAGAAATGGAAGATACTTGGGGAAAGAGTACACAGCTTCTCGCCCTTTAATTTATTAAAGTGTAGGGTAGTAGGTAACTGGAAGAAATGGAAGAAAGGAGACAAAGCAATGAGTACAGCAAATTCAAGTAACAAAGATGATACACTCTAAAACCCAGAAAATGGATATGTGTGCACACAAACATTCATACAATAACTAGTCTAGCTAGACCAATTGACTAAAAACTTAAAACAAAATAAATCACAAATTAACACATAGTTGAAAACTAAGGGGGTCATTTTCCAAAGCGATCGCACGTGAAAAGGGACTTTTCACATGCAAAAAATCCCTTTTCGCGTGCGATCACTAAATGGAGTTGGGGCAGCGTCAAGACCGGAACAGGAGGAGTCGGGGCGGCACTGGGGCAGATGCCGCGAACACATCGCGGACAGCGAAAAGGGAAGAACCATTTTTGCTGCCAATTTCACACTCAATAGCACCACCTTTTATGATGGCGCTATTGGGTGCAAAAGCCAGCAGCGATCACACCGCAGAGGTGCGATCGCTGCCGGTTTTTGCAGACCCGCCCCCCTGTACCGTGCAATTCAAAGAACCCTGCGGTATTAGTGAATCTAGGCCTAAGACACAATAGTTGTTACATAAGGACGAGACACGGAATAAAAAAGTACTACATCATAATATACTTTCCTATGAAGAAGGAAATCCAGAACAATGAAAAAAAATGAAAAATAACCAACACAAAGAATCAATTTCAAATAAAAAAAAAATCATCAATTGACAAACATAACTAGTAAGATAGGGGAAAAAAACCAAGAGCTATACTTATCTGATAAATAACTGCTAATTTCACCCAATAAACTGATTCTAAAAAAATGCAGAAAAATAATTTGTTTGAATTGTGAATACGTTTGGCTTATTTAACATTTGTTTTTCTTAAAAAGTTGCATGTTGCTAGCTTATTGCTAAATTTCAATAAATTTTTAATCAGCAAATCCTAAAAAAAATTTCTCTCATCAATAAATTTAATATTGCTTTTCCTCTCTACCCCTGGGAGACTGTACTGGATAGGTTGTAGACCCCTTTCTGTGCAAAACACCCAGTTAGAAAGAGAACATCTAATAGTCCAAACAGTGAGAGGTTCAGCTAGGGTCTTTACAATGATGAACCATCTGAAAACCCATAATACTCTGCCATTGAGAGTGGGAAGGTCCCTGCCATGGGAGGGAGCTATTTAGATTGAGTATTAGTATGCTAGTCCAGGACCTTGCCAGGAAATCTGGTCTTATGCTATTATATTTGGCAGTGGAACTTGGGTTTGGCAGAAAATTTAGATTTCGCCTCCGATGTGCACCCGAGGCTTTTTCTCCTTTTGTGCTATTTGTCTCTATTGTGATGAAGCTTGGTGTGTGCAGTGCCATACAGATATAGGGGAGACACAGTTGCTGCTCAGCATAGTTTAATTTCTAAGCAGGACATACACACAAGAGAGTTTCCTCCCTCCTTCCTGTTTACGAAGTCTCTATTTATTGTTCCTAAAGTTAATGGTAGCTTATGGGGCCATTGGTATATTCCTTTATTTTGACATTCTTATGGTGTTATATGGCTATTGCTGGTGCTGCACCAGTCTGTATACCAGGTGATGATGTCACTGTAAAAGGGTGTATCCTTTGTCTACCTCTGCTTGTAGGTGTGGAAACACACATAGCTGGACTGGTGTACCAGGATTCAAGGAAAGAACTTTTTCAGATAAAAATAATTTTCTCCATAGTACAGGACCAAGGACTAAGTCCATTGCGTATGTCCTCCCAGGCAGACATTGAATCATTAATTATTCTTTGAGTTTTTTCAACAGTTGGGCACCCACCTACCAGTAGTATGGTATAAACCATATATTAGTTTATGGTATGTGATAAAGTCAAATGCCTTACCAAAATAAAGATACATCACATCTACTGCTTCTTCCAATGTCTTTGAAAAAAAGTTAGGTTGACTTGACATGATTTTATTCTTCCCAAATCCATATTGGTTGTCACTTAGCAAGAATAATAAATGATTGCAATGAAGAAGAGCAAAGATCAAACTATCAAATGTGAAAAAGAAAGTACTAACCATTTCAGTCTGTCTCACCTTCAGCGCGCTGTGTCTACATCCGGGACCTGTCCCTTCTACGCCGCGCTGCCTATCACCTACTCGAGTGTGAGACTGGTCTCCTCTACTGAGGACCCCTGGACTACTTCTGCTGGGTTACCTTCACTGCTGCCCTCTCCCTGGGCAGTACCATCGAGCTGTACAATAAATACAACTTCTCTGTGTCTGCATGTATAGAGTCTAGCCTAGTACTGCGGTTCCTCATGGGGTCCTCCCCGTGGGAATGGCCATCACCGCAGTACCCAAGAATTCACTCCAACACCTCATAACCATATCAGTTATGACTAACTTGGGCAGGCGCAATTTGCTTTACGCACGCCACCGGGCCTTTTGAAAACAGGCCCGGCGCGCGTAGGGCTTTTAAAATCTGCCCTACAGTGAATTAAGGAAGTCAGTAGGATTGCCACCTCACCCCTGCTTGGTGGAACCAGTTGATCCAGTCCTGGTTTTTCCCTATTGCATGCATGGATTTGTAGTTCTGATTTTCTTAGCAAACTCTAAGCACCAAACAGAGGCTGAGTTGATTTTGGCCATTGTTTGGTAATGTAAATATAATCTGCTCTTTTTTATAATTACAAACACATCTTTTCCTCCTGATGCCCGTGAAAAGTTTAATTTTATTTCCTGCTGCTGCACAGAAAGGATTAGTGACTCATCTCAAAAGCAGTCGATATATCCAAATGTTGGAATATTTCCTTTCCTTGCTATTCAGTGCTCCGTGGAAGGTAGCAGGGAAGGCACTGAATCATGGCCGAGAAAATGGTATTGCACTGGACTCTGTCTATCTAGTGAATTCAGCGTAAGCAGGAAATAATTTCAAACTGGCAATTTAGTCTAGTTGTTGAAGCAGAGTCTGTCAAGCCTTAGAATCCCTCCACATCATTGCTCCTTGCTGATAGCTTGCTCCAGAGTAAATGAATTAACCTCACTGTGATGCCTCTCTCTTTCTCTTTCATTGTTTTACTTCCTTTCTGTGACTTCTTTAAAAGGCAAGACTTGCAAAATTAAAAAGATCAGAGACTTTGAAACAAACATAAAGAGATTCATATGCAAAAGCATATGTCTGGATAACTTTGGAGTTATCTGGATAAATGCAAATGTTTGAATAAGATCACTGGCATTTATCTGACTGAATTTTAGCTGGAAAATGTAATGGTGTTTCAGAGGTGTTCCCAGGCAGGGAAAAATTATCCAGGAAACTTATGTAGCTAACTACAATACTTACACTTAGCCGAATATTTTTTTTTGGCTAACTCTAGTTGTCCCAAGGAACGGGATTAAAGTTATCCGGGAACATGTTTACCGGACAACCGTAAGTTTATGTGGCTATATCGAAAAGATATAGCAGTATGAGAAGTGAAAGAAAACCGTTTGGATCAACAGCTTGTGCTCTCCAGGATTGCTTCCTGCGATACCAGCATTGCTAGTATCAAGGCAACGCATGATGCCGCCAGGAGCAGTATGCTTGTACCACAGCCAGGGCCATTTAGGCAGCGCTGCTGCCAGAGACAGGATGGTTGGGATTGGCTAAGGGACGGTGGTGGTGGGGGGAGGAGGGAGCATGCCTTGCTTTTTAGCAGATTGGAATCACCTGGGGAGGGGGGGTCACCTTCTCAGTCCTTTCGGCATGCCAGGTTTTTAAAAAGATTTCAGGGGACATGGGGGGGGGGGGCTGTGATGGCACGGGTCCACCGGTCCCAACATCATCACTTCTGGGGGCAGAGGAGGGCAGAATGGGGTCACAGATTGTTGGCCTGACTTTGTTTTTTTTCAATAACATTGGTACTTATATGGCTGCACCAATATAGCTGCATAGGCTTCAATTTATTCAACTATATTTAGCTGGATAATTTAAATCTACCTCTAGTTTTTGTACTATTTTAAAGAGTAAACAACCTATTTCTCTTTATCCATTCCACTCCACTAATTATTTTATAGGCCTCAATCATATCCCCCCCTCAGCCGCCTCTTCTCCAAGCTGAAGAGCCCTAAACTCTTTAGCCTTTCCTCAATGGGAAATCATTGCATCCCCTTTATCATTTTGGTTGCCCTTCTCTTTACCTTTTTTAATTCTACTATATCTTTTTTGAGATACATTGACTAGAATTGCACACAATACTCAAGGTGTGGTCTCACCATGGAGTGATGGAGGCGTTATGATATTCTCTGTTTTATTTTTCATCCCTTTCCTAATAATTCCTAGCATTCTATTTGCTTTTTTGGTTGCTGCTACACACTGAGCAGAGGATTTCAACATATTTATCTATGATAATGTCTAGATCCTTTTTCTGGGTAGTGACTCCCAATATGGAACCTTGCATTGTGTAGCTATAATTTGTGTTGCTGTACCCTGCATTCATCACTTTGCACTTGTCCACATTAAATATCATCTGCCATTTGGATGCCCAATCTCCTAGTCTTGCAAGGTCCTTCTGCAGTTTCTTACTATCTTCTTATCATTTAACAACTTTGAATGATTTTGTATCATCAGGAAATTTCATCACCTCACTCGTTGTTTTCATCTCTATGTCACCTATAAATATTTAAAAAGCATTGGTCCTAGTACAGGTCCCTAAGGTACTCCACTATTGACTTTTTTCATTGAGAAAATTGACCATTTAACCCTACTCTCTCTCTCTCTCTCTCTTTTTTTTTTTTTTTAACCAGTTCTCAATCCACTTTTTTAACTCTGTTAAAAAAACAAATCTGGACCTGTCAAGGAGCTGTAGCAACTGGGTTCATCATGGGTGATCTTTACAGGCTGAACAATCACATCCAGCTGTCCACTTGCAGTGACAAACCCATTGCCAGAGTGGAATGTGATCACTGCCGCCATCTACAGGACCCAAGGCCGGTGATCTTGTTGCGCGTGGCCTGTTCCTACCATCTATATACACTGGAACTGCAGCTCGAGGTGGTGCCACCCTCGGCTTTTGAGACACTTTGCAGATTAAGAGATGTCTTATCTTTAGAGACTGGCGTGGCACCAGATACTGTTTCTGAGAGCACCTCAGGAGGATCCCAAGAGTCTGGATCTTCACGGAGAATGGGAAATGCAGCAGTGACAGTTGATTCTCACCAGAAACCCATGTGAGTAGCGGGGCACTGCTTATTGATCTGTTTGAACCCCCGTGAGTGAGTTGCATCTAAGGCCCACGGTGGAGCCTGACCTGAACAGTGTTCCTCTGATGTAAGTTGGAGGAGTCTAACAGCCATGCGGGAGTGGAGGGAGCTGTGGGAGGTGTAGAATCTAGCAAAGTACCCTCATTACTGAGCAGTCACAGTTCTTAGGAGGAGCCTGGAAAGGAGGTGACTGTTGTGCATTGCTCCCCTATCTCAATGCTTGAAGCTACCAGATGGCAAGGGAGAAGTTCCAGGGTATGGCCATCATACGAGGAGTTGGAGACTGGTAGTGGGGAGCCTGCCCCTATCCATGTTGAATGGATAGAAGCAAGGGAAGCAAGGAGTGGCCACCCATCTGATGTTACTTCAGTAGCTAGTAGCATCATGAGATCTTTGGGATGGGAACTGTGGTCTGGACTCACCTAGCTCTTAACTATGCAGGATTATTTGGATTTTGTGATGGGGACATTGATAGAAACAGCTTTTTGAGCTAGGGCATTCTGGGAACCTCACCAGAATTCATCATGGTACAGGGCAGCTGGAAATCCTGGTCATGGTCATAGTGAACAGTCTAACTTTTCCCATTGGACTTGTCTAAGATTCCCAACTGTCTGGAACTGCTAAAGGAGCTGTGGATGCCCATTGGTTGTCTAGGTCACTGCAAATTGTCCAACTGGTCCAGGGAAGAGTGTTGGGTGAGATGTATAGTGGTTGACTACTGGGGAATGACATACCCCTATGTACCATCGACCATAATGGGCCAGATTTTTAAAAAGTACACGTATCTTTTAAAATCCGGGGTCAGCGCGCGCAAGGCTGCGCAAAATCGGCAGCCTACGCATGCCAAGCTGCGCAGCCTGCCTCCGTTCACTCCGAGGCCGCTCCACTTTCTTTCTGGCGCCCCCCACCTTCCCTTTCCTTCCCCTAACTAACCCGCCCCCCCGGCCCTAACTAATTCCCCCCCACCTTTATTTCAAAAGTTACGCCTGCCCAAGGCAGGCATAACTTGCGCACGTGGGCCGACTGCCGGCACACCATGTTCCGGTCCAGGGGCTGGACCATCCATGTCCAGTGCCAGCAGAGGAAGGTGAGCCGCTGCATAAGGATGCATGCAGTGAAGATCATTGGTGCAGAGTGACGTGTAGTGTTGCAAGTTGTCTGTGTCCAGAATCTTGCCTAGAGGCACCTTCGTGCACATGACTAATCCAGCCTGATACAGCCCCTAGTCTAGGGCTACCTCAGTAATGCTTGTAAATACATAACTGCTGTATTTGCTTACGGTTCTTGTTCTTGTAAGTTTGAACGTTATAATGGGAAATGCTGGATTTTATCCTATGGTGTTTCCATTTTCTGTTTAATACAGGCGTAGGACATGCAATAGCTGTTACAATAGTTATCCTATTATATTACTGGACTTTCATGTAGTTTGGGGAAATTCTTACTCAAAGATGATGGCCGGCTCAGGAGCCAGAAGACAGAAGCCTAAAGATTTTATTTTTGGATATTATTTGAGAAATAAAATGTTATGTTTTATTGCCTCTCTATGATTTTCAAGAAAAAATGCAATTGTTTATTGATAAACTTGACTGTAGAGTCATGCCGTTTTTTGTGCTCCCTAGAAAATATTGGAAAAAGAAAAAAAACCTAAAATTTACAAAAGGTTCCAAATATCTGTTCTCTGTCTTCTTTGTCTCTTGCATCATTGTCTCCTATATTAACTTGTGTTTCCAGAAAGACTGTCTAACCTGTTTTCTTTTAGGTGATGGAAGAAGGAGTGGTGGCAGTCCTCAAGGGAGTCAACCTGGTTGTAGGTGGTGATGGAGGAATAGTTGCTCTCCCCATGGACCAAGCACTAAAAGATGTTTTTTTCTTTGATTGGGAGTGTACTTCTGACTAATCTTTAATGTTAACACTTTTCTTCCTGCTGGAGAGTAGTGTCTACTGTTGACTATTTTGGATGTTTCCTGTCAATTCCCCAAGGATTAATGGATGCTGACCTTTGTTCCAAAAAGTGGTCAAGGAATTTTTTGCTGCTTACCTGCTGATGCCAGATGGGATCAGTGGATGGTGTTTTGATTATTGACTACTGAAAGTGAATGTCTGTATTGCTCCCTTGAGTCCAGGTAGTGATGCTGTTCATGTCACCATAGGTAGAGGTTAAGTACTAAATGTCATTGTGTTTTAATATATGTCACTACATTTTGGGATTCCTCTCAGAATATTATTGATATTTGAATAAGGTATATTGGTTAATTTTCTCACTAAAGGGGGAATCATTTGTACTGTATATGGTTCTTGATATCTACTAATTGTGATTTATTTACAGGCATAGGGTATATTTAACTTCTGAATTCTAGGTGCTGCCTTATGCTGGACATAGGAACCATTGGAGACCTTTGGAAGGTTTATTTATTTATCTGTTGATTTTTATATACTGTCATTCATACAACCCATCACAACGGTTCACAAATATCATAGCATCAGAAAAGACAAACATTTACATCAAAGGTTCTTGGAGGATGAAGGGATATAGTGTCTATGCCTTGAGTGTATTTTGTTATGTATTATTATATTTGTATTTATGGGGAAAATGGTTACTATGTTCCCATTTTGTATTTGTCGGGGGAGGGTGTCTCCTGTCCCTGACTAGGGTCACCAATCAGTAGGGAAGAAGTTTCTGGAGGGTTCCAGCTCGTCAGGTCAATTAAGGAGGGTTCCAGCTCTCAAAGAGGTCATCTAAAGGGCAGAGAATTCAATTCTGCCCCTGCAGAGCTCTTGCAAACTGCAAGCCTTCTCTCTATTAGGGAGGGGTGTATGGATAAGTAGAGAAGGTAATTTCCCGCCAAGGAGAATGGAAAAGTGGGTGAGAGGTTATATAAGATGCTCGCTGGCATCTATTGAGAGAGAGCCTTGGGAGTCTGAGTAAGAGAGAGGACTCATGAGGCATAAGAAGTTGCTCAAGTCCAAGGATTGGTAAAAGATTCTTACAAGCCAATTAGAGGGAGGAAACCCTAAGATCCAAGGGTATAAATTTCTGTTGGGGAAGCTCCAGGAAAAGATTTGCTTTGAAATGTGCTGCCCCAAAGACCTTGGGTGCCTGAATGTTGAATACTAGGGATGTGAATCGTTTTTCATATCGTCTTAACGATAGAAATCGTGTGGTAGGGCAAGAAAATCGTGTTAGGCACGATTTTTTAGTTAAAAAATCGTTAAAAATCGTTTTTTCCGATTAGTGCGCACTAACTCGATCACATTAACTGATCACATTACTTGTTTTGTCAAGCTACCAACTGTTTCCATTTCCCATCCCCCATATATTGTCAGTGGGAACCTTGAAAACATGAATAAATAAGAGGGCAGCCAATAGGAATACCTGTTCATTCCTAAACTGACCTTAACTGACCTGAAAAGTGTCAAATTGTATCATTTTCTGTTAGTGCGCACTAACTCGAGTTAGTGCGCACTAACAGAAAATAATACAATTTGACACTTTTCAGGTCAGTTAAGGTCAGTTTAGGAATGAATAGGTATTCCTATTGGCTGCCCTCTTATTTATTCATGTTTTCAAGTTCCCACTGACAATATATGGGGGATGGGAAATGGAAACAGTTGGTAGCTTGACAAAACAAGTAATGTGATCAGTCAATGTGACTAGAACTTGTGCCCTAACCCTGATACCAGGGGTATTGTGATCTTCCTGCACACAGTGCCCTATCCCTATTAATACCAGGAGTGTTGTGATCTTCCTGCACACAGTGCCCTAACCCTGGCACCAGGGGTGTTGTGATCTTCCTGCACACAGTGCCCTATCCCTATTAATACCAGGAGTGTTGTGATCTTCCTGCATACAGTGCCCTAACCCTGGCACCAGGGGTGTTGTGATCCTCCATGCACACAGTGCCCTATCCCTATTAATACCAGGAGTGTTGTGATCTTCCTGCACACAGTGCCCTAACCCTGGCACCAGGGGTGTTGTGATCTTCCTGCACACAGTGCCCTATCCCTATTAATACCAGGAGTGTTGTGATCTTCCTGCACACAGTGCCCTAACCCTGGCACCAGGGGTGTTGTGATCCTCCATGCACACAGTGCCCTATCCCTATTAATACCAGG